>NC_037683.1:85595708-86209037 GCF_003255815.1 Theropithecus gelada
TCAAAAAAAAAAAAAAAAAAAAAAAAGCTCCATTATTCATTTCATCTTTTTACCCTTCCTCCTGTGATTCTTAGTGTGAGGGCAGAGAATCTCAGTTTTATATCCTACACAATGCATAGCATCTTACTCATAAGAGGCACAAATAAGGTTTTGTTTTGAGAGGAGAATGAGAGTATCTTGCAATAACTAATTTACATCAGGTATTCTACTATACTTTATCAATATTTATGCTGGTTATATTTCTAATTTTATCTGTGCCTATCAGTTAGTTGTCAGTAGCTTTTAGTCAAAATCCCGTACCTACCACACCCTAATAAACACCTGCTGTTTTTGCTGCCCAGCATCCATTCACCTTCTTCTGGACACTATATTCCAAGTTTTCTGGGAACCCCACACTACCTACCCTGACTGCCTGTACTTCCTCACCTACCTGCTCCTTAACTAACAGATGGGGCATGAGATCCAGATCAGAGTGTCACATGTCACATTGCCCTGGCTATCATGCTTTTGTTATTGTTGTTAGGGCTGGGCATACCAGCCTATTGTGGCAAATAAGATGATGAGTTTGGTTTTTGTATTTTTCTGAAACTTTTGGGAAAGGTTGCTTCACTTTTTCTTCACCTGAATTTGAGAGTATAAAGTCTACAGCTGTTGTCATCATCTTGTGATCATGAGGAGGGAGATGTCAGATAATGGAGTGTGTGTGGAGGAGAGAAGGAGAAGGGAAGAGAGGGAAAAGAGGAGGAAAGAGGGCAGAGAGAGAGAGAGAGAAGTTGGGTGCTGTATACCTTGATTGAACCTGCAACAAAGCTGCGCTGTCAGAAGAGAGGGTGACCGTAGATTTTTCGTTGTTGTTGTTATGCAAAACAGTACATTCCCATTCCCATTTAGACTGTGGAGTTTTAGCTGGTTTTTGATTGATTTTGTAATCAATCTTAGGATGACATGAGGAATGGGTAAAAATTATACATATGAATGATAAAATTGACATTGTACTATTATGTGTTCTGGGCCATTAAAATATTTCTCCATTGAAATAAGTATAGCAAAATGTCTCATATCTGGAAAAGACTGTAATTAGCTAAAAGGAAGTACATTCCTCATGGCACCAAAATGTTAAATGCCTTTCTTCTAAGTCATGGTGACCTGAATCCATGTAGTCTATAGTCTGAGATCTAAGGGAAGTGAAGTCCGTAAATAAAAATGAGAAGAGTCATTCCCGACCAAACAGTAGCTTACACCTGTAATCCCAGGGCTTTAGGAAGTCGAGGCAAGAGGATCGCTTGAGGTTTTCTGTCACTTTCAGCCTTGTCTGAACTTACATGTGCTCCAAACGCCAATCACGTGTTCTTCATTTCATAGCATGTTTTGCTAATATGGACACTATGGCAATTTTAATGCTCCATGGGGGAGAATGAGTGATTCTGAACTGGAGTTTTATTGTATATAACATAACATTAATTTGTCTAATATTAATATTTACTGATTCCCTATTGTATGCCATTCCACAAAGAATTCCAAAAACACAAACCACACTTCCAAAAGCAGCAAGAAAAACTGCTTCTCAGAGATGGTTTCTTCCCTCTTATTAGGGCTGGATTCTTGTCACAACTATAGTTAGTGGGTTTTGCATTTTATGTGGAAGAGTGTTATATAAATGGTTAATTTCATTTATATATAATATTAAAAATCATCCCTTTAGAAACATACACAAAGGAAGTTTTGACACTCATAGTTTTGCGAATAAGTTTAATTTTACCTATTCAAATAATATTGTGAGAATTCCTTAGAACTTTCTTTTTTCCTTAAAATCATTGTTACGACAATTTAACTTGAGCTTCAGTTGGTTTTTACTTTCCGTATGAAATTTACACCTATCTAAAGGGGCACTAATTGTGTAGCATCTGTCGGGATGATAATGTTTGGCTTTCTGCTAGAGTGGAGTCCAATCTCATTATGGTTTCCAGGAACATGCATGCAACGACTCTCAGCACGTTGGCTAGCATGCATTGTTAGCTGGGGTGAGCGTCTTTTCACTTTAGATCCACTGTCAGCTCAAACCAGTTAAGCTGCACATTAATAACTTTGGGAAAAATCAATCCTTCTCCGAGATCCCCAGAATGAGAGCCTAATAGGATTCATTTCATGCCCTAGGTCTCAGTTGTCAATGTGACACATTGGAGATGTATAGATTCTTCTATTTCAAAGCAGAAAAGTGGCAAACTAGCTCCCAAAAATGTGTGAAATCATTTCAGTAGCTTCCCGACCCTACTTCAATATTGATCAACTTGGAGTCCCAGGGTGCTTAGGAGGATTGCTCAACAAATTCAAGCTGTGTTTCTTGAGTCTCTAACTTTTCACAAAGGTTTAACAGAATTTGTCCAACTTGAGATAGGTTGCATGGGCTAAGTAAAATGTTAGACCTGCTTTTGGTTTGAATTACGTGAACTCGACATGCTAGACAGTTGATGTTCATCAGAAGCTCTGATTGGTAGTTATTTTGGTCTTTGATGAATGAAAAGTGGGGAAATCTTTCATTTAACAGCTTTTATTGAGTTTCTATCTTATACTAGTTTTCTTGATACAATGTAAAACTTAAGGTACGTAAGTAGCAGAAATAAGGAAATGAATCCTTGGGAGTAAAGAAGTATGGAACCAAATGGCCGAGCATGGTGGCTCACCCCTGTAATCCCAGCACTTTGGGAGGCTGAGGCGGGTGGATCACGAGATCAGGAGTTCAAGACCAGCCTGGCCAAGATGGTGAAACCCTCTCTCTACTAAAAATACAAAAATTAGCTGGGCGTGGTGGTGGGTGCCTGTAATCCCAGCTACTCAGGAGGCTGAGGCAGAGGCAGAGAATTGCTTGAACCCGGGAAGTGGAGGATGCAGTGAGCCAAGATTGCACCACTGTACTCCAGACTGGGCGACGAGTGAGACTCCATCTCAACAAACAAAAAAAAGAAGTATGGAACCAGTGATAGCACGTGACCTTTCATCTTGCAGATGAAGAAACCAAGGCCCAAAGTAGAATGACTTTGCCAAGGTATCATTGGCTTGTGACTGAGCTGGAATAGGAACCTATAGATAGTGATTGCATGTATTGCTTACTTTTGATAGTAAAAGTGGAATACCTTTTTCATTTAATTAATTAATTATTTTATTTATTATTTTTCTTTTTTTGAGATGGAGTTTTGCTCTTGTTGCCCAGGCTGGAGTGTAATGGCACGATCTTGGCTCACGACAACCTCCGCCTCCTGGGTTCAAGCGATTCTCCTGCCTCAGCCTTCCCAAGTAGCTGGGATTACAGACATATGCCACCACTCCCAGCTAATTTTGTATTTTTAGTAGAGAGGGGGTTTCTCCATGTTGATCAGGCTGGTCTCGAACTCCCGACCTCAGATGATCCACCTGCCTCGGCCTCCCAAAGCGTTGGGATTACAGGTGTGAGCCACTGTGCCTGGCTAGAATACCTTTATAATCCATGTTGGAGCATAAATGTACACAGAGTAACACAGGCCAAGAATTTTTTTTTTTTTTTTTTTGAGGCGGAGTTTTGCTCTTGTTGCCCAGCCTGGAGTGCAATGGCACAATCTCAGCTCACTGCAACCTCCACCTCCCGGGTTCAAGCGATTTTCCTGCCTCAGTCTCCCGAGTAGCTGGGATAACAGGCATGCGCCACCACGCCCGGCTAATTTTGTATTTTTAGTAGAGACGGGGTTTCTCCATGTTGGCCAGGCTGGTCTTGAACTCCTGACCTCAGGTGATATGCCTGCCTCGGCCTCCCAAAGTGCTGGGATTACAGGCATGAGCCATCGCGTCCGGCCCAAGAATATTTGCTTTGAGCCTGCTGTCATGGTAGGAAGCTGGAATCAGCTAAATTTTACTAATGTGCTCCCTGATTCGAGGGATCAGCAGTATGAGTAGGTGATGGAAGCCGCTGCCTACATGCTACTTAAAACCTTCCAGCCAGAAAAATATCTCCCTGCACCTGTCTGGCACAAAACCAAAGTCAAGTTGCAACTCATTCCTCTCATTCTGTTTTCCCTTTTTCTATAAAATTCAGGTGAAATGTATGCATTTCTTCAAACTTAATTGCTATTCTAAGAAGTAGAGGTAGCTTTCCTCTTCCCTACTTTTCTCATCTGCAAACTTCTAGGCTACTATCTTTTGTCTTTTCTATATTTGAACTTTTCTAAGTAAACCACAAAGGTGCTAATGGTGATAATATATCTGGATAGTGAGATAGGGTATTTTAAAATGTTCAAATCTTAAAAAATAAACATATGCGGCCGGGCGCGGTGGCTCAAGCCTGTAATCCCAGCACTTTGGGAGGCCGAGACGGGCGGATCACGAGGTCAGGAGATCGAGACCATCCTGGCGAACACCGTGAAACCCCGTCTCTACTAAAAAATACAAAAAACTAGCCGGGCGAGGTGGCGGGTGCCTGTAGTCCCAGCTACTCGGGAGGCTGAGGCAGGAGAATGGCGTAAACCTGGGAGGCGGAGCTTGCAGTGAGCTGAGATCCGGCCACTGCACTCCAGCCCGGGTGACAGAGCGAGACTCCGTCTCAAAAAAAAAAAAAAAACAAAACATATGCCTATTTTTCAAGAGTAATATAGTAGCTATTTAAAAATAATAGACTTCTGGCCAGACGCAGTGGCTCATGTCTGTAATCCCAGCACTTTGGGAGGCTGAGGAGGATGGATCACTTGAGGCCAGGAGTTCGAGAGCAGCCTGGTTACCAGGGTGAAACCCCATCTCTACTAAAAATACAAACATTACCCGGGTGTGGTGGCAGGCGCCTGCAGTCTCAGCTACTGGGGAGGCTGAGGCAGAAGAATCACTTGAGCCTGGGAGGCGGAGGTTGCAGTGTGCCAAGATGGTGCCAATGCACTCCAGCCTGGGCGACAGAGTGAGACTCTGCCTCCAAATACTAATAATAGTAACAATAGACTTCTTTAAAACAAGTAATGTTAACTAGTACACTAGAGCATTGTTATCAATGTGTCACTTCAACATCAATCATTAAGTGCCTTTTATTATATTCATATCATTTAAGATTTGACATGTAGTATATATAATAATACGACATTCACTAATTATGCTAGGGAAATGTTACAGTAATACTATGAAAGCTATTAATTCCTACTCCTAGAGGTGGCAGAGAGAAAATATATTAGTGTAAATTCCATATGGGTAAGACAATATCTGTTTCATACATTCATACCCACAGTGCTTAGCATGGTGCCTATCATAATATAGATGTCCAATAAATATTTGTTAAGTGAACAAACTGTTAAAGAATATTTATAGGGACCACCACTATATTCTCATAAAAATTGACAAAATATGGATTGAGCCATCTCTCTATTGTCAGTAAATACAAAGGTGGGATACTCACGGGCATAACTACACTATATAGATAAAGTAGTTTGGGGGGGCCAAGTGTGCTGCTTCCATGGATAGGCAAACCCGGGTTCTCACCTAAGAACTGGAAAATGGAGATCATTATGATTTGCTATCCATTAAGGCTTCCTACTCAGAAGAACACACAGTTTTAAAAGGAATGCATTTATCCTATCTCAAATTTTTGGTGTATCTTTTTTTTTTTTCCTCTCTAAAGCATAACGAGCTTGTCAGAGTTTCCATGGTGAACACAGGGCACCATGGAAACTGATAGATTTAGCTACACGAAAAGAATAAATAAAATAGGCAGGCATTTATTTCACTGTACAATGACAACTTCTCTCCTAGATAAGAGAGGGAAAGTGGCTTCTCATTTAAACTGCCTCCCTGCACTCTGTACCTCGTGAAAACCTGAGTTATTCTCACCGGCCCATTCTACTGACCTACGCTGATTGGATTCTTGTTTTTCTCAAAGTCTATTATTCCCTTTAGTTTTACTGCAGGCTAGATCGGAGTGTCACCAGCAACTGTTGGAAAACCATGTACAATGTGAAAGTTGTAGATGACAGCCCACAGTGCAGTGGCCAAGTGAGTCATGGCAAAACTGAATGAACCGTTTCTGGGAGTTTACTGTGATGAGACAATGTGTGAGAACAACTGGACTCAAGATCCAAGTCCGTCCTATACTAACTGCATAGGCAAGCCAACCTCCCTGAACCCGTTTCCCCATCTGTGGAATGGTTAAAATACATCCTCTTCCTATTTTATAGGGTTGTTGAGAGGCTCAAAATTAGATAGTAGAGGAGAAAGCCTTTTCAAACAGTCAGGTTCTATTAAGCAAGAAGGACTGACTGACTAAGCTGCAGGTATAATTACATTCACAAGATGACCAAAATGTCAAAGCTAATCACGCTATGGTCTAGGTTTTGGCCTCAGGCAATTAGAGGGTTAGAACCCGCTGATCCCACCCCAGTAGTTGGGGAGTTTGGGGACTACTTGGCTCCGTTTGAAACAGAGAAAATTGAGATTGTAAGAAATGAAGCTTTTAAATTTTTCTGTATGTTTGAACATTCTCATAAAATGTTGGAAAACTAAATAAATGAAATAAAACTCATCCTTAAGTTCTAGTCCCAGTGAATTGTTCACCATTAGCACACACCCACTATAACCTCTTAATTTTTACCATTAAAGCATCGCCTGCAATTCAATATTCATATAAATCTATGGAGCACCTCCTAATGACCAGGGACTGTGTTAAGGGGATACACAGAAAGAAAGAGGACATGGTCCTTCAGAAAAGCACAATCTTCTTTGGGGTATAGATGAGTAATGGAACGATTACAGCACCCCCACAAACTCAGGGGAGGAAGACTTAACACTCTAGAGCAGAAATGTAAAGATATCCTGGATAAAGGTGAGGGGGGTGGGGGGAGTGGGTGGGACAATAAGGCAGACATGGTATAAAGTGGTAAAAGGGCACCACAGGCAGAGAGAAGAGTGTGAGCAAAGCGGATTCAGAGCATATGGGAGAGTGGAGGTAGCCAAACCTGAAGAAGCAGCCAGGGAATATTCCATGCCAAGGCGGGGTTCTTTTTTTTCTGAAGGAAGTGATATGTGGGGGTGGAGCACTAATGGTTCTTGGGCTGTGTTCTGAAGGTGAATATGAAAGCTCTGTATTCCCTTTTTCCTCCAAACCTCTGTAGCCAGGATAATATTCCCCTGGGGATACCAGAATGGGAGTCAAAATTGCAGGAGGACCAGCAATTTAAAGGAGTTGACAAGTCCGAGAGTGGAGTCTCACCCTGTTGCCCAGGCTGGAGTACAGTGGTGCAATCTTGGCCTCTGCCTCCCGGGTTCAAGCGATTCTCCTGCTTCAGTCTCCCTAGTAGCTGGAACTACAGGTGTGTGCCACCACACCTGGCTAATTTTTTATATTTTTGGTAGAGACGGGGTTTCACCATGTTGGCTAGGCTGGTCTTGAACTCCTGACTTCAAGTGATCCACCCGCCTCGGCCTCCCAAAGTGCTGGGATTACAGGAATGAGCCACTGTGCCTGGCTGGGAAGCCAAGACTTCTGACGTGTGGTTGAGCCATGCTGCCAGGCAGTATAGCACCCAGGGCTTCTGGATCCTGGGTACCGACAACTTGACTGGGAATGGAAGCTCAAAAGAGCTAAAATTTACCTGAGGAGCACTAATGCCATGTCACCTGGAGGTTCATGGCCAATCCTTCTGTTTAAGACGATTAATTTTTTAAAAGCATCATAATGACTACTCATCCTATAAACCAGATAGTAACCATATTAAAAAACATCAAAATAAAATTCTCTACTTAGTAATTCCATTATCTCAACAGAATAACATGCATTGTTTGATGTACCTTTTCAATTCTGGCCAATATGCTTATAGCTTTTCATGATTTTAATCATAGCATAGAAGCTTTTTTTTTTTTTTGAGACGGAGTCTCGCTCTGTCACCAGGCTGGAATGCAGTGGCGCAATCCCGGCTCACTGCAACATCTGTGTCCGGGGTTCAAGCAATTATCCTGCCTCAGCCTCCTGAGAAGATGGGACCACAGGCACGTACCACCACACCCAGCCAATTTTTGTATTTTTAGTAGAGATGGGATTTCACCATGTTGGCCAGGATAGTCTCAATCTCGACCTCGTGATCTGCCCACCTCGGCCTCCCGAAGTGCTGGGATTACAGGCGTCAGCCACCGCGCTGGGCGAGAAGCCATTTCTGAAAGCTTAACATTGTGGCTCTATACTCCCCTATTGTTTTTAATAACTGTAAAATATCAAGTAGATATATTCTAGTTCCTAAAACTAGTCTCTTTTTTTGACATTTAGGTTTTCATTAAAAAAATTATTAACCGTATCTGTTTTAGGAAAGTAATACATCTGTTGGAAACATCTAATTGAATCCTGTCTCAAAAGCCATTTTCTTCACCTTTCTGTCTGAGGTTTTTGTGTATACAAGGTCAAGGGAATGTTTTCAGTGTGCTGGCTGTTTCTACTGCCGGGAGGCAGTGTGGTCGGCAGAATCAGGAGAAAGTGACAAGGAGCAGGGACACGTGTAATGACCTCAGCTGCAGAGATTCCTAATTCTGAGTCCCTGGTAGGGTGACCAACCATCTGTGTGCATGGTTCTGAGGGTCTTCCTGAATGGCCTGACTTTCAGTGCTAAAACCAGGAAAGTACCTGGTAAACCCAGATGAGTTGGTCACCCTAGACATTGGTTATGGGGAAGCTGAAGGAACTGAGAAGGGAATGAATCATTTTTGTAAGCCGGTTCTGTGTCATAAAAGCAGCAATTCAGAGAAAAACTGCTCACACACTACAATGAAACCCTCACCCTTTATGTAGGTGTCGAAATAGTTATTTGTCTCAGGCTATGGCTCTGCTCACAGAAAAACCATCCATTATTCAATAAACATGTATGGAATACTGGCATTGTTCTAGGCATAAGACACGTCCCCTGCTCCTGTGGTGCTTCTGTTACTGTTGTGTGTGTGTGTGAGAGTGTGTGTGTGTGTGTGTGTGTACACTGGGGAGAGGGAAACAGGAGTAAACTAAAAATCACGAAATAAATAAGGATGGATACAATAAATGCAATGGCAGAAACAAGATGGATTAGTGGAGTAGAAACTGCTGGGAGTCCGATGCCACTAGCTTGGTGGTCAGGAAAGGTGACTCCAAAGAGCCTGACATTCGAGACAAATCAGTGGTGAGAAGAGCCGCCAAGTGAAGAGCCACAAGAGGCATTACGGGCAGAAGGAAGAGCACGTTAGAGGGCCCTGAATGGAAGCCAGCTGGGCTTCATGGAGAACTTAGTGAAGGACCCAGTGGTCATTGTTTAGGGTGGGAACGCTGACCCTAGTTATGACCTAGCTCCATTTTCACAAGAGGGGATGATAAGGACACCGAGTCCCACGTGTCTTGTCCACAGTCTCTTGATTCCCAATTCAGCACCCGAGCCCACGCTACAATTACTGCCTATTTGACTTAAGAACTTAATTTTCTCCCCTGGTACAACTGGAAGTAAATAAAAGAGATTCATTTTACACGAGAAAAATTGGTATTGGAATTGTTTGCGGACAAATACAAGAACCAAAAACATTAGCCTCAAGGTGAAGAGAGGAACCTTGGGGTCCACAATGACACCCAGTTCCCCAGAGACGTGTTGTAAGACATGCTTCCAGAACCTTCCAGGTGAGGACCAATACGAACTCTGCAGTCCACAGAAATCGAAAATGAAACTGGTCATAAGGTAGGCAGCCCCAGCTGACCTTTCACCTGTCTCTGAACTAATGCAAGTTCAGGACCTGAGTGCTACAGGTTGAAGAAGTAAGTGATCCTAAGAGTTGAAGGGTCAGAGGAGCCAGGCTGACACAACTCACAGAAGGTGGAGGAAGCTGATCTTGTGAGCCTCAGCTGTGGTTGATCTTGATAACTCAAAGAGTTAACACATCCAAAACTAACGCAAGGGTGGGGAGAAAGACCACACCCCACGGGAGCGCGGAGCCAACTCGCGGGAGAAAAATCCTATTGGCATTGAGGAGGTAGGGAGCCAGCCCCTGGGCGCGGCCTGCACGGTACCGGCAACCGCCCGGGGAAGCGGGGGCAGGACAAGGCCGGAGCCGGTGTCCGCCAGGCAGCCGCCCGCAGCTGCAGAGAGCCCCGCTGCGTCTCCTCCGCGTGCGCCCTCCTCGCCCCGCAGACCCGCGCTGCGCTCCGCCGCTGACATGTGTGCCGCCCAGATGCCACCCCTGGCTCACATCTTCCGAGGGACGTTCGTCCACTCCACCTGGACCTGCCCCATGGAGGTGCTGCGGGATCACCTCCTCGGCGTGAGCGACAGCGGCAAAGTAAGCAGGCGCGGGTTCGAGCGCACTCCGACGGGCGGGAGGACAGGTGCAAGGAACCCGGCGCGGTGCTCCGCGTAGCCCGGGGTTCGCTCGGTGCGCAGGGAGCGCCGCGGCTCCGGAGTTTAACTTGAGTCTTTGGCTCTTGGGCAACGCAGACAGAACCCTGGCGCTAGGCTCGTGGGCTGGCTGGGGAGTTCCCAGAAGCCGGGAGCAGTGGCGTGCTAACGCCACAACTGGCTCGACAGCAGTCCGGGCTGCGGGAGAGCCGGGAGCAAGGATGTCACACCCCGCTCCCCCGCCCCCCGTTCCAATCCTAAAATACCGACAATAATCTTCAATCTTGCTTCAATCATCTTTGTTTTCAACACCTAGCACTGTGCCTGGCACAGGAGGCTCTCCATAAATGTGGTTGAATTTATTGTGAAAGAAATAAGAGGAGGGGTCATTTGATCGATGTTGTTTAGCGTGTCCAGAACATAGAACAAATAGAACTGATTTCATTCACCCTATCATTCAACAGAGATAATATACTAACGATGCAGGCTCCACAACTTGTAATACTAGACGGATAGTCCGAAATAAATAATTCATCCATCTCTTTTCCTTTCTGTCTTTCTTTCTCTTATACACACACACGTACACACACACACACACACACACTCCATAGCCATTTGCATCAAAGCAAGCAGTTCCATTTTAACGTTCAAAATGTCTTCTTTGAATGTATCTTTTACACTTCCTTTTCCAAAATCAGGATTTCTACAAAGGACACAGGTAACTTGATGTCTAATATTTCCTGTTCCATACACACATATAGTGACTATATCAGCCATGGCCTGGCAAGTTTGATAAGTGAAACCATTCCATTTTTAGAAGAAAAAATGATAAAATAAATATGGAGATGGGATTTTTTTGAGCTGTTTTCCAACTACCAGTTTGGTTAGCAAAAGTACACATACTTGTGATTTGTCAAGTTGAAGATACTATTCTTGACTAAGATGCCGCTGAGTCGGTGACAGTTTTGAATCGTGACTCTTACATTTGGGGGTAACTAAACACTGTTTTCTCATGATGCTTTAAAAAATACTCTCTTTATGCATGTTCAGGGAGCCTGGTGTTGTGTTTCCAAGGTGATAAAACTCAGAGCTCTCCCAAATGGGGAAATTCTGGTAAACCCTGAGACTGATGAACCCATGCTTGGGGACTTGGTCCTCAAGTTTCAGGGAACTCAGGTTTGGGGCAAGTCCCAGGAAGCAAAAGAACGATACTGCTAAACTGGTGTAAGATTAGAGGTGTTAGTTTAATCACAAGAAGCTGTTCAACTCTTAGGTTTCTTTTTTAAAAGTTAATTTCCCACATCCGGAATTTTAATTGGTAGGGTAGCAGGCGACTGGCTTTACCAATGGAGAGGAATAAGAAAAAGAAGTAATTTATCTAAAAAATACCTTTTGTGTTGCTTGTACAGAAGAAGAATAAAAGAGTTTCCTGGCCGGGCTCATGCCTGTAATCCCAGCACTTTGGGAGTCCGGGGAGGGTGGATCACGCGGTCAGGAGATGGAGACCATCCTGGCTAACACAGTGAAACCCCGTCTCTATGAAAAAATGTAAAAAATTAGCCGGGCGTAGTGGCGGGCGCCTGTAGTCCCAGCTACTCGGGAGGCTGAGGCAGGAGAATGGCGTGAACCCGGGAGGTGGAGCTTGCAGTGAGCCGAGATGGTGCCACTGCCCTCCAGCCTGGGTGACAGAGCAAGACTCCGTCTCAAAAAAAAAAAAAAAAAAAAAGAGTTTCCTGAACATGCAATTAGTAGTTGAGTCAGGGAGTCTATTCCTAACTAAATATCATACTGAAGTTATAAATTTAGAAAACATGCCCTTCCGCCACGAGACAAAGTTACTTAGGAATTGAATACAAAGGTGAGTTAGTCACTGGCTGGAATGTATGATATAGAGCTCCTGAACCAGTGGATTGCTAACTGTTGCTCTCCTCTCCTTCTAGGTGCAAGGCAGTTGATGCCTGGCTGTGTTTAAAGAGAGGGCATGCCATACATGTTTCAAAACTTGACATCCCCTCTTTCGAAATGGAGAATGTCTTGTTTTTAGAGTTTAGAGAGGGCATGCCATACATGTTTCAAAACTTGACATCCCCCATTTCGAAATGGAGAATGTCTTGTTTTTAGAGTTGCTGGGATAAATATGTTATTTATTTAAACATTTCAAGGTTCAAAAAAGAAAATATACCTTTGGAATAAAGAAATATGTTGAATTATTATGATCTGTAATTTTTTTTTTTTTTTGAGACGGAGTCTCACTCTGTTGCCCAGGCTGGAGTGCAGTGGCGTGATCTGGGCTCACTGCAAGCTCCATCTCCTGGGTTCATGCCATTATCCTGCCTCAGCCTCCTGAGTAGCTGAGGCTACAGGCGCCTGCCACCACGCCCGGCTAATTTTTTGTATTTTTATTAGAGACAGGGTTTCACCGTATTAGGATGGTCTTGATCTCCTGACCTCGTGATCCACCCACCTCAGCCTCCCAAAGTGCTGGGATTGCAGGTGTGAGCCACTGCACCGGCCAATGATCTGTAAGTTTTTACTGCTAAATTTTTAGGAGCTCAAACCTTGCAATGAATCAGAAATATCTAGGGGTGCTTGATAATATGCTGATTTCTGGGCATCATCCTCAGAGACTCTGAATCTATAGACCTGGAGTAAGCCCCAGAAAGTGGCATTCCAACAAGCATCCCAGGAGATTCAGATGCAGGTAGCGGGTGGATTACATTTTGAATAACTGTAGCACATAGTTCCTGTGATGGAACAAGTTGTGTGAAGTATCAGGAGCTTATTTCTCCATTGCAAGCTCAGATCTGGGGTAGCATCTCAGCAAGAGGGCACACAGCTTACTCTGTCCTTCTGGTCTCCCTTTTAGACTTTATTCCTTATTTTGTATAACTTCATTTAGGCCCAGAGAATGCTAATGACTGACTGCTCTTAATACATTAAATTAAAGCTCATTCGAAAGCAGGTTAATTAAAAGAAATTATCTAGCCAACTTTTTGATATAAAGCAAAATACAGAGTTAGACTTTCTGCTCAAGTAGCATGTAGCTTTTAAGAATATAGACTCTAACATGTTTAATTCATTTGCAAATATTTAATCTTGAGATATTGCATGCTCAAATATTACTAAGTTGCCTGATTCTTCCCACACACATCAGGGTCGGGTTGACAGTAAAGATGCATAAAGATGCCTCGGGCCTTTTAATGCACACTTACCCAGAAACAAGTGAGGAAGAGATTAATTTTGGGGTTGTGCCCTGGGGTGGCAGGAGCAAGTCCAATGGAGAAATAGAGACTTGGGTTCAGGTCAGAGTCTCTACCACTTACCTGTGCTGAGACCATAGGTGAGACCTAACCTGACTGAGCCTCCATCTCCTCATTTATAGAGTCAGATTTCCTTTTGCTATGTATTACATGAGATAACGTATGAAAATGCCTGGCACTTAGTGGATACTTAACATGTACCATGTTCATTCTATTCCCTTTGCCTCCTAGCAAATCCTTAACCACTTGCTCACTGTGACATTTTTGCATGTTTTCACAGGTTGACATGCTAAGTGGTAGAGAAGGAAGCCATGGCCTGTGATGAACTGTATGGGGTAGTCGCAGAACCTTAGCTTTTTCTTCTCACTGCTTGTGTCATTGACCCTCTGGGACCCAAAGATGCACCTGGGAAGAAAGATCAAGAAGCATTTAGTGCTAGATTCACTAGCATGCTATCTTTAGTATCTCTTTTAGACTTGACAATGCCATTATTCCCACTAACAGATGAGAAAGTTGAGACTTGAGGTCATGCATTCAGATATGGTGATGGTGTAGCTGGATTTTGAATTAGTATGGGCCAAAGGCCATGTTCTCTTTATTATAGCTGCTTGCTTCTCTAGGGCACAGTCCCAGACCTCAACAAATCTGCACTTTGGCAAGGGAGCTAAGAATTGTAGCTGTAATAAAAGTGGACTCATTGCTAAGCCAAACACTGGGCTTATTGCTGGAGATAAATTAATGAGCAAAGTATGCAAATACTGCCCTGCCCTCTTGAGGTTGATGATCTAGTAATAAATTAACAGAATCTTCCACGACCTATCAGAACTTGAACTTGTTAGGGAAGCTTTCCCTAGTGAGAAGTGACATTGAAATTGTGATGTGAACAATGAGAAGTTAAGTAGGTATATTAGTCAATTTTCATGCTGCTGACAAAAACATACTCGAGACTGGGAAGAAAAAGAGGTTTAATTGGACTTACAGTTCCACATGACTGGGGAGCCTCAGAATCATGGTGGGAGGTGAAAGGCACTTCTTACATGGTGGCAAGAGAAAATGAGCAAGATGAAAAAGTGGAAACTCCTGATAAACCCATCAGATTTTGTGAGACTTATTCACTACCACAAGAACAGTATGGGGGAAACTGCCCCCATGATTCAGGTTATCTCCCACTGGGTTCATCCCACAACACGTGGGAATTATAATTCAAGATGAGATTTGGATGGAGGCACATCCAAACCATATCAGTAGGTAAGGTGGACAGGATTTGAAGTAAAGAAGAGCCTTCTAGGTTGGGAGAACTGCCTGTGCAAAGGCCCTGGAGTAAGAAGGAATGAAACAGTCAAGGTAGTTAGAGTCCAAAGGTTGAGGAGAAGGCTAACACAGGGTAAGGCAGGACAGGTAGGCAGGGCTACGTTATTGAGGGCATCGGGGATGGTGGAATTGTGTCATGATTATATTTTGTGGTTTATAAAGGTCATTCTAACTTCAGGATAAATGCGTTGAAAAGAAGTTGAGTGCAGACAAAGAGGTCAGATAGGAGCCTGTTGCAGTATTTAGGTAAAATGGAATGTGGTTTAGATGAGAGAGGCAGTGTAGTTATCAATTGAGATATGAACTCCTAACAGTACCACTATCACTTACTACCTATGTGAATTTGATCAAGTTCCTTATCATTTGTATCTCCAAATTTCTTTATGCATAAAGTAATTATTATGGTCTACCTGATAGGGTTGTTGAAAGGATAAAATGGATTAATAAGTGTAAAATACATAGAATAATGCCTGGCATGTAGTACATGTCCATTAGACTTCAGCAGTTACTGTCAGCAATGAAGATGGAGAGAGGTGGACAGAATCATTAGCTATTTAGATCAAGTTGACTGGATTTGATGATAGCTTCCATATGTAAGGTTGGAAGGCAAGTGCATCAAGAGTGGTTGCAAAATGTCTGTAAATGTTTGTAAATAGTACAGTGGGGCACAGGTTGACCAGTGATAGGAAAAGCTTCCTGAAGGAAGTGGTAGTTGAATTGGACCTGTTAGGATTGGAACATGCAAAAGAGGATTATATAGCCCTAGTGAAAAGAGTGAGCCAATGATCTTCAGTTCTGAAGACTGCTGGGAGGAGAAAGAGTTCTTTCTCACCTGAGACTACTTTACAGAAGTTCTCTCAGGCTGAATCACAAATCCTAGTTATTGTGTATCATCCTTTCCTCCACCTTCCTGCCAAGCTCAGCAACTCAAAATATGCTGTTGGTCCTGAGAAAGGAAATTGGGCTAAGCCCTCCCTTCTGAGGCTGCTGAATAGGAGCTTGGCTTTCATCAGAAAGGTGCTTTCACTCCCAATTATCACAAGATCACCTTGCAAATTCCCATTTTCTAGAAGGCTGATTGCTTGTTCAAAATGCTCATGGCAAACACTGTTGGCTACCCACTCAGCAGTCATGACCTCTTTTTCGTTATTAACACCTGAATTTGATCAGCCCATAATAGACTCAGCCTGTGGATCCATCATGGTGTAAGCCAGTCACGGTAATCCTATCTCCATTTACCAGATACTTATTCTTCCAGCTTCCTAGTAGCTGAGGGTGGCCAATGGTAACATTCTGACATACAGGAAGTTTGCTCAGAAGCTTCTAGGATGTGAAGGAAGAGAAGCCCTGCCTTTTTTGGATACTCTCATATGAAGAGAAGATACTTGGAACTGCTGCTGCCACCACGTGAGACTGTGAAGAAAAGGTTAAGGGGATTTTAGAGACAGCAGCCCATTCTCTAACATCACTGAGCGGTTGAACTACCCCTGGAACTGTCTACCAGCAGACTTTTTTTTTTTTTTTAGATGGAGTTTCGCTCTTGTTGCCTCGGCTGGGGAGTGCAGTGGCGTGATCTTAGCTCACTGCAACATCTGCCTCCTGGGTTCAAGCGATTCTCCTGCCTCAGTCTCCTGAGTAGCTGGGATTACAGGCACCCACCACCATGCCCGGCTAATTTTTTGTATTTTTAGTAGAGATGGGGTTTCACCATGTTGGGCAGGCTGGTCTTGAACTCCTGACCTCAGGAGATCCACCTGCCTTGGCCTCCCAAAGTGTAGGGATTACAGGTGTGAGCCACCGTACCCAGCCCAGACTTCTTTTGTGAGATATGAAATGTCTTTATTGTCCAAATCTCTGTTAGTTGGGTACTGTTCATTGCAGCCCAATGCACCTTCATTACTACACTGCTTTTCAATGAACAATATTTTACACTTTACAGTGATAGCTACCTTCTTCTTCTCCTTATTGGCCTTTCCGGGCACCCATATCAATAGTCAAGCCCAGCCAATTTTCCTCTGGGATATCTGTGTGCATATTCACTTCCATTGCCCCCATCCAGCCCTTTACTGTCTCTGAGCTAAAATATGACAGGAGACACTTAACTGTTTTCTCTCATTCTAATATTTCCCCCACATTACTGACAATTGTTTTCTTGGACCATGGGTAGTATCATGTATTTCCCTCTTCTGTAGCCATCTATTGCCTCTAAGGTTCAAATGTCCTGGAAGAGGTTCTAGACATTACATTATTTGGTCCCAGCCTGTTCTCTAATTCTTTCTGTTACGTCATTTCTCTGTCTGGCAAGTGGGAATAGGATTACCGAGACTGGTTTACACCATGTTGTATCCATAAGCCAAGGGATGTCTATCCATGCAAATTTCTCCCTGTTTTCCAGCACATCATGTCCTTTTTTATGCCTCCACATTGTTGGCACCAATTTCTCTGCCTGGAATAGTCCTCCTTTTTATATCCCTATTTCCATTTTACTTCTCTCAAAATGAAATCTTGCTCTCCCTTTAAGGCCCAGCTCTGATCTTCTCTTTTTCACAAAGGTTTTTTGACCACCATTCCCAAGTTGAAATAAATTGCCCCTTCCTCTGTTCTTCCATAAAATTTTTCATAAATTTCGAATCAGTATTTTACAGGTAGTTAAGAACATGATTTCTAGAGTCCGATTATGTGAATTCAAATAAAAACTGTGCTACTTACTTGGACAAATTTTCTGACATAGCTGAGCCTCAACATCCTCATTTAAAAATGTGGATTAAGGCTGGGCGCAGTGGCTCAAGCCTGTAATCCCAGCACTTTGGGAGGCCGAGGTGAGCGCATCATGAGGTCAGGAGATCAAGACCATCCTGGCTAACACAGTGAAACCCCATCTCTACTAAAAATACAAAAAATTAGCTGAGTGTGGTGGCAGGCACCTGTAGTCCCAGCTACTCGGGAGGCTGAGGCAGGAGTAAGGCGTGAACCCGGGAGGCGGAGCTTGCAGTAAGCCAACATCGTGCCACTGCACTCCAGCCTGGGCAACAAGAGCGAAACTCTGTCTCAAAAAAGAAAATGTGGATTAATAGTACCTTGATAGAGTTGTGAGGCAAGTGAGATAGTATGTTATTATTTTTCTTTTTCTGAAGTAATTATTCCAATTTGCCTTGGATTAAACTTAGTTTTACAGAATGTTCTCACTCACTGAAATGATTTAAAGTTTTTGGAAAAAGAGAGGTGAACTGGAGAAAAGGTAACACTAAGTCATACTGTATTTCAGTCACTCTGCCAAATCCCTTACAAATCAACAACCTTGAGACAAGGTAAGGACACCATCACCACCATCATCATCATCATCATCATCTCTACTTACAAATGAGGAAATGGAGGCTCAGAGAGTTATTTGGCTGCAGTCACAGCAAATAAGTGGCAAAGGCAAGACTCAGAGCCATGCCTGTCTGATGTCCAAGGTCTGTGCTCTCCAGGAGTCCCTGCTGTCTTCTGTCATGGAGAGGGCCAAAACTCTATTGTCCTTAAGGCCCCTTCAACATTGTCATGTTGTTTTAGCACATAGTAGGTAGTCAGTAAAGTGTGCTGAATGTGATGTGTAATACAAAAACGAGGCAGGCAGATCATGAGCTCAGGAGTTCAAGACCAGCCTGGCCAACATGGTGAAACCCTGTCTGTACTAAAAATACAAAAATTAGCCTGGCATGATGGCGGGTGCCTGTAATCCCAGCTGCTTGGGAGGCTGACAGGGGAGAACTGCTTGAACCCGGGAGGTGGAGGTTGCAGTGAGCCAAGATTGTGCCACTGCACTCCAGCCTGGGTGACAGAACGAGACTCCGTCTCCAAAAAAGAAAACAAGAAAAAAAAAATTAGTCTGATAGAACAAACCTTTCTCAGCAAACCCCACCTTAAAACCCAACTGTGTCAATATCAGTTTATTTGTAGCCCATTGATTCATGAATTTAAAGAAAAATTGGGCTGGGCGCAGTAGCTCATGCCTGTAATCCCAGCACTTTGGGAGGCCAAGGCGGGCAGATCATGAGGTCAGGAGACGGAGACCATCCTGGCCAACACGGTGAAAGCCCGTCTCTACTAAAAATACAAAAAATTAGCCGGATGTGGTGGCGGGTGCCTGTAGTCCCAGCTACTCAGGAGGCTGAGGCAGGAGAATGGTGTGAACCCAGGAGGCGGAGCTTGCAGTGAGCGGAGATTGTGCCACTGCACTCCAGCCTGGGCGACACAGTGAGACTCTGTCTCAAAAAAAAAAAAAAAAAAAAAAAAAAGAATATATTCATCACCCCAAAGGGAAACTCGTGGCCCATTAAGCAGTTACTCCTTATTTCCTCTCTTCTCCTCTGCAACAATCACTAATCTGCTTTCTCTATCCACTTGCCTGTTCTGGATGTTTCAGATAGATGGACACATATAATACATGACCTTTTGTGTCTGACTTTTTAGACTTAGCATAATGTTTTCAAAGCTCATCCATGTTGTGGCATGTGTCACAATTCATTCCTTTTTATGGCTGAGTAGTATTCCATTGTGTAGATATACCACATTTTGTTTATCCTTTCATCAATTTATGGACATTTGAGTTGTTTCTGCCCTTTAGCTATTTGTCAGCAGTGCTGCTATAAATATTTCATGCACATGTTTAAAAAACCAGCTGGTTAAAAAAAAACTTTGTATGGCTTCCCATTGCCTAACCCTGTGATAAACCCAGGCTTGGCCTTGCTGACTGTTTGCCCAACCTTCCATGTTGTTACATTCCTTTGTGTCTTTGTCCATGCTCCTTTTGCACCTTCCATCTGCTGGATGGATACACCTTTCAAGACTCAATTTAGGTGTTACCTCCTCAATGAGATCATTGCTGACATAGCTTCCTGCCTTCCTTCCACAGGCAGAGTACAGTGGTGCGATCTTGGCTCACTACAATCTCCGCTTCCTGAGTTCAAGCAATTCTCCACCCTCTGCCTCTCAAGTAACTGGGACTACAGGTGTGTGCCACCACACCAAACTAATTTCTTTCTTTCTTTTTTTTTTGTATTTTAAGTAGAGATAGGATTTCACCATGTTGGCCAGGCCAGTCTCAAACTCCTGACCTCAGGTGATCTGCCCACCTTGGCCTCCCAAAGTACTGGGATTATAGGCGCGAGTCACTGCCCCTGGCCTGTGTCCCACTTTCTACTCAGTGTCTCTTTACACCTCTTACTCGATCTCATGAGTCTCCCCAAACCTGACCTTGAAGGCAGGTTCACGACTTTATCACCTTTGTGTTTACAGCCCTTAACACATGGTAGGCACTCTGATGAATATTTCTTCAATAACCGGTGCTTGGATTTTTTTCACCACAGGATAACCAGGTTATCATCCAAATAACCAGTTGTTTGAATAAGAACTCTGTTTTTTTCTAATCTAATGCCAATGTATTTGGCTACTGGGAGCTGTAATTAGTTTTATGTCCTGGTGAGTAATTAAGAACCCTAGAAGAGTACATTTTAATTAGAACTCTGAGACCTCATAAAGTTGTCAAAGGCCTTTAACTCTGACTATGTTAAGGACCTGCAATAATGTAGATTACAAAGGCCTGCTTGCTTCTTTTGGTTTTGTATTATGGTTTTATTATGGTTTATTAATTATCTGCTTTTTCATAAGATGGTAATTTACTTGAAATGTTGCCTGTAAGTGCCACTTAAAATTTATAGTCCTGGAACATGGTAGGACCCTCCATAAGCAATAGCTCTTATTATCCATCGCCTGCCCATCACAGTACTTGACACAGTGCTTTTGTGCAAAATCAACATTCAATACATGCTTTTAAATGAAACAATGAATAGAATGGGTATATGCTCTGCACAGAGTAGACAAGAAATAGTTAATCAACATTCTCAGATGGTTGTAGCCAATGTGCTTGAAGGTGCAACACAAGAAGTAACATCGTTGGTGACTTCCACACACTGAGGCAGAGTTTTTCTCCTGCAGAGTTTTTCTCCTGAGCTATTTAACTGATAAATTGTTTCCTTTCAGCCTGTGTAGAGTAGTCTCATGTACCCTTTAACCCTTTTGGGAAATGCAAAACACAGAAGCCATTCCGGGTTCCTAGATGAGTGGGGACACTTGTGCCTCCTCACCTTCCTGCAGAGCGCAGACTCAATGGTCTGTGACGCTACTATGCTTGGAGCTCATGAGAGCTGACAATAGCTGAGGGAGAGCAAGGATCTCAAGGTCTTAGGCATAAAATGGTAAGCAAAAGAGATGCGGTTCCTGCCTTATTTGCACTCGGAGTCAATAATCGAATTAGTATGGATCAGTATACAATTTCTAAAAGGAAAACATGCAGAGTGCTCTGGAGATGTAAATCAGAGGACTTGGCTTATTTTGAGGAGATGCTTCAAGAACGTAACCCCAAAGAAGTCATGTTGGAGCTGAGTCTGTAGGTTAAATGGGAATTAACTAGGCACAGAGAGGGAGGACCCAGAGGGGAGGAGGAACCAGGAACCATGTGGCAAAGAATGGAGGAAGAGGAGGTGGTGGAACTAGATGAGGGCAGAGAGAAATAATAGTCATTCCCATTAGCCCAAGAGCAATGGAAAGCCTATGAAGGGTGTTAGAGGAAGATGGGTCAGATTTACATTTAAAAAATATGTTAAAAATAATTTCAGAGTAAGGAGCAGAATGGAGCAGAGCAAGACTAGCTGCTGGAAGAGATGAGTTAGAAAATGACTGCAGTGGACCACCAAAAGATGGTGCTAGGGATGGAGAGAAACAGGGAGACCTGTGAGAGGAGAAGGGGGCAAATCAATGGGATTTGATGACGAATGGGTAGGGAGGGAGAGGGAAGAGCTTTCCTGGGTTTTAGGCTTATACAACTGGATGGATGTGGCTGTCACTGAGTTATTGAAGTCAAATAAAATACAGAGACAAATCTCTGACATGAAAACATTTCATTTGGGAAGAAAGAATTGCAATTTGGGGGGCATGCACACAGACCGACTGGCCTTCAGTATGTTCCATGAACAAAGAGAAAGTTAGAAGTTTTATAAAAAGAAACGTTGCATATTGCTCTTTGAGAAAGTTCATTGGCATTAATAAGGTTTGAGGGAGCTGATAAGTTTTGATTGGTAAGTGACAGTAACAGGTACAGTTCTTTTTTTTTTTTTTTTTAAGACAGAGTCTCACCTCTGTTGCCCAGGCCTCGGCTCACTGCAAGCTCCACCTCCCGGGTTCATGCCATTCTCCTCCTCAGCCTCCCCAGTAGCTGGGAGTACAGGTGCCCGCCACCACACCTGGCTAAGTTTTTGTATTTTTAGTAGAGATGGGGTTTCACTGTGTTAGCCAGGATGGTCTCAATCTCCTGACCTTGTGATCCGCCCACCTGGGCCTCCGGAAGTGCTGGGATTACAGGTGTGAGCCACCACCCCTAGCCAACTATCTTAAAGTCACAGGAGATTGTTTCAGCAGCTGTTAGATAAAACTGTGTCAGGTGCAGGAGGCAGTTTCAGGTGCAGGAGGCAATTTCAGCAGCCAGGCTTGCACAGAATTACATTCTTGGAGCAATGTTTTGTTCCCTGAGTGCTTTTACCCCTGACCTCTCTGTTTTAGTTGGGTATGACAAGAATGACACATTTGTTGATTAACTTTCACATAGGGAAGAGAAGAAGAGGTCCAGCCAGGGAGGGTGGATCCAGAGGTCTGCTTTGGTCATGGTGAGTTGAGATGCTTTTGTGACATCTACATGGAGATTTGAAGCAGACGTTGACTTGCTGGTCTGGAGCTCAGAGGAGATATCTGAATGGGTGATAGAAAATATAGAGTAAAGGTTGAGAAGACAACAGGAACTAGACTAATTCCTGTTGTTGAGTTTAGAGTAAAAGAGAATGAGTAGGATGAGGACAACCCAAATGTCAGAGGAAGACACAGGAGGGTATTGTCTTAGAAGCTTGCAAGAGAGGGGAACATTTCAGAATGGAGGGAGTAGGGCAGCTGTCATGTTAGACATAAGAACAACAGTGGAAACATATCCAATGGATTTAGAAACCTGAGGTAACTGTTGACCCTAGGAAGCTTATTTTAGCACAGACAGAGGGTGGCAATCAGCTTGGATTGGGTTTTGGAATGAGTGGAAGACAAGGACATGCAGAGTGGAAGACCAGGACAAGTAATCACAACTCTTTTGAGATTAAAAAAAATGTGTAATGTTTTATCATATGAGAAAAATAATAAATTGCTTCCAACAGTAATAAAATACAAATAAGTTACATACATTTTATTCCCCCCACTGCTTAAGTTATCAGAGGACTTTTATACAAACATTTGCACTTGTAGCATTCTGAGGAAAAAATGCTCTGGGTGGGCCGGGCGCAGTGGCTCACGCCTGTAATCCTAGCACTTTGGGAGGCTGAGGCGGGCCGATCACGAGGTCAGGAGATCAAGACCATCCTGGCCTAACACAGTGAAACATTGTCTCTACTAAAAATACAAAAAAGAAAAAAAATTAACCAGGCATGGTGGCAGGCACCTGTAGTCCCAGCTACTTGGGAGGCTGAGGCAGGAGAATGGCATGAACCCAGATGGTGGAGCTCGCAATGAGCTGAGATCACACCACTGCACTCCAGCCAGGGCAATAGAGCGAGACTCTGTCTCAAAACAAAACAAAACAAAACAAAACAAAAATGCTCTGGCTGTCCTCTGTTCTTCAAATACTTTGCTTAGGTTTCTGTGAATCTTTAAATTTCAGGTGACTTAAGTGTGCACATTCAATCTACTGGGTGGTGCCTCATGCCTGTAATTCCAGCACTTTGGGAGGCCAAGGCGGGTGGATCATCTGAGGCCAGGAGTTCAAGACCAACCTGGCCAACATGGTGAAACCCCGTCTCTACTAAAAATACAGTTCACTTGTGCTCATATTCCTGTATTTGTATGATTTCTCCCAGCCTTCCTGTATTGTATGGTGAATAACTTCTTTCCAAGGATGTTTCAAAAGTTAAGAAAGCATGCTGCTGTTGTCCATTTACAAATACTTAATTAGTGTCAGAGCTTAGAGTTAGTTGCAGCCTTCTTAATAATCATTTTACTATTTTATCTCAGAAATATAATCTAGCATTTCAGCATCACTGGAAATCTCGGTAGGTAGTCAGTATTTTTGTTTGGAAGTACAGGATACCAGTAGTGAAACACTTTGTTTTATTAACATCAAGCAAGTAAGGCATTATTTTCCTATACATGTGAGGTTTGAAATGAAAACAAGCAAAACCAGGTAAGACAATAGAAGCAGACGTTTTCTGTGTTTAAAAATGTGATTGGTATGTGAGGTATGTGTAGGGAATGGCTAAAAAGAAAATAAAAATAAATTTTAAAATGCAGTTTGGGTTGGGCACGGTGCCTCATGTCTGTAATCCCAGCACTTTGGGAGGCTGAGGCGGGCAGATCTTCTGAGGTCAGGAGTTTAAGACCAGCCTGGCCAACATGGTGAAACCCTGTCTCTACTAAAAATACAAAAATTAGCCGGGCATGATGGCGGGTGCCTGTAATCCCAGCTACTCGGGAGGCTGAGTGGGGGGATCTGCTTGAACCCAGGAGGTGGAGGTTGCAGTGAGCTGAGATCGTGCCATTGCACTCCAGCCTGGGTGACAAAGCGAGACTCTTGTCTCAAAAAAAAAAAAGAAAAAAAAAATGCAGCTTGTTCCTAGTGAAGCATTTTAAGATTTACCCCTTCCCCAAGGGAAGAGAGAAAATCTTACCCTTCCTTCTCTTCCCCTTTTCCGGGTGAATGACTGTACAATGAAGATTTAATCTAGTTGAGAAAAACAATATATAGATGACTCATATACAACCTTTGTATGTATGAATGGAGGTTTGTATAATCATTTTTTTTTCACTGTCCTGACAAGTGGGAAGGAGAAAAATAAGATTTATACTAGATTTATTTCAGTGGAGATTAGAAGGAAAACTATCCCTGTGATCTAGACAGGATTGGATGTTTCAAAAGGGCCAAATCACTGAGCAGGTAGAGTAAGTGAGAAAACAATAAGAGAACAAGATTTGGAAAGGAAATGATTTAACAATTACACCAGTGTCCTCACTCGTATGCAAGAGTTGAAAAAGTTGACCTCATGGAGGTAGACGGTAGAATGATAGATACCAGAGACTGGGAAGGATGTGTGGGTGAGGGTGGGGGAATGAAGAAAGGTTAGTCAATGGGTACAAGTACAGCTAGATAGAAGTTATCAACAATGTATTATACATTTCAAAGTAGCTAGAAGAGAGAACTTGAAATGTTCCTGACACATAGAAATAATAAATACTCAAGATGAGGGATCAGATACCCTGACTTGATCATTACACATTCTATGCATGTAACAAATATCACATGTACCCTATAAATATGTAAAATATTATTTATTGGTTAAAAAACTTAAAAATGTAATTGTGCCAATATAAACTTACGTATCAATTTATATTTGTTCATGTATTTTGACTTCTCCATCTTACTGTTCACACTCTTAATGCCCTTACTCTGTTTTCTCGCCTATATATACCAGACTCATCGCTTCCTCCAGAAACACCTTGGTTATTCTGTCCTCACCAATTTCATTTTTCTCAGAGTTTTCACAGATCAGTCCATAATGCCAATTTGGTGCTTAGAAACATATCATTGTGCATTGTTCTCGATTTTTCATAGGCATGTAAATTTAATTTTCTCTACCAGAAAGTAAATTCTTGAAAGGCAAAGATAATTTTGAAACTGACCCAATAGTTCCACAGACAGGTTTTGTTGTTGTTGTTGGGTTTTTTTTTTTTGATAAACATAGAAATTGACACTTTTGGTCTTAAAGCCTGAAACTTACATATGTTTTATTTGAGTTCCTTGTTCAGGAAATGACCCCTAGGCCTCTCAAAAGTATCAAAGAACTGAAACTGACCAGATATTGCATCCAGACAATGAAATGCCAGGCCTCTCATTCATCATGATTGCTTCCTTACCCTTCTGGAGTTCCTGTTTCCTCACATCTTTCTTCCCTGCTACATAAACCCCTAATTTTAGTCCATCAGGGAGATAGATTTGAGACTGATCTCCCATCTCCTCATCTGCAGCACCCGATTAAAGCCTTCTTCCTTGGCAATAATCATTGTCTCCATGTTTTGGTAACAATTTCTTACATATTTACCTGAACCCTTAGCAGTTTCATGGGCATACATTTAAGAAATATAGGATTCCTTGAATTGTTATCAGTTGAAATGCTGCATTTCTGAACATGGCAAAAACTGGTCTAAGAAGCACAGCTTAAGCAACTTTCTGTTCAATCCTAGTGTTTCTGCCCCCAGCCTCTGCCTGCAGTGTGTGATTGGCATACACCCTCTCACAGGCCCTCAGAATGCACAGGTCTAACTTTCACAAATGAACCTGGAATAATTTGTAATTTTGTAAAATGTAAATTAATTTGTAATTTTGTGGAGGTGTGTATTCAAGAGCAGCACACTGGTGTGCTGATCAGTGTCCCTTCACCAGCCAGCGAGCCTTGCCTGCTCATCAGCATCAATACCTCAGTGTAATTTCTTGCCCTTGTCATATATGCAGAAACTCTCAAGAAGTAGTTGAAAAACAATCAGCCTGTAATCCTTGCACTTTGGGAGGCCGAGGCGGGCGGATCACGAGGTCAGGAGATCGAGACCATCCTGGCTAACATGGTGAAACTCCGTCTCTACTAAATATACAAAAAATTAGCTGGGCGAGGTGGCGGGCGCCTGTAGTCCCAGCTACTCGTGAGGTTGAGGCACGAGAATGGCATGAACCCGGGAGGCGGAGCTTGCAGTGAGCCGAGATCGCGCCACTGCACTCCAGCTGGAGCCACAGAGCGAGACTCCATCTCAAAAAAAAAAAAAAAAAAAAAAGACCATCAAAGCTTAGCATTTTAGTAAAGTGTTAGTGGTTTTGAGAAAACTGCTGACCAAATGAAGATGTGCACCTATCAAAGTAGTTTATTTTTACTAGTGTTGCTGCTGCCATAGGCTATAAGCTCCCTGAGGGCAGGGATTAGGTCTTACTCACATCATTCCCTAGTGCTGGGGTACGTCACCTGAGAGATAGAATGTGCTCAGCATATATCTGAGGAATGCTAAATAAGGAAATGATTCTCTCTAATAAAAAGAAAAGATTGGGCAGGGTGAGGTAGCTTGTGTCTGTAATCCCAGCAGATTGGGAGGCC
The DNA here is from genome assembly GCF_003255815.1 of Theropithecus gelada. Classification (NCBI taxonomy): domain Eukaryota; kingdom Metazoa; phylum Chordata; class Mammalia; order Primates; family Cercopithecidae; genus Theropithecus; species Theropithecus gelada. Next base: position 85,622,811 of record NC_037683.1, read on the forward strand.
AAGGCAGGAGGATCACTTGAGCCCAGGAGTTTGAGACCAGCCTGGGCAACATAGTGAGATCCCTCTATACAAAACAAACAAAAAAACAGGAGCTGGGCATAGTGGTGCATGCCTGTGGGTTCCAGCTACCCAAGAGGCTGAGGTAGAGTATGGCTTGAGCCCAGGAAGCTGCAGTGAACTGTGATTGCACCACTGCGCTCCAACCTGGGTAACACACTGAGACCTTGTCTTTTTTTTTTTTTTTTTTTTTGAGATAGTCTCGCTCTATCACTGAGGCTGGTGTGCAGTGATGTGATCTCAGCTTACTGCAAGCTCTTCCTTTCAGGTTCAAATGATTCTTGTGTCTCAACCACCCGAGTAGCTGGGATTACAGGCATGCGCCACCACACCCAGCTAATTTTTGTTATTTTTAGTAGAGTCAGGGTTTTGCCCTGTTGGCCAGGCTGGTCTCAATCTCCTGGCTTTAAGTGATCTGCCCACCTTGGCCTCCCAAAGTGCTGAGACCCTGTCTTCAAACAAATGAAGAATGTATAGCACTTATTATGTGCCAGGCACTGCTCTAAATCTTTTACACATATTAACCCATTTAATCATCGCAACAACCCTATAAATTAACTATTATTTATCTCTGTTTTTCAGATGAGGAAACTGTCACCAACAGTTTGCGTGCCTTGTTGAAGGTCACATAGCTGGTTACTAGTAGAGTTACGATTTATAATCCACATGGTCTGGCTTTACATTTAGCAGCTCTCATATGGAATAAATTCAATGCTATACTGCTATTCAGATATGTGGGAGGACATGAAAGCCTCAAGATATAGTCACCAGCCTGTTACAAGTTTGTTGTTTGTTTTTGCTTTTGTCTTTTGTCTTGCCAAGGCAAACTCCTAAGGGATTCTGGCAATTTGTTAGTAAACTTTCTAAACCCTTCTAAGACTGCCATATTGCTAATTCTGAAGCAGTTTTCACTGACACTATCACATTGTTTCATGTCAGGGTTTTAGAAGCAGGTGAAATAGATACTGGTTTTGGGGAGTGGGGGAAAGTTGACTAGTAATTGATGCATGGCTAGCATCTTTATACAGGAGAGGAATTTGCAAGGCAAGTAGCTGGGCTTGTTCTGAGTTTCTTTTATTAGTTTCAGGAGTTAGGCTTGTTGAATTAAGTAAATAAAGCTCACAATATGCTGATCATGTGAAACCTAATGCCAAGTCTATTTCTGAGCCACCGTGAAGAGGACATAGATAAACAAGGAGGGAGGGAGAGTCAAGTCACATAAAATATTTCTTACTGAACTCGGATTTTATGTTTTAAATCTATTCTTTTGGAAATAGAGCCATGATCTAACTTAATGTGGCTACTCTGAATGCATGCTTTATCCATGGCCACTATAATTTCTTTGCAGGTTCATATAAATTTTCTAAATAGGCTTTGTAAATCAAACTGTGGACTAAATATCCTGATGCGACTTCTATAAAGAGCTCTCTCAAATTGCAGGCACAAAGTGTTGGAAGTTCTGTTTGGCAGAAACAAACTGGACCAACATTTTGCTTTTCTGTTATCGTCCAACTTCCTATATGCAGTCAATTTGATGACAAACAGGCTAATGAGCTCACACTAGAATTAGAAATTATAAAACATTTGGTTTTCCAGGGGAACTGGGAATGGTTTTATAATTAATGTGTCAGAAGAAGAACTGAAGCAAAGATATTTTCAATTGCACTGTATATGATAGACCAAAAAAGTAACTAAAAAAATGCATCCTTCAGCTCTGAGGACAGATAATGGTCCTCTGTATCTAAGCGTCCAGGAGGAGGTGTTCTCTGTATTCCATACATCTGTGTCCCAGTGACCGAATGCAATGAAGAGAGACAATCTGTAAATTAAACAAACCCAGTGAGGCATAAAGATTTTTTCCCCTTTAATATTAGGGGATATGACAAAGAAGATCGTTTTCTGGTTGCCATAAAAATACAAGAGTAAAGTTGAATTAGACCCACAGATTTGATTAATGAATGCTGTGCTTATAAAAGCACATAATTATTCCTGAGCTCTTAGAATGAACCAAGTGCAGTAGCTTCTGGGGCACTTGTGCATATTACTTTCAAAGATAGAAGCCTGCTTGGCAAAAATGGCTCTCCTAGTTCTATATAAAAGATACAGCAAGAAGCAGCGAATGTATAAATAGACAAAGAGAAAAATAAAGCTCATAGCTGTCTTCATACCAGTATAGATCTTTCTTAGCACATAACTAGATTTTTGTGGATTTTACAAGTTAAATAATGTGAAAAATATATTTGGGCACAAGCCGGGATAGCTGAGCTATAAAAAAGGGATTGTATCACTCAGAGAGTTGTGTGGTCATGGGCTAGTCAGTATCCTTTGTCAGTGGCCCTGTCTCCCTCATTTAAAATGAATATGGGGAGGCCGGATGCGGTGGCTCAAGCCTGTAATCCCAGCACTTTGGGAGGCTGGGACGGGTGGATCACGAGGTCCGGAGATCGAGGCCATCCTGGCTAACACGGTGAAACCCCGTCTCTACTAAAAAATACAAAAAACTAGCAGGGCGAGGTGGCGGGCGCCTACAGTCCCAGCTACTCGGGAGGCTGAGGCAGGAGAATGGCGTAAACCCGGGAGGCGGAGCTTGCAGTGAGTTGAGATCCGGCCACTGCACTCCAGCCTGGGCGACAGAGCGAGACTCCGTCTCAAAAAAAAAAAAAAAAAAAAAAAAAAAAAAAAAAAAAAAAAAAAAATAATAAATAGATAGATAAATAAATAAAATAAAATAAAATGAATATGGGGAGGCTTACTGTTTCCTTTCCAGCCATTTCAAATATTTGTCTCCTGATACCTTTGCATTTTAGAGTACTTCTTTTGTTTTCCCATGAGCAAATCAGCAAGAGCTACAAGTTAGCAAACATTTAAGGAGTGCTTGCTGTGTACCAGGCCATGATAGGTGATAGGGGCTGCAAAGATGAAGTCGCCTTGTCTCTCTACCCATGAAATCTAGTGAGGCCAGTGAATTACAATTATTATTGTTGTTGTTGAGATAGGCTCTCGCTCTGTCACCTTGGCTGGAGTGCAGTGGCGCGATCATAGCTCACTGCAGCCTCAATCCCCTGGGGCACAAGTGATTCTCCCACCTCAGCCTCCTGAGCACCTGGGACTACAGGCATGCACCACCATGCTCAGCTAATTTTTGTATATTTTTTAGTGACTGGCTTTTGCCGCATTGCCCAGGCTGGTCTCAAGCACCTGAGCTCTGGCAGTCCTCCCGCTTCAGCCTCCTGAAGTGCTGGGATTACAGGCATGAGCCACTGTCCACTGTGCTCTGGGTCATTTTTTTCAGCTCTCTTATAGTTCATGTATACTTTCTCCAGCTATTGTATATTCCATCTGTTAATCTTGTCTAATCTATTATATAATCCATCTGTTGACCTTGTTACAGCAACAACTATAATTTTAATTCCTAAAGTTCCACTTAGTTCTTTTTCAAATTTGCTTGATCATTTTTGATTGTCTCTTGTTGCTTATTCCATTTTACGATTCCATTCTTTATTTCTTTAAGCATACCATGTATACTTGTGTATACTTTGTATCAGATCATCTAGACTCCTTGAGATTCTGAATCTGGACTTTGTAGCTTCAGCTAGCCTTTACCTGGGATGGTTTGTTCCTTTTGATTTTGGTGACCTTTTTTTAATGGGTTCAGTTTTGGTTAATCTTAACCTGGGAAAATTTGGAGGCTGAAATTCAAGATGTGATTCTCCAGAACATATATATATATATATTTTTCCCTGTTCAGAGATAATGACCACTGGGGCCGCCATGCATTTTGTTTGAGTTTATTGTTCACTGCTCCCATTTAAGCTTAGAATCGCTTTTCTTCTTCCTCTTTTTTCCCCTTTAACCTTCATATTCTTCCTTAGGTCCTGCAAAGTGCCACCTAAAAGGTCTTGTACATTATAATGTTATTTTACAACTCAAAGGGCTCCGTAGGGCATCTTGCCCACCATATTTCTAACAGTGAAATTGCTGATGTTATTGAATGCTTACCCTGTGCCAAGCATTCTTTTAAGCATTTTACTTGTGTTAGCTCATTGAACACTCACAACAACTTCATGAGGAAAAGTAACATTTTTATTCTGATTTCACAGGTGAAGTAATTGAGGTGCAATGCGATTAAGAAACAGGTTGCCAATGTTACACAGCTGATACATGCTACATGAGTTGATAATGTTACACAGCGAATAGAGCTGGGATTGTAAGAAACACCTAAAAAATTTATGCACATGATAGGAAATTTAGTGAATAGTAAGTCCTTTTCTGTTCCTGTGCCCTAGACATGCCATTTCCCCTCCCGGGAGGCAACTATTACCAGTTTCTTACATATTTTTCTGGGGATCATGTACAAAACATACAATCTAGTATATATATTATAGTATATCATTTTTATTATATATTATGTGTCTGATTTTGCTAGAAAAATTGAAATAACAAAAAGTAACATTTCTTGAATACTTACTCTATGCCTGTTACTTTTCATTCATTATCTCATTTATTTTTCTGAGGAATTATTAGTTTTATTTTGTAAGTGAGAAATTGAGTATTACAAAAGTTAAGTAACTTGTCCAGGAATTTGCAGATAGTAAGAAGCAGAGCTAGGATTCAAACCTAGGTCTTCATGTTTCCTGGGCCTGCACACTGGTTTTTCACAGGGATCTGACTGGGGGTTGACATCTTTAGCTCCTCTGTAGTGGATTAGGACAAGAGTTAGAGTAAAGGCTGGGGTTAGGGTTTGTGCTAGGATCTCCTCTCTAACCCCTACACCATGTCTGGATGTGGCCTGTGCCAGTGTGTTTTAGGATTGCTGCTTCCTGGGGAATGGGATGGAGGGCGTGAAACTCAACCTTGCCCATCTTCTCTGCATCCATATTTGTTAGTTTCATATGTTTAAGGATAGGCTTTTGTTAGCCACTTACTCTATTTTGAAACTCCCTCTTCTCTTTTCTTCTTTTTCTAATTTCTTCCTTCCTTCCAACCCTCCTGCAAACATGTATTTGAGTGCCTTTGTGTGTCTAGCATTCTGTTTGGTGCTGGAAATACCAAGGTACAAGAACATCACTGATGTCTTTTGAGAAGGTTGTACTTTAGCGGGGAGACAAATATCCTAACTGCAAATTATAACACAGTGAGTTAAGTGCTTGTACTAGTTTCCTATGGCTGCCATAACAAATTATTACAAACTTGATGACTTAAGCACACATACAGATTCTCTCACATTTCTAGAAGTCAGAAATTTGAAATCTGTTTCACTTGTCCAAAATCAAAGTGTCAACAGGGCTGCAGTCTCCTGGAAGCTCTAGAGGAGAATCTCTAGGTTCTCCTTTGCTTTTCCAGTTTCTAGAGCCACATTCTTTGCATACTCAGTTCCAGGAACTTCCCTCCATCTCCGAAGCCATGAGTGCAGCATCTTGCTTAAGTAATCACATTGCCTTCTGGTTAAATCTTCCTCTGACTTCCCTGCCGGCTTTTTTTTTTTTTTTTTTTTTTTTTTTGAGATGGAGTCTCGCTGTAGCCCAGCCTGGAGTGCAATGGTGCAATCTCAGCTCACTGCAACATCTGCCTCCCGGATTCAAGTGATTCTCCAGCTTCAGCCTCCTGATTAGCTGGGACTACAGGCTTGAGCCACCGCGCCCGGCCTAGGGCATTTCTTTTTCTTCTCTCTCTCTGCTCCTCTCTACACTGGCTGATGCCCTTATTCGGATAAACATTCAAATGGTCAGCTAAGGGTTCTCCCTGTCTCTAAGCTCTCCTCCCAACTTACCTTACAAGCATTGTTCCATTAATTGTTCTATGTGACCCTTGTTTAAAGAATTCTAGAGAATAAATTCTGAACTCCTTAGCATGACACTTGAAGGTTCTCCGGAGTTCAAGACCTATATCAACTTCATTTACTTATTCATCAGGATTTCTCATGTGTTAAGACTGTGCCAGGCACTTAGAGTATGATAGTGGGTAAAAGTAGGCTTGTCCACCCTTGGGGATTTTGCTGTCTAATAGGAAAGACAGATATGAATAAAATAATAATTATGAAGAAATGTGAAATTGCAACTACAATAAAACAGCAGCTCAGACTTATGTAATGCCTGCCATGCATCTAGCATCATTCTAAGAATTTTACATATACTGTCTCATATAATCTTCAGAACTTGTTCATAACTGCTACTTCCTACTTTATGGATGAGAAAAGAGGCACAGAAAGTTTTAAGTGATTTGCCCAAATTCACACAGCTGGAGAGGATTTAAGCCAGGTAGCTTGGTTCCAGATTTTGTGTATGGAACCACTGTCATATTTTGATAAAAGAGAAGTGCCTGGTGCTATGAGGATCATTAACTGGGAGTGCAGCCTGGGTAGACAGAAGCACAGAGAGAAGGAAAAGTGCCTCATGGGTGATGTGTTGAGGAGGGTACACAACTTGGTGGTATGCTGGGTCTGTTGGGAACTGTTGAGGATATATATATATATATATATATATATAGAGAGAGAGAGAGAGAGAGAGAGAAGATATATATGTATCTTTTATATAGCTTATATATATATCTTATATCTTACATACATATATCTTTATATATCCTCAACAGTTCATACACACACACACACACACACACACATACACACACACATATATATATATATATAGAGAGAGAGAGAGAGAATGGGGAATTGGAAAAGCTTCCTAAGGAAGGGACAGCTAAACTGAAGTTGGAAGTATACATTGGCATTAATTGGACAAGAAGAAAGGAAAAGTGTTCCATCCAGAGGGAAGGTCATGTGTCAAGGCCATATGGAGGCGAGGAGCAGAGTGCTTAGGGGGTCTGAAATGCGAGCAGGTGGAGCTGAGAGAGCAAAGGCAGAGGGAGAAGCATGGTATAGAATTCGGCTGCAGTGGGATTAGGCTGGGGAGGCAGGTAGGTACCAAATCACCCAGGACCCTATAGGCCATATTATGAACCTTTTCCTTTATCATAAATGCAATGGCAAGCCATTGCCATTGGGTTTTTGTTTTGTTTCATTTTTCTGAGATAGGGTCTCACTCTGTCACCCAGGCTGGAGTGCAGTGGTATGATCATAGCTCACCGCAGCCTTGAACTCCTGGGCTCAAGTGATCCTCCTACCTCAGCCTCCCAAAGTGCTGGGACCACAGGGATAAACCACCACACCCAGCCCCATTGAGGTTCTATTCAAGGGGAATGACAGAGATGTGTCAGAGGTTTCTGGGTTGTTCCCTGAATTGATGTGGTCTCATTCTCTGCAAAAGGGAACCCAAGAAAGAGACCACGTTCAGGAATAAGACCATGGACTCTGTTTTGGACCTGTTGACTTTGAGAAACACATATGAGATGTGAAGGAAACGTTCAAATACTTGGATCCAGAGTTCGTAGAAGATATCTGGGCTGGGCCTTTAAGTTCAGCCCTTGTTTCATTGCCTTTTTGCAATTGAAAGATGCACCTTTTGAAGGACTTCTATCATGCTGAGGAGAATTTTAAGTTCTACTTATGAGACTGCATTAATCTTTTGTTATAGATTTGAATGTGGGGTGAAAATAAGTCAGAGTGGGAAGAATTAATTTTAGAGTCCTTCCCTACTTTCTACTTTTACAACAGAATACCATTGGATAATCATTTATCCTGTAATAATAGGAACTAGTTTTTGGAAATTGTGATTTGAGTCTCTTATAAGGAAACTGGCAAGACTAAAAAACAACCAAAAAGCTGTGTGAGAAGGCTTCTTAAGACTGCAGTGTAACCTCAGTGTTCAAGTCAAAAGGGAGTGTATTTGTTAGCTATTGCTGTATAACAAATTACCCCAAAACTTAGGGGCTTGAAACAACAATGAAAATGTATTGTCCTCACAGTTTCTGTGCATCCAGGAATCTGTGAGCAGTTTAGCTGAGTGACTTGAGCTCAGGAGGCAAGAGGTCTCAGTCAAGATGTCAGCGAGTGCTTCAAGAAAGCTTGACTGAGGTTGTAGGATCCACTTCTGAGGTTCAAGTTCATTCACATGACTGCAAGCTAGTGTTAGCTGTTGGCAGGAATCCTTGGTTTCTTGCCACAAGAGCTTCTCTCAGAGCGACTTGAGTGTCCATACTATATGACTAGAAAGCTCCCCCTAGACAACCCAACAGTGAGAGGGCCAGATGGAAGCCATCCCTTTTATGAGCGAGTCTTAAAAGTCACAGTGTGGTGAGTGCTTCATTCCAAGCAAGTCACTACGTTTGGCCCACCTCAAGGGTGAAGGAAGGAACTTGGCTCCACTTTCTGAAGGGAAGAGTGTCAAAGATTTTGTGGGCATATTTTAGAACACCACATGGGTGTTTGAAATCTGAGCTGTGGAGGGGGCCTTCCCTCTCACCCTGTGTAGGAATTAACTTCGGGTACAGCATCCCCGACAGATGGTCATTCAGCCTCTGCTTGCCACTTCCAGCTACGAGGAGTTCACTACATTGTGAATTAGTGAATTCCATATATATCCAGTGTTAATCATTAGAAGCTTTTTCTGTTCATGAAATTGAAAGCTCTGTTGTGGATATTCCATTATTAAAGCTAGTTCTGCTACTCTAGAATGGCACTTTTACATGATGACTTTTCCAATATTTGCAACTGTGGTAGTCTTAACTTTTCTCTTCTCCAGATGAATTTTTTTCTGTTCCATTCAGAGCTTCCTCTCATGTTTTAATTCTAAGCTTCTTCCACATTCTGGTCACCTCCTTGTGAAAACATTCTGATTCAGTTTATCCTTCCAAAACTGAAAACACACTACTAATTCTGTAGTGCGAGCTAAGTATAAAGGGACACAGCAAGGGTTTCCTCACTTTGCATTATAGTGGAGGACTGAAAAATGACTGTGAAACCTGAAATAATGCAAAATGACCTTAATGGGAAAAATGATGATCACTGTGAGACCTTTATAAACTTCTGGTTTTTTTGTTTTGTTTTGTTTTTGTTTTTTTGAGACGGAGTCTTGCACTGTCACCTAGTCTGGAATGCAGTGGCACGATCTTGGCTCACTGCAACCTCTACCTCCCAGGTTCACATGATTCTCCTGCCTCAGCCTCCCAAGTAGCTGGGGTTACAGGCGCACACCACCACATGGCTAGTTTTTTGTATTTTTAGTAGAGATGTGGTTTCACTATGTTGACCAGACTGGTCTCAAACTCCTGACCTTGTGATCCGCCCACCTTGGCCTCCCAAAATGCTGGGATTACAGGTGTGAACCACTGTGCCTGGCCAAAATATCTGTTTTTAAAACTTTAAAACTTGTTAAAATAAAATTAAAAATTTTATTTCAAATTTAAATGCAAAAATTAGTAAAACTAGTGTTCATTTAGTATTTGTTAGTATTCTGTAATTAAAATATCACATATTATATTAAAAATAGAGAATTTAAAATACAGAGAATTAAAATACTTTTGCAAAAGAAAAAACCAGACAAACAAAAACATCAGTAGTAGATTGAACAGTGCTTGCTGCCTCCTTCTTCTTGGTATATAACTTATAATACAGAGTGAGTATTTTTGCTTTGGCAAATTGTCATCCTGCTTTTAAAATTTGTATCGGCTTTCAACGTTATATCTTTTGAGCTTTCAGTGTTATGAAACATCTCTGAGATATTTCTCTGAGAGTTCCTTTAATGTGAAGTTGTTTTTGCTGGTATCATTTCCTTGGAGACAACTTTAATCACTGTCCACATTTATGTTGATAAGTTCACCTTTGCTAAGTTCCTCTGGCTGTAGACTTTAGCTTTTCTGACAGTGGCAGTGACCACATTGCCATGGTTAGCTGTATAATTACATGTAGGTCTGATTCCCACCACTTTTCACTTCTTTGCTGTACTTTCATCTTGGTTGACCAATTCACTGTCTCAATTATCCATTCTAATAAAATGCCACATGGGTTTACTGCTGGGAAGCAAGGAAGCAACACAGCTACATGCTTTGATGTCAGTGTGTGACCTGAATAATAGACGCACAGTGACTAGCCACACATACTTTGGAATAAGAAGTGTGGTTGGTAACTGATCATGATGCCCGTCTGTTTTGTATGTAATGACTTGTGGACTGCAGAACTAGAAGCTAAGTTTGCACTTCATTCAATTACAGTTAATGTACCATGGTAATTGATATTTGAACCATATTGTTAGGGGACCAGTATTTAACTAAATCATGGCATTGAAAATTTGTGTACATCAGATTCATGCAAAGCAAAGTCTGCCTGTAGGCGTATGAATTGGTCTGGAGTTGGAATCGATTTTTTTTTTTTTTTTGAGATGAAGTTTCACTCTTGTTGCCCAGGCTGGAGTGCAATGGTGTGATCTCGGCTCACTGCAACCTCCGCCTCCCGGGTTCAAGCAATTCTCCTGCCCCAGCCTCCCGAGTAGCTGGGATTACAGGCATGTATCACCACGCCCGGCTAATTTTTATATTTTTAGTAGAGGCGGGGTTTCACCATGTTGGTCAGGCTGGTCTCGAACTCCTGACCTCAGGTGATCCACCCGCCTTGGCCTCCCAAAGTGCTGGGATTATAGGCGTGAGCCACTGTGCCCATCCCATAATAGATTTTTATGGGCGACTGTTCTATGCTGCTTATTTTAAGCTCATGATCCTCACTGTGATCAAGTCTCATATGTCTTTACCTATGCATTTGAATTGTGTAAAATGTAAGTGTAGGATATTACATACATTCCAGTTAGCTTGTGGCTGTAGTTTTGACACTTTAAAAATTTTCTGATACATAATATTTGTACATATTTGTGGGGTCTTTGTCTTTTTAAAGCTGGATTGTGCTATCTAGTAAACAAACTGTCTTCTTCAAATTGTTATCCTTTTCACAGTAAGTCATTAGCAGGAACATGACTGAGGCCGAGCTCAATGATATGTTTCCAGAGCTCTCTAAGAGCTCTCCGGCCATACTTCCCTCATCCTATTAATCAACCTTTTAAGTAGGAATATACAGCAGCTATGAATTTCTCCAACTCTGCTGTTATCCAGCCTGACATTTTCGAGCCTGTCCAACAAAGTTACCTGTTTGGTGCCATCAGATGCCTTTCTGAAATCAAAGTATATTGTATCAGTAGTGGTGTCCTGAAATGCCACTGTGGTTACCCTACCACAAATTAACACTATGGATAATACCTTATGTATACAGAGAACTTTCTTTTTTTTTTTTTTTTTTTTTGAGACGGAGTCTCGCGCTGTGTCACCCAGGCTGGAGTGCAGTGGCGCGATCTCGGCTCACTGCAAGCTCCGCCTCCCAGGTTCACGCCATTCTCCTGCCTCAGCCTCCCGAGTAGCTGGGACTACAGGCGCCTGCCACCTCGCCCGGCTAGTTTTTTGTATTTTTAGTAGAGACGGGGTTTCACCATGTTAGCCAGGATGGTCTCGATCTCCTGACCTCGTGATCCGCCCGCCTCGGCCTCCCAAAGTGCTGGGATTACAGGCTTGAGCCACCGCGCCCGGCCTGTATACAGAGAACTTTCACAGTTCACTGGAGTGTTTGGCGTATCTCTATTTTAAAACATTTTGTGTATATAGATTTGAAGGGAGATGTGGCAGATATCATTACTTTATTTTCAAAAATGGTAAATCAGAGAGGTTAAGGGATTGGCCCTTGTTCACAGAGCTAGTAAATAGCAGAATCTTGATCCTCAGTAAATCCAGTGTGTTTGACCATCTCAAACTATCTCAGATAAAGTGACTGCAGGGAAGAAAAAGGGAATTTCTGCAGTGTTTTCCCGTCATTGATTTATTAGGACAGATCAGTCTTATAACCGTCCTCCTATAGGGTCTGTGCTGGTTTCCCAGGGCTGCTGTAATAAAGTACCACAAACAGGGAGGCTTAAACAACAGTAATTTATTGCCTTACATTTTTGAAGTCCAAGATCAAGGATTCAGCAGAGTTGGTTTCTTCTGAGGACTTTGAGAGAAGGATCTGTTCCAGGCCTGTCTTCTTTGCTCATAGATGGTTGTCTTCCCTCTATGTCTCTTCAAATCATTTTCTTTCTATGTGTGTTCCTGTGTCCAAAAGGACACCAGTCATACTGAATTAGGGCCTATCCTAATGATTTCATTTTAACTTGATTACCTCTGTAAAGATGTTATCTCTAAATAAGGTCACATTCTGAATTATTGGGTGGGTTAGGACTGTAACATATTAAATTGCGGTGGAAGGGGAGGTTCAACTCATACTAGGTCTATAAGGCAGATTTCAAGGTGTTTTTTTTTTTTTTTTTTTTTTTTTAAATGGCCATCCAGTCACGGTGGCTCACACCTGTAATCCCAGCACTTTGGGAGGCCAAGAGGGGCGGATCAGGAGGTCAGGAGTTCGAGACCAGCCTGGCAAACATGGTGAAACCCCATCTCTACTAAAAATACAAAAATTTGCTGGGCATGGTGGCAGGCGCCTGTAATCCCAGCCACTCAGGAGGCTGAGGCAGGAGAATAGCTTGAACCTGGGAGGCAGAGGTTGCAGTGAGATAAGACTATGCCACTGCACTCTAGCCTGGGCAACAGAGCAGGAGTCTGTCTCAGAACAAAAAAAAAAAAAGCCAAAGGAATATAGGCTTGTGTAGGGAGTACTTTTGCGTGTGCCTGCATTTTTAAATCAATGTCTATGTATCTGATACAGTCTGTTGAGATCAACTTTATGGTCAGTTGATACTGCCATTGAGTTTTTCAAAAGAGAGAGAGTGAGTGCTTTTCCTAAATTCGTTCTTAATTGTCTACTTGCTGAATGTAGTCTCTGAAGACGTCTTTTGTGAGGCAGCTGCTGAAATTATTTGCTTGTTTGATGATTTCAGGATTCAAATGTGTCATTTAACTTTAGAGCTGAGATTTGTGGTGAGTTTCACTCCAAGCTTAGTGTTAATTTTACACACATCTAAGCAGTTTCCTTCTTCCATAAGTCGGTTAAAGCATCAAGGGATTCTGAATTTAGGGAAAAAAAATAAACTAGGCAGCAACAATTTGCATCCCAAAGTGATTCACAAGTTATCAAGTATATTCAAGGGTTGTTTAGCATATTACCAACTACTTATCAAAACATGGGACTGATTATGACCTTGTTTTAGATTGCTGGTGTTGAGGTGCTACCAATGTTAGACCTATATCATTGTGTTTCCTCATTGCCTTCGCTTCTCCTGTGGTTTTTTCCTTTTGGTTATTTGGGTGTTCCACAGATTACCAATGTGTGCATTTCACATGAAATAGATTTTGATTTTTTACTTATTATTATTATTTCTTGAGATGGAGTCTCGCACTGTTGCCCGGGCTGGAGTGCAGTAACATGATCTCTCTTCACTGTAAGCTCTGCCTCCCGGATTCAAGCCATTCTTCTGCCTCCGCCTCCTGAGTAGCTGGGACTACAGGCACCCGCCACCACGCCACCACTAAATTTTTTGTATTTTTAGTGGAGACGGGATTTCACTGTGGTCTCGATCTCCTGACCTCATGATCTGCCTGCCTCAGCCTCTCAAAGTGCTACAATTTCAGGCATAAGTCACTGCACCTGGCCAAATTTTGATTTTTTAAAAATAACATTTATTGTGAGTAGAAAATTTGGTTTTGCTCACATGTTTTTCTGGTGATCTTTGTACATTTTACTTTTTTTTTTTTTTTGAAGTGATTCTTCTTTTTAATTAACTCATTGGGTAAAGAAAGTACAGTTGTAATGTCTATGTAAGGTGTAATGAATAAGGATGTGACGAACTGTGGTTATCTTTGAAGCCCTGTGTGTCCTCAATATCCAATCCCTTCCCTTACCACCATTATACTAAATTTTATGTTTATCATGTCCTTTTACTTATACTTTCACTATCTTTTTTTTTTTTTTTTTTGAGATGGGGTCTGAATCTGTTGCCTAGGCTGGAATGCAGTGGTACAATCTCTGCTCACTACAACCTCCACCTCCTGGGTTCAAGTAATTCTCTGCCTCAGCCTCCTGAGTAGCTGGGATTATAAGCACCCACCACAACACCTGGCTAAGTTTTGTATTTTTAGTAGAGATGGGGTTTCACCATCTTGGCTAGGCTTGTCTTGAACTTCCGACCTCAGGTGATCCACCCTCCTTGGCCTCCCAAAGTGCTGGGATTACAGGCATGAGCCACTGCTCCTGGCCTCACTATCTTTTTTCACTTTCTTTTTTTCTTTTAGTCAGAGTTTTGCTCTGTCACCTGGGATGGAGTACAGTGGCATGATGGTAGCTCACTGAAACCTTGAACTCCCGGGATCAAGCAATCCTCCCATTTTAGTCTCCCAAAGTGTGGGATTACAAGTGTGAGCCACTGCGCCGAGCCTATACTTTCACTTTTTATATTTGCGTTTCTAAATAATATATTGTTTAGTTTTTCAGTTAAAAATTTTTATTTTAAATCATTAAAAAATGATTTAAAAAGTTACAAGAATATACAAAATAACCCTTCTATAGACTTCACCCGGCTTCTCCAGTGTTAATATTTTACAAAATTTGCTTCATTATTCTCTACTCTCTCTACATGTATAGGTAGACACACATACGCACGCACACACAAACACACCGTATTTTTCTGGACTAAGTTATAGACATGCTGTTGGAGTCTAAATACTTTATTTTTTTCCCTAAAAAATAAAGATACTGCCTTACATAATTGTGTATGATTAGCTGGGTCAGGAAATTAACATAGGTATAATTCTACCACATAATCCGTAGACCCATTCGAACTTTGCCCGCTGGCCCAATAATGCCATTGGTGGCTACTTCCCCTCCTCTTGTTCAGAATCAACTCCAGAACCACAAGCTCCATTTATGTATCACATTCCTTTAGTTGCCTTTCATCTGTAATGAGTCTTTAGTTTTTCTTTGTCTTTCATGCTCTGGATAATTTTCAAGAATATAGAACAGTTTCTTCTTTTTTCAAACTGTCCCTTAATTTGGGTTTGTCTGATGTTTCCTCACAATTCGATTCAGGTTGTGCATTTTTGGCAGAGACGTCAGAGAAATGATGCTGTGCTCTCGGTGCAGCGTATCAGGAGGCACAGGATGTGGAATTGTCCCATTATTGGTGATGTTAACTTTGGTCACTTGGCTGAAGTGGTGTGGGCCAGCTTTCTGCACTTCTCTTTGTAAAATAAACTTCGTGGGGAGATACTTTGATAATTATATAAATATCCTGTTTCTCAGCAAGTTTTCACCCACTAGTTTTAGTGTTCATTGATGATTTTTGCATGAATCATTTTTTCTATGATGATGGATGCCAAATGCTCATTTTCTAATTGTGTCATTTCTTCCACATAGTTGGTATTCTACTGGAAGAAGGAACTCTACATTCTCACTCAAGTACTCACTTACTTACCATTGTGGACTCATGGATTCCCATATTATTTGTTGGATTTTAATCTGTTAGTATTATTATTTATTTTGATGCTCAAATTGGCCCAGATTTACCTAGTGGGAGTCTGTTTAGAGTGGCTTCTTTGTCCTTTTGACTACTTTCCGACCATATTCTAGCACTTCCTTACTTTTGGCACAAAATTATGTTTCAGATTCATCTTGTATTTTCTTTACCAGAGCCCTGGAATGAGCCCTGGAGTCACTTGGTTCTGTTTAGTGGAGAATGGTATTTAAAAACCAAGATCTGAGAACTAGGGGTGCTAATTGCATCTGGGTTTCATTGTCTCTAGGCCTCTCAGCAGATAAAGCCAGTATGTGTGTACATGTAATGTGTATGTGTGTATGTAAATACATGTAAATATATATTACTTCTGTAATATAGTCCTGTATACTTCTGTAATCAGTCCCTGGTGGCTGTCTCCTCGGCTACAGCCTTGCCCATTCCACCTGCATCCTTGACACTGCACTTCTCCAACCCCAGTCCCCCTGACAGTATTAGCATTCTCAGCCTTGACTGCTCCCTTAGCCCCAACTGCCTCTGCATTCCTGGATCCACCAGGCCCACCTGCTGGGGTTGTATGAATGGAAGGAAAAAGAAGGGAAAGGCACAAATAAATAATTTATAAAGAAAAGAAAGAAAGAAAAGGAAAAGGTTGTTTGTTTTTTAATATTTTATATGAAAAAATACATAACATATAGTATCTAATAGCCCTTAGCCTGTAGGCAGACTGGGGTTCAAATTCAAGATTTATTACCTGCCAGATGTGTAATTTTGGGCAAGGTACTTAACATCTCTGTGCCTTAATTGTATCATCTGCAAAATGGGGCTAGTAATAGTGCCTCATAGGGTTCTTGTGAGGTTTAAACACGTTAATGCATGTAAAGTATGTAGGATGGTGTTTGGCACATAGGAAATACATTTTAATCCTTTTATTATTATCAGACATCTCATCATTTTATAATATGTTGCTTTATATTTGTAATAAAATTTGTTAAATACCAATGATTTATTAATGGTGTCTTCTGCAAAGAACAGAAGAATTTTTAAAGTTACTTTTTTTCCTGCCATGAATATTATTTTCTTTATTCAGATTTGACTGTATACCTTATACCAGTTTGCAACATAAGCATTACATTAAATTACTGTTACAAATCTTGAATCTTTGCGCTTATCTTATAAACATTTAATTTTTAGAGAAGTTTTAGGTTCACAGCAAAATTGAAAGAAAGATACAGAGCTTTCCCATGTATCCCCAGCCTGGACACATGCACAGCCCCCTCATTATTAGTGTCTCCCACCAGAGTGCTACATTTGTTACAACTGATAAATCTACATTGACACATCATTATCAACCAAAGTCCACAGTTTACACTAGGACTAACTCTTCGATTTGTACATTATGTGGTTTTGGACACTTGTATAATGATGTATTGACCATTATAGTATCATAGAGAGTGTTTTCACTGTCCTAAAAATCTTCTGCTCTGCTTATTCATCCTTTCCCCTCTAACCCCTGACAACTACTGATTTTTTATTGTCTCCATAGTTTGCCTTTTCCAGAATGTAATATAGTTGGGATCATATAATAATGAAGCTTTTCAGATTGGGATCTTTCACTTAGTAATATGCATGCAAGTTTCTCTATGTATTTTCGTGGCTTAATAGCTCAGTTATTTTTATTGCTGAATAATATTCCATTTTCTGGATGTACCACAGTTTATTTATCCATTCTTCTACTGTAGGACATCTTGGTTGCTTCCTAAAGGTACATCCTTCATCTGTCAAGGAGTGTGTGTTTTCTACTGCAAAATGATACTTGTAAGCCACCAGAGTCTGTACTCTTCCAAGGGCATTTGATCAGTCCCTGATGTTAAAGGAAAATGTTAAGGCCAGGCACGGTGGCTCACGCCTGTAATCCCAGCACTTTGGGAGGCCGAGACGAGCGGATCACAAGGTCAGGAGATTGAAACAATCCTGTCTAGCATGGTGAAACACCATCTCTACTTAAAATACAAAAAATTAGCCAGGCGTGGTGGCGGGCACTTGTAGTCCCAGCTACTTGGGAGGCTGAGGCAGGAGAATGGCATGAACCTGGGAGGCAGAGCTTGCAGTGAGCTGAGATTGCACCACTGCACTCCAGCCTGGGTGGCAGAGCGAGACTCCGTCTAAAAAAAAAAAGAAAAAAAGAAAGAAAGAAAAACGTTAAATGTTATTTCTATCTGGAAGCTAATCATAAATAAATATAAAGCTTCTGAGGAATGCTAGCGAAAGCCACTGGGATGGTTTTCAAGTTACATAATTGTAATTTACATGCATCTTTTTAGGAGTTCGCATCAGAGGTTAGCAACTATAGGCCACAGGCCAAATCCAGCTCTCTGCCTGAGTTATATGGCCTGTGAGCTAACTATGGTTTTAAAATGGTTGAAAAAAAGTGAAGAAGAAGAGGAGGAAGAATAAGATTTTAGAACAAATGAAAATTACATAAAATGTAAATTTCAGTTACTGTAAATAAAGTTATATTGGAATATAGCCATAGCCATTTGCTACTATATTGTCTATGGTTGTTTTTGCAATTCAGCAACAGATCTAAGTAGTACAATAGACACAATATGGCCCACAAAGCCTAACATATTTACTGCCTCACCCTTTAGAAAAACTGTGCTGATCCTTGGTTTATTGCTGCGGGAAGTCAGACTTAATGGTTATCTCCCTTGTTTCCTGAACATCGCTGTTATCCTATTCTTTTTTCAAGGTGCCCAGATTTCATATTGTTCAAACACACGTGCTTTAGGAACAATTTGTGCAGTTAACACAATCATCACAGGGTCCTGAGACAACATACATCCTCAGCTAATGAAGATGACGGGATTAAGAGATTAAAGACAGGCATGGGAAATTATGAGTATTGATTGAGGAAGTGATAAATGTCCATGAAATCTTCACAATTTATGTTCAGAGACTGCAGTAAAGACAGGCGTAAGAAATTATAATTAAAGTATGAACTTGGAGTACTAACAAATGTCCACAAAATCTTCACAATTTATGTTCTTCTGTCACGGTTTCAGCAGGTCCCTCTGTTCGGGGTCCCTGACTTCCTGCAACAGTTTATACTATTAGAGAAGCAATCATAAACTTTTGGAAGAATCTCTGGGAAGACATGTCTAGTTTAGGAGATACTCCTGGCTTCCCCTGCACCTTAGGCAATTAAAATAACCTGGCTTGTTTCTTTATTTATGAAATGAGAATATTGGATCTGAAGATCTAAGTCCCTCATGCCTCATGCTATTCTCTGATGTCTTTGTAACATTATTCACCCCATTGTACTAGTCCGACAGGGTTTCCCCCACCCCCTTTGGTTTTTATTTTAAGGCAATCTCACTTCATCTCTCTTTTCCGTTAATATGTTTGACATGAATTGAGCTAATATGGCAATTTTTGTCTCTGTTCAGAGACTTCAAGAAATCTTTGAGACGTCATATTTTTATCTGGTTTTATCTCCTCTCACAGTGACGTAAGAGTGGATTTTGTATAATGGATTGAAATATGTTATTTTATTTTGTTGGATGGCTGAGCTATTTCACAGTGGCTCAAAGAGCAGTTTACTTTGTTCCATAGCAACAAGCCTCTTGCCCAAATTTGCCATCTGGTGTTTAAAGCCTGTATCTTGCAGCAGTTTTTTTCATTAGCTGACAGCCATTACTCATCTGCTTTTGGCTTTAGTATTCCCAACATTCTCATTATTGCTCATCCTAAATAGCCCCAGTTTCAAGTAATAAAGCACTTGGAGTTGTTTGCTTAGCAGAAGGGAATCAATTTCATCTGGAAAACAAGGGGTCAGTTGAGAAGGTACCTGCCAGCTGGGACCATCCGTGACTTTATTATTTTGTGAAACTTGGTTTTTAATGACTTGTGTACATGCTTAACAGCCCACCTAGAGTGTGGCCTGTGAAGGAGAAGGCCCATTGGCCATGGTGGGTACCCACTAGATGGTGAATGAGTGAGCAGGTTTCCTGCACGAATCCAGGAAACCTTGGGATGAAAAAGCAGTAGCCCCATGAAGAAAGCATCAATCATACTTTGTAATTTTGCCACATTTACTTTCCAAATTTTTTTTAGAGATTTTCTGGGAATAAATCTTGGGGCTGATCCCTGGCTACCGCCTTGATCTGATCTCCTATCAGTCTTTCCTGTAGTCCTTGTACTGTATCCCCCACTAGCCTCCCTGGTGTTTCAGAACCTGCCAAGCACACTCCCATTCTGGGGTCCTTGCTAGAAATTCCCTCTGCCTGGAATGCTCTTCCCCAAATGTCTAAGTAGTTCACTCTCTCCTTTTATGCAAGTCTCTGCTTAAACTTCACTCCTCAGAGAAACCATCACACTCCATGTTTTAGTCTATTTACCTCCCTTTATTTTCACCATAACACGCACTATGCAGTGTATCTTTATCAATTTATTGTTCCCAATCTCTGGAATAAACCTGAGCATACAGGAAGCACTCAGGAAGTATTTTCTGAGTGAAAACATCAATGAAAGCAAGACAAAAATCTATTAAGTACTTGATTTGTGAATTAAAGTTTTCCCCAACCCAGTGCTTCCACATTATTTTCAGAGTTCTCCTGTCTATTTCACATCTTGTAGCTTTTTACCTCTTTGCCTCTGCTCCTGTTGTTACCCCTTCCATCCCTTTTCCTTCAGCCCTGGATACTTCCCAAGTACCAAATCCTACCAGTCACTGTCCAAGTTCTTCCTTTTCTTTGAAATCTTCACTGATCACACTTACTATCTCTCCATTGGAACCCATAGGGCCATTGCGCTTCCTCATCCTCCCGTCTCACGTCTCATTCATTTTTTACCTCTGCCTGTCTTAACTCCTCAACCTTAAGCTCCATGAGTAGAGACTATGCATATATAGTTCTATTTTTCATACTTTGCGTTTTCATATACATTTAATGCATATTTGTATTATATTGGCTAGAATAAGACATTTATTATTAACAACTTTGTATCTAAAAAGGAGTAAAGATGAAAGTGGAGTCACTCTCAACATCTTTCCTAAAGAGATAACCACTGTCATTATTTAGACACCTGCTGTGGTTGGAATGTTTGTCCTCTCAGAAACTCACGTTGAAACTCAGTTGCCATTTTAATAGTATTATGAGGTGAGGCCTTTCAGAAGTGATTAGGCTGTGAGGACAGAGCTCTCATAAATGGGTTAATCTTGTTACCATGGTAGTGGTTATTTTGACAGCGAGTTGTTATAAAACGAGTCTGGCCTCGCGTGCTTCCCTCTTTCACATGCTCTTGCCTGCCCTTCCACCTTTCTGCTGTACGATGACTCTGGCTAGATGCTGGTGCCATGCTCTTGGAATTCCTAGCCTCCAAAACGGTGAGCCAAACCCATTTTGCTCTTTATACATTACCAATCTCTGTGGTATTCTGTTGTAGCAGGAGAAAATGTACTGGGACAGAAAATCGGTACCAAGACCCGCATTGTTGGAGTAATAGATACCTGAAAATATGCAAGTGGCTTTGGAACTGGGTAATGAGTAAAGGCTGGAAGAATTTGGAGGAGCAGGCTATAAAAAGCCTAGATTGCTGTAAATGGAGCATTGAGAGTGCTTCTGGTGAAGGCTCAGAAGAAGAGAGACTGGGGAGAGTTTTGAACTTCTTAAGGATTACCTAAGTGGTTGTGACCAGATGATAGAAGTATGGACAGTAAAAGCCATCCTGATGAGGTCTCAGATGGAACTGAGGAACAAGGTATTGGAAACTGGGGCAAAGGCCATCCTTGTTATAAAGTAGCAAATAACTTGGCTGAAATGTGTCTATAACTGAGGGCTTTGTGAAAGGTGGAATTTAAAAGTGATGAAATTGGATATCTAGCAGAAGACATACTTAAGCAGCAAGGCATTCAGGCTGATGCATGGCTACTTTTAACCGCTTATAGTAAGATGCTAGAGGAAAGGAATGATTTAAAGATGGAATTTATAATGAAAAAGGAAGCTATGTGAAAAGATTTGGAAAATTTGCAGCCTGGCCATGTAAACAACAACAAAAAAAGCATTCTAGTGTGGAACCAAGAGACCATTTACTGAGGAGATTAACACAGACAGAAGGGAACCACCATCAATACAATGGGAGATAGACCCTGAAGGCATTTCAGAGATCTTTGAGGCTGCCCGGCTCATCACAGGCCCAGAGCTCTAAGAGGGCAGAACAGTTTGAGGGGATGGGCTAGGAGCAACCTACACAGGCTCAGTGCCCAGACCCACCTCACATCTCTGCTTCCTGCATTCTAGCACAGTGCTCTTTCACTGCTCCCACCATGGCTCAAGCAGGTCCATGTGTGACTCAGGCCACAACTTCAGAAGATGCAAGTGGCAAATCCTGGTTGCATCCATGTGGTGTTAAGTTTGCAGGCATGCAGAATGCAAGATCTATGGGGGCATGGCTTCATCCACCTAGATTTCAAAGTGTGTTGCAAATAGCCCCAGGCAGAGACTTGTCACAGAAGCAGAGCCACTGCAGAGAGCCCCGACTATGGCAACACTGCACAAACATGTGGGGTTGGGGTTAGTGCCAGAGCTGCCACAGAGAGTCCTCACTGGGGTAATGCCTAGTGGAACCCTGGGAGCAGGATTGCCACTGAGACTCCAGGATCGTGGAGTTACTAGCATGTTACTAGCCTGTGAGAGGAGCAGGCAGGATACCCCAACCTGTGAGAGCTGAAACATGGGCTGGGCCTAGGAAAGCCGCAGGAGTGGGACTGCCTAAGACCTGTGTGCCCAGGATGCAGAAAATGGAGTCAAAGATTATTCTCTAAATTTAGGGCTTAAAGTGTTTTCTCCCATTGGGTTTTGGACTTATTTGGAGCCTGTTACTCTTTTCTTTTTGCCTATTTCTCCCTTTTGGAATGGGACTGTCAATCCTATGCTTGCCCCACCGTTGTATTCTGGAAGCAGATAACTTACTTGATTTCACTGGCTCACAGCTGTAGGAATATGCCTATGGATGAATCCTGTCTGGTGTGGTGTCTCACCCACATCTGATATAGATGAGACTCTAGACTTTTTTTTTTTTTTTTGGAGACAGGGTCTCACTCTGTCACACAGGCTGGAACTACAGTGGTGTGATGACAGCTCACTGCAGCCTTGACCTCCCAGGCTTAAGTGATCCTCCCACCTCAGCCTCCTGAATAGCTGGGATTACAGGCATGTACCACCATACCTGGCTAATTTTTTCGATTTTTTTAGTAGCAATGGGGTCTTGCTATACTGCTGGTCTCAAACTCCTGGGTGCAATTGATCTTCCCGCCTCAGCCTCCCAAAGTGCTGGGATTACAGGCATAAGCCACCACGTCTGGCCTGAGACTCTGGACTTTTGAATTGATGCTGCAACAACTTAAGACTTTTGGGACCATTGGGATGAAATGAATCTATCTTAGGCCAGATGCAGTGGCTTACGCCTGTAATTCTAATGCTTTGGGAAGCCAAGGCAGGCAGATCAATTGAGCTCAGGAGTTCGATACCAGCCTGGGCAACGTGGTGAAACCCCTTCTTTACCAAAAATATAAAAATTAGCCAGGCGTGGTGGCACATACCTGTGGTCCCAGCTACTCCGGAGACTTAGGTGGGAGGATCACTTGAGCCTGTAAGGTGGAAGTTGCAGTGAGCCGAGATCATGCCATTGTACTCTAGCCTGGGTGACAGAGTCAGATCCCATCTCAAAAAAAAAAAAAAAAAAAAAAGGAAAAAAAGAAAAAAGAAACAAATATATTTTGTACGTGAAAAGGATATGAGTTTTGTGGGGCCAGGGGCAGAATGCTATGGTTTGGATGTTTGTTTTCTCTGAAATTCATGTTAATATTTAATTGCCATTATAACAGTATTAAGAGATAGGGCTTTTAAAAAGTGACTGGGTCATAAGGATGAAGCTCTAGTGAATGGATTAATGCCATTATGAAGCGAGTGGGTTAGTTATTGTGAGAGTAGGTTGTTAATGT
The DNA here is from genome assembly GCF_003255815.1 of Theropithecus gelada. NCBI lineage: Eukaryota > Metazoa > Chordata > Mammalia > Primates > Cercopithecidae > Theropithecus > Theropithecus gelada. Next base: position 85,646,241 of record NC_037683.1, read on the forward strand.
TTTCTTTCCTTTTTTGTTGTTGTTTTTTGTTTGTTTTTGTTGTTGTTTGTTTGTTTGAGACGGAGACTCTGCTCTGTTGCGCAGGCTGGAGTGCAGTGGCATGATCTCGGCTCACTGCAACCTCCTCCTCCCTCAGCCTCCCGAGTACCTGGGACTACAGGCACCTGCCATCACGCCTGGCTAATTTTGTATTAGCCAGAGACAGGGTTTCACCATGTTGGCTAGGCTGGTCTCGAATTCCCCACCTCAAGCAATCCGCCCACCTCAGCCTCCCAAAGTGCTGGGATTATAGCCGTGAGCCACCACACCCCATCATGCTTTCTTTTCTCTAGCTTACTTTAGTGAATAATACAGTATATAATATATTAATATAGAAAATATGTGTTAATTAACTTTGTTGATTATGTTGATTGTGTTATTGGTAAGTCTTTTGGCCAACAGTAGGCTATTAGTAGTTAAGTTTCTGGGAAATCAAAAGTTATTGCTTATTTTAGACTATGGCACTCCTAACCCCTGCATTAGTTGGGTCAACTGTAATCCCTTTTTCTTCTTGAATTACTAATTCTATTCTACTTCGCTCATGGAGTTTTTACTAATGCAATATGTTTTTACACTTGAAGGTCTTCTATTGATCAAGCATTGCAGTAAAATGTCTGTACGTAGATTTACACATTTACAATGGCCTGGAAATATAGGGAAATTTTAAAAAATTGTATTACAAATTTTTAAAGTAATTTGTTAAGTGTAAAATAAAGTTTTTTTCCTCCAGTTTGATAATATATCTATGTGACTTGCTGGTAGAATGAAATAAACGGCAGCATCAATTTTTTCTTACTTTCCATTTTTATAATAAGATGTGAGTTTTAGGAATAGTTTTAACATAAATCAAGTAGATGGGAATGGAAAAAGTTTTATTGTAGCAATAGCACTCAATTCTTTGAACTTGTTATGTGATAAAAATTACATATTAATCTATCATCAGAAATGTCTTTAATGATCTATTAATTGTTAAGCAATGAGCTCTTCTATCATTTTATTGATAGTTGAAGACCATAGTGCTACAGAAATATCATAGGGTGCCAGGCAGAAGCCTTGGTAGGGGCATATTTGAGCTTGGTGACTATGGCTATTCCATCTACTGCTCTGCTTGCCTTGTTCCAGTACTGCTTGGCTACTCGGGTGCAGCCCAGAAAAAGGGAAAGTGGGGTTCAGTTATTTTTACCAGCTGGATGTTAAGTGAAAGACAATGGAAATATGAAATACTAGATGGTGGGATCTAACCTCGACAAGGAAAATGGAGGAAGAAGATGGCTGGTGGACTGGGCAACAGTACAGGGAGAAAGTAAAGAGAAGGCTCTTTAAGGTGCAAGATTGGTTGTAGTAATTGAAGTGGCAAACAGGAAACAAACAGGATACAGGAAAGTGTTGTCAGATGTGTGATTCAGTGGTTTTGGAGTTGGAGCAATTATGAGTCATGAACCTGTCCAAGGTCTAGTCATGGGTTTTGTGGCTGAAGCAAAGTAGAACAGATCACTGATGATGTGTTCACAGAAATAGGTGTCCCTGATATTCAGAAGAGTTGAAATCATAAGGAATGGAGGCAGGGTTTGGAGTGGAGAGAAACAGTAGGCATTAACAAATCTGAAGAACAAGGCAAAGATTGGTGAAGGAAAACTCCAAAGAGAGAGGAAGGATGTTGAAACTGAAAGAGGAGAGTCTCAAAGAATCAGATTTGTTAGTTTAGAAGAAGCTAGAGGAAAACAGTTTGGAAATGGCCATGAGGGACATGGAGTACTGACTCACTGACTTACCCAGATGTCTGAGTATCCACCATTTGAGAAGTGTAGTGGAAGCCATGTGCCCAGGGGAGAGCCCCAGTTATTAAGAGGGAGGAACTCAGAGCAGATATTGAAGACAAAAGGGAGTTTGCTGCTTATGGAGGGGCAGTAGCAAGAGGTCACTGTGAAGAGTTGTGGTAAGTGAGCAGTGGTAGGGATTTGTTCAGGGATATGGATGTACAGAGCTTTATGAAGATACTGGTGCAAATTAAGATTCCTGGTGTGAGTTCCAGTTTGGGTATTGACTGAAGAAAACAGAAAGGAAACAGGTAGTTTTAGTCCAGCAGTCTTTGAAGAGCTGCACTCTTGCCTAACTACTAAACATCTGGTATAAGTTGATAGATGTGTCTCACTTGGTTGGAATAATGAAGACTTACATACTGCAGACATGCTGAATTATTATCTTATTTTTATTTATTTATTTGTTTTGAGACAGAGTTTCACTCTTGTTGCCCAGGCTGGAGTGCAGCGGCGCAATCTCGGCTCACTGCAACCTCCGTCTCCCAGGTTCAAGCAATTCTTCTGCCTCAGCCTCCCAAGTAGCTGGGGTTACAGGTGCCTGCCACTACACCTGGCTAATTTTTTTTTGCAGAGACAGGGTTTCACCATCGTCGCCAGGCTGGTCTTGAATTCCTGACCTCGTGATCCACCTGCCTTGGCCTTCCAAAGTGCTAGGATTACAGGCATGATCCACCACGCCTGGACGATAGACATTGTATTTCTATTAGATGGCACTGTTCTGAACCATGAGTTTTCCTAAAGGGTTAATGAAACTTTCTTAATTTCTTCTAAAGTTACTGGTTCATTGAATTTTTCTTTCTCTCCAGAATAAACTTCTATCATTTATATTTTCCTCAAAAATTTTTGTTTTTTGAAAGCCAGGCGCAGTGGTTCACACCTGTAATCCCAGCAGTGGGAGGCTGAGGCAGGCAGATCACTTGAGGTCAAGAGTTTGAGACCAGCCTGGCGAACATGGTGAAACCCCATCTCTACTAAAAATACAAAAATTAGCCAGGCATGGTGGCACAGGCCTGTAATCTCAATTACTCGGGAGGCTGAGGCACAAGAATCACTTGAACCTGGAAGGCACAGGTTGCAGCGAGCCGTGATTGCACCATTGCACTCCTCCCTGGGTGACAGAGCAAAACTCTGCCTCAAAAAAAGCACCATTGCACTCCTCCCTGGGTGACAGAGCAAAACTCTGCCTCAAAAAAAAAAAAAGCTGGGCGTGGTGGCTCACGCCTGTAATCCCAGCACTTTGGGAGGCCAAGGTGGGCGGATCACGAGGTCAGGAGATGGAGACCATCCTGGCTAATACGGTGAAACCCCATCTCTACTAAAAATACTAAAAATTAGGCTGGCGTGGTGGCAGGCACCTGTAATCCCAGCTACCTGGGAGGCTGAGGCAGGAAAATGGCATGAACTCAGGAAGCGGAGCTTGCAGTGAGCCAAGATCATGCTACTGCACTCCAGTCTGGGCGACAGAGCCAGACTCTGTCTCAAAAAAAAAATCTTTTTTTCAAATATATTTTCAAATGTGTGAGTATAGTGCTTTACTTATTTATAGTTTACAGTAAATCAGCTTTGAGATGCATTGATAAATTCTGTTTTTATGTTTTTTGGTTAATTGCATATCTGCTTTGATGTTTATGATTCTTCAAACATTTATTGATTCTAATATATTTTTAGAATCAACAAATTACTCCTTAATCGTGAGAATTATACTTTCATTTTTTCTTCTGGTTTGGGAAAACTTCCCGTTTTTCAGTATTTCATGTTCCATAGGATATTTTTTTCTCATAATACTACATTTAATGATAAAACAGGATTATTTCCTGCATATAAATTTTGTTGTTTCCTGTCCTTTCTTGCTCTGCAATCTACTTTTCTAGAGAAAGCAATCACACTTCACTAAAAAAAAGAATCAATAATAGTTTATTTAGCGTTTAACATGTTCCGGGGATATGCTAACTTTTTTGCCAGAATTATCATAGCTAGTCCTCAACGATAGTTCTGTGAAGTGTGTGCTGGAGTTACCCCCAATTTGCAGATGGGAAAACCGAGCGAAGAAAGATTAAGAGACCCAGCCATGGTTGCTTCGCTGTTCTCTGTGGGCGTCACACTTCATAAGCCTAACTTGAGAAGTCATTCTTTTATTTATCTCATTATAGTGTCTATTACACATGGTGCTTGAAAAATACCTCTGTATAGCAGATGTCTAGTGTCAGAAAATCAACAGCGTTTATACTAAGACTCAGTTGTCAGGCATTTATTACATGTAATTATATTTAGTGTTAAATTGCTCCATGATACCACTACGGTTGCACTCTTGGGTTTCCCATAACAGCTTAACAAAAAATCTACTAATCATCTGAGATAAGGTATAAGTTCTATAAATAATTGTTTCGTTTAATCATCAGAGGTAGAGGAGAAATAGATGCCAATTAACCAGTTAAAAAATTTTATTTCTGGCCAGGTGCAGTGGCTAATGCCTGTAATCCCAGCACTTTGGGAGGCCAAAGTGGGCAGGTTATTTGAGATCAGAAGTTTGAAACCAGCCTGGCCAACATGGTGAAACCCCATCTCTACTAAAAGTACAAAAAAAAAAATTAGCTGGGCATAGTGGCGGATGCCTATAATCCCAGCTGCTTGGGAGGCTGAGTCTGTAGAATTGCTTAAACCCAGGAGGCAGAGGTTGCAGTGAGCTGATATTGTGCCACTGCACTTCAGCCTGGGTGACAGAGCAAGACACCATCTCAAAACTAAAAAAATATACAGCTACTATGAACCCAAAAATTATTTCTAATTTTGTGGGTACATAGTAGCTGTATATATTGATAGAGTGCATGAAATGTTTTGATAAAGACACACAATGCATAATAATCACATTGTGGAGAATGGGGTATCTGTCCCCTCAAGCATTGATCCTTTGTGTTACAAACAATACAGTTCTATTCTTTTAGTTATTTTTAAATGTACAATTAAGTTATTATTGACTACAGTCATCCTGTTGTGCTATCAAATAGTAGGTCTTATTCATTCTTTATATTTTTCTCTTTTGTATCCATTAACCATTCCCCCCTCCCTGCTCCAATTACCCCTTTCAGCCTCGGGTAACCATCCCTCTACTCTCTATGTCCATGATTTCAGTTGTTTTGATTTTTAGATTCTACAAATAAGTGAGAACATGTGATGTTTGTCTTTCTGTACCTGGCTTATTTTACTGCATGATCTCCAGTCCCATCCATATGGTTGCAAATGATAGGATCTCATTCTTTTTTATGGCTGAATAGTACTCTATTGTGTATACATACCACATTTTCTTTATCCATTCATCTGTTGATGGATACTTAGGTTGCTACCAAATCTTAGTTATTGTGAATAGTGCTACAATAAAGGGGAGTGCAGATATGTCTTCCATATATTAATATGCATTCTTTTGGGTATATACCCAGCAATAGGATTTCTGGATCATATGGTAGTTCTATTCCTAGTTTTTTGAGGAACCTCCAAACTTCATGGTGGTTTTACTAACTTACATTTCCACCAACAGTGTATGAGGGTTTGCATTTCTCCACATCCTCACCAGCATTTATTATTGCCTGTCTTAGATATAAGCCATTTTAACTGGGATGAGATGATATCTCATTGTAGTTTTGATTTACATTTTGCTGCTGATCTGTGATGTTGAGCACCTTTTTATATGCTTGTTTGCCATTTGTATGTCTTCCTTTGAAAAATGTCTATTCAGATCTTTTGCCCATTTTTTGATTAGATTATTAGTTTTTTTCCGATAGAGTTGTTTGAGCTCCTTATATATTCTGGTTATTAATTCCTTGCCAGATGGGTAGTTTGCAAATATTTTCTCATGTTCTGGATATCTTTTCATTTTGTTGATTGTTTCCTTTGCTGTGCAGAAGCTTTTTAACTTGATGTGATCCCATTTGCCCATTTTTGTTTTGGTTGCCTGTGCATGTGAGGTATTATATAGGAAATTTTTGCCCAAACCAATGTCCTGGAGAGTTCCCAAATGTTTTCTCATAGTAGTTTCATAGTCGGAGGTCTTAGATTTAAGTCTTTATTCCATTTTGATTTGATTTTTGTACATGGTGAGAGATAGGGGTCTAGTTTCATTTTTCTGCATATGAACATCCGGTTTTCCCAGCACCGTTCGTACTTTTTTTTTGAGACGGAGTCTTGCTGTGTCGCCCAGGCTGGAGTGCAGTGGCGCCATCTCAGCTCACTGCAAGCTCCGCCTCCTGGATTCACGCCATTCTCCTGCCTCAGCCTCCGGGGTAGCTGGGACCACAGGTGCCCACCACCTCGCCCAGCTAATTTTTTGTATTTTCAGTAGAGACAGGGTTTCACCATGTTAGCCAGGATGGTCTCAATCTCCTGACCTTGTGATCCGCCTGCCTCGGCCATAGTGCTGGGATTACAGGCTTGAGCCACCACGCCAGGCCAGTTTTCTTTTTTTGATGTGTCTTTGTCTGGTATTGGTATCAGGATAAAACAGGCTTCATAGAATGAGTTTGGACGTGCTCCCTTCTTCCCTATTTTTCAGAATAGTTTGAATAGAATCAGTGTTAGTTCTTTCTTAAATGTTTGGTAGAATTCGGCAGTGAAGTCACTGGGTCTCAGGCTTTCCTTTACAAGGAGACTTTTCTTTTTTTTTTGAGATGGAGTCTCGCTCTGTTGCCCAGGCTGGAGTGCAGTGGCGCGATCTCGGTTCACTGCAAGCTCCGCTAGGGGGAGACATTTTACTGCAGCTTTGATCTCTTGTTATTGGTCTGTTCAGGTTTTGGATTTCTTCCTGGTTCAATCTTGGTAGGTTGTATGTGTCTAGGAATTTGTCCTTTCTTCTAGATTTTCCAATTTATTGGTATATAGTTGCTCATAGTAGACACTAATGACCCTTTGAATTTCTGCAGTGTCCGTTATAATGTCACCTTTTTCATCTCTCATTTTATTTGGATCATCTCTCTTTTTTTTTTTTTTTTTGAGACAGAGTCTCGCACTGTCACCCAGGCTGGAGTGCAGTGGTGCGATCTTGGCTCAGTGCAATCTCTGCCTCTGGAGTTCAAGCTATTCTCCTGTCTCAGCCTACCGAGTAGCTGGGGTTACAGGTGCCTGCCACCACGCCTGGCTAATTTTTTAGTAGAGACAGGGATTCACTATTTTGGCCAGGCTAGTCTCAAACTCCTGACCTCGTGATCTGCCTCCCCATCCCCCGCCTTGGCCTCTGTAAGTGCGGGGATTACAGGTGTGAGCCATTGCACCTGGCCAGATCATCTCTCTTTTTTACTTAGTCTAGCTAACGGTTTGCCAATTTTGTTTATTCAAAAAACCAACTTTTTGTTTCACTGATTTTTTAATATTGTTTTCTTCATTTGAAATTCATTTATTTCTGCTCTGATCTTTATTATTTCTTTTCTTTTGCTGATTTTGGGTATGGTTTGTTCTTGCTTTTCTAGTTCTTTAAGATGCATTGTAGATTACTGATTTGAAGTTTTTCTCTCTTTTTTTGGTGTAGGCACTTAGAGCTATAAACTTCCCTATTAGTACTGCTTTTGCTGTATCCCATAGATTTTGGTATGTTATGTTTCCATTATCATTTGTTTCAATGAATTTTTCAATTTCCTTCTTAATTTCTTCATTGACCCACTGGTTATTCAGGGGCATGTTATCTAATTTCCGTGTGTCTGTATACTTTTCAGACATTCTCGTTATTTATTTCATTGTGGTCAGAGTTGCTTGATATCATTTCAATTTTTTGGGTGTTTTAAGACTTGTTCTTTGACCTAACATATGGTCTATCCTTGAGAATGATTCATGTGCTGAGGAAAAGAATGTATATTCTGCCGCCATTGGATGAGGTGTTCTATCAATATCTATTAGATACATTTGATCTATAGTGCAGATTAAGTCTGATGTTCCTTTGTTGATTTCCTTGCTGGAAGATCTCTCCCATGCTGAAAGTGAGGTGCTGAAGTCTCCAGCTATTATTTTATTGGGCCTATCTCTCTCTTTAGCTCTAATAGTATTTGCTCCATATATCTAGGTACTCCAGTGTTGGGTGCATATATTTTTAAAATTGTTATATCCTCTTGCTGAATTGATTTCTTTATCATTATATAGTGACCTTCTGTGTCTCTTCTTATAGTTTTTGTCTTGAAATCCATTTTGCCTGATAGAAATATAGCTACTCCTGCTCTTTTTTGGTTTCCATTGGCATGGAGTATCTTTTTCCATCCCTTTATTTTCAGTCTATTTGTGTCTTTATAGATGAAGTGTGATTTTTGTAGACAACAGATCATTCAGTCTTGTGTGTGTGTGTGTGTGTGTGTGTTTAAATCCATTCAGCTACTCTTGTGTCTTTTGATTGAAGAGTTTAGTATATTTACATTCAACGTTATCGAATGTAATAATGTTTTTATCAAATGTAAATGGACTAAATGCTATTATTGATAAGTAAAGACTTAGTCCTGTCATTCAAACTTATTATTGATAAATAATGACTTAGTCCTTCCATTTTGTTGTTTCCTGGTTTTGTGGTCTTCTTTTTCCTTCTTCCTGTCTTCCTTTAGTGAAGGTGATTTTCTCTGGTGATGTGATTCAGTTTCTTGCTATTTATCATCTATCATATATCTATCTTTTTATATCTTTTTGTATCTATCGTATAACCTATTATTTTAAGCTGGTAACAACTTACTACTGTTTGCATAAACAAACAAACAAAAAATCAAAGAAAACTAATAAAAACTCTACACCTGAACTTTACCACCCTTCCCTTTTTTAACTTTTTGTTATTTCTATTTATATCTTATTGTTCTGTCCATGTTTTGAAAAGTTGCTGCAGTTATTATTTTTGATTGGTTCATCATATATTCTTTCTACTTAGGATAAGAGTAGTTTATACACCACGGTTACAGTGTTACAATATTTGTGCTTTTCTGCTTACTGACTAGCACCAGTGAGTTTTATACGTTCATGTGATTACTTATTACTCATTAACATCCTTTTCTTTCTGATTGAGGTACTCCCTTTAGTATTTTTTATAGGACAGGTCTAGTGTTGATAAAATTCCTCAGCTTTTGTTTGTCTGGGAAAGTCTTTATTTCTCCTTCATGTTTGATGGATATTTTTGCCAGATAAACTATTCTAGGATAAAAGGATTTTTTAATATTATTTTAATATTTGATATTCCTTCAGCACTTTAAATATGTCATGCCACTCTTTCCTGGTCTGTAAGCTTCCCATGGAAAAACCTGCTGCCAGATGTATTGGAGTTCCATTATATGTTATTTGTTTCTTTTTCCTTTTTCTTTTTTTTTCTCTTTTTGAGATGGAGTTTCACTCTTGTTGCCCAGGCTGGAGTGCGATGGCGCGATCTTGGCACACTGCAACCTCCGCCTCCTGGGTTCAAGCGATTCTCCTGCCTCAGCCTCCCCAATAGCTGGGATTACAGGTGTCTACCACCATGCCTGGCTAATTTTTTGTATTTTTTAGTAGAGATGGGGTTTCACCATGTTGACCAGGCTGGCCTTGAACTCCTGACCTCAGGTGATCCACCCACCTCGGCCTCCCAAAGTGCTGGGATTACAGGCATGAGCCACTGTGCCTGGCCATACTTCTTTTCTCTTGCTGCTTTTAGGATTCTTTCTTTATCCTTGATCTTTGAGAGTTTATTAAATGCCTTGAGGTACTCTTCTTTCGATTAAATGTGCTTGGTATTCTATACCTTCTTGTACTTGGATATTGGTATCTTTCTCTAGGTTTGGAATGTTGTTTATTATCCGTTTGAATAAACTTTCCATCCCTATCTCTTTTCCTGCCTCCTCTTTAGAGGCAAATCTAAGAGTTACTGAATTTGTGGATTTTTAGATCCTACAGGCTTACTTCATTGTTTTTTATTCTTTTATTTTTGTCTCCTCTGACTGTGTATTTTCAAATAGCCTTTTTTTCCCCACCCAGGCTGGAATGCAGTGGCGCAATCTTGGCTCACTGCAAACTCTGCCTCCCAGGTTCAAGCAATTCTCTGCCTCAGCCTCCCGAGTAGCTGGGATTACAGGCACCCACCACCATGCCCAGCTAATTTTTGTAGTTTTAGTAGAGACGGGGTTTCACCATCTTGGCCAGGCTGGTCTTGAACTCCTGACCTTGTGATTCACCTGCCTTGGCCTCCCAAAGTGCTGAGATTATAGGCATGAGCCACCGTGCCTGGCTTCAAATAGCCTATTTTCAAGCTCATGAATTTTTTCTTCTGCTTGATCGATTCTGCTATCAAAATACTCTGGGCTGGGCACAGTGCCTTACACCTGTAATCCCAGCACTTTGGGAAGCCAAGGCGGGTGGGTCACGAGGTCAGGAGATCAAGACCATCCTGGCCAACATTGTGAAACCCTGTCTCTACTAAAAATACAAAAATTAGCTGGGTGTGGTGGTGCATGCCTGTAATCTCAGCTACTTGGGAGGCTGAGGCACAAGAATCGCTTGAACCCAGGAGGTGGAGGTTGCAGTGACACAAGATGGCGCCACTGCCCTCTAGCCTGGTGATAGGGCAAGACTCCTTCTCAAAACAACAACAACAATAGTCTGATGCAGTCTTCATTATGCCAATTGCATTTTTCAGCTTCAGAATTTTTGCTTGATTCTTTTTAATTATTTAAAGCTCTTTGTTAAATTTATCTGATAGAATTATGAATTATTTCTCTGTGTTATCTTGAATTTCTTTGAGCTTCCTCAAAACAAGTATTTTGAAGTCTCTTTCTGAAAGGTTACATATCTTTCTCTCTTCTGGATTAGTCCCTGGTACTTTATTTAGTTCATTTGGTAAGGTCATTTTTTTCCTGGAATGTCTTGATACTTGTAGATGTTTGTCTGTGCCTGAGCATTGAAGAGTTAGGTATTTATTGTAGTTGTCACTGTCTGGGCTTGCTTGTACCTATCTTTCTTGGGAAGGCTTTCCAGATATTTGAAAAGACTTTGGTGTTGTGATCTAAGCTATATCTGCTTTAGGGGGCACCCCAAGCCCAGTAACAGTGTGGTTCTTGCCGACTCGTAAAGGTAGTGCCTTGATGGTCCTGGACAAGATCTGGAAGAATTCTCTGGTTTACCAGGCAGAGACTCTTGTTCTCTTCCCTTGCTATCTCCCAAACAAACAGTCTCTCTCTGTGTTCTTAACCACCTGAAGCTTGGGGTAGAGTGACACAAGCACCCTTGTGGCCACAATCACTATGACTGTGCTGGGTCAGACTTGAAGCCAGCACAGCACTAGGTGTTGCCCACGGCTTGCTGTAATCACTCCCTGGCTACTATCTATGTTCACTCAAGGCCCTGGGGCTCTACAATCAGCACGTGGTGAAGCCAACCAGGCTTGTATCCTTCCCTTTAGGATCATGAGTCACCCCAGTCCCCTGGCAGTTCTAGAGGTGCCATCAGGGAGCTAGTGACTAGAGTCAAAAGCCTTAGAAAGCCACCTAGTATTCTATTGTACTGTGGTTGAGCTGACCCTCAAACCACAAGAAGCAGTTCTTCCCACTCTTCCCTCCACTTTTCAAAGGTGGAGGAGCCTTTCCTTGTGGCCACTGCCACCACAGGTCCACGGGAAGTACTGCCAGACTACTGCCTGTGTTCCCTTAAAGCCCAAGGATTCTTAGTCAACTTGTGGTGAATTCTGCCTGGCCTGGGATTCACTCTTCAGAGCAGTGGGCTTCCCTCTGGACCAGGGCAGATCCATAAATGCTGTACAGGAGCCAAATTCTGGAATTGGGGACCCCAGGAGCCTGCTTGATGTTTTATTCTTCTGTGGCCGAGCTGGTATTTAAAGTGCAAGACAAAGTTCCGTTTACCCTCTGCTTTCCTCAAGCAGAAGAAGTCTTGCCCCATAGCCACCACAGCTAGGAATGTGCTGAGTTTCACCCAAGGCCCTCACCATAGTACCTGCGTATTGCTGCTGGTTATTCAGGGCCCAAGGGCTCTTCAGTTAGCAGGTGACGAATCCTACCAGGACTGAGTCCTTTCTTTCAAGGCGTCAGGTTCCCTTTTGACCCAAAGTATGTCTAGAAATGCTATCAAGGAGTTAGGGCCTGGAAAGACAGCCTCACACCCCTGACAGGTGCCCTATCCTGCTGTGGCTGACCCAGTATCCAAGATGCAAGAAAAAATCCTCCCCACTCTTCCCTCTCCTCTCCCTGAGTGGAAGGAAGGAGTCTCTTTTGGAGCCATGAGCTGTGTGGCCTGGAGTTAGGGGAGGGGAGGCACCCCTCCTGCAGCCACCCCAATTTGTGTCTCTGGAGGTTGTGTTCACCCCTGCCCAGTCTGTTGTCTCTGGGCCCAGTTCAGCACTAGGACTCACATAAAAGTTGCAGTCCTTGTGGCCTAGACTGCCTTTTAAGTTTATTAGGGCCCCTGGGCACTTTAGCCTGCTGTGGTCTGTGGCTAGGCTTGTGGAAACTCAAGTCCCAACTGCTGGGATCAGCAATTCTCCTCTGGCCAGGGCTGGTTTGAATACTCCCTCTGTGGGCAGACATCAGCTAAGTTTGGTCCAGTTTTCTTTTCTGCCGTAACAGAACAGCACTGAGTTCAGTGGCTCATAATTGCTATGCTCTCCTTCCATCAGCGCCCATAAATGCTCTGCATACCACACCACAACGACCTGGCGGGTAGGGAAGGGGTGGCATGTGCAATTCAAGGCTGGCTTTTGTATCTCATCAGTGCCTCTTTGAGCAAGATGAAGTTAAAACCAGGTACCATGACTGCTCACCTGATTTGTAGTTCTTATGAAGGTATTTTTAATATAAATACTTGTTAAATTGGTGTCCTTGCAGCGGGTGATTGGTGAAGCCTTCTATTCTGCCATCCTGCTCCGCCTCTCCAATTAGCCACTTTTAATACCTTGTATCTTCAACTGAGAATTTTTGAAGTCTCACTTAACATCAGTATTATGGCAGAAAAGGAGAAATCACACACAGCTTGTCTTTGGATGACCAAAAGCAAACCCTTGTCTTTTTTTTTTTGCCTCTAAACTCAATTCCATTTGGTCTCAAATACCTTTTAACTCGGCTATAGTATAGTCTCTTTTAAGAAGATTTACATATTTAATAAAAACAAATGACTATGACTCACTAATATGTGTTTCTTTTCTTTTCTTTCTGTCTTTTAAAGATAGTGTTTTTAGAAGAAGCATCTCAACAAGAAAAACTGGCCCAAGAATGGTGCTTCAAGCCATGTGAAATAAGAGAACTGAGCCACCAGTAAGTTGTTACTTCTTCCCTTTTACTGGGTGCCACTAATAAGCTTAAATTATAGAAAACCTGCCTTGAGAGACAGAGAGACTTTAAAAAATAATATTAATTTTAAAATAATTATTTTTCATTAATTATTTGTTAAAGGAGGAGATGGGAAGGAAAAGGTAAACAGTAAGCTGAAGGATGGAAACTTAAGAGAGCTAGAGGCTGCCATGGTTCATCAATTTCTTTAGCATATATTTGTTGAGCATGCTATGTGCAGTACCTAGGGTCTGGAGGTGAAAAAGATCTTCAAAGTCCTTGTCCTCACAGGGTTTACAGTCCATGGGGGACAAAGACAGTAAACAAGCAAACAGATACCTGAGCATGACCATGGTAGATTGTGATAGCTTCTATAAAGGAAGGAAACAAGGTGGGGTGGGTATGATAGAGGTTAACTATTAAGAAGTAGGGAGGAGGCAGGCGTGGTGGCTCACGCCTGTAATCCCAGCACTTTGGGAGGCCGAAACGGGCGGATCACGAGGTCAGGAGATGGAGACCATCCTGGTTAACATGGTGAAACCCCGTCTCTACCGAAAAATACAAAAAATTAGCTGGGTGTGGTGGTGGGCACCTGTAATCCCAGCTACTCGGGAGGCTGAGGCAGGAGAATGACGTGAACCTGGGAGGCAGAGCTTGCAGTGAGCCGGGAGGCGGAGGTTGCAGTGAGCCAAGATCACGCCACTGCATTCTAGCCTGGGTAACAGAGCGAGACTCCGTTAAAAAAAAAAAAAGCCACGCAAAAACAAAAGAAGTAGGGAGAAAAGAAAATTTGAGAATCAATTGGTTGGGGAAGTTCAGAAGCCCACTTGAGCTGTGATATTATATTTCAACTACCTTTAGTGATTTTTAATATTTGTTATATTTTATATATAACATGTATTTTATATATAACATATATTTAATATATGTTATACAGTTTTTAAAGAAATGATTGGGCCAGGCATGGTGGCTCACACGTATAATCCTAGCACTTTGGGAGGCCGAGGCGGGTGGATCACCTGAGATCAGGAGTTCAAGACCAGCTTGGCCAACATGGTGAAACCCCGTCTCTACTAAAAATACAAAAATTAGCCTGGTGGCACATGTGGCACCTGTAATCCCAGCTACTCGGGTGGCTGAGGCAGAAGAATCTCTTGAAGCCAGGGGGCACAGGTTGCAGTGAGCTGAGATCACTCCACTTCACTCTAGCCTGGGTGAAAGAACAAGACTCTATCAAAAAAACACAAACAAACAAACAAACAAACAAAAAACTCAGTTTCCTCATAGCCTGCTTGATATGTTTTATGGAAATGGGAAAACTTTTTTTGATTATATTTTTTATTTTATTTTATTTTACATTTATTTTACTTTAAGTTCTGGGATACATGTGCAGAATGTGCAGGTTTGTTACATACGTATACATGTGCCATGGTGGTTTGCTGCACCTATCAACCCTTCATCTAGGTTTTAAGCCCCACATGCATTAGATATTTGTCCTAATGCTCTCCCTCCCCTTGCCCCCCATCCCCCAACAGGCCCCGGTGTGTGATGTTCCCCTCCCTGTGTCCATTTGTTCTTATTGTTCAACTCCCACTTATGAATGAGAACATGCGGTGTTTGGTTTTCTGTTCCTGTGTTAGTTTGCCGAGAGTCATGGCTTCCAGCATCATCCATATCCCTGCAAAGGACATGAATGGGAAGACTTTTTTAAAGCTAAAATATTTTATCTTGTTTCAGGCCAAATAAGTTCCAAGATCAATAAAAGTGGTACCATTTATATTCTGAAAACACTGAAAACTTGGAAATTGACTTTCACATAATATAGAGGAACATTGTTTCACGTAATAGAGAAACATTGAACTAGGAATGAAAATACCTGGTTTGAATCCACAGACTGTAGTTTTGCAGATGTTAAATGTGAAGTAAGCCACTTTCCCTCTTTGAGCTCATCTAGACTATGAAGCTCATCTCTGGTCATAGTCCAGAGAGACAGAGTAACTGTTTATAAAGTTTCACTCCACCTGCAGTTCTACTCACATGCCTTGCCTCCTTCCCTCTCCCTGCTGCCTCTCTATGGACTTGGAAGTGTGTGGGTGGTGGGCATGGTAATGAATATAGTAGCTTCTGCTGTTACCATCTACTTCCTCTTCCTAGATTTTCACGTAAGAATCTATGATGAGGAACAACTGACATTGATAGTCTCCTCCTTGTGTGTCTTTGTGATGGAGGATTAGAAGAAGGCTTGGAAGTAGTTGAAGTGGAGGCTGAGATGGGATGAGAGAATGGTGGAAGTGGTTGTAGGATGGGGAGGAGAGTAAACGTAACTGTGGGTCTTCACATCCTTTTCTTCCTCTTTATGAGGTTGCTTTTGAAATTAAATCCATCAGAAATGCAGATTCTGGGGGCCGTATGTAAGTACTGCACACAAAGAAGTAGTAAGGTAAGAAATAATTTAAATTTTAGTAGAAGACTGAAGTCTTTGAAGAAAAATTATATTTAAAATGCAAAGAGATTCTTATATCAAGCACACAAGTTATGTGCAGTTGAATTTAAGTCATGATTAAAATACCATAAAGGGATGTCTCAGATCATTTTTAATAGACTTGGCCCAATACACAGTGTATCTACAAGTCTATCTCAGTACCATGTGGATTTTTTAAAAATGAAAATCACAGCTGGAGTACCATGGGCAGTGCTGTGGTAGGAGTGAATCAGACGGTGGCCATGGACGGTGGACAGGTTTGCAGGGCCAGGATTAGGGTGAGAGGAGTGAGGCATTCACCTCAGGCACAAAATTTAAAAGCAGCGGGGGAGGGGCAAAAATTCAGTGACCAAGATCAATACTTTTAAGGCAATATTTTAAAATAAAAAAATGAATGCATGGCCGGGCACAGTGGCTCATGCCTGTAATCCCAGCACTTTGGGAGGCCGAGGTGGGCAGATCACTTGAGGTCAGTAGTTCAAGACCAACCTGGCAAATACGGTGAAACCCCATCTCTACTAAAAATACAAAAATTAGCCAGGTGTGGGCCAGGTGCGGTGGCTCATGCCTGTAATCCCAGCACTTTGGGAGGCCTGGGTGGGCGCGCATCACGAGGTCAGGAGATAGAGACTGTCCTGGCTAACACGGCGAAACCCCGTCTCTACTAAAAATACAAAACATTAGCTGGGCGTGGTGGCAGGTGCCTGTAGTCCCAGCTACTCGGGAGGCTGAGGCAGGAGAATGGTGTGAACCCCAGAGGCGGAGCTTGTGGTGAGCAGAGATAGTGCCACTGCACTCCAGCCTGGGCTACAGAGTGAGACTCTGTCACAAAGAAAAAGAAAAAGAAAAAAAAAATTAGCCAGGTGTGGTGGCAGGTGCCTGTAAGCCCAGCTACTCGGGAGGCTGAGGCAGGAGAACTGCTTGAACCCGGGAGGTGAAGGTTGCAGTGAGCCGAGATTGTGCCACTGCACTCCAGAGGTGAGATTCCCATCTCAAAAAAAAAAAAATCAATGCAAAAACTCATGATGAACAAAACACCAACATTTTAAATAAAGACAGGATGTTGTTTGTTTCACAGCCATGCATTTTTTTGTGCAATGGAACAGTCACTTTCAAATAACCTGGATTCCCAGACCCATGGGGCCATTGCATTACCGGTAGGGCAGGTTGATGAGGGTGATGATGGTTTGGGTAACACACACATATATTGATACACACCTGTATTGTTTTTTGATGATAAAACTTTATTAATGTTTTCCATTTGGTGAAAAGATGGGTGGATGTTCTGATAAGCATATATGGGGGATATAGACATAATTTTTTTTGCTCAGGTTTTGATGTGGCTTGGCCAACACTGCAGATTTGGAATACCTGGGGGAAGTTGAGATTCTCTGAGGAAATTATGATGCGGATTAAGTAAAGTGAGAAGAGGAAAGCTGAAAAGAAGGGAGAAAGGAGAGCTTTTTTACCTTCTGCTGCAGCCTTCGGATCTCTTCTCTGCTTTGCCTGCAGCTGGGCTGTTAGTAGCTACAATTTAGCCATAAGTGATGTTGTGAGTGGAGAACCAAGTTTGAATCCTGGCTGAGCCACCAACAAATTGCAAGTCGAAAATAAACTTGCAATCCCAGACTTTCCTTTTCTTCTCTCTGCAAAATGAGTAGGTGAGCTCGCTGACCTCTAATGTCATGTGCACTCTCACATTCCATGCTTCTGTGTGTACAGATATATCTGTAATAAATCCTGGACTGTAACCTTGATTCTCAGAATCTTTTTATTGATAATCATTTCACAATGCTTACTATTTCCTTAAAAGGATTGTAACTTTTCTGGGTAAAAAAAAAAAAAAATCACACATCAGATGCAATAAATCCTTGCGCTTCTGTTGCCTCTGAAGACTTTGTACTCTGAATCATCTTTAACTCTCTCATCTCAGCTACGAAGAACATGCTCATTTCCCCTACATGAAAAACATAAAGTGACTTGAACTCTTCTGCATCCTAACTTTCACTATCAAATATTTTAAAAGGGAACTCTCCATCTGCACAGGACTTTTCCAAACACTCTCTTTTTAGCACTTAGTGCAGTAACCAAAACATTCTAGAGACTCAGTGAGTACTTTTTAAATGAAGAACTAAATCCTTCTGAAACTGGGTGTCTCCCCTGTTGATTGCACTGGGGTCTCAGGATTATTCCTGAGGTCATGCATTTTTGACCCTTACAGTTTTTGGCACTAGTCATTGCCCTGCTCCTTCTTGAATGTCTCTTCGTTACTGTCCCTGACACCTCTCCATGCTGGGTTCCCTCTGTTCTCCTCATAGTAACTGCCAAGATTGATCCTGATCTTCTCTTTCTCAGTCTTACTCCTGAAGTCGAAGGTGCTGCTTAAGATGTTGGTTTGTTCTTTCTTCCACAGAGATCTCTGGCATCACCAACTTCTAGAGTTACTTATATAGAGAAGACCCTCAAATCTGAATCGTTTCTCTTTTTTTTTTTTTTTTTTTTTGAGACGGAGTCTTGCTCTGTCTCCCAGGCTGGAGTGCAGTGGCGCGATCTCCGCTTACTGCAAGCTCCGCCTCTTGGGTTCACCCATTCTCCTGCTTCAGCCTCCCTAGTAGCTGGGACTACAGGCACCTGCCACCACGCCTGGCTAAATTTTTGTATTTTCAGTAGAGACAGGGTTTCACCGTGTTAGCCAGGATGGTCTTGATCTCCTGACCTCATGATCCGCCAGCCTCAGCCTCCCAAAGTGCTGGGATTACAGGCGTGAGCCACCACGCCCGGCCCTGAATCATTTCTTTAACTCTTATGTGACCTCTTATCCCACATCCCCAATTACTTCTTGGACAGTTGGCAGTCACACTTTGACACTGGGTTTAATATGGCATCATAACCCTCTCGCCATAAAAAACAGACTTTCCTTCTAGATTCTCTATTCTTTATGTCATATGTTCATGCTCACATGCTCAAAAACTTACTCGCAGCCAGGTGAGGTGACTCACGCCTGTAATCCCAGCACTTTGGGAGGCCGAGGCAGGTGGATCACCTGAGCTCAGGAGTTCGAGACCAGCCTGGACAACATGGTGAAACCCTGTCTCTACTAAAAATACAAAAAATTAGCTGGGTGTGGTGGTGGGCAACTGTAATCCCAGCTACTCGGGAGGTTGAGGCAGGAGAATTGCTTGAACCCAGAAGGCAGAGGTTGCAGTGACCTGAGATCGTGCCATTGTACTCCAGCCTGGGCAACAAGAGCAAAACTTCATCTCAAACAAACAAACAAAAAACTTACTCACTTTGACTTACTTCTCTCCTTTGTTTCCTAGAGCTAATAAAACATCAAGTTTTTTTTTTTTTTTTCATATTCATCCTTTTCCTTTCTGTATCCATCACCATGGTTTTTAATTAAAAGTATCCCCACTGGGAGACTCGGGAGTCACTCAACACATGGCCACCACCCCTAGATTCATCATCCTAAACCCTAAGCTCAATATATCACAGTCTGCCAAAGGAAAAAAACACAAACCCATATTCTCATGATCCCCTTTGTCTTAGCTCCCCAATAACACATGTATGTTAATTCACTAAATTGAGTATTCAAGACCCTTTAAAAAAACTTTTTCCTGTTTTTAGGAAAAATTTTTATACAGCAAAATACAGAGATCTCAGATACATAATTTGATAAGTTTTGGCAAATACGTATATACCCAGATAACCAGCACACCAGTCAAGATGTAAAACATTCTTATCCTAGGAAGTTCCCTTGAGCCCCTTCCAGTCTCTACTGCCCCGATAGGCAGACATTGTTTGTCTTCTCTCACACAGATTACTTTTGACTATTTTTGAACATCATATACATAGAATAACTCAATATGTACTCTTTTGTGTCTGAATTCTTCCATTCAACCTAATGTTTTTGACATATTCATATTGTTGTGTCCATCAGTTCATTCACTTTTATTGCTGCATAGTATTACATTGAACCATGGTTTGTTTATCCATATTTTCTGGTGGTAGATATTTACATTGCTTCCAGTTTGGGGCTAGTATGCATACAACTTCTATGAACATTCTCATACAATTCTTTTCTTAAACCTATGTTTTATTGCATTTGGGTAAATAGAAGTGAAATTGCTCACTAAGACTTTTTATGTCTGAGACCAGATCTACCTCTCTCTGTTTCCTCCTTTTTCTTTTTCCCTTCTTCCTCCTCCTCTTTTTTTTTTTTTTTTTTTTTTTTTTGAGAAGGAGTCTTGCTCCGTCACCTAGGCTGGAGTGCAGCAGTGCGATCTTGGCTCACTGAAAGCTCCACCTTTCAGGTTCACACTGTTCTCCTGCCTCAGCCTCCTGAGTAGCTGGGACTACAGTCGCCTGCCACCATGCCTAGCTAATTGTGTGTGTGTGTGTGTGTGTGTGTTTAGTAGAGACAGGGTTTCACCGTGTTAGCGAGGTTGGTCTCGATCTCCTGACATCGTGATTTGCCAGCCTCGGCCTCCCAAAGTGCTGGGATTACAGGCGTGAGCCACCGTGCCCGGCCTCCACCTCCTTCTTTTCTTCTTCCTCTTCTCCCTTCTCCTTCTTCTTTCTTTTCTTGCTTTTCTTCTTCCTCTTCTTCTTCTTCCTCCTCTTCTTCCCTCCTCCTCTTCCTCCTCCTCCTCCTTTTCTTCTCCTTCTCCTCCTCCTCCTTTCTCTTCCTTTTCCTCTTCTCCTCCTCTCCTTTTTCTTTCTCCTCCTTTTTCTTCCTCCTCTCTCTCTCCCTCATTCACCCATAATCTCCTGAACTAGATTATAAAGTCTTTGAGGACAATATGCCTTGTTTTTCTCTGGACTCTCCACAGGGCTTGGCAGAGTTTCCTAAACAGAGTAGACATTTGGGAAATATTATTTGGTTAAACAATTTAACTGCATGAGGAAGTTACACTGCTATTCCATTTTATGATGGGAGAGAAAGCAAAGACCCAAAGGACTGACATTGTGGAGAGGTCAGTGACTGATAGCTGAGAGAAATCCGTACTCCACCTTCCCTTTCGGAGTGCTTCCCACATTATAGGCCCACTTAATGCTGACTTCTTGATGTCCTTAAAAGTTCATTTCCATAGTTAGTGAATTAACAATTCCATCACGTGGAACGTAGTGACCAAGAGTACTGAACCAACAAACTGCCTGGGTTTGAATCCCAGCTCCAAAACTGACTGGTTAACAGTTACTTTTTTGCAAGCTACATAAATTCCCTGAGCTTTAGCTTACCCTTATGTAAAGGAGGGTAACAGTACTCTCATACTTCGTAAGTTTCTTGTGAACATTACATCATCATCATCATCCATAACATTTATTGATGCTTTCCATTATCTAGGCATTGTTCTTACACACACTAAATACATCCTCACGTCAGCTCTATGATGCTACTACTATCTCCATTTTACATAAGGGGAAACTGAGTCACACAGTTTTTTTTTTTTGAATATGTCAAATATCTAACTGCTGATTTATGGTCAAACCTGATTTCAGATCTAAGCAGGCCAAAACCAGAATGTATACACTTAACTGCTGCCCACAGATGAGATGATGTATGTAGAACGCTGTGCCAGTGCCTAGTGAATGTACATATTGAGGAAACATTAGCTGCCATCACCATCATTATTATAATAACTGACTACAAAAAAGCTAGTCTTTTCCATGTGATGTAGAGGCTTTCGTGTAGTCAGACAAGATCAAGATGACCACTGAGTCTGCCATTCCTTGCTCTTGTTTTAAAATAAAGCATTTAGAGTTACTCATGGCTTTATTCGGCTTACAGTTAGGTGGTATGTATACATTTGATTTGATAGCATGAGGAATTCTTTGTGATGTCAGGTTTCAAGTTCAAGTTGCTTACGTGATTGAATATTTACCTAGGATAATGTTGGCAGTAGACGGTCCCATCTTTTGGCAAATATCTGTTTGGATGAGGTTGGATACTTACTAGAGACTGTGGTGAACTGCATTAGCTCTTTAGAAAAACATTAAGTGTCTGTCAGCACCATACTGCCTCGATTCTGTGGGTGCTGCCTCTGAACACTTTCCAGGACTTTCTAATTTTAAGAATTAATAGAAATATGAATATGAATTGGTGGATCATGGTGGCAGCATTAGTGATCACAAGCCTCCCGAGCATGCTTGCCACAGCATCATAACTCCCTCTTCACTTCACCACTTACAGCACTGCCCGTTTGTGGTCCATCTCCTGAGATCACCTGTCCCTAACCAGCTTGTTCTTGCTGCTTCTATTTCAGAACTCAGTTTCTGTAACACATGGGAAAAGACTAGGTTTCTTGTGGTCAGACAAGATCAAGATGACTGCTGAGTCTAAAATTGCAGCCGGTCTGTTTCTCACCTTTAGTCCCCCTTAGTGACTCGTGTGCACATTCCTCAGCATGACTATAGAAGTTTAGACCTCCTCTTGCATTCTTGCTCTCTGACCTACAGCCACCCATTGTGAGAACGAAGTCTCAGGATTAAATCAGGGCTCCCCTCCTTTCTTGTGCCACTGCTGCTTTGCCTCTTCTCAATGCTGTGTTTTTCCCTCCCTCCATCATCACTGGTTAACCCCCCACCAGCTATTCCAACCTAGGAGCTATATCTCTCCTAGCAGAGCTTCATTTTTATGTCCTGACCTCTAAATAATTGGAGAATTTACAGTTGTCTGATTGCGTCACTTATAAACCTGCGTGGGGTGAACAGTGAAATCATGCTTAGGAAAAAAATGTGATTTAAAAAATACGGAAAATGAAGATAGATATTATTAAACACTTTTCTTCTCATCTTAATTTCCAGTGAGTTCTTCATGCCTGGGCTGGTTGATACACACATCCATGCCTCTCAGTATTCCTTTTCTGGAAGTAACGTAGACCTGCCATTCTTGGAGTGGCTGACCAAGTACACATTTCCTGCAGAACACAGATTCCAGAACATTGACTTTGCGGAAGAAGTATATACCAGAGTTGTCGTAAGTATCTTGTGTGTGAGTATGATATTCTGTTTGGTCATCTATAGGAGTATCAGTTTCTTAGGACAGATATAAATTATAAAGCATAGGCAGTTAAGCCTAAGATGGGCCACAGAGAATTTTTAAGTTTTTTTTTTTTAACAGTCCAGTGAGTTTGTGACCACTTTACCTACATAGCTAGTCAGTGGCAAAGAGAGAATTTGAATCCAAGTTTCCAAAACCCCAATCTGGTGGGTTTACGTTACTCTCTTACTTCCTGTGTTTTACTTTACCAAATTTGGGTTTACTGAATATGTGTGGTTCCCTACTCCTGCCAATCCATAATGCTGTTCTGAGGACCATATGGATTCGTTATGTGACCTTTGCAGAGTTATGTGACTCACTTTTCCCATCTGTAAAAAATAGAGATCATGATAGTACCTGTTTCACAGGATTCTCGTGATAATTAAGCAAGTTAATATTTGTAAAATTCTTAGAATAGTGCCTGGCACATGGTAAGAGCTCTATTTGTTTGCTTTAAAAATAGCCAAGGAAATTTAAAATTAAAAATTTAAATTACTGTTAGAAGGGATATTGTGTTACTCTGGGAGCTTTGCAAGGAGGCACTTGGTAATGTGACTTGAGCACTGACACCACTAGAGGGAACTCTGGGGCTAGTACAGTCATTGAACAGTGGCAGCAGTGTGTGCCAGCCATATGTTGAAGGCTCTGAAAGTGTCCTTCCTTCTCCTCTTTCAGGAAAATCAGTTCCTTTCTTTGTACTCCAATCCTATGCCCAGAACCAGAAACCACTCAGGAATCAGAAACAGTTTCTGCAGTAAAGGAGCTAAAGCGGAAATGCCGCCTTATCTGACCATTATGTCTTGGGTGTTCAGCGCACTTGGTCTGAACACTCATGGATTTTTGTCGGACCCATTGATTCCTCCTAAGGTGTTCACTAAATGTGGTGTTGGCAGTATTATAAGCCTTCCACATCTACTGACTTAACCATCTTGCCAGTTTTTTTGGTCTTGCATCATTCCAGCCTTAAAGAGTAAAAGCAAGTGCTAACATTTTTTTTTTTTTTTTTTTTTTTTTTAAGACAGAGTCTCAGTCTGTCACCCAGGCTGGAATGCAGTGGTATGCTCTCGGCTCACTGCAACCTCTGCCGCCCAGGTTCAAGCAATCTCCTGCCTCAGTCTCCCGAGTAGCTGAGATTACAGGCACCTGCCACCATGCCTGGCTAATTTTTGTATTTTTAGTAGAGACAAGGTTTCACCATATAGGTCAGGCTGGTCTTGAACTCTTGACCTCAAGATCCACCTGCCTCGGCCTCCCAAAGTGTTGGGATTACAGGCTTGAGCTGCCGCGCCTGGCCGAGCAAGTGCTAGCATTTATACACTTGCCTCACATAATTATAAATTCAGTGCAATTGTGGATCTTACACATTTAGCATGCACCACATGACACTAGAAAAGCTGAGAAGGACTAAAGCTGTGTATAAAGTAGCTGGCGCATTGTGTTAATGAATGGTGTTAACCACACCAAATCTTTATTGTCAAAATTTATTTATACCTCACATTGTTCTAAAAGAATGTGAGATAGCTGAAAATTACGTAATATACAACAAAAGAAAATGAGTCATGTAATAAAGGAGAAGAAAACAAGGGGGAGGGAAAAGTAAAATAAAACCAAGTAATCAATGTCTACTGTGGGGGTCCATGCATTTGTTAGTTTGTCATGAATTTGGCTTTACATTTCTAGAACCTGACCCAAAGAGGGAAATCAGTTACGAAATTTACTCTGCTTTTATGATTAAAAAACACATTTGTTAAGGTAAAGCATATCTGTGCTTCATACTGAAACTCAAGAAAATTAATCTCAGTATTCCTTAGTATGGATAGACACTATGCTGTCAAAATATATATTGTAAAGATGCTATACTACCAAAAAGTTCAGATAGATCATTCTTTCATGTTTAGAGGGATAGAGTATCAAGGACTATATATTTTTCGGGCAATACTCCATATAAATTATTTCTGACATCAGAGATTTGTTCAAGTATTTGATGTCAGGCCGAGTGTGGTGGTGGTTTAAGTATTTGATGTCAGGCCTGTAATCCTGGCACTTTGGGAGACCAAGGTGGGCGGATCACCTGAGGTCAGGAGTTCAAGACCAGCCTGACCAATATGGAGAAATCCCGTCTCTACTAAAAATTCAAAAATTAGCTGGGCATGGTGGCATGCACCTGTAAGCTCAGCTACTCAGGAGGCTGAGGCGTGAGAATCGCTTGAACTCAGGAGGAGGAGGTTGCAATGAGCCAAGATCAGGCCACTGCACTCCAGCCTGGGTGACAGAACGAGACTCTGTCTCAAAAAAACTAAATAAAAATAAATAAATAAATAAATAAATAAATAATTAAATAAATTGGAGAGCACATCTCCTATGTTTCTTATGTGTCTAAGAATGAATGAGTGTGGGCCCATAAACTTTTAAGTTGGAGGCACTGAGGGTATGGCTGATATCTGTTTAAGAGTGTTGAGATGTGTTAACTAGCCGTGTAGCCTACTCAATGGGCTGAACTCAGTGGAATAAACAGGAGTAGCTTTGGGTTTCCTTCCTCCCTTCCTTCTTCCCTTTCTCAGGGGTCTCCCTGTCCGATCCCTTTATTGTAATTAGGGCAGTTCCTGAACTTTCTAGTGTTTTCAGTTCATTCTAGTTGTTGAAAGAAAAACTTCACACAAATTAAATTTAACAGAGTAAATTCAGCAAAGAACGATTCCAGAATCAGGCAGCTCTCAGAACCAGGAAAGGTTCAGAGAACTCTGCCCAGCAGTGTGGGCAGGCAGCATTTAAGACAGAAAATGGAAGTGAGGTACAGCAACAGCTTGATTGTTACACAGCTCTGGGTTTGCCTTATTCAAACTTGTTCTGATCACTTGGCACCTGTGACTGGCTAGAGCTTAGCTGCTGCGACTGGCTGAGACTCAGCTATTTGTTACAAAAGCATATTACTAATTAGGCTTTCAGTGAGTTGATATACTAAGTTAGGTTGCAGTTCCTTATGAACTCAAAGTTGAGAAGCATGCTCAGGCCAAATTTAGTTTACTTTAACACAGTCCAGTTTGAAGCTACAATTTCTCATTCATTAAAACCTTCTCCCCACATAAGCCACATACCTCCTGGTTTAGGCCTGACACTGAGGAAGGGGCTTACTGTCAGTGTTTGTGTAGTGCTTCTAAATAGCCCCTGCTTTCCATTTTGATTTCATCTTTAAGATTGTAGAAAAGTGCTTAAAATTTTGAAAATTTTGAAAAATTTAAATTACATGTCTGTTTTAATTTTGAGTTTTATTTTAGTTTGGTTAGTAAATGTAATGTGTCATTTTTCTTGGGGATAGCTGAGATTTATGACCCAATAAAAGGTTAATTTTTATGATTATTCTGCAATTTTTTAAAAGAAGACTGTGTTTTCTCTGTTGATTTGACTTTTTTTCTATCTTTATGAGATGAAGCTGTTAAAAGTCTTGAACAGTTCTATTATTTTGCTCCATATTCTCCCATAATGGTGAGACAAGAGCATTTTCATTCTGTTCCCTTCTTCATTCCTACCCTTTTTGCCATGTCCTATGTTATAGCATCTGAGATTTTAGTTACATTTTTTTGCCATGTATACTGTATTTAATTTAACTTTTAAGTTTAATTTTTAAAAATTATCTCAATTTAATTCCAGTTTTTTATTTGTTAACATCTGCACTTAATTTAACAATGAGGGCTGGACACAGTGGCTCATGCCTATAATCCCAGCACTTTGGGAGGCCTAGGCGGGTGGATATTACCTGAGGTCAGGAGTTCAAGACCAGCCTAGCCAACGTGGTAAAACCCCGCCTCTACTAAAAATACAAAAATTAGCCAGGCATGATGGTGGGTGCCTGTAATCCCAGCTACCCAGGAGGCTGAGGCAGGAGAATCACTTGAACCCAGGAGGTGGAGGTTGCAGTGAGCCAAGGTGTGCCATTGCACTCCAGCCTGGGTGACAGAGCAAGACTCCGTCTCAATAATAATTATAATTTAACAATGAACTTTGCTTTTTATTTTGCAACTTGGATCCCTGTCTTCATTCATTTTTGTTGGAATATATCCTCTGACAATTCTTTCCAATCAGGTGGGTGATAAATATTCTAAAACCTAGAATTATCAAAAATGGCTTTACTTTTTTTTTTTTTGACTCTTGAACAATGCCTTAGCTGTAGAGAGAATTCTATTTGAAATTATTAGGCTGGGTGCGGTGGCTCAAGCCTGTAATCCCAGCACTTTGGGAGGCCGAGACGGGCGGATCACGAGGTCAGGAGATCGAGACCATCCTGGCTAACACGGTGAAACCCCGTCTCTACTAAAAAATACAAAAAACTAGCTGGGCGAGGTGGCGGGCGCCTGTAGTCCCAGCTACTCGGGAGGCTGAGGCAGGAGAATGGCGTAAACCCAGGAGGCGGAGCTTGCAGTGAGCTGAGATCCGGCCACTGCACTCCAGCCTGGGCGGCAGAGCGAGACTCTGTCTCAAAAAAAAAAAAAAAAAAAATTATTTATCAGCATCCAATGCGCCAACATCAATCTGATTCCCATTTCTTTCTAGTTAATTTTCTGGCCTTTGGGATTTTTTTCTTCATTCCTGATATTTTGAAATTATAATTGTTGATCATCTCAATTCATTCTCAGTTTAATTATTCAGTTCATTCTCTTTAATACATAGTTCTTTCAATAAGAGAACGCCTGTTTTCCTTCTGTTTCTAGGAATTCTGTTATTTCTCCTTCTGTCTCTCTCTCTATGAGTATATTCCTCTCTTCAATATATTCTTTCTTTTGATAATTACTATTAGAAAAATGTTGAAACTTCTGTTCTATTTTCATGTCTCTAAACTTTTCTTTCATACTACATTCTTAGGAGATGGTATGGGCCAATTTTGTAAATCATTAATTCACTCTTACTATTTATAATAACCTCTTCCTCTTTCAAGGATACGACATCCTGTCCTATTCATCGAAGTATGCTATTTTTTGTTCATTTTATGTCTCTTGTTGTTTTAGTAATTCTGCTTCCTCAGGTGTTCATTCAGTAGATATTTACTAAGCACCTCCTAGAACCCATACACTTTTCTAGTTGCTGGAGATTAAATTTGATACCTTTGTCATGGTATTGGCTTTTCACCTGGATTTGTGATGGAGAGTTCATCCTTGTCTGTAACTGACAAGTTCTAAACATCCTCTACTGGTAGCCAGATCTCTTTGTTTTACATGGAAATTGTCTTAATATTTGGAAAAATTGACAGGTTTCCAAATTCTTTTGACTTTTGGGACTAACCAATGTTGCTGAGTTCTCATTTGCTTTTTTAAAGCAATTGACTGGGCCAGATGCGGTGGCTCGTGCCTGTAATTCCAACAACTTTGGGAGTCTGAGGGCAAGAGGATCACTTGGGGTCATGAATTCAAGACCGGCCTGGGTAACATAGCAAGGGCTTGTCTTAAAAAAAAAAATAGTGGCTGGGCACGGTGGCTCACGCCTGTAATCCCAGCACTTTGGGAGGCCGAGACGGGTGGATCACGAGGTCAGGAGATCGAGACCATCCTGGCTAACACGGTGAAACCCCCTCTCTACTAAAAAATACAAAAAACTAGCCGGGCGAGGTGGCGGGTGCCTGTAGTCCCAGCTACTCGGGAGGCTGAGGCAGGAGAACGGCGTAAACCCGGGAGGCGGAGCTTGCAGTGAGCTGAGATCCGGCCACTGCACTCCAGCCTGGGCGACAGAGCGAGACTCCGTCTCAAAACAAACAAACAAACAAACAAAAAATAGCTAGGCATGGTGGCATGCATCTGTAGTCCCAGCTACTTGGGAGGCTGAGGTGGAAGGCTCTCTCGAACCCAAGAATTCAAGGCTACAGTGAGCTGTGATGTGTGATGGCACCACTGCACTCCAGAGCAAGACCCTGTCTCAAGAAACAAAACCTAAAATAACAACAACAACAACAAAATGCAACACACTGAATCTTGTTAGAGGCTACTGTCCAAGGTACGGCATGTTCCTTTCTATTATCCTAACTCCAAACTATTTCAGTCCTGCAGACACTTGAGCTTCTGATGTCTGTACTAGTCAAGAAAACCCTCTTCTTTCACAAAGGAGGAAACATGGAATGTAAGCAACTTTCTCAAGGTCCCATAGCTAATAACAGGCAAAACATAAGCAAGAGCCACCGTCTGGAGGGTTTTCCTCTGCACTTTAAAAGCTTCTGCTAAAGATACGCCCCAAAGTACTCAATCCACTAGTCCTTTTCCCAAGTGCTCAGACAGGTCAGGCAATATCAGTTCCATTTTCTTTCTTGAGGATCTTTTCACCTCCTCCCATTCTTTTGTTTCTGGCCAGCATTCTCTCTGGCACTACTGTAATCTTGGTATTCTCTTTGCCTCTTTCTTGCCTTTAATGCCCACTCCCTGGATCCAGGAATTACTTTTCTTTGGATTACTTTCGTGTTTTACTAAAAGACAGTTTCTAAAAACTTCCTAAGAAAGAGTTCATGGAGAGCAACATTTTCAAGTCATTCAGTACTTAATCATATTTCTATGCTACCTTCACACTTGATTGATAATTTACCGGGGTATAAAATTGTATGTTAAAAAATAACTCCTGGCCGGGCGCGGTGGCTCAAGCCTGTAATCCCAGCACTTTGGGAGGCCGAGACGGGCGGATCACGAGGTCAGGAGATCGAGACCATCCTGGCTAACACGGTGAAACTCCGTCTTTACTAAAAAAATACAAAAAACTAGACGGGCATGGTGGCAGATGCCTGTAGTCCCAGCTACTCGGGAGGCTGAGGCAGGAGAATGGTGTAAACGTGGGAGGCGGAGCTTGCAGTGAGCTGAGATCCGGCCACTGCACTCCAGCCTGGGCAACAGAGCGAGACTCCTTCTCAAAAACAAACAAACAAAAAAACTCCTATTGTGACAAACAACTTATATGTACTTGTGGGAAGACCTCCTTTTGAATTGCTAGAACATGAGCATTGCATTTTTTTGCAAGTAGTTAAGGGTCTGTGTGTCACTGTGGCCCTTAGAAAATTTTCTAAAGTACTTAGAAAATAGAAAACTATATAATAGAGTGTGTTCTATTTTCTAAGTACTTTGATTATTTACTTAGGATTTTTGGTTACAGAATGATATATATGAGTTGAATATGAAGGCATTGTTCTGCTTCCAGCATTGTTAGTGAGAAATCCAATGTCGTTGTGAGGCCTGTCATTTATCTGTGACCAGTTCTTTTTTTCCTAGACTTTTTAGCATCTTTTCTATACTTACAGACTTAATATCTCAAAATTATATGCCTTACTTTGGGTTCTCTTTTTATTCCCTGTGCTGACAATTCTATGAGGATTTTAATTTTAGAGATGAGTGTATTTTTCATATTTTTGTCCCTTCCATTTATTAAAAAAAAATTTAGATTTCTTATTCTAAACGTCAGACTGCCTAGATTGAGCCTAATTTTCTTATGTTCTCACCTTTGATTTTCATCTTTTCCTTTTCCTGAGCAATTCTCTTGTAATTTCTCCTACAACCCTCCTACTGGCTTCCACATTTCATTTATAATATTTTTACTTTTGGAGAGCTCCTGCTTTCTGATTTTCATAGCATTCTGTTCTTGTTTTGTGGGTGCAATAGTGTCTTTTATTTCTTTGAGGATGTGAGTCATAGTTGTTTTCTTTTAACTGAGTTTTCTTCTGACCTTATAGATTGTTTCCTCTAAGATTTTTTCCAGATTCTTTCTCCTCCTCCTTATCTTTTTGATAATAGATTCCCTCCAATGCCTATCAAATCCTGGACATACATTCATACCGTGATGCTGTAAGGTGCTGACTGGAATAGGTGGGTGGAGGTAGCACTTGTTGATGGTAACTTCATTACAGGATGAGTAGTGAAGGCAGTGAATTTGGGTCCCAAATGTCATTGTGAAGACATCCTTCTTTTAGAGTCATTCATTTTCTCTAGAAAAGAATCCTCTAGTCCCCTTCCAGGAGTTGTGGGAGTAGTACGTGTGGTACTCTGAGGAAAATGACTGAGTGCCCTTGAGGTTGGCCAGATTTTCACTTAAACCTCTGCTTTACCTTCTCTTTTGGGGCTTGTAACCTCTAAATACTATCCAGGTTCTATAAAGAGTAAATCTCTCCTACAAGGAAGAGGTTAAGGGTGGTTGGCTGATTTCAACAAGGTTCCTGCCAGTGTTCAATCATACCCACACAAACTTCCACCCAATCCCCTGCTAAAACCCACACACTTCTCTCCTTCTTTCCAAGTTGCTTCCAGGTTCTTGTCCATGTTTTTTGTCTTCTGAGAAGATGATGAAATATTTTCTCTGCTCATGCCTCTCCTCTCATGTTCTTCTTGTGGGTTAATAACGTTTTTACTCCTTTACTGTTATGTTAGTTGTAATTTGCAAAGGAAAGGAGGTATATGTGATCAACCTTGCAGGTTGAGCTAAAAGTCTGGCTGAATATTTTTATTCTGTAGTAGAAGAAAAATCTTATTTATGTACTCCCAGATGCAATAAAATTTGGATATCCTTAAACAATCCTAAGAAAGAAGGAATTCATTAGTATCACATTTTAATGAATTCTGAAGCACAGAACTGTGTGAATCCAGAAAATATCAGAAGTATCAGCTTCTCTTCCAGCTAACTTTTGAAATATAAATACTTTTTGCCATTTACCTAACTACTCGACATCAAGATGGCATACCTTTAAATAAAAACATTTTAAAATTAAAAACTAAAATTCTGTTTTCCTCTGGATGTATCATGTGACTTTTCTGAGCACACGTGATTCATGGTTTTTGTGATTTATTTTTAGAGGAGAACACTAAAGAATGGAACAACCACAGCTTGTTACTTTGGAACACTTCACACTGACTCATCTCTGCTCCTTGCTGAAATTACAGGTGAGCAAATGAAAGCATGATTTATGGGCACATCAAGCAAAGACAGCCAGACCATCGTGGCAAACAACTTATATGTCCTTGTGGGCAGATCTGCCTTTTAATTGCTAGAACATGAGCATTACATTCTTTTGCAAGTAATTAAGTGTCTGTGTGTCACTGTGGCCCTTAGAAAATTTTCTGAAGTACTTAGAAAATAGAAAACTGTATCTTAGAGTGTGTTCTCTTTTCTAAGTACTCTGATTATTTACTTACAATTTTTGGTTACGGAATGATATATATGAGTCTGAATTTTGTGTATTAATTTAGGGCTTCTTAGGGAAACTTGACTAATTCTAGCTGTGGTAATAGTTTCTTACATCAGCAGATACATAGTGGCTGTTGGTAGAGCTGTTGACTAGAGTCAGGGCACTGTGCTAGATGCTGGGAACACAATGAGATTAAAAATAGTCTCTGCCCTTGAGGAGCCAGACAGAATACCTACACACATGGATTACTAACCTTAGTAACTTCTCTGGTGCTGTTACTAGACGTCTAGCATTGTGCAAAGCACTCTGTAAGGATTGGTTCAGCAGCAAACAGCCAGCTGAGGTGGTTACTGACGTCTTCATGTTACAGATGGTTAGACTGACGCTCAGAGAGGGTCAGTAACATGCCCAGGGTTGCACAGCTAGTAAGAAGAGCTGATTCTGGATTTAGGTTGATGAGTCCAGAACTTGCAACCGGCACAGTGCCTGGCACATAGCAGATGCTCAGTAAATACTGTTGGCTGATACACTGATGCCACTGTTTGCTTATGCAAAAGACCTAATGGGTGACTCTGAAAATAGATACTACAGTTTTCAGAGAAGGCAAAGAAAACCCAGAACTAGGACACCTAGGAAGACTTTATGAAAGGGGCCTTTAAACTGGGCTTTGATGTAAAGACAACATGAGGGGAGGATAAACTCCAGATAGGAGAAATGACGTGGACACAGGTATGGGAACAGGAGTGTCAATAGTGGATGCAAGGACCACAGTAGTTTAATGGGAGGAGTGGATTCATCGCCTGGGGGCGGTGGGAGAAGAAGGTAGGCAGATGGGAGGGCTCAGATTGTAGAAGAGCTCAAATACGCACCAAAGACCCAAAACAGGTTCTGAGTCTAGGTGTGAGTGATGTGATGAAAGTGGTATTTTAAGGAAGATTAATCTAATGGCCAGTTATTAAAATGAATTACAGGGTAAGGAGAGAGGCAGAAAGGTTTTTGAAAATCTCTTTATGACAGACATGGAGACACTGTAAAAACAATTACCATTGTCCCATATAGTCTCAACTTTCTTGCTGTAATCCCAGCACTTTGGGAGGCCGAAGTGGTTGGACCGTGAGGTCAGGAGATTGAACCATCCTGGCCAACATGGTGAAACCCTGTCTCTACTAAAAATAAAAAAATTAGCTGGGCGTGATGGTGCATGCCTGTAATCCCAGCTACTCAGGAGGCTGAGGCAGGAAAATCGCTTGAACCAGGGAGTTGGAGGTTGCAGTGAGCTGAGATCGCGCCACTGCACTCCAGCCTGATGACAGAGCGAGTGAGACTCCATCTCAAAACCAAAACAAACAAACAAACAAAACAAACAAAAAAACACCACCTGACAGCCTGAGAATGGGGATGGGGGAGTAATGGGTTAAAGTGATGAATAGAAAAACGTTCACTGTTTACTGAATATAGTGGGGAGTTTGTGGTGGTTATTGTTCTTAAGTGGTGTGATGGTGGATGATCTTTTACATTTTCATTCATGTTTTCCATAATGATTTCGATTTAAAACTGATTGTTAAAAGCTTAGAAAAAGTACTGTTTCAGAAACAAACATGCCTTCATATTATTTTTGTGTATGCTTTACAGATAAATTTGGACAGCGGGCATTTGTGGGCAAAGTTTGCATGGATTTGAATGACACTTTTCCAGAATACAAGGAGACCACTGAGGAATCGATCAAGGAAACCGAGAGGTAAAAAGCCTATTTGTCTTGATTTGTCTTACAGGTTAGTTCTTGTGCTGCACTGATGGAGTTATAGATGGGAAAAGGAAACAGGATACTGTTATCACCCATTTGGGATGTGCACATACTCAGAATGCTTTGTTTAATGCAATGAGTCAGCTAGTCTACGGTGAATTTGATCAAACACTTGATAATCATTAATGATTCACAAAGAGCTTTCCTTTATAGTGCCACACTTGATCCTCATAGAAATCTCCATGAAGCATCTGTCTTTTATGATAAGAAAACTGAGTCTGACATAGGCTAAGAGGCTTGCTCACAGTCATACAGCTTTTAAGTAGTGGAGCCAGAATTCAAAACCAGGGCCTATGACTCTAAATTCAAAGTTCCTTTTTTTCTTTTCTGTTTTTTTGTTTGTTTGTTTGTTTTTTTTTTGAGACAGAGTCTCACTCTGTCACCCAGGCTGGAGTACAATGGCGTAATCTCAGCTCACTGAAACCTCCACCTCCTATGTTCAAGAGATTCTCCTGCCTTAGCCTCCCGAGTAGCTGGGACTATAGGCGTGCACCATCACACCCAACTAATTTTTGTATTTTTATTAGAGACGGGATTTCACCAGGTTGGCCAGGCTGGTCTCGAACTCCTGACCTCAGGTGATCCACCCGCCTCAGCCACCCAAAGTGCTGGGATTACAGGCATGAGCCACCACGCCTGGCTCAAAGTTCCTTCTACCATGATATAGATCTCACCCCATATTCAATGTAAATAAAGAGAATAAAAGAGAAATAGAGGGTATGCAAGAATACTTGGTATAGCATATATTAATTTAAAAATGGTGATGGAAGTGAAGAATTATTTATGAAATAAAATATTATACAAGAAGTTAGGAAAAATGAGTTATATTTACAGGTTAATGAGACTTTCACTACAAAAGGATTTTTTAAAAAGATACCAAAGTAATATATGTTTCCGTGGTACAGAACTTAGAGAAGCACAAAAAGGTACAAAGAAGATTTTTTTTTTTATGAAGCCACCAAAAGTTACATAATTGGGTATCTTGTATTGTTTTCTCAAGGTGGTATATGCATCCTTCACTACTACTTCGTCCTACCTTGGGAACAGGAAAGTTGTTCTGGATGTATGCTGGAAGGGCCATCATATGCTAATGTAGGGAGCTAGAACATCCCCTCTCCACAAAGGTGACCTGAAAGAACATCTCTGCAAGCTGAAGCGCAGGCATAAGGAGGGAAGGTGTGGTTCCTTTTTCTGCTTTGGTTCCACATCTGTGCTCACAGGGAGTAGGGCCTCACTCTCCTGCCTGTAATAAAGGCTCTGAGGATGTTCTGTGGTGACACAGGCTACAGAGAGACCATGGGAGGGAACAAGGCCCACTCTGCTGCTGCTGGCCATTGAGCTGGATTCCCAGAGGTCGTGGACAGCCTACTTTGGGAAGATTTCCACCTCAAAGAACAGGGTACCATATGCAGATAGAATCATAAAAGGTAAAGATGTGCAAGGGAAATGAACACATGTTTCCACATAAAGACTTGCAGGTAAATGTTCGTAGTGTCATTATTTATAGAAGACAAATGTGGAGCAGGTTCACTGAATACAGGTGTCAGTCCCAGGGGGGGACTCCAAACACCTCACCAATACTGCACACCACTTGCATGAGTCCAGTGAGGCAGCACACTTATATAACAAGTTAAGTGAAACAAGTTTATTATGCACAGATAGGTAGCAAGGGACAATAGAAGCTTAGGTGAACTGATCCTCCACGGCTCAGGAAAGTTGCCCAGGAGTCTCATACATGCATGCCCCACGTCACTTCATAGTTGAGGGACCCTGCGAGCATGCTCTCTCTACCTGTGGTTTTATACCCAGATGAAACTGGACTCACTGAGCTAAAACATTGCAAAACATCCTGTTCTAGGAGGAATGGGAACAGAGTCCAGGCTGTTCTGACCAGTTTCTCCATATCTCAGAGTGGTTGCATTTCGAGCACATTCTACAGTTACTCTGATAACTACAAGTAAGAAAAGGGGAAAAGCTGGGTCACCAAGGCCATATGGGAACCAGTCTTGCACCAAATAGTGGAAACAAGCAAAAAAAATTTTTTTTTTTTTTGAGACAGAGTCTCGCTCTGTCGCCCAGGCTGGAGTGCAGTGGCGCGATCTTGGCTCACTGCAAGCTCCGCCTCCCAGATTCATGCCATTCTCCTGCCTCAGCCTCCCAAGTAGCTGGGACTACAGGCGCCCGCCACCACGCCCAGCTAATTTTTTTGTATTTTTAGTAGAAACAGGCTTTCACCATGTTAGCCAGGATGGTCTCGGTCTCCTGACCTCGTGATCCGCCACCTCAGTCTCCCAAAGTGCTCCCAAAGTACAGGCGTGAGCCACCGCACCCAGCCAACAACCAAAATGTTTATAACTGGTGAATAGATAAACAAAATGTTGTATACAATGGAGTAATATTCAGCCATAAAAAGGAATGAAGTACTGATGCATACTACAACATGGGTGATTTTTAAAAACACTGTGCTAAGACAAAGAAACCAAACACAAAAGGCCACATACTATATGATTCCATTTATATGAAATATATAGAAAATGCAAATTCATAGAGACAGAACACCAGCGATTGCCTGGGGCTGGAAGTAGGAATAACTATTAACTAAATGAGCCCAAGGAATCTAACTGGGGTGATGAGAATGTTCAAAAACTTGATTATGATGGTGGTTGTAAAACCCAATAAATCTACTAAACATCATGCATTTGTGCACTTAAAACAGGTGAATTTTATGGTATGTAAATTATACTTCATTAGAAATAGTTTTTAAAAATAGGAGTATGTGGGTGAGATTGTGTTCATGTACATTTGTGTTTTCTAGTTCACATCCACTTTAGAGAAGAGTTGAGTAGAAAGTGATTAGATTTTTTAAAAAGAAGATTTTGTACAGAATAAATAGCTGTGAGCATATCTGCAGAGACTCCAGCTCTCTGTGATTTTCTCCTGTGGTACAGTAGAGCTTCTCTTGATGCTTCTAGTATTCTTCCCCTCACTTTTCTCCCTTAATCACGCATCATTGAAGCCCAAACCAAAAAGGCCTGAGAAGCTCAAGATGTATTAACACACTCCGTCGAATTAAAGTTGAAAGATGAATTAATGCACTGAGGCATTCTTCCCATTTGCCAAGGTCAGTGTATGGGTTTGTCCAACTTGCATGTCAGTATTATTTTTGTGTAACAAATTATATTTAAAGCCTCCAGGAACTTGCTATAGGACTCGCAGGGTAAATCCTCTTGTAAAATGAAGTAAATAATTTACCCTCTCCCTACCCTTTATTATAGATCAGGGTTTCTCCTGTAGATTGGATTTGCTTTTAAGTACATATGGCCTGCTCATTAAATTACTTTTGGTTATTGGTCATACTATGGCTTGAGACTATGAATTTTCATTATGTTCTTTTTCATATAACATCAGGAGATTCTACTGACCATATAAATACTTTTCTTATATTTTAAAATGGCTTTTCTGTAGTACCTTAAGGATTTGGCAAGAAATTGTATCGTATTCTTTTTTTTTTTTTTTCGAGATGGAGTCTCCTGTTGCCCAGGCTGGAGTGCAGTGGCACAGTCTCTGCTCACTGCAGCCTTCCCCTCCCGGGTTCAAATGATTATCATGCCTCAGCCTCCCTAGCAGCTGGGATTACAGGCCCCTGCCACCATGCCTGGCTAATTTTTATGTTTTTAGTAGAGATGAGGTTTTGCTGCATTGGCCAGGCTGGCCTCGAACTCCTGACCTCAAGTGAGCAGCCTGCCTCAGCCTCCCAAAGTGCTGAGGTTACAGGCGTGAGCCACTGCACCTGGCCAAAATGTAATTTTATTCTGTTCAACATCTAAGAGATACAGAAGAAAATGCTTTAGATATAAATCTTTCCCAAGACCAAACGTATTCTGATGCAAGTTTTAGAAGTTCAGCTTCTTTCTATTCCCCAGACCTCTTTCCCCTTAAAAGTGTCCTCTGAAAAGGGAGCAGAGGGGCTGCTTATATGCTCACAGAGAGGAGGAAGTACCCGCCTTCCTTTAGCATTGGCCTAGCCCAGCTCATCTATTAATCCATTTTTGTGGATAGTAAACCTTAATTCTCATTTTGTTCTAAAACAAAGAAATGCCGGAAGGCAGAAAGCCGCAGCTGCCTAGCCAGGGCAGAAGGAGCCATTTCAACGTCTTTACAGTTGCCACCATCCCTGCAGGCATAAACTGGTGGGATCACTACCATCCCATTCCCCATGCACCTCACAACCACCTCTCGACTATTCCTTCTGCTTTACTCCAATGTTCATCCCCAAGAGAACTCTGTCCTTGGAAATAAATGGTGATATTGTGGGAACAAGTAGCTTCCACTTTAGGAGAATTTGAAGTAAAGAGCCTCATGGCTTCTGAAAGCCTCCAGGTGCATAGGACTTCATGACTCTAACATCCATAGAGCACAATATATTGCAACATTTCTCCAAACAGAGCTTGAGCTAGTAGAACAGCTTGAGTGCTGTGGGAATATTTGAGAACAGCCCGACTGATGCTAGATGATAAGATTACATTTCCCTGTGATTTTGCACTCCATCTCTGGCTGCAAGTAAAAAAGCAGAGTAATTACTACTTGTTAATCTTTAATTAGTGGTGGTGGAACATGTGCAGCATTAGAAGCATTAGAAACGTTTGCATGAAAATCAGGATATGTAAGAATCATATTTTTACCTTTTTAAGATGTTTATTTGAAAATGGCCGGTTGGGGTGGCTCACGCCTGTAATCCCAGCACTTTGGGAAACCGAGGCAGGCGGATCACAAGGTCAGGAGATCGAGACCATCCTGGCTAACATGGTAAAACCCCATCTCTACTAAAAATACAAAAAATTAGCCGGGCATGGTAGCGGGCGCCTGTGGTCCCAGCTACTCGGGAGGCTGAGGCAGGAGAATGGCGTGAACCCGGGAGGCAGAGCTTGAAGTGAGCCAAGATTGCGCCACTACACTCCACCCTGGGCGACAAAGCCAGACTCTGTCTGAAAAAAAAAAAAAAGAAAAAGAAAAGAAAAAAAGAAAATGCTCAAGTTTTCTAACCCATTTGTTGCTTTATTTCAGA
Organism: Theropithecus gelada; assembly: GCF_003255815.1. Classification (NCBI taxonomy): domain Eukaryota; kingdom Metazoa; phylum Chordata; class Mammalia; order Primates; family Cercopithecidae; genus Theropithecus; species Theropithecus gelada. The sequence goes on from NC_037683.1 coordinate 85,684,878, forward strand.
TTTGTGTCAGAAATGCTTCAAAAGAACGTGAGTAACTTTGTTTAGAGCTCGCTTTTAGTTTGCCTTTGCATTAGCTGTAGGATTCATGAAGTCGCTTGATAGTGATTAGTCTGTGTACGATTGACTTATCCCATGCATGAAGAAGTATTTACCTGAAGCCTGATGTGTCACTGTGGACTGTCACTGTCAGCTCAGTGAAGTCAGACGTTTTTAAAAAATTATCTTAAAATATTTAATTGACAAATAAAAATTGTATCCACTCAAGGTGTACAATGTGATGATTTAGATATATTTATACACTGTTTAATGATTATTAGAATAAAATTTATTAACACATCTATTCCCACACATGCTGTACACTAGATCCTCAGAACTTGTTCATGCTATAACTGAAAATTTCTACCCTTTGACCATCATCTTTGGCTAACACGGTGACCCCCATAAGCCAGCAATCTCACTTTCGGGTGTATATCCAATCCCATTTTTGGGATTTTCTTGTGAGATGTGGTGGGTGTATATCCAATCCCACTTTTGACCCACATAAGTCAGCATGCTATCCCACTTTTGGGTGTATATCCAAAAGATGCAAAATAAGCATCTTGAAAAGATGTCTGTACCTCTATGTTCATTGCAGCATCATTCAGAATAGCCAAGCTCTGGAAACAACTTAAGTGTCCGTAGACAGGTAAATAAAGAAAATGCAGTGTGTATGTCTATCTACAAACACAATGGAATATTATTCAACCATAAACAGGAAGGAAATCCTGCCATTTGTGACAATGTGGATGAACCTACAGCCCATTACAATAAGTGAAACAAGCTAGCCACAGAAAGACAATACTGCATGATATCACTTATTTGTGAAATCTAAAAAAAGTCAAACTTACAGAAATAGAGGTCAGGCATTTTTTGCTTTCTTGGGGGCAGCTGTGTACCTGGCTCTCTGTGTTTTGTTTTAAATAAATTTTGAAATCATGAAATATTAACAATTTTAGTGGATGTGTTTAGACACCATTCACATATGTGCAAACATCAAGCTTGCTTTATTCTTAAAATTGTGTGTACTTTTCTTGGCTCCCAAGCCCCATGCCTACATGCAACAGAAAAACTAAATTTTGTCAGGCAGGTAAACTTCATCTTAAGTTCACTAAGCTTTTAGTTGATCCAATTTTTATTAGGACAGTCTCAGTCACTACCCAGGTTAGAGTTACCGTCTCAGGGTAGGTTTCCCTTCTTCAGTGGTTTTCCGTACCCTCCTCTGGGATCTGATTTCACAGGATTGGTTTCTGGCAAGCAGGGAGAGGGCTTGATGAGCATGGGCTGACTGGTGACACCTGGAAGTTGGGGACTGCTTGGTGGCCACCTCAACATTGGCTCTGGCCACTGGTGCCCTTGGCCTGCTCTGCAACACAGGCAGTGTCCAGTCCTGATGCTCCTGCCACTGGCTGCCTTGGTCCCCATGTGTGTGACACCTCACATGGGCTGCAGGCATGCAGCAGGCACCCCCCATTGTGGTCCCCTGGTGTTGGTGAGCCTATGGAGACAATGCTATTTCCTGTCTCCACCCCAACAGGCTGCACGTGGCTCCATCAAGCAATCTCTTAGATTGGCAAGCCTGACCCTTCCTTGATCATCTTTTGAGGCCTGATTGGAAATCATAAGAAATCTCAAAATTTCTTTCCATCTAACCTTGAGAGATTTAGATGAAACTTTGTAGATCCTTATCCTCACCACCCTTCTATGAGTCCTTCTCTCCTGCCTGGCCACTCACCTCAGGTGGCACCAGAGCCAATCCAACAACTGAATAGTTCTCAGGAAGGCTGTAACCAGCACACCTGCACAAGATGTATTCCCGAAAGGGAACTGGCTATCACTTCACTTTTAGTCTCCCCAGCACTCTTTTAAAACTTCAGGCTCCACTTCTCTTCATAAAGACTACCCAGTCTAGCCTTCATCAGAGCCTTAATGTGGCAGCAGAGGAGTATCTGTCATTTGGGATAGGATCTTTTGTTGAAATTGGGTGCTGAAGAGTATACCCTCCTTTATTCTCCACTTTGAGCTGTTATCATGAAACTCAGTACTTCCATCGACTGTTAGAATGGGGGACTGCTCCCCAAAATGAAGACATAAAATCATCTTGCTGTATGATATGCATTTTGGGGTACCCTTCACATTCATGATATCCATAGTTCCCTTTTTTTAAAAAAAAACTTTTAAGTTCAGGGGTACATGTGCAGGTTTGTTTACAAAAGTAAATGTGTGTCATGGGGACTTGTTGTGCAGATTATTTCGTCACCCAAGTATTAAGCCTACTACCCATTAGTTATTTTTCCTGATGCTCTCCATCTTTCCATCCTCCACCCTCCGATAGGCCCCACTGTTTGTTGTTCCCCTCTATGGGTCCATGTGTTCTCATCATTTAGCTCCCACTTATAAGTGAGAACATGCAGTATTTGACTTTCCCTTCCTGCATTAGTTTGCTAAGAATAATGGCGTTCAGCTTCATCCATGTCCCTGCAAAGGGCATAATCTCATTCTCTTTTTATGGCTGCATAGTATTCCATGGTGTATATATACCATATTTTCTTTATCCAGTCTATCATTGATGGGCATTTAGGTTGATTCCATGCCTTTGCTATTGTGAATAGTGCTACAGTGAGCATATGTGTGCATGTGTCTTTATAACAGAATGATTTATTTCCCTTTGGGTATATACCCAGTAATGAGATTGTTGGGTCAAATGGTATTTCTGTCTCTAGGTCTTTGTGGAATCACCACATTGTCTTTCACAATGGTTGAACTAATTTACACTCCTATCAACAGTCTATAAGCATTTCTTTTTCTCCACAACCTCACTAGCATCTGCTATTTTTTTGACTTTCTAATAATAGCCATTATGACTGGTATGAGATGGTATCTTATTGCAGTTTTGATTTGCATTTCTCTAATTATCAGTGATGTTGAGCTTTTTTTTCACATGATTGTTGGCTGCATCAATCATATGAAAAACAGTGAAAAGTGTCTGTTCATATGCTTTGCCCACTTTTTAATTGGGTTATTTTTTTTCTCATAAATTTGTCTAAGTTCCTTATAGATGATGGATATTAATTAGACTTTTGTCAGATGCATAGTTTGCAAAAACTTTCTCCCATTCTATTGGTTGTCTGTTTACTCTGTTGGTGGTTTCACTTGCTGTGCAGAAACTCTTTAGTTTAATTACATCCCATTTATCAATTTTTGATTTTCTTGCAATTGCTTTTGGTATCTTTGTCATGAAATATTTTCCCATGCCTATGTCCTGAATGGTATTGCCAAGTTATCTTCCAAGGTTGCTTTTTTTTTTCTTCTTTTTTTTTTTTTTTTGAGACCGAGTTTCTCTCTTGTTGCCTAGACTGGAGTGCAATGGCGCAATCTCGGCTCACTACAAACTCCGCCTTCCAGGTTCAAGCAATTCTCTTGCCTTAGCCTCCTGAGTAGCTGGAATTACAGGCATGCACCACCATGCCCAGCTAATTTTGTATTTTTTGGTAGACACAGGGTTTCTCCATGTTAGTCAGACTGGTCTTGAACTCCCGACCTCAGGTGATCCGCCTGCCTTCGCCTCTCAAAGTGCTGAGATTACAGGTGTGAGCCACCGTGCCCGGCCCTTCCAGGGTTTTTATAGTTTTCGTTTTAACATTTAAGTCTTTAATCCATCTTGAGTTAATTTTGGTATATGGCATAACGAAGAGGTATCAATTGTTTTTAATTATCTCCAGTATTCTAGAGTGAAGCCCATAGTGACACCACGTTTTTCCCTCTCCTGCTCTGAGACTTTGATGGGTGAACTCGGCAGCATTGCTAAAACCCGTGATTTGCACATTCAGGTGGGTATTCTTCTTCTCTTTATGCCTCTATGCAGACCTGCAAGATTTCTTAGCACCCTTAAATCATCATCTCCAATAATCTACAGTTCTTTTACTGAGTAATCTCTAATTCTTCAACTGAGATCTCCTAGAGTCACAGCATAACAGGAGAGAAAGGACCTCTGTAGATATCACCTAATCCAATTCTCTGCTTTTGCAGATAAGAAACCCGAAGTTCCTTATACCCTCAAAGTTTTCTGATCAGTCTTCTAAAGACAAGAAAATCTTTATAAGTAATGGCAAGATCAATAACAGACTGTTATCTATTGTCCATAAGATACATTTAATGCATTTATTTCTTCTCTTTTACTTGATACTTTCTCAGTGTGCTCTGTACCTTCATTCTTAGAGAAACCAGCTATTATTTGAAAAACAAAAATAACCTAATTTCCACCTTACAAAATAGCATTTAAAACCCCTTTTGTTCTGAGTTTCTTAATTTAAAATCAGAACAAAAAAGTATACCTTACTTTGTCATTAAGTTGTTGCAATTTAGGAATAAAACACTTTTTAAAGCTTATATCTGGGTTAAAATTGAGAGTTCCCCTTCTCCCATCCAAGCTTAATTACATCCTCTACTAAAATTTCTCCTCTTAGGAGTTGATGGTCTTATAAGAAAGGTCAGATCAGGGCAGAGAAAACACATTCATTCTTTACCGTTTATAGACTGGTGTTTCTTTGGTTTTTGTTTCCCAAATCTATTTTCTTAGGAACCATTAACTGCTCTCACCTTCCCTATTATTATTATTATTTGCAGCCTATAATATTTGAATTTTTAATTCAGTCCCACACATTTCTCTCCTGGAGATAAAATTCAAAACTTACCTGATATTTCTGCTTTGCAAACAAAATGCTTCTGTCGCTGACAAAATAAAATACAATGAACATTTAGAAATACATGAAAAATAAGATGAGAAGAACACACAACAAAATCAAGTTTATCCTTGCCAGACAGATGCATGTGAATGTATGCACATTTACTCACATTTATCCAAATGACCCAAATCATCAGGTTGTCCTATCTTCTATTGCTGTCCACGCATTTCATCAGTGGTCTGGGATTTCCTCAAGGCCAGGGATGGAGTTCATTGTCTGGGTAAAACACCTGTTTTCAGAACACTGCTATTTTTTTCTTTTAAAAATTTAGTTATCCGTGTTCTACCTTGTGGAAAGAGAGAAACGGCATTGCCATTATTGGAAGTATTAATTATGCCCTCTTGGGTTTTGTGGTGCCCTACAGAAGGGTCTTAGGGGCCTTTTTCAGTGTGGGGGCGTATATAAGTGAACCCCACTGTCTGTTTTTTTTATGAACACTGAGCTCTTTTCTTAAATGGCCAGCATGGCCAGGCATAATGGCTCATGCCTGTAATCCCAGCACTTTGGGAAGCTGAGGTCGGCAGATTACTTGAGGTCAGGAGTTTGAGACCAGGCTGGCCAACGTGGTGAAACCTCATCTCTGCTAAAAATACAAAATTAGCCCGGTATGGTGACACATGCCTATAATGCCAGCTAATTGGGAGGCTAAGACAGGAGACTCACTTGAACCTGGGAGGCAGAGGTTGCAGTGAGCGGAGATTGTGCCACTGCACTCCAGCCTGGGCGACAGAGCCAGACCCTATCTCAAAACAAAACAAAAAAAAGGTGAGCTCCAGAAGAGGCAGGTTGCTAGGCTCCTGACTATCTACAAGGAGGACTTCATATTTGTTCTAGCTGTAGGTTAGAATTTGGAAAGACTTTGTTGGAAAAATTTGCCTTGAGGTTACACATACACATACACACCCACACTCACACACACACACATACACTACATGTTCGTGATATTCAGTTTCTTTGTCATATACATTATATTATCTGTGATGTATATAATTGTTTCTAATAAAATGCGTGTGCAATCTTCATTGCCTTTCTATGTGGTCCCTTAAATATGCAAGTAGAAAACTATTCACACCATTTTGAGGTAGGAAGTGTAATTTCTAATGGTATTTTACAGAAGGAAAATGAAAACATTGTCTTTTCTTGTAGAGCCATATAAGTGAAACTCGTGATGAAGTTGAAGCTGTGAAAAACTTACACCCCAATTATAAAAACTACACAGATGTGTATGATAAAAACAATCTTTTGACAACTAAGGTAAGTTTTATATCATGACATAATCTGTTTAAAGGAGGGCATTATCTAAATTTTAAAATCTCAGTAGTAGTCTTCAGATTTCTGATATGAATACGTTTCTTTTAAAAAACGTTTTAAATTTTTAATTTTTGTGGGTACACAGAAGGTTTATATATCTGTGGGGTATATATGCATACATTTCTTAAACTAGAGTAAAGCCCAGAGAGTGTGTGTGTGTGTGTGTGTGTGTGTGTGTGTGTAGTTAAAAATGGGCCCGAAGTTTCATCTTAGTTAGTTAAATCTAAAGGCTTCATTGAAGATGGGAATGTCATTTGGTCCAAGGACATTTTAACAGTATCTATTAGAATGTAAACGTGCATTTCTTTGAGTCAGCAGATGCATTTCTAAGAATTCACTCTGTAAGTAATATGAATAGGGATGCTAATTATATATTAAAGTTTAAAAATTGTTATCGGTGGGGAATTAAATTACAGAGCATACGTAGGATTTTATCCAGCATTCACAAAGAAAGAGGTATACAGGCTTATAAGGAAGAATGTTTGTGTAATATTATTTGATGTGTATGTACATATGTATAGATGCATGCTTACTTAGAAAAAAAACTGTCTGAAAGACATATATTAAGTATTAAAAATGACTCTTCCTGAGGGACAAAGCAGAAGGACTTTCTGCTTTTTATTTTTAAATACTCTGAGAGTGCTTTTAAAAAATGAGTATGCATTACTTCTATAATTAAAATTAATATGTGTAAAGAGACCTCATTACAATAATGTACTACTTGGCCTTGGCCTTCAATGAAATGTACAAAGCATGTGGAGAGTTTACTGTAGCAAATAATTTCTTAGTGACTATGTGAATGGAGATATGACTATAACTGATTTAAAAGGTTAATACTCTGCATAAATCATGTAAAAGCTACACCATAGTTTTCATTCTTTACATATATTTCCATATGATTAATAAATTAACCTTCCATTTGCATGTTAATTTTATTTGCACAGAGATTGGGAAAGTTATATTTTAATAATAATTCTGTAGTCACTGGGCCAGGCGTGGTGGCTCATACCTTTAATACTAGCACTTTGGGAGGCCAAGGTGAGCAGATCACAAGGTCAGGAGATTGAGACCATCCTGGCTAACGTGGTGAAACCCCATCTTTACTAAAAATACAAAAAATATAGCCAGGCGTGGTGGCAGGTACGTGTAGTCCCAGCTACTTGGGAAACTGAGGCAGGAGAAGAGCATGAACCCGGGAGGCGGAGCTTGCAGTGAGCCGAGATCGCGCCACTGCACTCCAGCCTGGGCGACAGAGCGAGACTCTGTCTCAAAAAAATAATAATAATTCTATAATCACTGAACCGTGCCTCTCAAAGGAGAAAGCAAGTTGGATACAGGTTTTGTACTGGGGGAAAAATAATTTTGAAAGAGTCAAGTCTTATTTAAGAAAATCTACAAATAAATACTACCAAGATTAAAAATTTAGAGAGGTCTCGTATGTGTGCAGTGCCTGCTTTCTTGGATCAATTTTACTTTCTGACTTAGTGATTAGAAGATGTTAAATTTCCTAGTTTTTATGAAAATATAAACACAGGTGAGTTAAAGTTTATTTAGTTGAAAATAGCAAGGTCACTGGCACCTATATTGAAGCTAGGGGCAGAAATAAAGAACAGCGCTTTGTAGGATTACTCTCATGGCTTCCACGTACTGAGAAGGGACTTTTAGTTCTAAAAGGGTTTAAAATTGGAGCAAGCACAACCCTACCAGTCGCTCACCATGGAAACTTAGAAAAGAAAGTAACTTGACAGTCTTCTAAAGTAGAGATGAGAAAATCACGTTTCCTTCCATCTGGATGGATATTCGGTGCTAAAGATCACCTGGACCAAACCCTCATTACTTTATAGATCAACAAAAAGAACCTAAGTAAACGCCACAAATTTGCTGAGATTTTTGTAAGACAATGTGTTTACAGGCCTTTTCTGAGGTATAATTTGTACCCAGCCACTTTGTACATATAGATCATCATAAATGTTCTTGTAAAGATGCCTACAGTCAAGCTACAGCTTCGGTCTCTCTCTCAAATACCTTGTGAGTGAGCACCCACTTAATCATTTGTGAGTGGTGAACTCCACGTAGGGCACTCTTCTCTCCAGACAGTGATGGCACACGGCTGCTACCTCTCTGCAGAAGAACTGAATGTATTCCATGAACGAGGAGCGTCCATCGCACACTGTCCCAATTCTAATTTATCGTAAGTAGACAATGATTTTTGGTAGATTACGAATGGCTGGGTTGCAGATTAGCAGCCAAATGCCTTTGTTTCCTCTGTCATTCCTCCAGGATCTCTCCCGTATTCTGTGTTTGACAGGAACCAGATAGATAGACATTTACTCGTGCTGTTGAGGAGTAAAAGAGAACACATGAGAGGACATTTATCTCAGAGGACACATGTGAAGAGCACAGCATCTTCTGAAATCTGAGTTTGTACAAAAAAAAGGACAATAGGGAGTACAACATAAAAAATTTCTAGTGAAAGTACTGAAGGGAGCCCGTATGTCAGCCAGGAAATCCAGGAAGAGGGTAGTCACTCCCATTACTGTTTGTGCTGTAGTGTTGGAAGGAAACGCAGCAGTACCAAAGCCGATACACTATAATGTATGTTACCCTGTTGGACTTGACGGAATGCCAGCCCACACAGTCTAGCCCAGGAGGACCTTGTCCTATTATAATTCCCCAGAATACAGAGATGTTATTTATTAACTGGTTCTTAACCTTTTGAAAGGTGATGGATCCATAAATGAATAAAATGAAAGTTATTGGCTGTGCACAGTGGCTCACGTCTGTAATCCTAGCACTTTGGGAAGTGAAGGCAGACAGATCCCTTGAGGGTCAGGAGTTTGAGACCAACCTGACCAACATAGTGAAACCCCATCAGTATTAAACATATAAACATTAGCTGGGCGTGGTGGCAGGCACCTGTAATCCCAACTCCTCAGGAGGCTGAGGCAAGAGAATCGTTTGAACCCAGGAGGCGGAGGTTGCAGTGAGCCAAGATTGCACCCCTGCACTCCAGCCTGGGTGACAGAGTAAGACTCTGTCTCAGAAAAATAAATAAGTTATAGCCTGCATTTTCAGGGGAAAAAAGCCCATGGATATTACAAATGTTGCGTCTAATTTCAGGGAATTCATAGATCTCATGATGCCAGTCCATGGATGCTAAGGTTAAAAACCCATGCTTGTGGGTAGTGATCTCAGAAAACACCTTCAGGGAAGTAAAACAGGGAAGGGAAAGAAGTCAGTAAAGATTGTATCATCAAGGAAGTTACCACTGTGGGCTCCCGGAGTTTAATCCTTCTATTTAATAGAAAACCCAGGGAACCAGTGTCCAAAACAGAACTCAAAGTTATCCTGCCCAAGAAGTGAGGGAGCTGGCTGTGATAGTAATACCCAAATGCCTACGGGTTCTTGTTGAGGGCTCCTGGGTGGAGGGGAGAAGCGTATTCATTCCCTGGAACTTCTGGCCTTCTCCAAACAAGGGCAGAGCAGGCTGTAGCACAGCAGAGAGCTGAGAAAGCTCCTAGGCAAAGAGCTAGAGGCGTTCACAGTTGGAAATCTAGGGACTTTGCAATTACAAAGATATATGTCAGTGTCATTATGAGAAGGGTGCTGAGAGCCACAGTGACATATTTCTGGAGTGCTTTAGGGACCCCAGAGAGTCTGAGTTTTCAAACTTAAAGGAGTGACACATTACAGGGAATCTTGTACAGCTTAGTGACTATAATTATGGTCTAGTTACTTGATAGTGGAAGGATTTAACACCCATTGGGTGTTAATATCCTCTAAATTAAAGCATAATCTAGCTTTGCAAATTGAGTTTTGAAGTTAAATTTCTTTAGGACACATTTCTGTTTAAATGGTCACTGCTGTTCTTTCTCCAACAACTGAGAGATTTATTGTGTATGCACCGGGGCTTTGGAAATTAGAATTATGTGCATCTTCCAGCAGACCACTTCGACCTTTGCAACTTTTTAGAATTCTAAGGATCACCTTAGTTTTCCTTTGTCTCTTTAGAAAGGCAGCACATGGTGGGTGTGGTGGCTCATGCCTGTAATCCCAGCACTTTGGGAGGCCGAGGTAGGAGGATCACCTGAGGTCAGGAGTTCGAGACCAGCCTGACCAACGTGGCGAAACCCTGTCTCTACTAAAAGTATAAAAATTAGGGGGACATGCTGGCAGGCACCTGTAATCCCAGCTACTCGGGAGGCTGATGTAGGAGAATCGCTTGAACCTACCTGGAAGGAGAAGGTTGCAGTGAGCCGAGATTGTGCCATTGTACCCCAGCCTGGGTGACAGAGTGAGATTCTGTCTCAAAAAAAAAAAGAAGAAGAAGAAGAAGCTGGCACATCTCTTAAACTCAGGGTCACTAGGTCCCAAATTCAGCCCAGGAACCATCTCTCCTACTTTCCCTGTCTTCAGAGGCAGCATTTGGTCAGGTCCTGATTCTTTAGGCTGCACCCCTTCTTCCAGCTGTACTCCCCTTTTTTGATCTTGTAAGTTACTACTCACTCAGGGTAACAAATTATTCCAGGCATAGAGAATAGGTAATGCTGTATAATTTCTACTTCCTAACATAAAAGGATGTATCCGTTAGAAAATATTAAAGACAGATAAGACTTTTGTATTAATTGCAAGGTTTGATTTCTTCATTTTTTTTTCCATACAAACGATCCCCTGCTTTTCCTTCTGGCTCTTCCTGCTTTGTGCCCACCTGAGATTAAGGGCTCTTTTATGATCCTGTTTACTCCGGGACTTGGATGGTCTGATCTGGCTAATATGTTTGTGTCAACATTAGAGCTGATCTATTGGGAACTGCAATTTTCAGTGATATCACCATCGTTGTTATTAGTGTTCGTCTTTTATTGGAACCCCATGGATCTCCTTGTTCTGACGTCTCCTCTTCTCTACAGGCTCAGCAGTGGCTTTCTAAATGTGCTAGAAGTCCTGAAGCATGAAGTCAAGATAGGGCTGGGTACAGGTTAGTAGTTCACCATTTGGAGCTATGGCAAAGTGGTTGATTACTATGTCACTTTCTAATGTGACTAATTTGTGGGTGACTGTTCCGGTTTTTTTTTTTTTTTTAAAGTAGTTTTGGGCTGGGCGCGGTTGCTCATGTCTGTAATCCTAGCACTTTGGGAGGCTGAGGCAGGTGGATCACGAGGTCAGGAATTCAAGACCAGTCTGGGAAACCTCGTCTCTACTAAAATGCAAAAAATTAGCCGGGCGTGGCAGTGTGCGCCTGTAGTCTCGGCTACTCGGGAGGCTGAGGCAGGAGAATTGCTTGAACCTGGAACCCGGGAGGCGGAGGTTGCAGTGAACCAAGATTGTGACACTATACTCCAGCCTGGGTGACAGAGCGAGACTCTGTCTCAAAAAAAAAAAAAAAGTTTTATTATCTAGTAGAAATACCTTGATAATAAGTATCTAACAAAATAGAGAGGGGTTAGAAGCAGTAAGAAAATGTATGCAAAGGGAGAAGTTTTGATGACACTAACCTCCTGAAAGCTGTTATCCCTGTTTATTATTCAAAGATTAGGCTATAAAGGATAATTAATTCCTTCTAACGTGTTTCAGAGGTATTTTAAAAACAGTCCTTGACTTTCGTTTTGTTTTGTTCTTCTGGCTAGATTTTAATGGTTTGGATTTGTATATTTTTAGTTTTCAGTAACTGTGTCATTACAAATACTGTCTCAAAAATTTTTTTGTCCTTGCCATAGTAAGCACAGATTCAGTCTATGGCAGAATTGAGAATTCTGATGTATGTTAAGAACTGGTTTTGCTTTTAAGCAATGTTTAGCCAAATGAGACCTCTCCATAGCCACAGGCAGCCCTGCTTGTCTACTAGGCTGAGGGATGTTCTAAGTGCATATGGATTAGTGATGGATTCATGATGTCTGCTTTCCCCACAGCACATTTTAGTTGTGTTTCTTGAGAGTGTGCAAGCATTGCTCGCTTTGAAAGTATGAGTCAGGCCCAAATGTCTAAGTGTCCTCTGTGAGGCTTCTTTTATGACTGAATGACTGAATTAAAATTTTTTTAATGGGTATGGGGCACGAGAACGTGTTTTCTGTTCTTGATGCCTTTGTCTTCCTCATATTTAAGAGCATCAGGCTGTGTGCATGTTGACACTGGTGGTTTTCATCACTTTCTGCAGTAACTCAAGTCTCAGTTTCTTATAGTGAGACATTTTACAAAGCAATTAATTGGTAAGACACAATAATAGGCATAATGATTTTAATATTTTAAGAGAGCTATATATTAGATTAGAAGTTTTTCCCAATTTTATAGGAATCAAAGTAATCAAGATTTTGACAATTGTAATATTAAGCCTTAAATCATCAAGATTGTGATAATTCTACATAAAGTCACAGGTGTCAAAGGAGGAAACCAGTGATTTTACTTTCACAAAAAAGCTTTAAGGGATAAGAAAAAAATGGCCAAGAGTTTTGGTTACACACTATAGTCAGTTAACATGAAAAATTTAGCATTTGCATAAAAATCAGTCAGATATTGTTTTCAGATATTCTAGGATTTTGGTCTCCATAATTTAAGTTCATCACGTGGCTTTCCTTTCTTGACTTTGGGTTGTTTAGTGATCTATCAAGTTCAAGTCAAGTTCTAGCTGTCACTTATTATCTGTAAGACCTTGAGAAAATTAATTTTCTAGCAGTTGTTAGTCAAGGATTCATTTCCTGATTTCTGCAACAATAGTAACTAGCAATTACAACTATGTCTATCTTACAAGCTGTTTAGAGAATTAAATTTTAAAATGCATGCAAAATGGTTAGCACAGTGCCTGCCTGGCACATGACACAAATAAATAAATATTGACTTAAAAGAGAAAGGGCGAGGTTGGTATATTGACCAAACGTTTGATTAAATATGACCTATTAGTTTATTTACTCAGAGAATGATGTTTCATTTTTACCTAGTCCTTTTTGCGATAGTCACCCTCTACTCCACTATTTCCTAAACATGACTTATGTATCAATTTACCCTTCAATTTGTAAACTTTAGAAGATTGTTATACCTTATACTATGAATAGAGAGCAGGTCCAAGAGCAATTCACACACTCTGTCTATAACAAGTGCAGACAGATCTTGACTTGCAGAAATATTAGGTAGAAGAAACCCACATGAAATTTAACAGAAATATAGCAAAACAAGGTAAAGTGATATCACAAAGAATAAGAGTGTGAACAAATATCTGAAAATGATCTGCTTTAGGATCCAGAAGAAAATTTCAGAAAACTGCCATCATCCCTGGAGTACAGGAAAACATGATGCTATGAAAAGATTGTGCTAGAAATTTTAGAAATCAAGGAAGAAAACTGAAAAAAAATCAGATTAAAAAGTACGTAGACCCTTATACATGCTGAAAGGAGAGTGGATGGTACAACTACTTTGGAGAACGTTTTGGGAGTTTCTTATAAAGTTAAATATACATCTACATATGACCCAGCAATTTTACTCTTGGGTATTTACCCTAGAAAAATAAACATATATATTTGCAGAAATAGTTGCATGAGGCCAGATGCAGTGACTCGTACCTGTAATCCCAGCACTCTGGGAGGCCACAACAGGAGGATTGCTTGAGCTCAGAGATCAGCCTTGGCAACATGGCAAAACCCTGTCTTTACCAAAAATACAAAACTTAGCGGGGCATGGTGGCATGCACTTGTAGTCCCAGCTACTTGGGTGACCGAGGCAGGAGGATCGCTTGAGCTTGGGAGGTCGAGGCTGCAGTGAGCCGTGTTCATGCCACTGCACTCCAGTCTGGGTGACAGAGTGAAACCCTGTCTCTAAATAAATAAATAAACGAAAGAGTTGTAAGAGGATGTTTATACCAGCTTTATTTATAATAGCCCCAAAGCAGAAACATCTATCAGCAGGAGGATGGATAAGCAAGTTGAGGTATATTCATATAATGAAATATTATTTAGCAATAAAAAAACATACTACTGATATATGCAAAATGTGGGTAAATATATGCCAGTGTGTGGGCTTAAAGAGCACACACTGCGTGATTCCATAGGTATGAAACTCACAGACCAACAGAACTAACTGATATGGGTAGAAATCAGAAAGTGGTTGCCAAATGTTATAGGTGAGAATGTGGGGAATTGACAGGAAAAGGCCATGAGGGAATTTGCTGGGGTGGTAGAAATGTTTAATATCTTAGTTTTTTTGCAAAGTAGTTAAAGCTATATAATTGTTAACATTCTCCAAACTGAACATCTAAATTCTGTATGTATTATGGTATTTTAGTTATACCTCAGTTAAAAAAATGACAAACCCACCAACCCTGTAGGAAGCTCTGAGAAGCAGAATTATCGTTGCAGAAAATCAAATCAGTGATGTGGAGAATAAAGCTAACCAAAGATGATAGAGGGTGTTTGAGGAAGATCGATGTGAAGCCCAGAAAGCACAGAGCCAACACATGGGGTTTTTTCTGATGGAGCACACAGAACAAATGGGACAGATGCGATAGAGCTTTGAAGGGTAAATCTCTTCTGAGCTTAAGGAAGAACTGCCTTGAAAGTGCTTACCCTGTTTTACACTAAATCATAACTGAACATGTTGTGGCAAAATTTTTTAATTGCAATTTTAAAAATTCTAAAATATTGACACAAGGAAAAAAGTCACTTATCAACAAAACAATTAAAAAGCAGTTTGCTTTCAGATGTTTTTGTTGGCACACAAAATACCAAAAGGCAAGAAAAGAGTTTGGAGACAAAGCAGTTGTTAGCCAAGAATAATATATCTGGCCAAATTCTCCTTTACGTAGGAAGGCAAAAAAATTCTCAGCTATACAAAGACTTGGAAAATATTTTCCCTAGGAACCCTTTGAAAAACTTACTTGAAAATCTACATCATTCAATGAAAGATGAGGCAAGTGAAGGGCCATGTTGGGAAATAATGGTACAATATGATGTCATGGAAAGCTAACATCAATCAGAATAAGAAGATCAAAGAATTGTAAAGGAGTTTAAAAAAGGAAAGTAAAAGCCAAAAATATATCTCAAGAGAGAATAGTCACAATGTTAAAAACCTATCAGAATGGCAACATAAATCAAGAAGATGTTTCCCTCAGGCTGGAAAGAGGTTTCTGGAACCTAAATACATGGCACTTATTTTAAAAACTGAGTGTTACATCCTTGAGTTTTGGTTTTATGCTTTCCTTATGTCATTTGAATGTCTTCAGTATTTTATCACAAAATTTAAAAAAATAATATATGCTCTGCAAGAAAGAATTTTCCAAGTATAATACATAATTCTGTCTTCTAATTTTATTAACAAAACCCAAGAAGTTGTACTTTATGTGTAAGGCTGAGAGGAGGATATATTTGGCAAGTGACCAACATGATGAAACACATTTCTACTAAAAATACAAAAATTAGCTGTGCGTGGTGGCATGTGCCTGTAGTCCCAGCTTCATGAGAGGCTGAGGCAGGAGAACTGCTTGAACCCAGGAGGTGGAGGTTGCAGTGAGCCAAGATCGCACCACTGCACTCCGGTCTGGGTGACAGAGACTCAAAAAAAAAAAAAAAAAAAATTCTTGTCTCAGAAAAAAGGGAATTACACATATTTTACTATAGACGTTTCAGTATAAAAATATTAGAGATAACTACTTGAAGAATTTTAAAGATAGGATACCTCCTAGGTGAAATATGAAAAAAATAAAAACAAAGAAAACATAGCAAATAACCAAAAATAGTCATCTGAAGGAAAAATTTAAACATATAGAAAAAGTTTACATCAACAAGACCTTTAAACTCATTAAAACAAGCAACATACATGGAGCCAGTGCCTCACTTTTCAGTGACAGTTCCCTATCCGAACTTACTTCTTCCATTATGCCAAAAACAACAGCTCTTTGATCTCTTGTAGACTCTATTCCAGTGACTCCATGCTTTCTCAAAGTCCATTATTCTAATTCGAATTCTTAGACGTCAGAGTACATCAGTGTCATCATTGCCTTGGAAACATCCTCGCTTCCCATATTTCTCTCATTTTCTTGGTATTCACATCACAAAAGCCCTACCCTTGACTATCTCTAAAGTTCCCTTCTCAGTACCTTCAGTGGAGCCTCTGGAAGTTTCTGGAGAAAATCGTCCAGTGGGCTTTCATTTTAAATTTTGTTCTCATATCCCAAATGGCCCTCCGCTTGGGCAATAGAGACAGTTATTAGTCTGTAATAAGCACGTATCTCCTTTTTCCAAGACAGCATTTTCTCATTTCTTCTTAAACTTTCTACCCCAACTTCTAGCTTAAGGCCTCCCTCATCTCATAAGTCATTGAGAAAATAGAAATAACCAGAAATCCTTCCCTCAATCTCCCACCACCAAATTCACACACCTTTCTGCATCTGCTGGCATTTTCTCTTCTTTTCCCTGTCACAGCAAAAACAAAAACAACAAAGCCCTTCTTCCAATCAAAGGCAAAAATACCAACATACCCCAGTATGTGTTCTGTTGTCTTTCCCTCTCCCATCATCTCAATAAACTAATTCCTTTGGCCGTAGATTGTCCTATATCATCAGTGTCTCCTTCCTGCTGGATCATTCCTGCTGGTACACAAACATTTAAGCAAAGAAACAAAACCTTTGTTTGTTTGTTTGTTTCTTTGTTTGAGATGGGGTCTCTGTTTCCCAGGCTGGAGTGCAGTGGTGCAGTCTTGGCCCACTGCAACCTCAGCCTCTCGGGTTCAACTGATTCTCCTGCCTCAGTCTCCCGAGTAGCTGGGAATACAGGCACACACCACCACACCCAGCTAATGTTTGTATTTTTAGTAGAGACGGGGTTTTGCCATGTTGGCCAGGCTGGTCTTGAACTCCTGACCTCAGGTGATCCACCTGCCTTGGCCTCCCACAGTGCTGGGATTACAGACATGAGTCACCATGCCCGGCCCAAAACCCATTATTAATCAGACATCCTCCTCTTACTCCTGCTCTACCTGTCTGCCTCCCTTCATGGCAAAGCTTCTTCAAAGAGTGGGGATCCACACTGTCACCACTTTCTAGGCTCTTTTCCATTCTTCCGTCAAATTCAGTCTGGATTCTTGTCCCACCCTCCATGACAACTGCCTTTGCTTTTTTCTTCTGTGGGTATTACCACTGGGATCTCTGCTGCCAGCTCCAAAGGTTGCCATTCTATCCTCATCCAATGGGACTTCTCAGCAAGTATTTGCCATGATTGACTGTTCTCTCCATTGTCCAAATAATCTTATCTTGAATCCAATGAAGCACCTTCGTTCTTCCCTTCTTTGTCTTCTCTGAAGGCTGATTCTCTTCCTCCTGGTCATTTGAAAGCTTGCTACAAGGCTGTCTTGAAATTTTGCAGCCCAGGGTTCTTTCTTTGATGAGCACAAAATTGTTTCTTGGATTACAGTCTCTTTTTTGACTTTACACATTCTTCTTAGGAGATACCATCTACAACCATGGCTTCATGTGATTTAATATACTCAGATGACACACAGATTTTTATATCTAGCCCAGACTTCTCTGAATTCTAAACCTATGTTTTCAACTAACTACATTCTCCCTTCTCTTAGACCCCTCCTGAAGAAACCCCCAAACTTCATTCTATCCCAAAACACATTCAAACCTAGTTCTCTAAAATAGCTCTCCTTTTTAGAGCATTCATTTTCTCTAACTAGAAACTTGGTCATTATCTTTGGGACCTTCTTCTCCCTCACTTCTCCAGCATGATGCCCAACCTCATGACTCCTTAGTATCTCCTGGAACCATCCTCTTTCCCCTCATTGGTCACTACCACCTGATGCAAGCTGCCATCGTTTCTTGCTGAACTGCTGCACCAGCTTCCTAATGGGTCTCATACCCATCCTAGGCCCTTCCAGTCCATTCTCCTCTTTACAAAAGAATCACAATGAAAATCTGATCATGGCACCCCCTCGTGCTTGTCACCCTTCAATGGGATTTTGAATGTGTAAGGCTCACTACAAAGACCACAAAGCTCTGCATTGGTTTGACACCCATCCACTGCCAGCCTCATCTCACACTACTCTCTCCTCCCTACCCTGGCTATCTTTTATGAATAGATTTGGCTTTTTGAATACCCTGGCTATCCTCTCTATAAATTGCACTCCCTTCTCTCAAAAGTTCTGTATGCATTGTTTTTCTGTCTGAATGCCCTTTTTGCCTCTGTTTATATGGCTGAGTTCTTCTCATTCTTGTCTTAGATTAAAATGTCATTTCCTTAAAGAGGTGTTCCCTCACTATCCGATCAATATGGGCCCTTCATCTCCATTTTCTTGATCACTAAAGTGAAAAAAAATGTATTGTTAATATGTGTCTGTTTATATGATTCTTTCCTTTCTCCCCAACAAGATAGTTAGCTCATTCATGTGGAGAGCCCATAGGTTTTATTTACAAGTGCTTCAGTAAATGAAGTACATGTAAGGGGTGTAGTAAATGATTGCTGAATAAGTGAATGAATGCTTAGGAAATGAGTACGTACATATGAAATCGTTTTTTAGTCTTTCCGTTGTCCTCTGGCTTAAGTTTTTGCTCTTGTACAATTTTGTTAAAGTCTTCCTGTAAATAATAGTGTCCAAATGTTGACTCTGACGAGCAAGTAATGGTACCATCTTTGTTGTGATGGTCCTGGGGGAGTCATGGGGTAAGGAGACAGA
Source organism: Theropithecus gelada (assembly GCF_003255815.1). Taxonomy (NCBI): domain Eukaryota; kingdom Metazoa; phylum Chordata; class Mammalia; order Primates; family Cercopithecidae; genus Theropithecus; species Theropithecus gelada. The sequence continues at coordinate 85,703,621 of NC_037683.1, forward strand.
TTTTCTGAGAAAATCCTTCAATTTTCCTCCCTCCTCCACACAGTTTCAACCCTTTGGCCCTCATTCTTCAGCACTTCGGTTATGTAACTGAATTTTCTCTGCAATTATTAAGATATGTGATGTTATTTCTATTTTCTGAGAAAATTGAGGTTCATAGGTCCTAAGTTACTGATCAAAGGTCCACAAAGCAAAAAGTTGATGTGCACAGTTTAAAACCAGGTCTGTAAAATGTAGATATTCATGATTTCTCCTTCCATCCTAGCACAGTGCCTCTAGCCATATGATAAAGTAGGGATTCCACCTACATTAAATGTGTTGTAGATGGAAGGGGAAAACTACAAAGCTAATCCAGTTGGGAAGAATCAGCAAGTTACTATCACAGTGGAAATCCCTGGAAAAAAAAGGCTTGACTCTTACACAAATGGTCCTGACTAAATACCATGAAATTATGCAGCCCAGGGTTCTTTCTTTGATGAGCACAAAATTGTTTCTTGGTTTACAGTTATTTTGCTGACATAACATTGACAACCAGAAGAATATAGGATGATTAAATCAACATCATAAGGCATCTCTCAATTTTTTTCCAGTAAATTGCATAGCATTATTTCCTAATCTATCCTTATTCTTTCTGTAAGGTTAATTTTGAGTAGGTATTTAGGCAAATGCTACTTTCTGTGATGTTTTATACCTTATTTTAAAAACTGCAGGTATTTAAAATCTTCCATATTCACACCATCCTAACTGCATTGCTTTCATTTCTCTATGTTTACTTCCAGTCTTTACCCATATATTATAAAATATAGTCTTTACATATTTTCATGCCACATAGTGATATAATTTTTATTCCATCTTTATTTACATTTAACATTTTTGTTGTTTTAGCAATAAAGAAGGAAGCAGCAGACAGAATATTTCAAAGCTTAATGTGTGTTGTTCCCAAATTGTATTTGTTTCCTTAGTATTTGTTTTCCTAGCTATGATAAAAATGAAGATTTAAGGGATGGTTACTACATATTAACACAGACTAGTAACTTAAGTAGATGTAATGAAATTTTTTAGAGAGCTGGGTGATTCTCTGATTTAAATACAAGTTTAAGGACGTGTAAGATAGTTGAGCATAAAATTGAGCTACAATCTAGAGTTACTACTAAACAGGCAATTATTTTGTTTTGGCAACATGTGTAGAGGCACTAACAATTACGTATGTCTACCTAGAAATGACAGAAGGAACACTTGAAATATGAAATTTACTTTATTAGCTATAAATGTGTTTTCCTTTGATAAAACATACTAACTTACTTGAAATTTATGTATATAAACTCACTTAACTCCATGTTCATTCTTGTTAAAGGTTGTATTTCATTTGATTATGATTAGGGACTTTATTTAAATCACTAAAATCTCATTCCTCATTTAATGATGCCTACCAAAATATAGAGCTGTCTAAATTAGCGTTGCTCATTTATTACACTAATTTCCCAAAATATACAAGTTTATTCTAAAAGCTCTTCATAAAAATTATAAAGAAGTGGCTTTTTAATTTCCCAAAGTTCTCATCTGGATTAGAATAAGGTTAGGAAAAATTTAGTTAACAGAACCGTGAGCTTATTTTAAACCACATATTATCTAAATTATCTTTATAACTGTGCAGGCATATTTCAACAGTTTCTGTGAGGGTTCATGGACTCTTCAGAGATAAGAGTTTCTTTTGGCTCTTTAAACCATTTGAGTATTGTGGTGGGTTGTGTGTGGATTCCTAAAATATGTCTATCGGAATCTGTAAATGTGACCTCATTTGGAATAAAGGTCTTTGTAGATATAATTAAGGAAAAGATCTCAAGATGAGATCCTTCTAAAATACAGTGGGTCCTAAATCCAGTGATCAATACCCTTAGAAGAGACAGGAAAAGACAGACAAATAGAAAACACAGGGAGAAGAGAAGAAGGCTATTTGAGGATGGAGGCAGAGATTGGAGTGATGCTGCCACAAGCCAAAGAATGCCAGGAGCCACCAGAAGCTGGGAGAAGTAAAGGAGATTTCTTCCTTAGAGCTCTTGTGGGGATCGTGGCCCTGCCAACACTTTAATTTCAGACTTCTGACCTCCAAATTGTGAGAGAATAAATTTCTGCTGTTTTAAGCTAGAAAATTTGTGATTATTAGTTGCAACAGCTGTAGGAAATTTATACAAGTATGCATTTGACACTAATTGCAGCTTTTGAATTGCTTTAAATCTTAGTCTATGGCTATCTTGTGTTTATAGTTAAGAGCTTTTTAAAAAAAGTATATTAAGGACTGAATGTCTGTCATAAAAACAATGCTATATATGTATTATACCATTTATCCTCACAAGGTTACTGTTTTGGTTTTATTTTACCTACTGTAGACGTGGCTGGTGGCTATTCATATTCCATGCTTGATGCAATCAGAAGAGCAGTGATGGTTTCCAATATCCTTTTAATTAATAAGGTAAATGAGAAAAGCCTGACCCTCAAAGAAGTCTTCAGACTAGCTACTCTTGGAGGAAGCCAAGGTAATGACTATTACATTTGTCTCTCACACAATATACAACCATGCTGATCTCTGTCCTTGGATGTAGTATGAAGGTGCATGATTGATATTAGGAAAATCCAATATTCATAACGATCTCATCTCATGTAACATACCCAGAACTCAGCCAGTAAAGTGAAGTTCACTGACAGAGGAATCATTCCTTCGGTGATTTCACTGTCTTTGGTAGAATAGATGTCTGAGACACAGTTATCATATTGATTGTTTTAATGGATATTACATTGGTTACATGGATATGAGTTCTTTAAAGTAATCCATTCTTAGGCCAGGCGCCTAAGAATCACAGTAACTCACGTCTGTAATCCCAGCACTTTGGGAAGCTGAGGCAGGCAGATCCCTTGAGCCCAGGAGTTTGAGACCAGCCTGGGCAATGTGACAAAACCCTGTCTCTACAAAAAATAAAAAAATTAGCTGGGCTTGGTGGAGTGTGCCTGTAGTCCTGGCTACTTGGGAGGCTGAGGTGCGAGGATCATCTGAACCCGGGGAGGTAGAGGCTGCAGTGAGCAGTGATTGCACCACTACATTTCAGCGTGGGCAACAGAGTGAGACCTTGTCTCCAAATAAATAAATTAAAGAATCTGTTTTTCCACTGAGTCAGGTAACTTGCTCTCCAGTGGCCTAAGTGATGATCATAATAGTAAAATAGTAGCCAAGGCTTACTAAGCTCTTTCCATGTGATAGGAATCATACAACATACTTTATATGTGTTGTTATTTAATCCTCACAACCACTGTTATTCATTTCGTTTTACAAACAAGGAGCCTGAGTGAGGCTTACACAGCTGTCAAGCCACAGTGTGCTATGATTTGAATCCACCTAATCTGATGCCAGCATGCAGACTTCTTACCTTCTGCCTTTCCACTACAGTATCTTCCTGTATAAATCCCTGCCAAGACCATGTATTTGGTTCATATACTTAAGTACACTAATTCCTCAAACCTCTTTAAAAGGATAAAGATGTAAAAATGTAGTTGGTTGATATACAAATATTGCTCATCAGCTTTTTCCAGTTCTCAGGTATAACTGTATTGTTATGGAAAAAAAAAAAAATTGGTCATTGTATTTCCTTAAGTCACTTTAGAATTATAAATGTAATCAGAATGGATCATAGTGAAACACAGCATGAAACCATAGGTAGCTAGTGAGAAATTAAAATGTAGATATAGATTTAGAAACATTTGGTTGTAGATTTATGATAGATACCCTGAGTCTTACAAATGAAGGACAATCGAAGCCAAGATTATCCTGGGAAGAGAAACTTCTCAGATGTTCTCTGAGTGTTGGGGACTAGGATGAACACCATAAGCACATTCAAGAAAAACAAGTACAGGGTTGTTTTTTGTTTTAGTTTTTGTTTTGTTTTTTGCTTTTTTTTTTTTTTTTTATTTCCCAAAGTCTTATGGTTCATTTTCCAAAATCCCAAGTTTCAAATCACTCACTATTTTAATAAGTGTTACAACCTTTCACCCACACCACCATTGTCCTTTCACATCTGAATTTGAGTTTGAGTAGTTATTCTACCATCTATGTTCATGGTACAAACAAGTCATATTTAAATAGCGCTTTTTGAATTCTAGGCTCTCTGTGAGTTACTTCATCAGTATCCTGTTTCTTTGATCAAGCCAGCATGGGTGCCTACCAAATCATTTGTACTTTGCTGTGTAGCTTTTAAATCTATTTTCTGGGTCACTGGGCTTACTCATGGAATTTCTCTTCCTTAGTTTGTTTCTCTACTATAGTCAGAGTAAAATGAGATGAATGGATCCGTATTTAAAGTGTGGCATTTTCCCAGCACTGCCATGGCCTTTACACTCATTCTCAAGAAGATCAAGATGAGCAAAAATGATCTTCACAGAACCAACATTTACTCCAAAAGCAGCAAAACCGCATTTCCTGAAATGCATTTGAGTCACTTACCAGCCCAGTGGGATCTCTGTGCAACAATTTTTATTTATATCAGTTTACAAATTCACTGAAAAGAATTGTGTTTTTTTGGTTAGTTCATTCCTGAAGTCTCCAGGCTCTACTGAACAACCCAGTTGGTTTATATATACCATCAACCTTGCCTAAACCCTAGTCACTGCACCTGGTTATCTGGTCTATTAAATGCGCAACAATTTTATGTTGAAGTCAGTCATTAAAAACTTACACTTGACATGCTTCTTTGTCAAGGGCAAAAAGAAGTCGAGTAATCAGTGAAGGAGGAGAGAATTTCCAATGATTTTCTATTACATTCAGTCGTTCCCCATACAATTAGTAGGAGTCACCTGGCTCCTTTTAACATTTCGGATTATTTTCATACCCCTGTCTTGCTAAAGAGAGTACTTCAGCTAAAAAGCCATTTTTCTTTTCTGAGAATAAAAGAGTTGCCCTTTAAAGAACCTTTTAAGAACAAGTAAGATTTCTAAGTCAGTGTTTAGAGAAATGCCACAACTTTTGGATACCTATAGGTAGAAATATAATGTATTGGATAATGCCTAACAAAGGTAATCGATTCAATATTTTAACATGAAAGTGTATCTTAGCAGTGATAGAATGCAACAAACACATGTGAAAATTGAAATAAATAATACTGCACTCTGGTTAACCTTCCTTTTATTCATGCTTCCATTTGTGACCCCAGTGTACACCTTCCTCAGATTACAGGCTTTAAGGAACTTTAGATCCAATACCTCCGTTGGCGAGGAAAGCCAACTACCCCCATCTTTCTGAAACTAAATCATAAAAATGAGAGATGTTCTTCCTTGGTATCCAATAATCTTGGAACATGAGTTGTAGCTGTGAGATGAGCCAAGTCAATAGATATTATTGGCCTGTGCTCTGTTTTAAAAAACCATTCTTCTCTGGTGACCAGAAAACCTTCAGGGTTGGAAAGAGATTGGTCTGTTTTCAAAAGCCCCTGGGACTTTTGAGTTATCAGAATCTGTCCACTTTGAGAAGTGAGCTTTTTTTTTCCATTCAGAGGATTTAAACTAAGGAATTTCTGATGGATATGCCTGCATTGACAAATATGCAAAAGGCTAATTATTTTTTATTTATTCAAGGTTCATTTCACTTCCATGAAAATAAATCTTGTCAGCTATTTCATGGAACAGAAAGAACAAAAAAAGGCAATGCAAGGAGTTTGGAGTGTAGGGGGGAGAATAGAAGGGAAAAAGAATAAAGGTATTATGTTAATCATCACGTTTCTTAGAGGGATAAATGAAAAGCATAGACCAGCTGGGCTATGAAATGCACTGATAGAGCTGAAATAGAGACATATCAGAGTTATGATACAGTAATGAAGGGAACTGTTTTTATTCTCAGATTTTGCCTTCCTATGCATACTCCGCTTTATGTAAGAAGTCTTGTGACCTATTAGAATGAGAGTGCTTTTCTGTCTCACTGTTAAGACACTATTTTTTTTTCTCTCCTAGCGACATGTTGGCAAAATCTGTCCTTACAAACAGACATTAGTGTGGTCTGATGGCTTGCAATCCTGACTGTTTATTCACTTGTTCTCAATAGCCCTGGGGCTGGATGGTGAGATTGGAAACTTTGAAGTGGGCAAGGAATTTGATGCCCTCCTGATCAACCCCAAAGCATCCGACTCTCCCATTGATCTGTTTTATGGGGATTTTTTTGGTGATATTTCTGAGGTAAGTAAAAGAAAGTTAATCAAAAGGCATTTATTTCATAAAGTCCTTGTCACAATAGCTTCCCTGTAGAAAAGAAAATAGAAACTGAAACATTTTAATGGAATACAGGAAAATCTTAAAAGGGACGCTAGAGCCCTTTAATAATTATTATAATTTTATGACAGCAATGTTAAAAATAATGGTATTAACAAAACTTTTTTTTTTTTTTTTTTTTTTGAGACGGAGTCTCGCTCTTTAGCCCAGGCTGGTGTGCAGTGGCATGATCTCAGCTCACTGCAAGCTCCACCTCCTGGGTTCAGGCCATTCTCCTGCCTCAGCCTCCCAAGTAGCTGGGACTACAGGTGCCCGCTACCATGCCTGGCTAATTTTTTGTATTTTTAGTAGAGACGAGGTTTCACCATGTTAGTCAGGATGATCTTAATCTCCTGACCTCATGATCCACCTGCCTTGGCCTCCCAAAGTGCTGGGATTACAGGCATGAGCCACTGTGCCCAGCCAACAAAACTTTTATATTTTAAATGTTTTTGTATATTTGAATGTATTTGGCCACAAACAGCCATAATGTAATTAGCACTCATTGAACACTTGCTATGTGCTGGGTAGGCATGGGATTAGGCACTTCCTTATCTAATTTTGTTCGATCATCAGAGCAACTCTTAAGAGAGTAGGTACTATTAATATTGCCATGTTAATTTATAGGGGCAGTGAGGCTTAAGGGAGGTTAAGTGATTTACGTAAAGACTCATAGCCAGTGATTAGTAGGCGGAATTTGGATTCACACATGGGACTTTCTGACTACTGGAGGTGAGGCTCTTGACCGCGATGCTATGTCAATGGTTTTAATTTTGTAAGAAAATGAACTTTGTTTCTCTTATTAAAAATGTTTTTCTATGGATACAATAAACTAGTTCATCTTACCTGAAAATTGATTCCTTGTAAGATACTGAGTTCTTCCTAAAAAAAGAATTAACTATTGCCATTTCTAAATTGATCTACTTATGAGAGTAAATGTGATAATAAATACATTAAAGTTTTTAAAAGAAAAATTCTGTATTATGTGAAGTTTGTACCATTTGTTATTATAAAAGAGGAAAAATATCTTTTTCTCTACCCATCTTAGGGTCAAGGCTGAGGTCACTATAACAAGAGACAGATTAACAGGAGAAAGGCATACATTTATTTAATATAAATTTTTTTTGAGACAGAGTTTGCTCTTGTCGCCCAGGCTGGAGTACAATGGCACGATCTCAGCTCACTGCAACCTCTGCCTCCTGGGTTCAAGCAGCTCTCCTGTCTCAGCCTCCCAAGTAGCTGGGATTACAGGCGCCCACCACCACACCCAGCTAATTTTTGTAATTTTGGTAGAGACAGGCTTTCACCATGTTGGCCAAGCTGGTCTTGAACTCCTGACCTCAGGTAATCCACCTGCCTTGGCCTCCCAAAGTGTTGGGATTACAGGCATGAGCCACTGTACCTGGCCTGTTTAATATAAATTTTACATGACAGGAGCCTTCATAAGGAAGTGAAGACCCAAACAAACAGGTAAACTTGGGTATTTTTATGCTAGGTTTGATGAAGAGTGGAAAGTTGTAGAGAAATGTGATAGGATACGGAGTGTGATCCAGTGGTAATAAGGTAGAGGGAACTTAGCAAGGCCTGTTTGTTCAGATTCTTCTCTGTGACCATTTGTCTCCAGAGATCTGGCATAGGGAGGGCACCCCTTTACTTAATGGTCTTACGACCTGCATCTGGGTGAGGGGTGAGGGGTGAGGGAGAGTCAGAGTGACCTTCCTGTGTTTGATTGGAGGTCGTGTGTCCTGACCCCATCATTATTTTCATGTTGTTTATTATTTTACTCTCTTATTAGAGTAAATCTCTGGGAATAGGGCTGTAGGGAATAGTCCTAGTCATTTTTCTCACATCAGGGGTGTCCAAGGGAGAGAATACAGTCATGAGTTCTTAGTTTCTGTTTCTGGTTGTGCCAGTAAAGCCCCCTCCCTCCTCCCTCTTTTCTGCTTATCAGTAGAGACAGAAACTAAAAACCGTGGCTTCAGGCTGCTAAAAGCCTAAAACAAAACAAAACAGAACAACAAAAACAAAATAAGGCAAGTTGGACGAGCTTGTCTTACATCATACCCCTCTTGAAATATTTGAATTATTTTACTAAATTAATTTCTTTAATTTATATAATACCTTTTCTCTGATGACTCAAAAGTTACATACCCAGAACTTTCACACAATAGGTAAACTTCTGTTAATTGCCAGTGGATTATTTTGTTGTTCTGGGAGGTTTTTATGAAGCACATAGCCACTTCTTTTTTAATTAATAGAAGTCGATTTTGACATTAAGAAATAAATTCGTATTTCTGGGCTTTGCCAGCCACTATTGCCTGTGAATTTACTTTTCTAAATGCACAAACTAGTCTTTCTTATTACTTTTATTTTCCATTTTAGGCTGTTATCCAGAAGTTCCTCTATCTAGGTAGGTAGATGTATGTCTCTATGCTAAATATTAAATAAAACCTTTTCCTGTCTTTTTCTTGGGTATGGCTCTATATATTTATCATACCATATATTAAACTCTATATATGATAATTTGCTTTGATTCATTATTTTTTTAACACTCTGAAGCATCAAGCCCATTGGTGGCACATTATTTAAAGGTTCTATTTGAAATCTCTAGTCATAAATTGTAAGCTGAGGAATGGAAGGCCAAAGGTGAAGAGATCTTCATGTTCAACCCCCTTGTACTCATTCGGTATCTGACATTCTCCCCTACCATGTTTTTGTGACAAATATATAGTACAATCTCCCTACACGTGCTTGTGATGTACCCACATTCAATTCCATTCAGAGAGAGAAACAGTAATGCAGAAGATTCTACCCTCCCTCCCATTCTGTTGAGTGAGCTCAGGACTGAGTGAACTCGAGATGGAAAGACACATGTATTACTTCTTGTGGAGCTGATTCTGGAGCGTAAAGAGTAGTATTTATTTCTCAATGGGGGCAAAATGTAAACCAACCACTTTAGCTGAGAAAGGACAGCTATAGGGGGTTGAGTCAACTTTATGTGATTTCTGCCTCTGGTGCAGAATTCAGACCCTAATCATCAAATTAGCTATAACATTTTCTACCGGTCATATCTTCCTGTTCAGACTATAAACAATCTGAGGGTGGGGGGAAAGCAGCTTTTAGTATTTCCTCTCCTAGAAGTATCTTAAAAAAAAAATCTCTCCCAATGGCAGGGAAGATACTTATTGACACAAAAGGTTTTATACATGATTCCTTGATTTTTCTTTCAGGAGATGATCGAAATATTGAGGAGGTTTATGTGGGCGGAAAGCAGGTGGTTCCGTTTTCCAGCTCAGTGTAAGACCCTCGGGCATCTACGACATTCTCCTGGGATGAGCGTGGTTCTGCATCTCCCTTGTGCCCAGGTGGAGTTAGAAAGTCAAAAAATAGTACCTTGTTCTTGGGATGACTATCCCTTTCTGTGTCTAGTTACAGTATTCACTTGACAAATAGTTCGAAGGAAGTTGCACTAATTCTCAACTCTGGTTGAGAGGGTTCATAAATTTCATGAAAATGTCTCCCTTTGGAGTTGCTCAGACTTACTTTAAGCTCAAACAGAAGGGAATGCTATTACTGGTGGTGTTCCTACGATAAAACTTAAGCAAAGCCTTTTTCATATTTGAAAATGTGGAAAGAAAAGATGTTTCTAAAAGGTTAGATATTTTGAGCTAATAAATGCAAAAATTAGAAAACGGAAAATGGACCCATGAGAGTATATTTTTATGAGGGAGCAAAAGTTAGACTGCGAACAAATGTTAGAAAATCACTTCAGATTGTGTTTGAAAATTATATACCGAGCATACTAATTTAAAAAGAGAACTTGTTGAATTTCAAAACGTGTTTCTAGGTTGACCTTGTGTTTTAGAAATTTGCACTTAATGGAATTTGCATTTCAGAGATGTGTTAGTGTTGTGCTTTGCCTTCTTTGGGGATGAATGTCAGAAATTGAATGCCACATGCTTTCTTAATATAGTTTTGTGCTTCAAAGTGTTTGACAGAAGTTGGGTATTAAAGATTTAAAGTCTCTTAGGAATATTATTCATGTAACTACATGGCATAAATAGTTGTATTTTTTGTGCACTTTAAAATCAACTTATAACTGTGAGATGTCATTTCTTCCATTTTATCAGAAGAGAAACAAATTCTGTGCTTAATGAAATTTATGTAGACTGGAGTCTTCGTGAACCGGGGCAAGTGATGGGCATCCAGGAGCCGCCAATACTAACAGGACAGGTTCCATTGCCATGGCCTATTCCACCCAAACAATATATTGTAGTTTCTGGAAATTCCGTACTTGGGTATCAGTCTGCTAGAACTTTAAAATGAAGGACAAATCCTGTTAAAGAAATATTGTTAAAAATCTTTAAACCCTGTGTATTGAAAGGACTCTATTTTCTAATTTTCACCAATTTTCTGTTTAACTCCCTATAATTTTTAGGACATTAGAATTTTAGGATAATGAAGAGTACATAATGTCCTACTTAATGTTTACATTAACAGGACAATTCTTACTAGATATTTAGGAACATTACAAAGCAAAGAATATTTTTATGCTTCCTAATACAGTGTGTTTTCCCATAACCTAGAATTAAAACCAAATTATGACCTTATGATAAATCTTTAAGTATTGATGTGAATGTTATTTAAATTCTATATTTTTCTTATTAAATTGCAAATACTATAAATGAGCAAGGAAAAGGAATAGACTTTCTTAATATATTATAACACTCATTCCTAGAGCTTAGGGGTGACTCTTTAATATTACCTTATAGTAGAAAACTTTATGTAATATAGCTAACTCCGTATTTACAGAACAAAAAACATAGTTCCCCCTCCTGTAGTGTAAATTTTATTTTCACATACTTATGCTAATTTAGCAGTAATTGGCCCAGGTTTTTTCCCTAATAGAAATACTTTTAGATTTGATTGTGTATACATGACACCTAAAGAGGGAACAAAAGTTTAGTTTTATTTTTTTAATAAACAACAGAGTTTGTTTTGTGAGATAAGTAGCTTAGTAAACCCAATTTCCAGTCTTAGTCTGTATTTCTAATATTTCTAGTTCCTGAGCCATGTCAAAGATGCCTTGCCAAATTTCCCCCCATTTCTCTATGGGGCTAGCAAGATTCTTCAGCTTTATCCCTCAATCACTGCCAAAGGAACTTGATTACATGGTGTCTAACCAAATGAGTAGGCTTAGGAATTTAGATGAGATGTGTAAGATCCACTTACAGGCAGTAGCTGCTTCTAGTGTTTGCAAGATCCTACACTTTTACCTTCTTTAAGGGTGTACATTTTGATGTTGAACATCAGTTTTCATGTAGACCTAGGACTCCTGTGCAGTAAATATAAATAAGTGTAGCATCAGAAGCAGTAGGAATGGCCGTATACAACCATCCTGTTAAACATTTAAATTTAGCTCTGATAATGTGTTAAGACCTGAATATCTTTCCTGGTAAAAATAGGATGTGTTGAAATGTTTATATGTACTTTGATCTCTCCGCATCACTTATAACTTATGTGTTCTATTTCTCCAAGTGCGGTGTTCCTGAATGTTATGTATGCTTTTTTTTTTTTTTTCTGTACCACAGGCATTAGCTATACCTGGGGCCAGATTTTCTGCACTTTGAAATGTTGCCTTTGCCTAATGTAGGTTGACTTTCTGAATTTTGGAGCGGCACTTTTCCAAGCCAATCTTATTTGTCCCTTTTTGTTTGAATATCTTGCTCTCTGACAGGAAAGAAACAATTAACTTAACAGCCTCCTCACCCCACCCTCCACCATTTCCTTCATGTTCCATGGTATTTTCAACAGAATGCTCTTTGAAAGGTAAAAACCATTCAAAAGTATCGATTATCATAAATTCGCAAAATATTTTTGCAAGCAAAACACAAAAGCAGGCTGATCAGCTAAGGTAAATTTCATTTTCAAACGAGAGGGAAACATGGGAAGTAAAAGATTAGGAGGTGAACGGTTGTCCTGAACAGACCAAGGAGACTGTTCCCTGATTTATTCTCTTGGCTGGTTCTCTCGTTGAATTATCAGACCCCAAGAGGAGATCTTGGAACAAGCTCCCTTCATGCCAGGGGTCTTTCTAAGTTAATGCTGTGAGCATTGAGCCCCTATTAAAACTCTTTTTTACTTCAGAAAGAATTCTACAGGTTAAAGGGAAAGAAATGGTGGGAAACTCTCCCCATAATGCTTAGCCAACTTTGAAATGTACCCTCCAATATCCCCACTGGCAACTGCAGCTGAGATCTTAGAGAGGAAATGTAACGGGTGTGAGATCTAGCAATGCATTTTGAATCTTCACTCCCTACCAGGCTCTTCCTATTTTTAATCTTTTCACCTCAGAACTAGACATATGGAGAGCTTTAAAGGCAAGCTGGAAGGCACATTGTATCAATTCTACCTTGTGCTATACGTCGGAGAGATCCAAAATTTGGATGCTTCTGGAGACTCTTGGACATCTTTTCATTGTTGTCCATTTTTAAAACTGATGATGATGGTTGGAAACATTCACATGCTTAAAAGCAATGGTGTGAGTTATTAACAGGTAAACGAAAAAGTAATGACTTGAAATGGTTTTTAAATTGTTTGGATTGTGAAGAATTTTTGAAGTGCTTTTTTTTTTTTTTTTTGTACGGCTTCAAGGAGATGTTAGCAATTTCAGATCTACTAGCCAGTTTAGGTATGACTTTGGAAGTGCAGAAGCAGAAGAACACTGTTAGAAAATCCTGACATTGGTCCCCATGCATGTGTTCACACCTGGTTTCACCTGCCCTTCCTTCCCATAGCCCTGAGTGTGAGAGATTGAGAGTTGAGGGGTTGCTTTGTGGATCTTGTCCAAATTTAGTGAAATGTGGAAGTCAACCAGGCCAATGGTGGAATTAAATGTAAATTCCAAGAGGACTTTCACAGTCCATGGGGTTCAAATGACTTGGGTAACAGAAGTTACTCTTTTTTTGTGTGTGTGAGCAACAAGGCTGTTTATTTCACCTGGGTGCAGATGGGCTGAGTCCGAAAAAGGAGACAGCAAAGAGTGGTGGGGTTATCATTGGTTCTTATAGGTTTTGGGATAGGCGGTGGAGTTAGGAGCAATGTTTTGTGGGCAGGGGGTGGATCTCATAAAATACATTCTCAAGTGTGGGGAGAATTACAAAGAACCTTCTTAAGGGGGGAGATTATAAAGAACCTTCTTAAGGGTGGGGGAGATTACAAAGTACATTGATCAGTTAGGGTGGGGCAGAAACAAATCACAATGGGGGTAACAGAAGTTATTCTTAGCTTATCTGTTATGTGACAGTGATTTACCTGTCCATACCATTTCCAACCCAAAAGCCTGTCAGAAAGCATTCTTCAGAGAAAACCAGTTTACATTTGTTGTTAAACTCCTGATTGCTACTCTTAGGAATATATATGTATGTATTCATAGGAACATTTTTTCTCAATATTTGTATGATTCGCTTACTGTTACCGTGCTAAGTGAGCTCCTATGTGCTTCAGACAAAAATAAATGAGACTTTGTGTTTACGTTATTTTTTGTTGTGAGTTCTCTCTGTTTGGTTTTGTTGTGAATTCTATCAATCTGCCGGAAGGGGAATTGATTTTACACTGTTTTTCTTCTTTTAGCATGAATTTTAAAAAATAGAATAGAATACTTAGCTGTGAGCCAACATGTATCTAACATCCTATGATAGTCACTATACATAGCTTTTAAAAATTAAGCTCAAATGTTCAGCCTTTTAGAAGCAGATTGCTATTGCTTTTGATTTCAGCATAGTGTATATTTTATATATTTTAAGACATTACCCAGAGTGAGTAATGCACTCTATATGAAGAATCAGTTCACACAGACATATGTGCATGTGTATTTAAAACAAAAGTTTCACAGAATAATACGTTCTCTATTTGTGATGCCTTGGGCTATTTCCTGTACACTTTATTCTATGACATTTTATTTTATTCTCTACTTTTTAATGCTGCGGATGATTCCCCAGTTGGTTTCTTGAGCTTCTAATGAATCACCTGCAATTCGGAAGCAGTATTCCAGTATGTTTGAGTCTAAGCTTGGTCATTCCCTCGCTAGGCGGCAGACATGTTACTTTAAGTCTCCACGGGTCAATTTCTAATTCCATGATATGGAGATAACATGAGTGCCTGCCTTACAGTCATGAAGACTAAATAAAAGGATACATAGACAGCACTTAAGCTAGCAGCTGGAACACAGTGAGTGCTCACTATGTGGTAGCTATTATCCTAAAAATGAATATAGACCAAATGAAAATAGAAATAATTTTATAAATATTTTTATCAGTATATATTTTATAATCTAAATCAAGTGATATTATGGATCCTCCTTTACATAGAAACACTTTGCATCTGATTTTTTCAACAGTATTATATGTTCATTTTTTTTATTTGTAATATGAAACATAGAGTAGTAGATTAGGTCTATAAATTCATCCCAATGTCTGAGCAGCTTGCAGAACAAGTCTTTCAATTGCACTGGTGACCCAGCTCATCCCCCCTTTCTCTCTTGTAGTTCTCAGAATAACTGTAGAATGTGCTGGAAATGGAACATTCTCAGATAAGGAGGAACTGGCCAGAACAGACTGGGCTGTGTTCCCATCCCTCCTGAAACAGGATCTTACGGTGCCTTAGCCCAGCATGTCAAGTATCCTCAAGGTATAAAACCCAGGGTGGAGCATGCTTCGAAGGTCCCTCAGCTACGTGCAGATGTAGCTGACTTTTATCTGCCCTGGGAAACTATCCTGAGCCTTGACAGACTTGCCATGAATCTTAAGCTTGTATTGTCCCTTGCTGCCTATCTGTGAGGAATAAAGTTGCTTCACTTACTTTGCTGTGTGATTGTTCTGTCTCACCAGACTCATGCAAGGGGTAGAAATTGCAGTCCTAAGATACAGTGGGCATGATGAAACTGCTTCCCATAACTTACTAAGCACTTATTTTCTCCTAAAGATCAATTTAGTACAAAATATCCAGAAAAGAAATTTCACATGCATAATTTAGCAATAATGTATGTCCAGTTTGCACATTGTGGACACTGGGTATTACAATAGATAATATATAAATGTGCAGATTATTACATGGTACTAAATTCAGGATTTAAATTAACAACAACAAAAAAGATTTGGATATAAGATAAATACCTCCCAGTAGCAAAACAGGACTTGCGTTATGGTGTTTTAAGACTCCATCAAGAGACCACTTAGTTACTGGACCAGAACTCACAAGTAACTCTCACCAGTGGCAGGTGTTTTATTTTGTTTTAATCTTATTTTAAAATAGGACAAAAGAGAAATGTTCTCTGTCTTTGATAGGATAGCATTTTAAAGTGTGATTAATATTTTAAACTAATTCAGACTTATCACTTTTATCTCCAGCCTGACCCTAACCTACTACCACATCATTGTAAGACTACATTGCATTTATCATACTTAAAAAATGGTTCATGCTTCTGTAATAGTTGAATCTAAATTTTGGAGCAGGAATATAGATAGAGAGCTAAAAGCATTTTCTCTATTAACAAAAACTTTGTTGGGAAATTCTTCAGTGGTAACTAAAAAAAGTAAATATTAAATGTTTTCTCGCCAGTACAAAATGCAATTAAAAAACAAAAACAAAAGCAGATCACATAGAATTTTATAGTCCACTTGAGCCCTCTGCTATTGCCTGGATTCTGTAGAGAGCAAGCAAACATTTGTTCCCTGTCTGTAGAAAGAGAACCCAAAGTCGTAAGCAGTCAAATCAAACTGCAGAAATAATGGCCCTGGAAGATTGTTATTCGGTCAGATGACATCCACTCGCTTGAAAACTGGAACTTGTCGCTTCACTGTGAAATTAACTTCTGTCCTTTTAGTCTGGGTCACTCTCCAGATAAGACTTTTGGTTAACTGCTGTCAAATAAAACCCATAAATGAATAACCCAAGCAAGAATTCTGTTTGTGTGTGTGTTTTTTCCAAATTTCTAAATTTGCTGTCCTGGAACACTTGAGAGACTTCAAATGGCCTTGGTGATTTTTGTTTTTGTTTTTCTTCCACAAAAGTTGGTTTCATCCGCACCTGAGTTAAGGAACAAGTGAAGGATGGCTTTGTGTTTGTAAAGCACTTTGAAAACCTTGACCGAAGCACAGAAACAGATAAAAGGCAAGAAAGGCTTAATTTATCAAAGTATTACAGAACAGATGAACTCTCAAATTGGAGCTTTGCCCAGGAAGGTTATCCGGGAAAGAATTCAGTGTTAGACAGCATCTTTTATTGAATAGTACTGCTCCCTACAGAGCAGGGATAACTCATAGGCAGTGCAACTAAAGTTGACAACATACGGGTTCTTGGCAACTGTATACTCACTTAAACCCACTTTTAATTACATGCAAATTAAGGGGTAGGTGAATGCAAATTGAAGGGCAGTTTAGGATTTTCTAGCAAAGGGGTGGTAACTTCTAGGTCATTGTCATAGCTTTTGTAAATTGTCATGGTGCTGGTGGGAGTGTCTTATGCTAATGAGCAATGAGGGCATCTATGGATTGCTTTGGTAGCCATCTGCTGATTCCTACCAGTTTCTTCACTTTATCCTGTTTAGACCAGATCCTGATTTGGTCAGCAAGGTTGTGACCAGAAAACAAGTCCTGCCTGTCTCCTACCTCAAAAGGATACTCAAAAGGATAAATGAAGGCGCTCAGAAATACAAGTGCACACACTTCTTTCAATTCATAAACTTTCTTAGTAGAACTATTGAAGATGAATTGGCAACCTATGTATTTTGGACTAATTTATATAACCACAACAAACCCTCCAGCATCATAAATATGTCCTGGCATAATGCAATGGCATGCTATCCATCCTGTAAAATCTCATGCTAGTGACTCAGAAACATGGGGGTAAAAGAGAAGCTATGGAGTTTAGGTTGTTTGTTTATTTATTAAAGCTGGGTAATAGGCTTTTTATGTCATCCAGGACAATTTTGCAATCTATTATGGATGTATTATTTATTGTAACTTATGGAGGAAACTCATGATGAGACTCATAGAAAATCTTCACATTCCCTAGAAAATTATTGCCCTGATTAAATAAGAAGTCAGTATAAATGCATATAAAATATTCATTTAATGTTGTTTTGTAGTACTGTAGACCATTTAACATGGCATAATTTAATCCAAAAGAAATTGTAATTAGTCAGTTTGATCTGAAGTGTACTTGGCTGTTCTCTTATGCTTTTTATGTCTTTGTAAATTTCATACTTAAAAATGGTTAATTAGTTGGTTTTTTGAAAGATAGACATCTGTATGTGCAGAAAGTATAAAATAATGGCCTATTAAGTCATATTTAATTTACTAATCATGAAGTTGTAAATTTTAATCAACATTCATTTAAGCAACATTTCATCAAATGCATAATAAATACCAGGTACAGGTCAGTTCTGAGGGTTAAAAATAACTTTCATCTCTTTGAAGAACTCACAGTCTGGGATGGTAGGTGAGAGGCAATACATAGACAATATATTACGTTTATGACAGATGTATAGAGAGCTAAGGGTGTTTAAGGGGGAAACTAGGTTCTCTTGGGTATATAGTCCGCAGAGATTACAGAGGGCTAAGTGTGGTGGTGAATCCTTCACAGAAGTGACATCTAAGCTTGGAAGAAGAAGAATAATTTATTTTCCATATGAAAACTCGAAAATTTCAAGCAGAGCATTCAGCATGAGCAATAGCAGCTCATCATGAAGACTTGACTTCTGGAAAAGTAAGGTAAGAATGAAGTGGACGAATCCAGTCTTCATAAGAATCGCCACAGGTGTTGGTTCAAAATGAAGGTTTCCAGGCCCTTGTCCCTATACATTCGGATTCAGTAGGTTTGGCCTGGGGCCCAAGAATTTGTATTATCAACAAATACCTTGGTATGGTCAGGGAATGGGTGTAGTGAGGAGAGCCATCCTGGGTATGACAAGGACCAGGTGTAATCAGGTGTGTAAGCTAATGAAGAGAAGGCACCAGGTTCACTTGAGTGCAGCAACTGTGGGTCTCACGTACATTGGTGGTTTTCCTATTCATTGGCAGATAACCTTTTGTTGTTGCCCAGGCTGATCTTGATATCCTGGTCTCAAGTGATCCTCCCACCTCAGCCTTCTAAAGTGCTAGGATTACAGGTGTGAGCTACTGCGCCCAGCTAATTGGAGGCCTTGCCCCAGCAGGTGGGAAAGGAAATGCCGGCCAAGTTCCCACCACATGCAGAAACCTGAGAGGGTGAACCCTACCCATCAACACCCGGAGGCCTTTTCCTGACTCTGGGACCAGCGACAGACAGAGTAGCCCCTGCACGGGTGACTCCCTGATTCCCATGAGGCCCCAGGGCTGCCGTGGCTCCTGCTGCTCCACATGTTGTGGGGCACCTTGATAGCCAATGTTGGCTTAAGTTACCTCCAGCTTTGCTTCTGCACATTCTTTAGAGATAGGATATAAACTTTGAAATGACCATTTTCTTTTTAAATGAATGATAAAGAAACTGTTGTTCCTTCATTAGGCACGTGACCACTCTCCACCCTTCCGCAAGCCTGGCCAGAGATGCCATTCTCCACTTCCACTGGGCACCTGGAGCCGGAACCTGGAGTCTTCCAAGACCCCAGACCAGCCTCTGCTGACAGTTCTCTTGTAAAGATACTGAGGATGGGATTACAGGTGGTGGCTCACGCCTGTAATTCCAACACTTTGGGAGGCTGAGGTGGGTGGATCACTTGAGCTCATGAGTTTGAGACCAGCCTGGGCAACATGGCAAAACTCTGTCTCTACAAAAAATACAAAATAATACAAAATAAGCTGGATGTGGTGGTGTGCACCAGTAGTCCCAGCTACTCGGGAGGCTGAGGTGGGAGGATGGCTTGAGCCTAAGAGATGAAGGTTGCAGTGAGCCGAGATTACACCACTGCACTCCAGCCTCGGTGACAGAGCCAGACTTGGTCTCAAAAAAAAAAAGATACTGAGGATGAAGGATGAGTCAGTCATGACAGAATCCCGGGTGAAACACTAAGAGAGTGAGATGCTGTTTAATAACATAAATGGAGGGCAGTTTGCAGTATGAGATGAAGGAGGCCTTAAGCTAGAAGTTGGGGTAGAAAGTTTAAGAAGAAACGAGAAAATGCTGTCTTGGAAAAAGGAGATACATGCTTATTGGCCAAGTATAAGTACTGATCTGAGTTAGACCAGTGCAGTTCTCTCTTCCTGGAATTTGGATTCAGGACCCAAATAAGCTGAAAGGGTTTGCTGGAGGCACTGGGCACATATGACATTTGAATTCAGGGGGCAAGTTTCCCTATTTGCATGTGGCTGTTTGGAGCCATCAATGGGCCAGATGAGAAAGCAGATTCAACCTGCAGGTCGAAGCACAGTATTTTGGGGGGAAAAATTCTTAATTCTAAAACTCATCTGATCCAAGGGTTTCAGATAAGAACTGTGAATCTGTACTACCCCAATTTTACAGTTGGGTCAACTGAGGCTCAGAGAGGTTAGGCCACTGTAAAACTAGTACATGAGAAAGCTAAGGTTCGTTCCGACCCCATGCTCGTTTGGCATGAAACTAGCCCCAAGACGATTATTAAAGAGCTAGACACTGGCATTTGGATTCAGGACCCAAATAAGCTGAGAGAGTTTGCTGGAGTCACTGGACACATATGACATTTGAATTCAGGGGCCAAGCTTCCCATTTGCCTGTGGCTGTTTGGAGCCACCAATGGGCCAGATGACACAGCAGATTCAAACTGCAGGTAGAATCAGGAGAAGTGGAAGAGACTTCAAGGCCCCAGAGAAAAACATAAGCTGGGTTGGCCTCTTAATAACATTTTTTTTTTTTTTGCCTTCAGTTAAGGCTCTCAAAGGCCTGGGTCTCATAAGATTTATTTTATTAAATAATTCTTCTAGCTACTTGGGAGACTGAGGCAGGAGAATCGCTTGAACCCAGGAGGCGGAGGTTGCGGTGAGCCGAGATTGCGCCACTGCACTCCAGCTTGGAGACAGGGCGAGACTCCATCTCAAAAATAAAAAATAAATAAAAAATTCTTCTTCTTCTTCGTCTTTCTTCTTTCTTCTTCTCCTCCTTCTCCTTCTTTTCTTCTTCTTCCTCGTCCTTCTTCTACTTCTCCTTCATTCCTTCCCCCTCCTTCCTCCCTCCTCCCCCTCCTCCTCCTTCTTCCTCCTCCTCCTCCTTCTCCTTCTTCTTTTTGCTAATCATACAACCCTTGACTAAAGATCTACTTGCCATTAAAATGGAAATTTGTTATTCCCTATGACCGTAGCAAACAGGCAGCTGATTTATTGAAGCGGATGGGAATGAAGGTGGGGTCTTCTTGCCACTATTCAACTTGACAAGTTTGAGTTATAATTCTTCATTGAAGAGCTGAAACAAAACCCTGTTACTACAATCAGTTGGTCTGACTATCCAATTAGTATTTTTTATGTTTCTACTTAACATTTGGGAAATAGCCGTCTGCCTTTAAATAACCGCCACCTCCTGCCCGCCTCTCAGCTACATACCAAGAGTAGCTGAATGTCCCTTTACAGTTTATGAGAGGAAAGGATGAGTGACTTGTGCCGCTGGACTCTGCAGTCCATGATAGGATGGTATCACTTCCTCTGAGGTATGACATCTCAGCCCAGTGCAGCCCCCACACTGGGAAGGACCAGAATTTCCTGACTTCCTCTCTTACCTTTCTGGACTGGACTAAAGCTTGTTCTAGTATCCAAAGCCAAATTGATTGGATAAGATTCTGCCCACAGTGACAAACTATTGACTAGATATTTTTCTACATTTTTTTCCTCAATGGCTACTCAAAATTCTTTTAACCCTTCAATCTCAGCCAGGTTTCACATTGGTAGTCATATGTGAAACCAATCCTGTATGACATACCAGTGCCAAATCCTCAGTATCATGCACCCAAAGACATTTCCATTTTTACAAAGTATTCTCAGAGATGCAAAGTCACAACCTGAAGAAATGAATGATGGGATTTCAGGTATGATTTAGAAAAAGTACCGACTTTCCAACTTATTAAACTTCCCTCAAACTAATCTGCAACTTTTCTGTCTCTATAACTCACAGTTCAGTGGCCTTCCTGAAACTGCTCAATTCTAATGAGTTCTAAAGCAGAAGATAAGGTATGACTACTTGTTCTTCCTTTCTCATTTTTATTTTCATAGAATTTGAGAGTACAAATACATAGTTGAGAATCATCCTTAAATATTTAGTTCAAGGTTCAACATTGTAACTAGAAACTCACTATTGTATACTTCAGCACTGTTTAAAATAGCAAAAAACAAGAGATATCATCTTGGTGCCCAGCAATAGGGGATTAGCAAATACATTGTGATATAGTCAAAGAATAGAAGCCCAATTATCACTGAAAAGCAAAACATGCGTTTACTCAATGAATAGATTTGGGACAATCAGCTAGTCTTCTGGGAAGAAAAAGTTGGACTCCTTATCTCATACATCACACTAGAATAAGTCTAATTCAATCTAATTCTAATTCAATCTGATTTATTCAAAGCTTCAAGTAAAATATGAAATCATAATGATACTGAAAAGAAAACATGGGAGAATCCTTTCTCTACTCTCATATGGGGAAGGCAAGACACAAAATTCAGATGCCGTAAAAGATAGATGTATATCACGTACTACAGAAACACTTGATAAATTGATAAATTTGACTACACAAACAAAAAAATTTTGCATGGCAAAAGTCAACACAGTGACAGTAACTGAAGTGGGCGATGATCTTGTGAACCTCTGAGGCCACTGTGATGACCTTGGCTCTTACTCCAGGAGATGAGAGTTGTTTGGGAGCTTTGAGCAGATGTGATATGACTTAAATGTTAGCAGGATCTGTGACTGCACTGTGCAGAATAGACCATGGTGTGTGTGAGGAGATGATGGTGCTCAGCCCACGGCAGTGGCAGTGGAGGTGGAAAGAAGTGGTGGGATTCTGGGTGCTGTCAGGCACTGCTCCTGGCCCTGCACCATTTTCTCTCATCCTCACTACCACCCTATGAGGTAGGTCCTTTATCCTATAGGGGAGGAAAGATTTTTCCCTCTACCCTCCTAGGTTCCGTAGCTGGATCAATAAGATACACTTACATCCAGCAGATCAACGGGAGAAAAAGTATACACGATTATTATGATTATTATTATTTTGAGACAAGGTCTCATTCTATCACCAGGCTGGAGTGCAGTGGCACAATCTCAACTCACTGCAATCTCCCCCTCCCAGTGGCGTAATCTCGACTCACTGAAACCTCCACAAACCATCCTCCTACCTCAGCCTCCCAAGTAGACGGGACTACGGGAACATGCCACCATGCCTGGCTCATTTTTGTATTTTCTTGTAGAGATGGGTTTTCGCCATGTTGCCCAGGCTGGTCTTGAACTTGTGAGCTCAAGCGATCTGTCTGCCTCTGCCCTCTAAAGTGCTGGGATTATAGGCATGAGCCACTGTGCCTGGCCACAATTATTAATTTTTATTATTAGGTGTGTGGGGGCGTCACAGGGAACATGTGAATACCCCCAAATGTGCTGAGATTAGACAGTGTATATACTCTTTTAATAGGAGATGGGGAGGAGACATGTCAGCCACTTAAGGGAGACTAAGTGATTTTTAGGAAAGATGAATGGCCCTTGGAAGAATAAATGGGAGATATGATAATGCAGGGAAGAGAAGATGTCTTTTTTTATCCCTTGCTAGGTTCATGACTGAAGCCCCTATAACAGAGGCAGATTAACAAGAGAAAAATATACAAATGTATTTAATATAAGTTTATGTGATATAGGGGCCTTCAGAAATGAAGACCCAAAGAAACAAGTAAACCTGTGTATATTTTATGCTTGACTTGATGACGTGGACGGTTGTGCAGAAGAAGTGTAATTGGGCAAAGGAGGTATAATTAGTGGTAATAAACTGAGGGGAATTTAGCAAGGCCTGTCTGGTCAGATTCTTCTCTGTGTCCCTGTGTCTTCAGAGATAAGGACATTTCCTTTTCTCCAGGTATAGGGAGGCCACCTCTAAAATGAGGGTCTTATGACCTGCTTCAGAGGAAGGTCAGAGGATTCT
The DNA here is from genome assembly GCF_003255815.1 of Theropithecus gelada. NCBI lineage: Eukaryota > Metazoa > Chordata > Mammalia > Primates > Cercopithecidae > Theropithecus > Theropithecus gelada. The sequence continues at coordinate 85,727,016 of NC_037683.1, forward strand.
TTTTTGATCTACCTCAGGGGAGAAGGGCGGGAGAAAGTCAGAGAGTAACCTTCCTGCTTCTGCTGTTTTCTCAAAAGCCAAGGGTATTAGGCAGTTTTCAGGCTGCTGATAAAGACATACCTGAGACTGGGAAGAAAAAGAGGTTTAATTGGACTTAGAGTTTCACATAGCTGGGAAGGCCTCAGAATCATAGTGAGAGGTGAAAGGCACTTCTTACATGGCGGCATCAAGAGAAAATGAGGAAGAAGCAAAAGTGGAAATCCCTGATAAACCCATCTCATGAGACTTACTCACTATCATGAGAATAGCATGGGAAAGACTGGCCTCCATGATCAATTACCTCCCCAAGGTTCCCTCCCACAACATGTGGGAATTCTGGGAGATGCAATTCAAGTTGAGATTTAGGCTGGGACACAGCCAAATCATATCATTCCGCCCCTGGCCCCTTCAAATCTCACGTCCTCACATTTCAAAATCAATTATGCCTTCCCAGCAGTCCTGCAAAGTCTTAACTCATTTCAGCATTAACCCAAAAGTCACAGTCCAACATCTCATCTGAGATAAGGCAAGTCCCTTCTGCCTATGAGCCTGTAAAATCAAAAGCAAGCTAGTTACTTCCTACATACAACTGGGGTAAATACAGCCATTCCAAATGCAAGAAATTGGTCAAAACAAAGGGGTTACAGGGCCCATGCAAGTCCGAAATCCTGTAGGGCAGTCAAATTTTAAAGCTCCAGAATTATCCCCTTTGACTCCAGGTCTCACATCCGGGTCACACTGATGCACAAGGTGGGTTCCCATGGTCTTGGGCAGCTCCACCCCTGTGGCTCTGCAGGGTACAGCCTCCCTCCTGGCTGCTTTCACAGGCTGGTGTTGAGTGTTTGTGGCTTTTCCAGGCACACAGTGGAAGCTGTCAGTGGATCTACCATTCTGGGGTCTGGAGGACGGTGGCCCTCTTCTCACAGCTCCACTAGGTGGTGCCCCAACAGGGACTCTGTGTGGGGGTTCCAACCCCATATTTCCTTTCTGCACTGCCCTAGCAGAAGTTCTCCATGAGGATCCTGCCTCTGCAGCGAACTTTTGCCTGGGCATCTAGGTGTTGCCATGCATCTTCTGAAATCCAGGCAGAGGTTCCCAAACATCAGTTCTTAACTTCTATGTACCCACAGGCTCAACACCACGTGGAAGCTGCCAAGGCTTGGGGCTTCCACCCTCTGAAGCAACAGCCCAAGCTGTACCTTGGCCCCTTTCAGCCATGGCTGGAGGGGCTAGGACATAGGGCACCAAGTCCCTAGGCTGCACACAGCACAGGGACCCTGGTCCTGGCCCATGAAACCATTTTTTCCTCCTGGGCTTCTGAGCTTGTGATGGGGGGGCGCTGCCGTGAAGGTCTTTGGTATGGCCTGGAGACATTTTCCCCATGGTCTTAGGTATTAACATTAGGCTTCTTGCTACTTATGCAAATTTCTGCAGCCGGCTTAAATTTCTCCCCAGAAAATGGGTTTTTCTTTTCTATCACATTGCAAATTTTCTGAACTTTTATGCTCTGTTTACCTTATAAAACGGAATGCCTTTAACAGCACCCAAATCACCTCTTGAATGCTTTGATGCTTAGAAATTTCTTCCTCCAGATACCCTAACTCATCTCTCCCGAGTTCAAAGTTCCACAAATCTCTAGGCAGGGGCAAAATGCTGCCAGTCTCTTTGCTAAAACATAACAAAAGTCATCTGTGTTCCAGTTCCCAACAAGTTCCTCATCTCCATCCGAGACCACCTCAGCCTGGACTTTATTGTCCGTATTGCTATCAGCATTTTGGGCAAAGTCGTTCAACAAGTCTCTAGAGAGTTCCAAACTTCCCCACATTTTCCTGTCTTCTTCTGAGCCCTCCAAACTGTTACAACCTCTGCCTGTTACCCAGTTCCAAAGTCACTTCCACATTTTCGGGTGTTTTTCAGTAAACTGGTACCTACTCTACTGGTACCAATTTACTGTATTGGTCTGTTTTCAGGCTGCTGATAGACATACCTGAGACTGGGAAGAAAAAGAGGTTTAAGAAAAAGAGGTTTAACTGGACTTACAGTTCCACATGGCTGGGGAGGCCTCAGAATCATGGTGGGAGGCAAAAGGCATTTCTTACATGGCAACAGCAAGAGGAAAAATAAGGAAGAAGCAAAAGTGGAAACCCCTGATAAACCCATCATATCTCATGAGACTTATTCACTATCACAAGAATATCATGGGAAAGACTGGCCCCCATGATTCAATTACTTCCCCGTGGGTCCCTCCCACAACATGTGGGAATTCTGGGAGATAAAATTCAAGTTGAGATTTGGGTGGGGACACAGCCAAACCATATCACCAAGGTAACATATTTTGGGGTACTGTGTCCAGAACCCCATTAATAGTTCATGACAAAGTTTGTCTGAGTGCGGTGCTGATTTCTTGTCTCTATTTCGTGATCAGAGTCGATCTTCCCTGGTTGATCAACCTCCCGGGGAGGGGACTGATGACAACTGAGTTTCTTTTGGAGTTTCTATCTTTAGGCAAATAAGAGGAGTTCAAAGAAAGCTTCTCCTTGCATTTGCTATTTTTCAAGTGCTTTCAGCTCAAACTAATCCCTATGCCAGACAGACATGTTTTAGAGTGGCATATTCTGCCACCTTCGTTCCCTGTTGCACAGATCAGGAAACAGATTCAGAAAGGCTACACCACTAGTAAGCAGAAGATTCAACCCAGGCTTAGCCACACCCAAAACCCAGGTTCTTTGCACGCCACTCCACTGCCCTGGTAAGTCAAGACATTTCACCAGCTGAGATCTTTATGCCAATTTGGAACTTTCCATAAAGTATCATATTATCATTCTGTATCTTTATAGTAAAGTTCAAATGATTTAAAAATCACCATAAACAAAATTGAAAAACAACTGACAATTGGGGCTAAAACTACAGTTCATATCACAGAGTAATTTTTTTTTCTTTTTTTTGAGACAGTCTCACTCTCGCCCATGCAGGAGTGCAGTGGCGTGATCTCGGCTCACTGCAACCTCTACCTCCTAGGTTCAAGCGATTCTCCTGCCTCAGCCTCCTGGATAGCTGGGATTACAGGCGAGCACGACCACGCCCAGCTAATTTTTGTATTTTTAGTAGAGATGGGGTTTCACCATCTTGGTCAGGCTGATCTCGAACTCCTGACCTCGTGATCCGCCCACCTTGGCCTCCCAAAGTGCTGGGATTACAGGTGTGAGCCACCGCACCTGACCATAATTTTCTTAAGGTCTAATATCTATAACTCATAAGAAAATGTCCAATTGTTTTTAAAAATTGGTCAAAGAATATGAATAGAGTGTTCACAGAAGAGGAAATACAACTGATTCTTAATAGAAAATGATGTTCATTTTCACTAATAATAAGAGACATTTAAATTAAAAAGGGAACTACCAATTTTCAGCCATTAGTTTGTTAAACTCCTAATCATTTCACATTTGGAAGAAACATGTGCCGTCCTCATATGCTGCCAGTGAGGTTGTAAATGGAACAATCTCTCAAAGGGGAAATTTGGTAACAACTCTCAAAAATAAAGATATTCATGTACTTCACGAGGCCCCAACAGAAATGGGAAAAGTTCCCTTGTCCCCCTCATAGGGCATGCTACGGGGATGTGGCTTGCTTCTTCAGTACCCTGCTGCTCAAACCTCTAGGGGAGCATACAGAATGGAAGGCTGTGGGGCTCCAACCCCACTGCAGTGTCTAGGGGTGAACGTTTACGACTCCTAAGCCCCAGTGGGCGTGTGTTACAGGATGCTCTTTTAGTTTTTTTCTTTTAATGTCTCCATCTGTAGGTGGCTTGTGTTAACCAACTCAATGAAACTCTCTATTTAGTCACAAGGACAGAGGGCTTTCTGTATCCTGGGTTCTTGCCTTGGTGTACTGGAAGAATCGGATCACACCTGGGCTTGGAGAATGAGTGCAAAGTTTTACTGAGTGGAGGTAACTTGGAGGAAGTCAGAAGGGGATATAGTGGGAAGGTTTTCCCGTGGAGTCGGGCTGCTCAGCAGCCTGGGCTCTCCTGCGACCGCCCCAGCAAAACTCCTCATCGTTCTGCTGGTGACTGTTGGTACATTCCCCTCAACATCCAACCACCCATGTGTTCCTCCATCTATGTGCTCCTCTCAACGTCCAGCAGCCTGCATGTCTGTCTTGCTAGGGTCTCGGGTTTTTAAAGACACAGGATGGGGGCATGGCAGGCCAGGGTGGTCTTGGGAAATGCAACATTTGGGCAGGAAATGCCTGTCCTCATCTAGGTCCGTGGGGTTGGAGCCCTAGCCAGGGACCCTGCCCTCCTCTACCCAGCACTTCCTTTCCTCGCTTTCATATCATTTAAAGGCACCATGCTCTTTCCTTCCCAGTACTTCCATATATCACTTTGACCCTAGATTTCCACATTGAGGAATTTATTCCATACACAAACACAAGAATATTTTTGTAACTATAATAGCAAAAAACTGGGAACAACCTAAAAGTACACCAACAAGGCACTGGTTAAATACCATGTAGTGGCTGGGCACAGTGGCTCATGCCTGTAATCTCAGCACTTTGAGAGGCCAAGGTGGGCAGATCACTTGAGGCCAGGAGTTCAAGACCAGCCTGGCCAAGGTGATAAAACCCTGTCTCGACTAAAACTACAAAAATTAGCTGGGTGTGGTGGCACATGCCTATAATCCCAGCTACTTGGGAAGTTGAGGTAGGAGAATCGCTTGAACCTAGGAGGTGGAGTTTTCAGTCAGTCAAGATCACGCCACTGCACTCCAGCCTGGGTGACAGAGGGAGACTCTGTCTTGAAAAAGAAAAATAATAATAATAATTAATTTTAAAAAGATTTTTGACCAGGCATAGTGGCCCACGCTATAATCCCAGCACTTTGGGAGGCCGAGGCAGGCAGATTACCAGAGATCATGAGTTCGAGACCAACCTGACCAACATGGAGAAACCCCGTCTCTACTAAAAATACAAAATTAGCCAGGCGTGGTGGCGCATGCCTGTAATCCCAGCTACTCGGGAGGCTGAGGCAGGAGAATCACTTGAACCCGGGAGGTGGAGGTTGTGGTGAGCCAAGATCCTGCCATTACACTCCAGCCTGGGCAAGAAGAGTGAAACTCCGTCTTAAATTAAAAAAAAGTTTTTAAAAAATACCATGTAGTACTATGCAGTTGTTTAAAATTTCCCAAAGCAATAGCCTTTGGAAAGAGCAGCAGGGAAACTTACATTTCACAGCATTCTCTTTTGTATGTGTACCATTTAACTTTTGTACTGTGTATGTATTGCTTAATTTAAAAAATACATATATTATTTAATTTATTTTTTGAGGCAGGGTCTCACTCTGTTGCCCAGGCTGGAATGCAGTGAAATCATGGCTCACTGCAGCCTCAACCTCCTCTGCTCAAGCGATCCTCCCACCTCAGCCTCCTGAGTAGCTGGGATTACGGACATGTGTTACCATGCCCAGATAATTTTTTTTCTTTTTTCTTTTTTTCTGTAGAAATGGGATCTTGCTATGTTACCCAGGCTGGTCTCACATTCCTGGGCTCAAGTGTTCCTCCTGCCTCAGTCTCTCAGAGTGCTGGGCTTACAGGCATGAGCCACCGTGCCTGGCGAAATATATGAATTTTTAAAAATGAAAAGTGAAACTAAGGTTGAAGTCGTAACAATTGCCAACATTTAGTGTGGTGGTTATTCTATAGGCCAAACATTGTTCCAAGAGATTTATTGAATCAGCTCATAAAATTTTCACAAAAATTAAAGGGGAAAGAACTATTACTATTTTAATTGCACAAAGAGAGAAACCGAGGTCCACAGAAGTTAAATAAGTAGGTTGGATTCCAAGCCAAATAAAGGACATTAGTGGGACAATTGGAAAGATTTGAATAACGGTTGTAGATTAGATCGGGGATCTGCAAGCTTTCTTTGTAAAGGGCCAGAGAGTAAATATTTTAGGCTCTGTAGACCAAACGGTGAGAGAACCTCAGCAGGTCTCTGTCACAAGCAGTAAATTGTGCATGTGCGGCACAAAAGCAGGCATAGTTGTGTGAACAAATGAGCAAGTTGAGTTCTGATAAATCTAATGTATCAATATTGAAACATGAATATCATATGACTTTCATGTGTTAAATAGTTCTTAACTGGCTGGGTGTGGTGGCTCATGCCTACAATTCTAGCACTTTGGGAGGCCAAGGCCACTGGATCGGTTGAAATCAGGAGTTCGAGATCAGCCTGGCCAACGTGATGAAACCCCATCTCTACAAAAATTAGCCGGATGTGGTGTCACATGCCTGTAATCTCAGCTACTCAGGAGGCCGAAGCATGAGAATCGTTTGAACCTAGGAGGTGGAGGTTGCAGTGAATCGACATCATGCCACTGCACTCCAGCCTGGGTGACAGCGCAAGAAGAAAGAAAGAGAAGAAAGGAAAGAAAGAAAGAAAAGAAAGGGGAAAGAAAGAGAGAGAGAGAGAGAGAGAGAAAGAAAGAGAGAGAGAGAAAGAAAGAAAGAAAGAAAAAGAAAGAAAGAAAGAAAAAAGAAAAAGAAAGAAGAAAGAAAGAAAGAAAAAGAAAGAAAGAAAAGAGCTTAACTATCTAAAAGCATTCTTACCTAGGGCGGCCCTGCAAAAATAGATGGCGGGCTGGATTTGCCTGAGTCTCAGGCCCCAATCTCCCACCCCCTGGGTAAGATAACGGTATTGGTCATTGCACTCTGGTTATGTAAGAGAATGTCCTTATTTTCAGAAAACACTACACACGAAAGTATTTACAGTGAAAACGTCATTCTGTTTCTAATTTGTCTGCCGAGTGCTTGTCTAGCCTCTGCTTGCACAGTTCCCTTGATGAGGAACTCATTTTATCAAGTGGCTTATTTTCTTACAGGACAACATAGAAAATTATTTATCAGATAAAATATATATATACTTCCATGTGAGACAAATGCTAGAATAAATACAATTATTTTAAAGTGAATGAAATTGGCCTTTTGATAACAAGACTAAAAAATCGGCGTTTTTCAGGTGCAAAGTGAGATTGCAAGCACGCCAGCGAGGTGGAGCCAATGTTTAACCAGTCCTCCACCTAGTGGCCAAAGCTTGAATGAACTACTGTGGAATGACCAAAGTCTCCCTCCAAAAGGGCCAAGGGCAGAGGAAAAAATAAGTTAAATTAACTTTATTTTGACAACGAGTAGAATAGAATTCATGATTTTAAATGTACAGAAAAAGTAGATGATTATTTTTCTAGCAAGAAACTGAACATATTTTTTCTTATGTGAGGAAAATAATTTCCTAAGTTGAACCCAAATTCTATAACAGATCTGTTGTAAATAAAATTATATTCTCAATGCAAACAAATATTGCTTACTTAATTCCTTCCTGAAGACAATTTTACAAGGAAAAAAACACAAAATTATGAAATTCCAAATGGCTTGCTTGAATCCCCTCAGCTCCTGGGAAGATAAAAGGTAAAGATTTGTCCATTGGAAAGGTATCTGTAACTTGTGGAAATACGAGAAAATAATGAATGCCCATGAACATATTAAATTTAACCTAGGAAGTTTGAATGTAATTCAAAGCATTTTACATACTCACCAAATGTGAAATTCAACAACACTGCTTACAGTTGGCCAATTATTTTAGATTCCTATGGACACATACGTGATTCAAACCATACAGCTTGCTCTAGCTTTATGTAAACCAACTACAAGTCAATGGGCATCACTCCCTCTTCCAGGATTACAGAGTCAGGTGAGATCATCAGCAGGGAAATTGGGCAGATGGTGCTGTAATGGTTCCATGACAGATGTTAAGAGTCAAGGCTTAGAAATCTAGAATCTCAGGGGCCGGGCGCAGTGGCTCACGCCTGTAATCCCAGCACTTTGGGAGGCCGAGGCGGGCGGATCACAAGGTCAGGAGATCGAGACCATCCTGACTAACACGGTGAAATCCTGTCTCTACTAAAAATACAAAAAATTAACCGGGCATGGTGGGCGGGTGGGGGCTGTAGTCCCAGCTACTTGGGAGGCTGAGCCAGGAAAATGGCGTGAACCCGGGAGGCGGAGCTTGCAGTGAGCCGAGATCGCGTCACTGCACTCCAGCCTGGGCGACAGAGCGAGACTCCGTCTCAAAAAAAAGAAAAAAAAAAAAAAAGAAAAGAAATCTAGAATCTCAGGTTTGGAAGGGCACCCTAAAGATCACCTTGCTTGGCCAGCTGACTGATCTTTGAATCCCTTTTTTGACATTTCCAGCAAAGAATAGTCAATCTTGTTTAAGCCCTGAGAGTAATGGGCAGCTCAAGACTACGTCCCAAGGTTCTCTCCATTCTTGCCAAGTTGGAATATCTCTTGAGCAGCCAAAATTGTTCTTGCAGACTTTCACCTCTAACCCGCTGGTACCCCTTTCAAGAACAAGTCTACCATGTCTGCGTATGAAAGTCTTCACATATTTGAAGATAACTACTATGTCCCACTGAAGCATTTAAAAAACACCTGGATGAAGCATTTTCAGTTCTTCATATCTCACTGTTTTGTTATCTACTTCAACCTTTCATGCGTTTCCACATTGGTCTATTAAGTCATGCATCTACTCATCAATTTTTTCATTAGTATTTATAGATCCAGCTGTTGGAGTTGTCTTCTACCTCTATTGAATTGCATGTTTCTAAAGTCCATCCTTTTAACCCACTGAAGTCTTTGGATCCAGAATTTTTCTATGCCCACCAGCTTTGTATCATTTCAAGTTTGAGTCTATTTCTGTTCAAATTCTGTCACTAGAATTTTCCCATGCTTTATTTAATCCTTACAACAACCTGTTATTAAGTGAAGATATCTTGAAAGTGATAGCGATTGGCAGTCCGGCAATAGTTAATCCATTTTATAGAGAAAATAAAAAGCAGGTGACCGAGCTAGTCATTCAAAGATGGTGTCCAATGAACCATGACTCTCAGTTTTCATGCCTACTCCCAGTGTGGTCCCCTTTCACATTAAACCTGGGCTCGACCTGTGGCTCAATTGGTAACATTGTCTAGGTTGAATGGGATTTCTTTTCTTTTTCTTTTTTTTTTTTTTTGAGATGGAGTCTTGCTCTGTCACCCAGGCTGAAGTGCAGTGGCACAATCTTGGCTTGCTGCAACCTCTGCCTCCTGGGTTCAAGCAATTCTCCTGCCTCAGTCTCCCAAATAGCTGGGACTACAGGCACATGCCACCAGGCCCAGCTAATTGTGTGTGTGTGTGTGTGTGTGTGTGTATTTTTAGTAGTAGACACGGGGTTTCACTGTGTTAGCCAGGATGGTCTTGATCTCCTGACCTCATGATCTACCCTCTGCGGCCTCCCAAGAGTGTGATTTTTAATTGCCTTTTGAGTCAAATCATTCAGCTGGTAATAGATGAAACTTATGTCCTCACTAAGAAATGACAAACACAACCACAATACTAAACAATGGTATGAATGAAGCAGAATTGGAAATTATTTTGTGGGCAAAATGTAAATTAGAGCACATGTGAATGTTTTATTCAATTGGAATATATCCCAATGTTAAACTTAGAAAGTGAATAAAGCATATTAAATTGATTTGTCTCTGCAAATTTCAGAGTGTATGACTAGATTTGTCCATATCTGAAGAGTCATGAACAGTGCCATTCAATCCAATTATATAAATTTTACAGGCATCTTGCTGTGACAATAATTGAAAACAACTATTTTGTTTCCGTAAAATTATCATATCTTCAGGTCAATAAAAATATTTTCACATTTTAAATTCATGGGGACTTTTTTCCTGCCCATAAAGAGAAGAGATTGATAAATATATTGATAATCCTTGGAAGGAATTTGTCTTTAAGGGGAAAAAAGGTATCTGATTTGCCTCTATTTTATTTGAAGGCAGAGCTGAGCTTACCTGAAGACATGTAGAAACGTACAGCTTCTGGATCAAAGAGAGGTCATGACGTAATCAGGACTCTTTGATGCAAGTAACAGCAACTGACTGGGGCTATCTAAAATCAGCTCTCCACTTCCAGAGGACATGCCAGTACTGAATGCCTCTGCTATCACTGGGTACCATCACCATGTGGCACATGGTGAAAGATGCTAACTGCCCTTCAACTCTGGTCCCTGGGCATTGGATTAGCCAGCTTGGGTCATGTGCCTCTGCCTCCATGATGGACATGGAGGAGGAAGATTTCATCTTGATATTCTTTGGTAAGAGTTGAGTTACCACATCTCACCGACACCACACAAGGTGCAGAATTCCTGCAAATTAAAATGGGGGGTTGGATGTGGGGACAGTCCGAATTAAAATAAAAGCTCTTTACAATATTCATCTCTACAGTGTCGGTGCTTTTGACTTAAGGGCCCAGCTCTGACCTACATCTCCCAGAACATTTTTGTTCTTCACATCAACTGTCTTACCCCACTGCTTCTTCCTGCCCAAGCCTGTCCCATTATATTACCTAAGTATTCATGATTCATCACTAACTCATTCTCTCCACCCACCACCCCCCCACCACCACCACTACTATCTCCTTCCAATTCCAGTTGGATTTTTCTCCCCAAGTCATGGGAAATTCATCACTGGTGTATGAAGAAGGAAGCACAAGAATGGGAAGGAGTGAGGCGGGGGCTATCTGCAGAGGAAAGTTCTTGTTCTCGCTGCCAAGGCTGAAGCAGGGGCAATATGTGTTCTAATGCCTATGACAGGAAATCTGGGTGCAGGTCACTGCAGCTCTCAGCTCCTGCAGTTCAGCCACTGCCTGCCCCACCAGCTTCCCAGACCATGTCCAATCTCGAGCGCATCTTCATCACCATGAGGCCACACAGCGTACAGTGGGGCCTGCTGAGCAATGTCATGAGGCACTTTGAGCTGAAGGGATTCCACCTTTGGGCCTCTGAGGAACACCTGAAGCAGCGCTACCCTGACCTGAAAGACTGTCCATTCCTCTTTGGGCTGGTGGAGTGCATGAACTCAGGGCCAGCCATGGCCATGGAGGGGGTGCTGAGTGTAGTGGAGACAGGCTGAGTGATGCTTGGGGAGACTAATCCAGGGGATTCTAAGCCAGGCACCACTGGCAGGGACTTCTGCATTCAGGTTGGCAGGGACATCATTCATGGCAGTGACTCAGTAAAAAGTGCTGAAAAATAAATCAGCCTATGGTTTATAGCTCCATGTCCCCAAATACCCTCAGCCCTGGGAAGCCAAGACAGTTGATGGTACTACATATTTCCAAGGTCAGATTCTGTGGGTGGGAAAAACTTAACCTGAAGAGCGGGTTGATTACAAGTCTTGTGCTTATGACTGGGCCTATGAACAAGAGGTGGACACAGCAGCAGTCTCCTTCAGCACTGCTTGGAGTGTCCCTGGACATGGCTCTTCATTCCATTGACTTGGAAGCAACAGGATTGATCATTGTTTTCTAAAGGATATTCACCAATAAAGCTGGAAACTGGAAACAAACAAACAAATGAAAAGGAATCTGAATGCATATGTGATGCAAATGGGTCAAAGATGGGCCCTGTTTCTTGGTCCTCATGTGTTCACTTCTTCGTAGCAGGCTAGGACCATGAACTCGAAGCCCACCAACCCCAATTCAAATTTTTACACATATTACTTTAAATATAGCCCCTATAAGCCTATTTTTAGACAATTAGAGCCTGACTTCTTTGCACACCCTACAAAACTGCACCCAACACCCGCTCACCATATATAAGATACATCCTGTAGCTACTAAAAACTCCAACAGACCTGCTGCTCTTCAGAACTCTCTGACCCAGAGACTCCCCATCTTGCTGTTGAGTGACATTGCCTAGACCTGTGTACCGGCTCTCCCATTTCCCTCTCCACTCAGAGCTCCCTTGCCCTCTTCCCTTCCAGGTGGTGGCCCCATGCCCACAGCTGTCTCTAGACCAGCTCTTGGTAGGAGGAACTTCCTTTCTTTCTTATGCAACCCTGTCACAGCACTATTGAATAAGCTCGTTGTGCAATATTGACATCTCATCTTTTCCTTATCTTAACCATGATCCAGGACTAAATTTCAGCTATATCAAGGATTAATTAGGCTTCCGTGAACTAATCTGTAAACATAACCATCAGAAATGTGTAGTGTCATCAACTGTCTTGGTTTCCCAGGACTGAGGGTATTTGGGGACATGGAGATTTTAGTACGAAAATTGGGAAGGGGCACAGGCAAACCACAATGAATTGATCACCCTAGGAATAACTGTTTCTAGTAACTGTTTCTTATAACTGCACCCCCAATGACTGATTTCAAGTCAACCTAGTGAGAACCTTTGGAGACAGCTGTTGGAAAGTATTGTGCTCACTTCACTCAATGCAATCCAGCTTTTCAGTAGGGCAGATATGTATATCTTAACATGATTTTCTGACAGCTTCCCCTAGAAATCTTTATATTCAGATTATATTCAGTAATATTTTACACAGACCAAAACTGGGATACCAAGGACATCAAGAGAATATTCATGACTTGGCTAAGAGTCAAAGAAAGATGTTATAGTGACCCAAGAAAAGAGCCAAGAAATAGCTAGAGTCTTTCTTTAGAAATTATTCTTTAAAAGCTTGATTATTCCTGGTTTCCAGTCAAAATTTACTCCAGGAAGACTAGACAGGCCATGCCGGCCAAAAGCCCAATTGTCAGGGCAGCTGCCCTTGAAGATGGGAGAAATTTTATTAACAACAAAGTTCCAAGGTCAGAATCTGCAGGTGGGAAAAACTCACGGTTGAAAATTACCAACAAAAGACAAGTTCAGTGGTCTGTGCTAATCCCAGTGACTCAGGAGGCTGAGGTGGGAGGATCACTTGAGTTTAGGAGTTCAAGACCAGCCTGGACAACATAGTGAGACCCTGTCTCTAAAAAAACAAAAAGAAAAAGAAAAAAGAAAATTGTAACAAACACCAATGAAATCAAACTGAGTCATGCGCATCAATTTGGGTGAAGCTTTCAGAAATCTCTAAATCTATTTTCTCAGTAGCCAGGAAAAACAGCTGCAACAACAAAACCTTACAGGGATGAACTTATTCTTTAAGTTTAAACTCCTTGTTTAGTATGCTTTTAATAGGACATCATGTGAATCTGTTAAAAAGCCATGCTTCTCATGATGTTTGTGTTAGTTTGGGTTCTCCCTAAAAACAGAGCCTGAGGAAAGAACTGGGGTGTAGAACATGGGAGGCAATCCCAGGACACAGGAGAAAGGGAACTGGAAGAATGAGCAGGGAAGGATAAAAATCAAGGTAAGGAATGGTACATTATGAAGGCTACTGCCATGGGCAGTGTGAACTCAGTTCTGTCAGGAACACTGAAAAAGAAAAAAGATCCTGTGGGTCAGGAATTTGGGCGCAGCTTGTCTGGGCAGTTCTGGCTCTAGGTTTTTTATAGGTTGCTGCTGGATGTTCATAGGGGCTATGATCATCTAAAGGCTTGTCTGGGCTGGGGGAGGCCTCTCTCAGGTGACTCACTAATGTGACTAGCAAGTTAATGCTGGCTTTTGACCTTAGGCCTCAGCTCCTCTCCACATGAGCCTCTCCACAGGGCTGTTTGATTGTCCTCACAATATGGCGGCCACCTTCCTCCACAGCAAGTGATCCAAGAGATAAAAATGGAATACACAATGCATTTTATGATATGGCCTTGAAAGTCACACACTGTCACTTCTTTCATATACCATTGATCACACAGACCAGCCCTGATTCAATGTGAAAGAGACTATGTGAAGGTGTGAATTCCAGGGAGATAAGATTCTTGGTGGTCATCTTGGAGGCGGGCTTCCACCTAGCCTCAGTTTCCTAGCCATGTTCTTGAGAGATTAAATGAGATAATGCACATAAAGTTCTTAATACATTACCTGGTATAGTAAATACTCAATAAATATTGGTTATTACTATTGTTATGAGCTTCTCTTTTCTTTTATCTTCTTTCCAGCCAGAGACAGTCCATCTTCATAGTAGCTGTGATGATTGTAAATTAGTGGACAGCTAAATGTTTAACTGAATTGAATTGTTTAATTTCAAAGCCTAATCTGAGCATATCTGTGTAGAAAAACCTAATGCAACATTTAAATTTTTGAAGAGCAGCAGGTTATCTGACAGCTTGAGAGCTCTTTCAACTTGAGAGCTGTTGTCTGATCATCACCCCTTTCACTTTCGTAGCTCTGGACCCAACTGAAGCCCAAGGACTTAGCTATACTTCCTCCTCCCCTGGCACCTGCTTGTCATGCTAAGAATTGATCCTCTGAGAGAGGCTGGAGGCTATAAAAATTCACCTGTGTCCCTCACACCCTGGGGTGTTTCCTGATGGGCCTGAATCCCCCTCCTTAACTCACACCCCTAGCTTTCACCTGGACTCTTTAGAACCAGAAAAGCATTCTGCCTATTTCTTTGGCTTGATTCCTATGTTTGAGGTCTGGCTGTGCGGACAGATTTTATTCCTTTATGTCTCCCAAACTGCTCAAATCCTCACCTAGGTGGCATTTTAATCTAGTCTCCTTTTCCCCATCTGGTGAAGCAGTGGTGTATGAATAAACCCAACATCCTTGGCAGGAGAAAAACTTTTTGTCTGATTACTAGAGCTACAAAATATCCCCCTTATCCAGTTGTACTTTTGGGGTAACATGATAGTCCACTCTTCCCTGCTCTTCTGTCCGTATTTGCTATTATCGACCATATTTGCTTTCTCTATCCTTAGCCATGGTCGTGTTTGTTTTGACATCAATAAGATTCTTAGATTAGGGCTGTGGTTCTTAGCCTTGGCTGCTCATTAGAACCACCTCAGAGCCTAAAAAATTTCCAATACCCTGGCTAAAAACCAGATCAATTACATAGGGTTCTCTGGGCATGGAATCCAGGCACCAGTATTTTTTTCAAGCTTCCTATGTTGAGTCCAACGGGCAGCCAAGTTTGAAGGCAGTGATTCTCAGACTTTTTAAACTTAGAACCCCTTACCTCTCTTAAAAAGTATTGCAGACTCCAGAGTTTTTGTTTATGTCGATTATATTTACATATTTACCATATTAGAAGTTAAAAAATGTTTAATTCATTCACTTATAAGTAACAATAACAAATCTATTATATGTTAATACAAATAACTTTTTTAAAAAATGAGAAATAGCTGTATTTTCAAAAAATTAGAAGAGTAACTTTTTTTGTGTGTGACAGAGTCTTGCTCTGTCACCCAGGCTAGTGTGCAGTGGCATCATCTCGGCTCACTGCAACCTCCACCTCCTGGGTTCAAGCTATTCTCCTGCCTCAGCCTCCTGAGTAGCTGGGACTACAGGCATGTACCACCTCGTTTGGCTATTTTTTTTTTGTATTTTTAGTAGAGACGGGGTTTCACCATGTGGTCAGGCTGGTCTCGAACTCCTGACCTTAAATGATCCGCCCACCTTGGCCTCCCAAAGTGCTGGGATTACAGGCGTGAGCCACCGCGCCCAACCACATTGCTTTAAAATAACTTTAATGTCTGGTTTAATTTTAAAAAGTTTGGATTATCGTATCTGCTTCTATATTCCATCTATTGGGAGTGCAACATGTCATGTGGCCTCCGGAAATCTCTGTATATTCACAATGAGAGTAAAAAAGGCAAATTTTTGCATTATCATGAAAACTGTTTTGACTTTGTGGACCCCTCTTTCAGTCCCCCAGGCCACACTTTGAGAACGGATGCACTAGAAGGCTATAGAGTGAATGATGCCAAGTGAGTTCGTTAGCAAGCGTCTCTTTTCACCTCGCTTTCAACTACCCTTCAGTTCTCCCTGCCCTTATTACTGTCGGCCTCTAGAGGGAGCGCGAGGTCCTTCACTCCAACACCCACAGGCTGCTGGTGCTGAGGTCAAATTTAAGTACCCGCAGGAGCTACAGGATTAGGACAGTGGGGATCTTGGGTTATAAGAAAAGGAATGAAAGTTTTGATTTCTTTTCCTCCTCCTTTTTGTTCTCCATCTTTTTCTCTTCCTCGCTCTTCCTCTTAGAATTCCTGAAGCATTTGACATTTTTCTTTGTTGAGCTTTCCTATTACTCCCATTCAGTTGGTGCAATAAAGAGCAAGACAAGTAGAGATCTGAGAGTACAGGCTAGAACCATGGTTCTCCCCCTTCGTATTCAGTGGAACCACCTGGGCAGTTTGTTTAAATGCAGCTTCCGGCCGGGCGCGGTGGCTCACGCCTGTAATCCCAGCACTTTGGGAGGTTGAGGAGGGAGGATCACGAGGTCAGGAGCTCGAGACCATACTAGCTAAAACGGTGAAACCCCATCTCTACTAAAAATACAAAAAAAAAAATGAGCCGGGCGTGGTGGTGGGCGCCTGTAGTCCCAGCTACTCAGGAGGCTGAGGCAGGAGAATCGCTTGAACTTGGAAGGTGGAGCTTGCAGTGAGCGGAGATCACACCACGACGCCACTGCACTCCAGCCTGGGTGACAGAGAGAGACTCCGACTCAAAAAAAAAAAAAAAAAAAAAAAGGTAGTTTATGCTGTCCCTACCACAAACAAAAGCTGTTGATTTCATAGGACCAAGCTGAGACTCATGAATCAACATGTCTAAAAAGGACCCCAGGTGATTCTAATCCAGGTGAGATTAGGTCCTGTCTAAAAAGGACCCCAGGTGATTCTGATCCAGGTGAGAGAAGTGGTCACCTGGGCCTGCATATTTCAGGTAAACGGAGCCTAAAGCTAAGTATACTTCTCAGGAGTGTAGAGTAAGCATGGCCCTCACCCAATGTGGCTAGAACCCTCTAGAACTCAGTATCCTGAATTTTAAACACATCTCTCTCATTATGGCTAGAAAATTGCCTTTAAATTTTGCTTTTCTCCCCGCTTCATCTAGAGTCTCTTCTTTCCAATGGAAACACTGGAATATGTTCAGTGGGACCATGTAAGAATCATCTGAGACCAAGCTGCATGACAAAGCAACATCAGGTAAAGAAACTGGTGATATTTGACCTGTAGAAAGGAAAATTTGATACAGATTAGGGAGCCATCTTTATATAAAGGCCTACAAATTTGTTTTAAATGACTCTAAAGGTGACATTCAGAAAGTCATTGGAAACTTGGAGACAAAAAAAATGTTATTCGTTCTATAGAATTTTCTGCAATCACAGCTGCCCAAACAAGAAATTAGCTGTCTTGGGAAGGGCGAGTTTATCATCACTGGAAATATCTGAACACAGCTTGAATAATGCCTTGGTAGGGATGACAGGGGGGTGATTCAACCACAAGTTAGGTGACTGAAGAAGACTTTGAAAGTCCTTTCCAACCTGGAATATTTGATCTATGCACTGAACAAAATGGAAATTGTTTGCCCTCTTGTTATCCTGCCTATTTCTCTGTGAAAGTCTCCCAGGCAAGGGGCACACAAGACCAAGCCATGCTGCAGGTTTCATTCATGGTGACTGTGACAGATCCTGGACCTAAGTTGAACCAGATTCTATACACGTGGTTTGATTTGAGTCACTGAATTTCTTTCATCCTGAGAGTGCATGCATTTGTTGGGTACTCTGTTCTATCTTTTATCCCTACACCTGCAGAGTCCCTTAGTTCCTTGCACTCATAGTGTGGTCTCAGGACCAGGAGGAGCAACATCACCTGGGAGCTTCCTGGAAATGCAGAATCTCAGGTCCCACTGAAAGAGACTGCAATTAACCTCTACCTTTGAGGTTAGAGGCAAATGCAATATATTCCCAACACAAAGTAATCTATAAATGGAAGGCTCTCTCAGGAGAGGAATAGTGGTTTGTTGATCTTTGAGGGCCTTGCTCATAGCCAACTCTCAGGGTGTGTTGATGTGAAGTGGTTTATCAAGCTAGATAAAGAAAAGAGGGGTAGCAGTGCACCAGGAGAGGGTAAGTTGAAATGTCTCTTGGGAGTCTGGGAGGAGTTACAAGGTAGTAGAAGGACTCTGAAGATAGTCTCCGATAAAAGTTTGATCCACTTCTCTACTTGTCTAGAGTGCATCGAGGTCTCCCTCAACATTATCACTTATTGCAGGCTGTCCCATAGGGCTCACCAGGTACACTCACTTTACCGGTTTGTATAGGTGTGAATCAGATCAATAGCCACCATGTGGCAGGGCCAGCACCTAGTCCTTGTGCACTCTGCTCTGTCTCCTATACCTAGAACCAATGCCTCTCTTATCCTGTATTAGTTAGCTACTGCTGCATAACAAATTAGCTCAAAATTCAGAGACCTGAAACAATCATCATTGATTATCTCACATACTATCTGTGGATCAGGAATCCACAGGGAACTTGGCTGGGTGAGTTTGGTTCAAGATCTCTTTAAGATGTTTGCCGGGGCTGTCATTGTCTCTATAGAAGCTGGAGGATCTCACTCACATGACGATTGGCAGGAGGCCTCACTTTGTTATCAAATGGACATCTGCGTAAGCTACCTGAAAGTCTTCATGATAAGGCAACTGACCTTCTTCAGAGCCAGGGATCCACAAGAGAGCAAGGCGGAAGCTGCAGTGTCTTTTATTCCCCCCAGAATATCCTATCAATTTACACAAGTCAGCCCTATTCGGTGTGGGAGGGCATTTTACAAGCTCATGAATACAAAGAGGCCATTGGGGGTCATCTTAAAGCCTGGTGACTATACAGTCTTAGAATCTGCTGTCTCACTTTAGTCATTAAGACAGACCACTTCTTCAATACACATGTCTACATATATAAACAGTATGTTACATAAGCATGGCTCATGACACAATCAAAACACAATTTTATAGTAGCTTCCTACTATTCCTGTAAAATTATTCCATAAAGGTGATCTTCCTAGCCCTTGGTAGGCCCATGACTTAACAGCTCACTCTTATGCAACATTGAGACCTAGCGTCACTTTACAAGGCAAACATAGTTAATTCATCAATTAGAATATCTACTCCAAAACAAACTAAAATGTTGAACTTGATCTAACTTTGCTTTTCCCCAGATGTCATCTGATCCTGCTTTAAGCTGAAACTTACAGTTTAAAAAGGAAGTGTATCATACAGTGTCCAGTCAGAAAAATAGCTACTGCTGTAGAGATGTCAAGAGAGAGGGATTTAATGCAGCACATTGGCTCCAAAGGGAAAAGGCGGAAGGAGCAAAAGAAGGAAAGTGATGAGGAAGCTGTGAGCTAGAGCTCATAACCCCACACTTGCTGCTCAACTGCTAGAGATGGGACTGCTGCTGCTGTGGGACCTGCTGGTTCTGCTGAGCAGAAATCCAGAAGGCTGCACTCCCAGCGATGCTGCCAACACCACTACCAGTGCTGCTCAAGGTCAGTTAACGCCAAAGCCTGGAGTTGTCCATTGCTGCTGCTGCTGCTGCTGTTGCTGCTGCTGCAGGCATTACCAGAGGAGGAAAAAATTGGCTTCTTCCCATTTTTCATTTTCTACCAATGCCCCCAGTTGACAAATCCTCACTCTAGGCTCCTAACAAGGGCATCTAGGGGATGTGATTTGCAGAATTTCAGCATGGAAGAAGGGTAGAAATGATCCTGAGGGTCAACAGCCAAATAACTTTCTCTCTCCTCCCCCCAGCCCCCGATTCTAACTTGCTAGCCATTTCGAGTGCCTTTTAGGGTTGGTGGAGAAAAAGAAGATTAGAAAACGGAAAGAAAAGAAGAGGTCTTGCTTGAACTGGAACCATAGAAAGCTAGCATGCTGCTTTTTGGACCTGGCAATGTTTAAAGATGACTTTTTCTTTCGTGGAGTGGTTTTGTAGGCTTTCTGAAGTCCCCTGCTGGGCTCTGCTTCCTCGAGTTTGCGAGGCTGAGCAGATGTTACTCTCTTCTGTATATGATTCATGGTTTCTCCAGTCCCTGGCATTTGCCCCAGCTTTTCAGTACCATCGATCCTGCCCTCCTCATGGCAGCTCAATTAGAAAGGAACCAAGATGACCCTTTGCCATCTCTGAGTCTTGTGTGGCCCACCTCCGGCCCAAAGGAAACACTTATCTATCCATGAGCTGAATCAACTTTGAAAGCTTTTGCCATCTTCAAGGAAGGCAATAGCTCCTTCCTGGCATGGCCACCAAAGCAGTTGGGCAAACTTTTTTTTACCCATTACTGTTCTGGCAGGAGTCAGACCCAAGTCCAGAGCACCCACGGACTCCCAAGAGAAACATCTTGGGTCTTCTGGGATTTTCAAAGGAAGAATCCATCGCCATGCTAGATTTGTCAGAAGAGGGCATGTGGTAAAGAGTCTAACTTTCTTCGAAGATAGCCTCTGCATCTAATGCCTTCCCCTCTATTCTAGAGTCTTGTATATTCCTGTTCTCAAAGTGATCTGTGAGGTTGTAAGAATCATGTAACAAGTTCTCATTCACTCCCTCTAAACTCTCTACATGGTGATGTGGCACCACACATTGCAAATTCACAATTACATCTTGAGGTTTATCAGAACTTCAACTTTAACCTCCTGTTACATACATAGGCCTGAAATACAATTGTGGAAAAGGTCATATTCTTCCCGTGGGACTGTTGGACCCCAGACAAGTCAGGGTATTTAAGTAATCTGCTCAGGGTGAGATGGGCAGAAGGAGGAGTGGAAAAGCAATGAACGGGAAAGGTTGTTCTTGAACTGGGACTGTATTTTAAGGAGTGTTTGAGAGTTCCCTGTTGTCAACACAAGGTACACATAACACCGCAGCACAGCTGGAAATGGGAATAGGGTGGTGCTGCCTTTTCTGAGACTTGGTTGTGATCTAGTGAAGTCACTTCTTATAGGTGCTTTAGCATTCAACCCCCAAAACACTGATTTAGTGCCCACTAAGTGTTGGGTACCACGTCTGACACAAGGGGCTACTAAGAGTAGTTCACCTCAAAGAGCTCACAATCATTTAGCACAGCCCTTAGGCCAAGTGTGAGCCTAAGCCATTTAGTGGAGGAGCCATGAACAAAATTCTTTCAATCCCAGTCAGACTTAGATTACTTTCCAAACTGGCTGCACCATTTTGCATTTCCAACTAAAGTATTAGAGTCTCAATTTCTCCACATCCTCACCAACACTTGTTATTGTCTGGGGTTTGTTTGTTTGTTTGTTTGTTGAGATGGAGTCTTACTCTGTCACCCAGGCTGGAGTGCAGTGGCACAATCTCGGCTCACTGCAACCTCTGCCTCCTGACTTCAAGCAGTTCTCTCCCTCGGTCTCCCGAGTAGCTGGGATTACAGGTGCCCGCCGCCATGCCTGGCTAATTTCTTTGTATTTTTAGTAGAGATGGGGTTTCACCAAGCTGGCCAGGCTGGTCTTGAACTGCTGACCTCGTGTCCACCCACCTCGGCCTCACAAAGTGCTGAGATCACAGGAGTGAGCCACCATGACGGGACATTTTTTTTTTATTTGACACAGAGTTTTGCTTTTGTCAACCAGGATGGAGTGGGGTGCAATTGTGGCTCACTATAACCTCCGCCTCCCAGGTTCAAGCAATTCTCCTGCCTCAGCCTCCCCCAGTAGCTGGGATTACAGGCACCCGCCAGTACCCCCGGCTAATTTTTGTAGTTTTAGTAGAGACAGGGTTTTACCATGTTGGTCAGGCTGGTCTCGAACTCCTGACCTCAGGTGATCTGCCCCTGGCTCGGCCTCCCAGAGTGCTGGGATTACAGGTGTGAGCCACCTTGCTATTTTATTTTATTTTTTTTTATAGTCATCCTAGAGATGTGAAGTGGTATCTCTTGGTGGTTTTGATTTGTATTTCTTTAATGACTAATGATATTGAGCATCTTTTCATGTGCTTATTGGCCATTTGCATATGATTTTTTCAGAGAAATTTATGTTGAAATCCTTTGCCTATTTTATTTTATTTTAGAGACAGAGTCTCTCTCTGTCACCCAGGCTGGAGTGCAGTGGCATGATCAGAGCTCACTGCAGCCTTAAACTCCTGGGCTCAAGTGATCCTCCCATCTCAGCCTCCTGAGTAGCTAGGACAACATGTGTGAACCACTACATTAACTTTTAATTGTTTACTTATTTATTTTTGAGGTGGAGTCTCGCTCTGTCGCCCAGGCTTGAGTGCAGTGGCACAATCTCGGCTCACTGCAAGCTCCACCTCCCAGGTTCACACCATTCTCCTGCCTCAGCCTCCCGAGTACCTGGGACTACAGGCGCCCATCACCACGCCCGGCTAATTTTTTGTATTTTTAGTAGAGACGGAGTTTCACCGTGTTAGCCAGGATGGTCTCGACCTCCTGACCTTGTGGTCCACCCACCTCGGCCTCCCAAAGTGCTGGGATTACAGGCGTGAGCCACTGTGCCCGGCCTAACTTTTTATTTTTTTGTGGGGTCTCACTATGTTGACCAAGTTGGTCTTGAACTCTTGGCCTCAAACAATCCTCCTACCTCAACCTCCCAAAGTGCTAAGATTACAGACTCAAAACTGAATCTCAGAAAAGGTGGCAGTACCCTATTCCCATTCCCAGCTCTCCAGCAGTTTAGGTGTACCTTGTGTTAACAAAACCTTTTTAATTTTCAGGAAATTATCAACTACTCCTTCAAATACAGTCCTAATTCAAGGATGACCTTTCCTATTTGTTATTTTTCCACTCTTTCTCTTGCCCATCTTACCCTGAGAAGGTAAATACTCTGACTTGTCTGGCATTTAACAGTCCCATGGGAAGAATGTGAACTTTTCCACAGTTGTATTTCAGACCTATGTATGTAACAGGAGGTTGAAGTTGAAGTTCCTCCAGATATAATTGTGAATTTCCAATGTGTGGTCCCAAATCACCATATGCAGAGTTTAGAGGAAATCTGGCCCTTGCCTATTTTAAAATTAGTGATTTATCATCCTATTGTTGAATTTTTAGAGAGGGAAGGCCTTACTCATATAGGCAAGACCTACGGTACATGCACACAAATTTCACATATCATTTTGGGAAATTCAAGGTTATCAGATTAAGTATACCTGAAGAGCTTAGCAAGATATATTATTGTAGAATCACCATGTGGAAAGGAGGTAGTTATATTGAAGCAGTCAGAACAGTGATCAGAATCAAACAATGTGGATGATAGCCTTACTTTGCTAATTCCTAGCTTAAAAACACTGATGTATTTAACTTATTTTAACAGGCTCCATTTCTTCATCTATAAAATGGAGGTGATATGTTGGGGGAAAGCTTGGGGAAGAGTTATATTTAATTTAATAATGTTGCAGATACCTTCTAGTTCTAATAATTTATAATTATCTAAAATGCCATGTGAAAAATAACAGATGGTGGTGAGGATGTGGAGAAAAGGGAACACTTGTGCACTTTTGGTGGAAACGTAAATCAATATAACCTCTGTGGAAAACTATACAGAGATTTCTCAAAGAACTGAAAATAAAACTACCATTTCATCCAGCAATCCCACTACAGGGTATCTACCCAAAGAAAAACAAATATTATATCAAAAGATACCTGTACACATGTGTTTATCATAGCACTATTCACAGTAGCAAAGATACAGAATCAACCTAAGTGTCAATGGATGATTGGCTAAAGAAAATGTAGTAGATATACATAATGAAATACAATGCAGCCATAAGAATAAATGAAATCATATCTTTTGCTGCAACATGGATGGAACTGGAGGCCATTACCTTAGATGAAATAACTCAGAAACAGGAAGTCAAGTACTGCACATTCTCATTGACAAGTGGGAGTTGAATAATGTGCACTCACAGACATAAAGTACAGAATAATTGACATTGGAGACTCGGAATGGTGGGAGGGTGAGATGGATGAGGAATGAGAAATTATTTAATGGGCACAATGTACACTCTTTGGGTGACAGTTACACTAAAAACCTGGACTTCACCACTATGCAATATATCCGTGTCACAGAACTGTACTTGTACCCCTGAAACTTACACTAATAATAATAAAAAGAGAAAACAGCTTACAATGCATCTCCAAAAGTAAAATAAAAATAAAATGCCATGTGAAACTCAATTTTAATGAGAACATTTTATGTTTTTGTAGTTCTCATTTAACGTCTCTGGAGCAGTTATGGGGAGAAAGATGATAAATGATTTTAACACAGTATAAAAATGTAAAGTCTATAGGAGCACAGAAAAGAAAGTGGCTAGTCCTCTTTAAGGGAGGTTTATTAAAATTAAAGAAAAGATGGCACTTGAGTTGGGTCCTGAGACATGAATAGGAGTTTGCCAGCTAGACAAGGAAGAGTAGAGAGATGATATTTTTCTACGTTTCTGCTACTACATCTCGTAAGTTCTTATTTTAAAATTTTTAAGAGGTAAATATTTTACTTGCTACCAAAATGTTTTTATAAATACTTTGTGAAACAAAATCCCTTGGTCTAGAAAGCAATTTTGTATCTACAGAGAACTCAATAGTGCTGCTGAAGTCTGAATTTTCTGGACTGGGTATATGATGGAAGTAAATTTGAAAAGGCAGTATATAAGTCCACTTTCATACTGCTGATAAAGACATACCTGAGACTGGGCAATGTACAAAAAGGAAGAGGTTTATTGGACTTACAGTTGCACATGGCTGGGAAGGTCTAACAATCATGATGGAAGGCAAGGAGGAGCAAGTCATGTCCTACATGGATGGCAGCAGGCAAAGAGGGAACTTGTGCAGGGAAAGTCCTGTTTTTAAAAACCATCAGATCTCCTAAGATCCATTCACTATCACAAGAACAGCACAGGAAAGACCCACCCCCATGATTCAGTTACCTCCCACCAGGTCCCTGCCACAACTTGTGGGAATTATGGGAACTGTAGTTTGAGATTTGGGTGGAGAGACAGAGCCAAACTATATCACTCTGCCCCTGACCCCTCCCAAATCTCATATCATCATATTTCAAAACCAATCATGCCTTCCCAACAGTCCCCCAAAGTCTCAACTCATTTCAGCATTAACTCAAAAGCCCAGAGTCCAACATCTCGTCTGAAACAAGGCAAGTCCCTTCCACCTATGAGTCTGTAAAATCAAAAGCAAGCTAGTTACTTCCTAGATACAATGGGAGTACAGGCATTGGGTAAATAAAACCATTCCCAATGGGAAAAATTGGCTAAAACAAAGGGGCTACAAGCCCCATGCAAGTCTGAAATCTAGCGAGGCAGTCAAATCTTAAAGCTCCAAAAGCTCCTTTGACTCCATGCCTTATATCCGAGTAATGCTGATGCAAGAGGTGGGTTCCCATGGTCTTGGGCAGCTCTGCCCCTGTGGCTCTGCAGGGTATAGCCTCCCTCTTTCATGGGCTGGTATTGAGTGTCTGCAGCTTTTCCAGGTGAACTGTGCAAGCTGTCAGTGGATCTACCATTCTGGGGTCTGGAGGATGGTGGCTCTCTTCTCACAGCTCCACTAGGCAGTGTCCCAGTAGGGACTCCGTGTGGGGGCTCCAACTCCACATCTCCTTTTAGCAGTTCCCTTGCAGAGGTTCTCCATGAGTGCCCCACTTTTGCAGCAAACTTCTGCCTGGACACCCAGGCATTTCCATACATCCTCTGAAATTTAGGCAGAGATTTCTGAACTCCAGTTTTTGATTTCTGTGCACTGGCAGGCTCAACACCATGTGGAAGCTGCCAAGACTTTGGACTTGCACCCTCTGAAGCAACAGTCCAAGCTGTACCTTGGCCCCCTTAAGTCATGGCTGGAGTGGCTGGGACACAGGGCACCAAGTCCCTAGGCAGCATACAGCAGAGGGACCCTGGGTCCAGCCCACGAAGCCATTTTTTTCCTCCTAAACCTCCAGGTCCATGATGGGAGGGGTTGCCATGAAGACCTCTGACATGCTCTGGAGACATTTCTCCCATTGTCTTAGGGATTAACATTCAGTTCCTCATTATTTATCCAAATTTCTGCAGCCTGCTTGAATTTCTCCCCAGAAAATGGGATTTTCTTTTCTCTTTTTTTGAGATGGAGTCTCGCTCTGTTGCCCAGGCTGGAGTGCAATGGCACAATCTCGTCTCACTGCAACCTCCGCCTCCCAGGTTGTAGCCATTCTCCTGCCTCAGCCTCCTGAGTAGCTGGGATTCCAGGCACCCGCCACCATGCCCAGCTAAGTTTTTGTATTTTTAGTAGAGACTGGGTTTCACTATGTTGGCCGGGCTGGTCTCCAACTCCTGATCTCGTGATCCACCTGCCTTAGCCTCCCAAAGTGCTAGGATTACAGGTGTGAGCCACCACACCTGGCCAGGATTTTCTTATCTATTGCATTATCAGGCTGCAAATTTTCCAAACTTTTATGCTCTGCTTCTCTTATAAAACTGAATGCCTTTAACAGCACTCAAGTCACCTCTTGAATGCTTTGCTGCTTGGAAATTTCTTCCACCAGATACCCTAAATCATCTCTCTCAAGTTTAAAGTTCTGCAAATCTCCAGGGCAGGGGCAAAATGCCACCAGTCTCTTTGCTAAAACATAACAAGAGTCACCTTTGCTCCAGCTGCCAACAAGTTCCTCATCTCCATCTGAGGCCACCTTAGCCTGGACCTTATTGTTCATATCACTATCAGCATTTCTGTCAAAGCCATTCAACAAGTGTCTGGGGAGTTCCAAACTTTCCCACATTTTCCTGTCTACTTCTGAGCCCTACAAACTGTCCCAGCCTCTGCTTATTACCTAGTTCCAAAGTCGCTTCCACATTTTTGGGTATCTTTTCAGCAACACCCCACTCTACTGGTACCAATTTACTGTATTTGTTTTCAGGCTGCTGACAAAGACATACCCAAGACTGGGAAATTTACAAAAGAAAGAGGTTTATTGGACTTACAGTTCCAGGTGGCTGGGGAGGCCTCACAATCATGGTGGAAGACAAAAGTCAAGGAGGAGCAAGTCACATCTTATGTGGATGGCAGCAGGCAAAAAGAGAGAGCTTGTGCAGAGAAATTCCCGTTTTTAAATCCATCAGTTCTTGTGAGACCCATTCACTGTCACGAGAACAGCATGGAGAAGACCCGCCCCCATCATTCAATTATCTCTCACTGGGTCCCTCCCATAACACGTGGGAATTATGGGAGCTACAAGATGAGATTTGGGTGGGTACACAGTGCCAAACTATATCAGGAAGTAAGACATATAATTTGGAGGGGCCTTCAGTTAATTTATAATTTTCCTTTTTTTCAAGATGGGGTCTCACCGTATTGCCCCGGCTAGTCTCGAACTTCTGAACTAAAGTGATCCTCCTACTTTGGCCTCCCAAAGTGCTGGGATTACAGGAGTGAGCCACTGTGCCCAGCCTAATTGGTGGTGGGGAGCGGGAGGCTCTTTAAATGATAATAAAGAGTTGTCAGGTTGGTAATAATAATAAAGAGTAACAATAACAAAGATAATAATAATAATAGTAATAATAAAAAAGAGGTAAGATAATAAAAAGTGTCAGGTTGGCCTTTAACAGAATGACATAGTTCTTTCCAATTTTGTTTGTCATGTCACCACTATTCCAGCAGAGGGCACACTTTTTACATGAAGTTCCTTCATAAATAAGATTTCATGTCCTTTTTCATGGTCTTTAATTTTTGTGTATTTATCCCTGTCATAATTTGCTTAGGGTGGAGGAAGTAGAAATTATGTAAAAGAAGGCTATTCCTTAAATCATAAAGAACAAGAAATCAAAGAATATGTTCCCTAACAGAATGAAAATAGGTAGTAATGAATGCTTAGCAGTAAGGCACCATCCACAAAGGCTGTGTTCAGGTATGAAGGGTAATGTGGAGATAGGGCAATGACTCAGAAAACCTAGAAAACAGAATGCCCTTTGAAAGCATTTTTGGACCATTTATGTTCAAGTGAAGATTACTTTGACTTAGACCAAATACAATAATTGCTTAATTTTTTTTTTTTTTTTTTTTTTTGAGACGGAGTCTGGCTCTGTCGCCCAGGCTGGAGTGCAGTGGCCGGATCTCAGCTCACTGCAAGCTCCGCCTCCCGGGTTCACGCCATTCTCCGGCCTCAGCCTCCCGAGTAGCTGGGACTACAGGCGCCCGCCACCTCGCCCGGCTAGTTTTTTGTATTTCTTAATAGAGACGGGGTTTCACCCTGTTAGCCAGGATGGTCTCGATCTCCTGACCTCGTGATTCGCCCGTCTCGGCCTCCCAAAGTGCTGGGATTACAGGCTTGAGTAATTTTTTTTTTTTGCATTTAGATATCTTTCCATAGATAAACAAATAATAAGCAGTGTGTTAATTATGACTACTTGTATACATCATGGTGGGTTAAGATCATTAGACAAGAATTTAAGGGACTCAACTTAGATTTTTCTCTTCCCTCTCCTTACTCGTCATTAATTACTTCCCTTTGCTAGGTCTCATTTTTCTCAAGCACAAAATGGAGATTTTGTCATTTGCTGACCTCACTGGGTTGTTGAGCTAATCAAGTGAAATAACGCTTATCAAAGAGGCTATTAAAATAATTAAGTTGCATACATGTAAGTCGTTTTTAAAACAAGAAACACTTGATGTTGCAACCATCCTCTTGCTGGTAAGAGACCATATTCTCAAAGGCCACAAGTGTGAGTGCATTGCGTAGCCTTACATTTCCTGGAGAGAAGCCAGTTGCACTTGACACTTTCATGTAAAAAACATTTATCACTGAAGCACAAGATCTCAGCTAACCAAAGACTTTTCCTCATTGGAATGGCAAGTGCGAGTCTTGTTAGTGAACCGTGTAAGAGTCAGAAACTAGTCCCCCAAATTATAGCGGTATTTGTATATACATTGTAATTCATGAGCACTTGTTCTGTGTCAGGCACTGGGTTTAGGCACAGGGAATACTTCAGTGAACAAAATAGATGAAAATTAAATGTTTATGAGGTTTCTTGTTTGCTCATTTAAAAGTCTATACTTTAGGGAAGTTTGCAGTTTCTCTATGTACATATTAGAAATGATGATGACATTTCTGAATCTTTAAATACAAATATTGATTTTAAAAAAATTATCTCACTCTTGGGCAAAGTTTCATGAAGAAGTCAGTTTCATCTGTGCTCAATGCTGGTTATTCAGCATCCATTACAGAGGGTCTAAAAGGTGGATGTTAAATAGAGTAGCTTCTGGTTTAATCTGCATCTTCACCATTTTCCAAGATTTTTTCTCTTTCTTTCTGAAAGTTCTTCTCTATCCCCTTCTTACAAGGACTTAAAAATAAATGGCCTCATAATAAGCATTAATAATAACTAACACCAAGTGCAGCAGCTCATGCTGTAATCCCAGCACTTTTGGAGGCTAAGGCAGGAGGATTACTTGAAGCCAGGAGTTCGAGGCTGCAGTGAGCTACGATTGGGCAACTACACTCCAGCCTGTGCAACAGAGAGAAATTTTGTCTCAAAAAACAAACAAACAAAACAAAACAAATAATTGGCACAGTGCTTTTAATTCACAAAATATTTTTTCATTCATAATCGCACTTGAGATGTCCAACAATCTTGTTCCTAGACAGTATTTCCATTTTGCAGTTGAAGAAACTAAGGTTCAGGGATAGTAAGCAACCTACTCAAAGGTGCATAGCTAATGAGTAGCACTGCTCGAATTCAACATGCATTTTCTGTATCCAGATCTCAAGACCCTTTCCGAAGGCCACCTCTTTCCCATTGCTTTAGAAAGTAAATACATCACCAGAGTCTTTGGCATTTCAGCTTCTTTTTAGGCATGCACAAGGTCAGATTGTCAAGAAATTTGTTACAGTTATTAAAAAGTTATGAGCAAGCCGGGCGCAGTGGCTCATGCCTGTAATCCCAGCACTTTGGGAGGCTGAGGTGGGCGGGTCACCTGAGGTTGGGAGTTCGAGACCAGCCTGACCAACATGGAGAAACCCTGTTTCTACTAAAAATACAAAATTAGCCGGGTGGTGGCTCATGCCTGTAATCCCAACTACTCAGGAGGCTGAGGCAGGAGAATCGCTTGAACCCGGGAGGCGGAGGTTGTGGTGAGCTGAAATCATGCCATTGCACTCCAGCCTGGACAACAGGAGCGAAACTCCATCTCAAAAAAATAAAAATAAAAATAAAAAGTTATGAGCAAGTTTTAAACTCTTTCTACCTTTGAGTGAGTTCCTCAATCGGAGAGTCTAAAGGTTAATGGAATCAATAATTAACACTGCTGGTATAAACTATGTCTGAGGTCTACTTCCTTATTTGCCCTCCTCTCCAACCCATACTACAAAAATGCATCAGTGTAAGAAGATTAGGAAAGGGAAGATTAGGAAAGGAAATTTCTTCCAGATACTCTGTATGAAAGCTATGTTTAAGTGCAAGAACTTTTAAAACTGACTCTGGTTTTTATTTTATTATTTAGAGTAAGAGATACTAACAGTCAATGAGGCAGCAGATAGAGATCTAGGAGTAAGGAAGAGCACTGAGCATTCATTAAAATCACATATCGAGCAAACTGTACTCCAAGGCTAGGAATGGCCAACTTTCGAAAGAGACTTAGAAAACTAGGAAAAAAAAAATTGGGAAACAACTGGTTTAGAATGTGAGGCAGAGCTGGGTATTTACCTACGTTGGGGAGTGTGTCGTTGGGTAATTCACATTTTTGAAATTCTGAGTAACTGGCTGGGCGCGGTGATCATGCCTGTAATCTCAGCAACTTGGGAGGCCGAGGCGGGTGGATAGCTTGAACCCAGGAGTTCAAGACCAGCCTGAGCAACATGGGGAAACCCCATCTCTACAAAAAACTACAAACAAACAAACAAAAAAATTAGCTGGGCATGGTGGCGCATGCCTGTAGAGTTACTCAGGCAACTAAGGTGGGAGGATCACCTGAGCCTGGGAAGTCGAGACTGCAGTGAGCTGTGATCACGCCATGGCACTCCAGCCTGGGCAACAGAGTGAGACCTTGTTGAATGAAAAAGAAGAAAAAGGAATTCTGAGTGACTGTGAGTGATCTTCATGCACTTATTGGTGACCACCTGAGCGATGCCCAAGGTGGACATTGGATGTGCCTGGAAGAAATCAGATAGTGAGGAAGAAAATTAAAGAAAGGAAAGAAGAAAGAGAACAGAAAGATGCAGGATTAGCCACGCACTCAGTGCTCACAGCTCCCCATCTCTGCTATGGATGTCCTAGCCCTGGATTAAGAGGAGATGGGATTGAGAATTTTACGTCCTCGTCCTTTTTGCGTCTGTCAGCCTCTTATGTTTCCTGGGCCCACAGCAAACATTTATGGGCCCAGGGCAAGAATACACAGGGGAACCAGACATGGCCAAATATGTTATATCTACTTGTTTAAAATTTATAAATCAAGTAGACACCTGACAAATGGCATATCTTGAAAAATGCACCTTTACAATGAACTAGCAGGTCAGGATTGAATTTAGAATTGTCAGAATTGTCAAAGTTTTATGTTACAACATGGTGACATAGGGAGAGCTAGCCCTGGCCCCCACTAAGGTATAATGCTTACCTCCCTACTCCTGAACCCTCTGTCCTGAATCAACCATGAAGGAGAAGGACCCTATGTGAGTGGCATGGATATCCTGGACCACACATTCGAGCTCTGTCTACACCACACAGGCAGCACCACCTTGGTTACTCTATGGCTAGGCGTTTTCACACCAGTGGCGCAGTCCCCTCTCCAAAGGACAGACGTGGGGACAAGGTCTTCAGAGGCTCTGTAAGTGGCCTTACGACATTTTTCCGAGGATGGGAGAAGATTGCTGGATTCCAGGTGCGCACATCCATTTGGCCCCATGAATTCCTTGCTCCATTAGGAGAGATGTGGCTTGGGGAGAGGACAGGAACTCTCCTTGCCTGGCTCTAAAAGTGATACTGCTATGTCCTGGTGTCCACTTGATTTTCAGATCACACAAAATGCATAGAACGTTCTGTTTCAAATAGCCCTGAAGGCAGGAGCTTATGTGCTGCCATGCAAAATATACTACCGCGCATGTGCTGCCCTGTTGCTTCAGATGGACGGTGCTAGAACAGCGTTTGATCAAGAAAACCCAATTCCTGGCATTCTGTATAGTCAGACATTACCTAGTAAAACTGCTTTTTATTGCCATTATTATTGTTTGACTTTTGCTGGTAGAGTGTTTAAGGTCAAGATTGATTCAATCTTAATTTGTTTTCAGCCACCATGGCTGGCTTTCTTTCTTTTGTCTCATTTTTAAAGCTTTGAACTAGCTTCATCATTGGTTTAATGTAAAATTAACTGCATGGTTTCTCTTTGCTCTGGTAACATGTAGCCTATTGTTTTTAGACCCTTTCAGATGTTAATATGTAAAAGTACACGGAGAAACAGTGGTACATTTTTATTCTTCCCAAGTACTCTTAAGTTGTTTTGAACAGAGATCCTTGGGCGGTGTGTCAAGATATTCATTCTTTTCAGCTCTTGGGCAGCTGGTGAGGCCTGGGTTGGTTACAGATCTGTGGCTAGTGGCTGCTATCTTCTAAAAGCCTCGTGCATTTACCCCAATTACCAACAAAATCTTACTGTTTTCTAAATGTTCAGTGAAGTTAAAGAGGTTAATGAGCTTTGCAAAATAATTTTGCTCTGCATTTATCTGTTAATACATATATTTAAGGCCACTCTAAATTAGTAATATAAACAATATTGATATTTCCTCCAGTTTAGCAGTTTATTTGCTCACCTCAATCTTCCAAAATGCCTTTCCTCCCTCCTCCTCTCAGTTTTTCCTGATTCTACTTGTCCTTCAATGACTACCTACTGTATTCAATCATTAAACATGAAGCTCCTGTGTTCTAGGCTCATGCCCACCTTCTTCACGATGCCTTTCTTGACTATGCTGGTTCACCATGGGCTCTCCCACTCCCTCTTTGGAACTCATAGGGTATTTCATTTCCACTATTTATTTGCACTCAGTGCCTTGTAATTTCAGTTCTGTTTTCACATGTATATGCATATTCCCAATAAAGCTGTAAGATCCTTGCGGAAAAAAAAAAAAAAAAACCCAGTACTTCACATACATATTTCTCACTCCACCTACTAAAGTGTATTTACCATCTATATAAAATCTGTTGACTAATTGATCGTGACTGATAAATATCACTTACTGAGTACAGTGGTTAAGAGCACAGCCTGTTAAGATCAGATGGAACTGGTCTTAATGCTGACAGTGCCACTTGATAACCATGCAGTCTTGGGCTACTGACTTAACTGTTTGTTCTTCTGTAAAACAGAGATCAGAATGGTTTCTCCCTCATGGAATTGTTTGAGAACTAAATGACATCATACCTAAAATAAATACCTGGAAGAGTTACCACTTGGGGAATGTTTGATGACAATGACAATAATCATAACATCCCAGGCAAGGTGATAAATCCTTTATGCGAAAGTAGTCCCTCCTTACCTGCAGGGCATATATTCCAAGACCCCCAATGGATGCGTGAAATCATGGACAGTACAAAACCTGATTACAGTTTGAGGTGCAGCAGCAAAACTAGCATGAATTTCTTTTCCCTTCACAATTTTAATGACAGAAGATTTATTGTTACAGTAGAACTTAGCAACTTCAGCCTGCAATTTTTTTCTTACTTTATTGAGAACTTTCACCTTTTCACTTAAAGGAAGGACTTTATCAGTTTGGTGTATCCAAATTGCCAGCATCACTGCCCTTGTTCTTTAGGTCCATTAGTAAGTAAAACAAGGTAACTTGAACACAAGCACAGTGATACCTCAAAAGATTGGTCGATCTGATAACTGAGAGGGCTACTAAGTGATCACTGATGTGGAGCATACAAAGAGTAGATTTGTTGGACAAAGGGATGATTCTCATCTTGGGGCGTGAGATTTCATCACAGTACTCAGAATCACAAGCAATTTAAAACCTATGAATTGTTTATTTCTAGAATTTTCTATTCAATATTTTCAGACCTAATGGACCAGAAGTAACTGAAGCCTTGAAAAGTGAAATCACAGATAATGGGTGGGGAGACTACTGTATCATTGATTTAACTCATTCCTACAAGATAAGAAGTATTATTATATCTATTTTATAGATAGAAAAACCAATCACGCCTATAATCACAGCACTTTGAGAGGCCAAGGCAGGCAAATCACCTGAGGTCAGGAGTTCGAGACCAGCCTGACCAACATGGCAAAACCCTATCTCTACTAAAAATACAGAATTAGCCGGGTGTGATGGCGCATGCCTGTAATCCCAGCTACTTGAGAGGCTGAGGCAGGGGAATTGCTTGAACCCGGGAGGCAGAGGTTGCGGTGAGCAAGGTTGCGCCATTGCACTCAAGCCTGGGTGACAGAGTAAGACTCGGTCTGAAAAAATAAAAATCAGGTAGGTAAGTGTGCAGTCCAAGGTCACAGAACAGGATTTAAACCCAGGCAATCTGACTTCAAAGCCTACTTCTTCAACCAGCGCAGGATGCCAAGAAATTTTAAAAAGTAGTATCAGGAACTAATGTCATTGTTCCCTTCAAGGTGCCCATTGAACAACTATGTCAAGAGAGTACAAGGGTTTATATGTAAAAGAATCCCACCCTAATCCCACATGTCTGAGCATGTGAATGACCTAAAAGAAAGTCATGGCCAGAAGTCAGAATCAATGAGGCTTTTGGCTGAACCTGGAGTGAGGAGGGATAACACGCCCTAGTCCCTGATGCTGAGAGATAAGGGGAAGGAACAGAGCATGCCATTTGGTTCTACACTGTCCAAAACCTGTAGGGAAAGGGGCTGTGAACAGATGATGAAGCAGCTGTTTTCACGAGGGCCTTGGAGGCACAGACGTATAGGCAGCCTGGCTGGAGGCCCAGTGACTGGATGGGACAGGTTGTAGAGTGAGTGTTCTCCCCACTGCAGGGGCCTGGCTATGCTACAGTGCAGGCTGCAAAGGGGGCATCCTAGGCACTAGGCAGAGCACCCTGGGTACAGACACTCAAGTGCCCACTGGAGTCTCAGGCAGGGCTGGTGGTGGAGACCGATGCTAAGGTGGTTTCCTGGCAGAGCAAGAGTGGAAAACCTGGCAAGTCTTGAGCACCTGAAAGATACTTCCTGCGATTGGTACTGAGCCCTGAGTTATGCAGATGAATGCAAGATGGTGAAATCTGGGTGACTATCTTACTATCTGTCATGGGCTGAATTGTGTCCACCCCCTCAATTCATATGTTGAAGTTCCCATCCAAGTACTAAGCAGGCCTGACCCTACTTAGCTTCTGGGATCAGACGAGATCGGGTGTGTTCAGGGTGATATGTCCGGGACATACGTTGAAGTTCCAACCCCCAATACTTCGAAATTTGAAGCTAAGGCTTCAACAAAGGTGATTAAGGTAAAATGAGACCATTATGGGGGAGCCGTGGTCTAATATGACTGGTGTCCTTATAAGAAAAGATCAAGACACCAGGGATGTGTGCACACATAGAAAAAACACAGCGAGAACACAGCCTGCTGCAAGTCAAGGAGAAAACAAAACTGCCAACCCCCGGTCTTGGATTTCCAGCCTCCAGAACTGTGAGAAAGTTAACTTTTGTGGTTTCAGTCACCCAGATTGTGATCTTTTGTGATGGCAGCCCCAGCAAACCAATATACTATCCTTAAGAAGATCTGTTTCATGCTCTGAGGCTGGTGAGGCCCGGGCATGAAGGCATGGTGAGGGCAACTTGGGCTAACCCCATTTGTAACTCTCACCATATGTGTTTGAGCCAGGGAGTATCACTCTTTTGTAGAGCAGGAAATCAAGATTCAGAGAAGGTAAATAACTTGTCCAAGGCCACACAGCTTCTAAGTGATAAAGCCTGGTTTCAAATCCAGGTCTTTGTGACTCCCGAAATCATATTCCCAAATTCTGCCTATTTATTATCTCCCACACTGTCAACAGAGGTGCAATTTACCCACATACTAATCAGTACATGATAACAGGACTGGCACATCTCATATTGCTCTGCGAATGCAAAGAAAACTGGTTCTTCGTTTATAAATTGACTACAGTTGACTGTGAGGTAACGTAAAATCCAGCAATATGTATTAGCAAAGGAATATTTGCTTTCTTAAAACACTTTTTACTACTCCTAAACAATTGCTGCTTAATGCCACAAGATGATCTTACTAAAATGATGCAGAGTGGAGCTTGAGGAAGGAAATAGATAAATAGGCCCATTCCTGAGTATGTGTGTACTGGGCAAACAAGGGAGAAAAAGGACATGGGGCAAGCGATGAGGGGACGTCGGGATTCCTTTACACTCCTCAAAGTCAGAGACTATGTCCTTATCACTGTCACATTCCTGACGGTCTCGGAATATATGCTCTTTCTAGGTATACTTGCTGGTTGACCGATGGAACAAATGAACAAGCAAATGAATGAATTCAGTCTTCTAATGAGAAGAAAAAAATTCTTAGGCCTTCAAAGACCTAAATTCCTTAAAGCATTTTAGACTTCCCTAATTTGCTTTCTGTTCCATTTATCAAGTGAGATGAAGCTTCAGGGGAAGTAAAGAATCAACTGAAGAATTAAACCATAGACAAGCTGGGCAGAAAAGGCATTCTTGCCTGTATATCTGAACAGTATTTGATATGGGTTGGTATTCGTCCCCTCCAAATCTCATGTTGAAATGTAACCCCCAAGGTTGGGAGGTGGGACCTGGTAGGAGATATTTGGATCATGGGGGTGGATCCCTCATAAATAGCTTAATGCTCTCCTATTGGTGATGAGTGAGTTCCTGCTCTGAGTTCACACAAGAGCTGGTTTTTGAAAAGAGTATGGCACTTCTTCTCTCTGTCTCTTGCTCTTTCTCTTTTACCCCCTTCTTCCACGCAACATGCTGGCTTCCCTTTCACCTTTCCACCGTGAGTGTAAGCTTGTTGAGGTCCTCCCCAGGAACAGATGCCAGCACCATGCTTCCTGTACAGCCTGCAGAACCATGAGCCAATTAAACTTCTTATCATTATAAATTACCCAATCTCATGTATTCCTTTATAGCAATGCAAGAACAGACTAATATGATGCTAATGAGAATGTGTCTCCTTGTCACCCCCTACAGTAATCAGAATAATCAGCTCCACGCCACTGCCTCAGGAGAGTGGAATGTATTTGTTTCAGGCATGTGTTCTTGGCCTGTATATGGTGAACTACAGAGACACCAATGGCTCAGAAGATGGAATACAGCAATAGTAAACATGGGCAGAAGTAATACTAATCTTGTAAGCCAAATGTAATTTCTTCAGGCTGCTGATTTTCAAGAACTGTCTTCAGAGCTTCTCTATTATTTCAATCATGCTAAAACTAATTATCTACTGAGGAAAATGCAACAGAGCCCCTGTCCCCACCTCGACCAAGAAAAGAGGCTAGTAAGGTTATAAACAGGGCAAAACAAAGCAAGATGTCCTAAAAATTTTCAGGACTTTACTTAAGTAAACATTTGAATATCCTTTACTATAATAAAATGCAACTATTCATGAACAATCTCTCTAGATTTTGATATAACACTGCAGGAAGAAGGAAAGCGTTTTCTCTCTCTACCTTGGCTTATTATAATTATTTATTAGTGCCATAGCAATAATACCTTGTTTTTCTTAGATGTTATTTATCAGTTAGTATGAAGAATACAATACCTTTTTTTTTTTTTTTTTTTTTTTTTTTTTTTTTTTGAGACTGAGTCTCACTCTATCGCCCAGGCTGGAGTGCAGTGGTATGATCTTGGCTCGCTGCAAACTTCACCTCCTGGTTCAAGCAATTCTCCCGTCTGAGCGTCCCAAGTAGCTGGGATTACAGGTGTCCGCCACCACGCTCAGCTAATTTTCGTATTTTTAGTAGAGATGGGGTTTCATCATGTTGGCCAGGCTGGTCTCGAACTCCTGATCTCAAGTGATCCACTTGCCTCAGCTTCCCAAAGTGCTGGGATTACAGGCATGAGCCACGAGCCCAGTGTATAATGCCTCTGAATGAGTTACTTTGTGTTGCTATCCCCCATCAGTCTTTAGGGACAGAGAGCGTTCTAGTAATTGAATATTTTTAATAAATATTTTTCCATTTTTTTCCCAATAAACTCATCAAGTGATTACTTTTTAACTCCATCTGGGGAATTTTTAAGGGGCTTTCAATTACAATGTATGTTTCTATTTAATTTGCAAATGGAAGATACATCCGTCCTACTATCTGTTACTATTGTAAACACAGCTTTAAGTCTGAACAGTCCAATACTGATTAGAGGTTTTCAGCATTAAGCATTGGTTGTGGTTCTAAAGTTTAACAAATAATACAACACGTAATTCTCTGGCACGTCCAGCCTATTCATGTCATGCAGTTGAAGCCTCGCTCTATTCACGTGACAAGCAAACAGAATGCATGCTATAATCAATTGAGCAGGCTATGATTAACTTTGCACAGAGCCGTCCCCAAACTCCCTACAAACTCCACAGTGGTTCTTAAATAAAAATATGGCAGGGCATATTTCTCTATTGAAGAGAAAATTTCCAATTAAGAGCATCTGATGTTTCTTATTTTTTAGGTGATTATAAATCAAATTAGCACAGGGCCTGTTCACAGCTGTCTGTTCTATATTATTTTCCCTTGCTTCTCCTACACAAAGAAAGCATTTGTGAGGTGCTGTCCTCTATTTATTTACTTATTTATTTAGAGATGGAGTCTCACTCTTGTTGCCCAGGCTGGAGTTCAGTGGTACGATCTCGGCTCACTGCAATCTCTGCTTCCGCCTCCCTGGTTCAAGCGATTCTTCTGCCTCAGCCTCCTGAGTAGCTGGGATTATAGGCGCTCTCCACAACCAACTAATTTTCGTCTTTTTTTTTTTTTTAGTAGAGATGGGGTTTCGCCATGTTGGCTAGGCTGGTCTCGAACTCCTGACCTCAAATGATCTGCCCACCTCAGCCTCCCAAAGTCTGGGGATTACAGGCGTAAGCCACCGCACCTGGCCAAGATGCTGTCCTTTATAATGTGGTTGGGGTCATTAAATTAATTAATTGAGTAATAATGCAGAAAGCCCATTCCCATCATCTTAAATGCAGCACTGTCCACCCATATTTGCAAAATAAGTGGATATCACAGTGATTTCCATGTTTCTTGAGTGGCTGCAGGTAGTTCTAGGAGAAGAAGAAAAACAAGAATTTGGATTTTTTTTTTTTTCCCATGCTATGAATAACAATCAACACAGAAAAAAATTCCTTTGGGATTCTTGGGGAACACTCTTCATGAGGACAGGATCCTCAGGTTCTTGGAATATAATTTTATCATTTACTTTTTGTTGAA
This sequence comes from Theropithecus gelada, assembly GCF_003255815.1. Lineage (NCBI taxonomy): Eukaryota > Metazoa > Chordata > Mammalia > Primates > Cercopithecidae > Theropithecus > Theropithecus gelada. The sequence continues at coordinate 85,766,131 of NC_037683.1, forward strand.
AGAAAGACCGAACTTGACTGCCCTGCATTCCTGAACATTAATAATATACTTGAAGGCACATTGCAGAGTTGGATCTGGTAACAGCTCTATTAGATGGAACTAACAGCGCTGAAGTCAGGGTATCTTCACAAGCAAGTTCACTTTCTGTCTTCACTGATAGTAGACGTTCAAGTTGCAAATAGTTGGGATTGAGCAGCATGTCAGCTGCCTTCCTCTGACAGGCATTATCAACTCTCTGGTGCCCCTATATACCCAAAGGTCTAAGTGAGTCAATAATATTCAAAGCACTTCTACTCCGGTGAAAACACAACCATTCCGTGTGACTCCAACTCCAAACGACTTCATTCTGATGTTAGTGTTTTCATTATCAGCCCAAACAACATGCTAATGGTTATCATTGGGCTAAAATGCTTCCTTCCCTGGGAAAACTTTATTAGACAAGTTAATAAGGTGATTAAGTATGAAGCAGATTGCTGCTCAAGGAGAACCTGCCCAGGAGAGCCACTCCTACCCTCCAAAAAGAAATGGGAAGTTCATATGTTAGGGTATCACCAGATTAATTGAATTCCAAAACCTTAAATAATTTCCGGTGGTGTAGATGCTGTGCACTGTGCCCCCCGATCTCTTTTTCAAGACTGAAGGATTTATTCCTCCAGATGTTTTTGGGAAGAATGCCAGCGGACAGTCTTCAGAGCTCCCCCAGCAAAGTCATACCCCTTCCTGGGGCAGTCAGCGTCCCATGATTGGTCCATGTGGAGTTGAAAGCTCTAGAAGTCTCTTCCTGACTCAGAACAACTCTGAAAGGTTGAGCCAGCTTCAGGGCTCCCTGAAGATTGACTTCAGGCCTGGATTCAGACAGTCTCAGGCACTACTTCTTTTCCTACCCAGTCCTGGCTTCTTCCCTCCCACAGGTTTTGATCCTGGGAACACTCTCTAATATACTATTTGCATACTAATCTCCATGCTGAAGTTTATTTCCCTGGGAACCCAACCTAAATATCTGGCTTCTCCTTTTCCTTGGGTTATACATACCTATACTTAGCTTTCTTGACATTGGAATTAGCCAGTGGAGAATGTGTTGATCATCTATACATGTTTCTTCTTATGTAATTTCTGAGGGCATAGATCTTGCCTACTTTGTTGTCTGTACTCTGTGTAACATCTAGTGCCGTTAGAATTTAATACATGTTAACTGAATGGAAAAAGTTCCAAGGTAGGGTGCGGTGATGGGAGTAGAGAAAGCACATGTTTTTCCCATTAAGTGGTAAATGTCTAATTTTGGGTTAACTGGTAACTTCAGAGAACTGTGAGTGAGTTACGTTCACGGAGGCCTAGAATTTTGCATGGGCAAAATGCACAAAATCCACATTAAGCAAAGCAAAATACATGCATTTTGTTTTCCTTTGGGTATGTTTGGGCTTTGGGAAGCAGATTTCTTGCAAATCAGTACAGTGAAAGAGTTTGTTAATTTTGAGGTTCCTTATTTGAAGACATTTTTGAAAAATATTTTACTATTATCTGATTTTCACTTCCTGTGTAGATTTTTATTTGTTTGCCTTTTTGGTTCCTGTTTAACCAACCCAAAGTTAGAAGTGGCTGAGAAAACTCTTGCTAGCAAGTAATGTTATTGCCAAATAAATAGACTTAGGGATAATGTCAGCCCTAGTTAATTGGGGTCACCCTGCCTCTTGAGATCTAGAGGAGATAGGCTCAACCCCCCATACCAAGACTTGTGGAAGTCCAACTCATTCTTCAACAATTCTATGCATTGCCAGAGGGCTTACATTTCCATGATTAGTTCTGGCTTCAAGCTCCTATTTTGCTGAATTTGTTGAGTTTAGAGATAATCTTTTCATTGCCTCTTGTGTTCCTTATTCTCTATCACCTCAATACAATGTTGATCCTGGCCAGCCAGCCAGCCTGCCTTCCTCTCCTCCTCGTCCCTCTTCTTCTCCCTCATCCTCTCTCCTCTCTTCTCTCTCTCCCTCTCTCTCTCTTTCACATACACACACACACACACACACACACACACTCACACAGGCATTTTTATATGTAGTCAGCTTTGCTGGAGTTTGGGAAAGGTGAAAGTAGTTTGCATAAAATGTAAAAAACATGAATACAATATTCATCATCCTTGTCCTTGTTCTTAAAAAACGAATCTTTCGTTCCTTTTCTGCCACAGTTCGGGCTCCAGCCTTCCTCTCTTCCTTTTCCCCTCCTTTCTATGCCCACTCTCTTTTAAGAGAAGAAAAAATTCCTGTCATTCTCTTACAGGGGACAACTTAGCCCTCGCAGAAACTTACTAGGTCATTTTGACTGCAAGTGACAGAAAACAAAGTTCAAGCTGCTTGTGCTTGACACAAGAGAATCTACAGAGTCTTGTAACTTCAAGTCCAAGGGTGGATCTTGTTTCAGGCGTGGGTACATAAGGGAGCTCGGCCGGGCGTGTCAGCAGATCTGATTTCTGCCTCAGAGTGTTGGCTCCACCCTTCCTGATTCTGGCTTGCTGTCTCAGCGAACCTCTTCTTGCTTTACATTGGGCCTACCCCTAGGCCTATCAGTGTGGGCTGGGAACGCAGCACGCTCATTGGCTTAGGCCTCGTTCCCATCATCCAACCCTGGCACCAGGAAGATGGGATTAGTGTGACTCAGACACGTGGAAAGGAGTGTTTGCTCTGAGGAAAACCAGCTAAAGTACTACAGAAAGAGGAAATGCTGCAGAGACAGGCGGAAACAGTGCTGGCCAGCTCACTCCTGACCCACCCTCTTTGTAAGCATAGGGTCTGCCTCTGAAGAGCTAAGGACTTCCTGAAATTTAAACATTAGTGCTTTTATTTGCTTGTCCTGGTAAGACCGTAGGCAAAGACCATCCTCATACCCACTGACAGTTTAGAGTGGGAAAGTTAATTTTTGTAGATATTCTAAAATGCCCTGCAGGTACCAGAAATGTTCTATATCTTGACGGTAGGGGTTACACGGGGTATACATATGTTAAAATTCATCAAGCTGTACAGTTAAGGTTTGTGTGCTTTACTGCATATGTAGTTTAGTGTATAAGCTGTACCTCAGTTAATTTTATTTTGTAATTTCCTGCAAGATTAGCAGCAAAAGTGCCTGTGATTTCGAGTGCAATACTCAAGCCCATGGTCTTTGGTTTGCCTTTATAGTAAGCCTTATTGGGCCAGAAGCCAAGAAATAGCCCAGTTGAGGTCACCAGGGTAGAAAACCCATGTGGGTTTGGGGTTAAGTCCTATTTTGTATTAATATGGGTATATTTGCCTGAAGTGTTTTCTGGAACATACATTTAATGTGTCTCCCTCAGAAACTGAGTATATCGACACAGGAAACATTTAGAGACTGGGGATAGCCTGAGAGTCAATGTCTATAATTAAGGCTTCTAAACATTCCCCTAAATTATTCAGGTGAACATTACAGTAGTCCTTTCTTATCTGGGGGGATACCTTCCAAGCCCACCATTAGATGCCTGAAATCAGATTTTTACCAAACCCTGTATATACTATGTTTTCCCTATACATACATAACAATTATAAAGTTTAATATATAAATTAGGCACAGTAAGAGATTAACAACAATAACTCATAGTAAAATTTAAACATTGCAACAACATACTGTAATAAAAGTTATGTAAGGCTGGCACGGTGGCTTATGGCTGTGAATCCCAACACTTTGGGAGGCAGAGGCGGGAGGATCCCTTGAGCCCAGGAGCCTGGGCAATTTGGCAAAACTCCATCTCTACAAAAAATAAAACACTTAGCCAGTCATGGTGGCGCATGCCTGTGGTCCTAGTTACTCAGGGGCTGAGGCAGAAGGATTGCTTAAACCCAGGGGGTTGAGACTGCAGTGAACCATGTTTGTGCCACTGCACTCCACCGCGGGCAACAGAGCAAGACCCTGTCTCAAAAAAAAAAAAAAAAAAAAATTATACAAATGTCTCTCTCTTTCTTTCAGAATATCTTATTGTACCGTACTCATCTGTTTTCGGACCACAGTTGGCCTCAGTTAATGTGAAACTATTGTATTCAAGGCAGAAAGATAATTTGCCTTCTACCAGAAAATGGTGCTATTCAAAGTCATCATTCCTCAGTGAAACATCACATTTGACAGTCCTTTAGAGCAGATTATAATGGATTTAGAATTGGAAGATCCACATTCAAGTCCTGGCTTTGTCCTTTACTGGCTGTGTGGCTTTGGGCAAGTCACTTAATTGTGCCTGAGCTTCAGTTCCACATCTATAAAATGATGATGTGGGAGGTTCCTGTCTTTCAGGGCTGCTCTGCAATATGGAGATGACACATGTAAAGATCTTTTGTGAAATGGTAAAGTCTCATTATTATCCTGATCCCCCCTGCCCATTGCCTTTGAGAGCATTAATCACATATATTTTTTTTTTCTTTTAATTGTCATTTTATAGCTCCCCACCGCAGCTGCCCCCAACCCTTCTCTTCGGTGACAACACAACGTCTGCAGGCTTCAGGGGGACCAGGGAACAAAGCTGGGGCCTGGCAGCCCCACTATGCTGCCAGCCAGGGAGAACAAGTCACAATCACAAATTATCACAACAATTAGTGCCTGTACTTGGGGGATCTGCAAATTGAGGAGGCCCCAGCTCCTCATTGTACAGGGGTCTATTTGGCAGTGACCTTGCTCTGGAGATGATGATATTCCTTCAGCCTGAGGGAATTGATGTTGATGAACCCGGTGGCATCAATCGGCTCATAATCACCCTGCACGTTCATGCTCACCAGCTCCTCGTTGTAGAGAGACAGTGCGGACTCCCGGCTGAGGATGTACACCTGGCCCTTGAGGACGGACACCTGCACTTTCCCTTCCACTCGCTCCTGGGACTTGGCGATGCAGTGGCGGACAAATTCACACTCAGGGCTGTGCCAGAAACCGGTATACACCAGCTCAGCAAATTTCAAGCCCAGGCCTTGTTTGATTTTGCGCACTTCTCGGTCCATGGTGAAGGCCTCTATGTCTAAATGAGCGTGGTAAAGGATGGTGCCTGCTGGGGTCTCGTAGATACCTCGGGACTTCATTCCAATGAAGCGGTTCTCCACGATGTCAATACAGCCCACACCATGCTTGCCCGCGACTTCGTTCAGGTACATGAAGAGCTTCAAGGAGGTCTGGTGAGTGGTGCCATCCTTGACGTTGGTCACCTTCACGGGGACCCCTTTTTTGAACTCGATCTCGAGAATGTCAGGGGTGTTGGGGGCTTTGGCCGGGTCCTGGGTCTTCGTGTAGAGACCGGGAGGCGCTTGGTCTTGGGGTTCTCCAGGATTCCAGCCTCCTGGCTGATGTGCATGAGGTTCTCGTCCATACTCCATGGGCTCTTGGGGGTGACCGGGATGGGAATCCCGTGTTGCTTTGCGTATTCCATCAGGTCACTGCGGCCCTTGAACCGGTTGTAGAATTCGGGCATCCTCCAGGGAGCAATGACCTTTATCTGGGGGGCCAGCGAGTAGCAGGTGAGCTCAAACCAGACCTGATCATTCCCCTTTCCCGTGGCGCCATGGGACACATACTTGGCCCCCTCCTGCTGGGCGATTTCCACTTGTTTGCGGGCAATGCAAGGCCTGGCGAGAGAGGTGCCCAGGAGGTAGCGGTCCTCATACAGTGCACTGGACTGGATGGCCGGCCAGATGAACTCCTCCACAAACTCCCTGCTGACGTCCTCAATGAACACCTTTTTGGCCCCAAGCTTCAGTGCCTTCTTCCTGGCTTCCTCGAAGTCTTCCTTCTGGCCAATGTTGGCCAGATAGGCAATGACGTCGTAGCCTTGTTCCTTCAGCCACACGAGGATGCACAAGGTGTCCAGGCCGCCACTGTAGGCCAGAACCACGGAGCCTTTGCTGGACATAGTGTCTGGGATTGGAGGCGTGAGTTCCTGGCATCTGGAATCTGTCTTCACGGTGCAGTGAACCACTCGGGCTCGGGCAGCGGTGGCAGGCAGCAGAGCAGGGCCTAATCACATATTTTTAGTGCCTCTTTTGCATTTATCTTCTTAGGCAATCTCCTGAATGGATTTTTCACTCCATGATTACCTCTAAGGTTTAGTGATGCCCAGGAGTTTGTCCAGCAGCATCTTGCATGTTGCCAATACATCAGAACACCTTGCCTGAATTTCATCTTTCATCATTGTTTAGATGCTATCTTCATGTGACTTCATCTTGTCTCTCTGGATCTTTTGCAGTTCAATCTCCTAATTCGCCCTGCTTACCATATTCCCCTTTGGAATCTCATTATCAGCTGTTGCCAACCTCAGCAAAGGCAAAATTTCTTGATGTCTCTTCATCATCCTAAAAATAATTCATCATCCTAAAAATAATTTTAGGTTTATGTTTTAGATTCATGTACCTCCCCTTAACTAGAATGTAAAAATAATTTTAGGTTTGGTTAAACCAAGTAGTTGGGATTACAGGCATGTGCCATGATGCCTGGCTAACTTTTGTATTTTCAGTAGAGATGGAGTTTCCCCATGTTGGCCAGGCTGGTCTCAAGTGATCCATCTGCCTTGGCCTCCCAAAGTGCAGGAATTACAATTAATAGGAATTGTTCAAATATTTGAGAAATTAACTTTAAGCTGGTATATGCTCTCTACATAAACCTAAAATTATTTTTAGGTTTATGTAGAGAGCATATACCAGGTGAAAGTCACTATTTTAGGCACATTACTTGCATTTCTTATCTAATTTAATCTTCATCACCATTCCATTAGTTAACTATTGTTTTCTTTCTTCTACACATGTTGAATCAGGTTAACTTGTCCAAGATCACAGCAGGTAAAATGGAAGAGCCATACTGGAATAAAAATGCATTTAAATCCAAGCTGGGCATGGTGTAATTCCTGCACTTTGGGAGGCCAAGGCAAATGGATCACCTGAGACCAGCCTGGTCAACATGGGGAAACCCCATCTCTACTAAAAATACAAAAATTAGCCAGGTGTCACGGCGCATGCCTGTAATCCCAGCTACTTGGGAAGCTGAGGCAGGAGAATCGCTTGAACCCAGGAGAGGGAGGCTGCAGTGAGCCAAGATTGCGCCACTGCACTCCAGCCTAAGGGACAGGGTGAGACTCCATAAAAAAAAAAAAAAAAAAAAAAATCCAAAGCCTGGGCTTTTTCCATGAGATATTCTTCCGTGGCACTTCATTTCATAGAGTTTGGGTGAATCTCCAACCAGGTAAAGATAAAGTTCTAAGCCTTGTTAGTTGAATATTGACTTGTTAGTCACATAGCTTGTGTTCAGGATTCGTGTACCTCCCCTTAACTAGAATTTAAATTAGGGAGAAAGAGGGGTTGAACACATGGCTCAGGCCTGTAAGCCCAGTGCTTTGGGTTGAGGTAGGAGGATTGCTTGAGTTTAGGAGTTCGAGATCAGCCTGGGCGACATAGATAGACTCTGTCTCTCCAAAACAAACAAACAAACAAACAAAATCAGCCAGATGTGGTGGTGCACACCTGTGATCTCAGCTACCTGAGCCCAGGAGGTCAAGGCTATGGTGAACCATGATAGTGCCACTGCACTTCAACCCGGGCAACAGAGCAAGACCCTGTCTCTAGTGAATAAATAAAAATAAAATAATTAGGAAGAAAGGAATGAGGAGGAAATGACGGAAGGAGCAAAGGAAGGAAAATGGTCACTTTTCTGTTTCCATTGAGGATTGTTGAAGAATAATAATACCAGTCTTACATTGCTTCAGTAAGAAGCTCCATTGCTTTTTAGGAAGGTATCCCAGAAAATGGGTTACTCAATATAGGGATGGACCACCAAGGAATTAATAGAATTAATCTTAATGAAAATTATGAAGTTAATAGTCTACCGAAGACAAATAATTGCCACCTTTTAGGACAATAGGAATCTGGACTCAAAAATCTTTTGGGAAACTATAATTTTATAATATAATTACTTATTTTAATGTTAATTTAAATGTAGGTAAGTTGGAAACTATGAGAAAGCCATCTAAGTATGTCCTCACAGGAACACATCTGTTTTATAAGTCTGCAAACTCAAAGGACTAAAATGGCACAGTCATCAGCATGTTAACATGACTAAAATTATTGACATGTTGAGAGACCTACAGGTGCTGATGTGTTAAATTAGCATATTGCTAGAAAAATATATGATTAAAAGTGGATATCAGAACTTTCCATCTTTATTCCTTTGGGAAAGCAGACATTGTTATTCACTCTCAAGTCAAAGATGACCCTGATCCTAGACTCAGAGGCACCGCGGGAGTTTGCTGGATCAGGCAGTGACTCATATTTACCGTCCAAACTCTTCCCTGGTCTGAGCAACTCCCTGCATCAGCTTTCATGACCCTGCTGTTGAATCATGGCAGCCAACAAGCAACCACCACATTTCTGGGACCTTTTTTTAGCCCCTCTCACCTGTGGCTCCCCAGATCCATCACCTACGATTTACAAAATAGAACACACAAAGATCAAAGGTCAGCTTTGAAATATGAAAGCATTGTGTCCAAATGTTAAAAATAAAGTCAGCCACAAATCATGTTGGAAAGAAGTAGAATGTCATAAACACAAGAGATTACAAATCATAGTTCACAGCCTGGAGCTCTACAACCCTAGTAGAATTAACTTAAAAACAGCAACAACAACAAAGGTGATGACCACAAACAACACAGGTCAGAGATCTGAGGTTTGGCAGAAAAAAGCCAGATGTGTTCAGAGTTCAGTGGAAAAGGTCACAAGCCTAGACAGACTAGGTATCATAAGAATGTTTTTTTTTTTTTTTATATTGGTAAACACTATATTTGTAACTGTTAGACTTTTTGCTTGTTTGGTTATTGAAGGTCATGCTAGGACGTGAGAGAATGAGCTATTTGGAGGACCCTAAAAATAAAATTCTACATGCTTAATTCAAGACATTCCTACCATGTTAGAGATAAAATACTGGAAATCTTAAAGAAGACGAGAATAAACTTGCATCAGGTTCTTCTGCTATCACTTTGCAAAGCTGAAATATCATTCAGAATTCTTTCAGTATATGATAGCACATCACTGGCACCAAAAAGAAGAACGATTTAAGTTAGATTTAAGTTATAACCACCAATCTAAATGCCAGCTTTCTTGGTCAACTGCAAAGCTAATAATGATTTAAAATATACTAATAACTATGTATCTTATTTTCTTGCAATAAAACATAATTACAAAAAGTTAATGTTTATGAATCACACTGAGGTTCTCAGATGAGGTGATAAGCAAGTAAATAAATATTACATAAACAAATAATTACCTGAGCAATTAATGCCCCTCAAATTGTGGATTGTAAATTTGAGAATACTAATTGCTTTATGAAATGTTGGCTCACAGATAACATGGGAAGTAGTGCTGTGTAAAATGAAATCAACTCACCTCTAACTTGACTTTGAAACCAAGTGAAAGAGAAAGAAGAAAATTAGGTTAATGTCTACCTATTTTTTTTTTTTCACATATGATTGGGGACATTCTGAACACACAATGCCAATTCAATATGGTTGATTTAAGAACATGGAAAATTAAATGGTATGATCTTTTTCCTTTACATGTTCATATGCAGCCAATACATGAAAATAACTTTTAAATAGATTTAAAGTGTCTGATAGCCATTATAGGAAGAAAGAAATATATGTGGAAGTAATTTGTTCTTTGAATCATATTCAGATAAGATACAAATATTAAATACTACAAATATCCAAAAATGATATAGATATAAGCTGATTTTTGTAATTTTCTTTTTTTAGGTATAACATTTTAATCCTTTATAAATAGGAAGAAATATGGGAAAACAATGAAGAGCAGAAAATCACATTTCTAGTTGTCTTTTTAAACCATAGCTTTGAAAGGTCAAGATTCCAGATCATTTTGAAAGCTCAGAGAAGGCAAGAATCCAGTTTGCTATACAATAGAAAGCACTGAAGAATGTCATAGGCTTACTTTTTCTCCATTCAACATTTCTCTAGATACTCACCCATAACAATTAGGAGCAGATAAAAAAAATTCTTTTCTAACTTGACTTCTTTAAAATATCTTTTTTTTTTTTTTTTTTTTTTTTTAGATGGAGTTTCTTTCTTGTTGCCCAGGCTGGAGTGCAGTGGCGCCATCTCGGCTCACTGCAACCTCCGCCTCCCAGGTTCAAGTGATTTTCCTGTCTCAGCCTCCTGAGTAGCTGGGATTACAGGCATGCACCGCCACACCCAGCTAATTTTGTATTTTTAGTAGAAATGGGGTTTCCCCATGTTGGTTAGGCTGGTCTCGAACTCCTGACCTCAAGTGATCTGCCTGCCTTGGCCTCCCAAAGTGCTGGGACTACAGGCGTAGGCCACCGTGCCCCACTGGTAAAATATCTTAAATTACACTAGAATCAAAAGGTTATCCTTGTAGTCCGTCACAAAAACAACTCTGAATTTTATTAAGAGCCAAATGAGCTATGAATCTGAGTCCAGACCAAACACTAAGAAATTTGGTTCATTTGAGTGGCTTCTTTATACACACCTGCATTTTCTAAATTTTCTACAATGGACTTTTACAATCAGAGGAAAAAACAAAACAAAACAAACATTACATAAAGAAGTTTAGTTCAGATCTCAAACTTGCTTAGGGCCAATAGAAATGAGAGGATAAACTAGGCGCAGTGGCTCACGCCTGTAATCCCAGCACTATTGAAGGCTGAGTGGATGGATCACTTGACGCCAGGAGTTCAAGACCAGCCTGGCCAATATGGTGAAACCTCATCTCTACTAAAATACAAAAATAAATAAATAAAATAATTAATTAATTAAAAAGCCAGGTGTGGTGGTGCACGCCTGTAATCCCAGCTACTTGGGAGGCTGAGGCGCAAGAATCCCTTGAACCCGGGAGGCAGAGGTTGCTGTGAGCTGAGATCATACCACCGTACTCCAGACTGGGTGACTGAGTGAGACTCTGTCTCAAAAAAGAAATGAGAGAATAGACTAGAGTTCATAGCGTAAGTTTTTGCAGAAGCACCACTGCGTGAGTCTGTATATGGCTTTAAGAACTGTTTCTTATGTTTTATAGCAAACATTGTGGATGATGTAAATGAACACTATTACTTCTTCCCATTTTATTTGTGAACACTGAAGGATGTGTGCACTTACATAGTTTTCTTCTGCATGTGGTTGAAAAATAAATTATCCATCAGTTTCACAAACAATGTGAAAGTTGTTTTACATAAATCTGAAGCTGAGTTTGCTCTGGACAGTGTTAAGCCATCTGAGAATTCTGCTAGGGGGAGATGTTCAGTACTATTAAAGTGAGCAAGGACGAACTTCTCAACTGAACATTGTTATTTTAGGGAGTTTAAAGAGAAGCAACATAGGCTCATAAGAATTAGAAGAGACTAAAGCCACAGAATGCAGTAGGCTCTCAGTTTAGTAGCAGTTCTCATTCGTGCAAGCTCTGTGACTCTGAAACATTCACTTAACCTCTCTAAGACTCTGTTTTCATTTATAAAATAATGATGATAACAATAGTACCTATTCAGAAGATAACTGAAAAGATTAAACTAGATAAGTTGCTTAGGACATCTATTAGCACATGCAAAGTGCTCCAACAAATATTTACTCTTAGAAAAACCTGTACTGTCTTCTCTGCTGACTTGATGGTGGTGTTACATGAAGAGCAGAGTCTGAACATTGTTTTTAATTTTTATTTATTTATTTATTTATTTATTTATTTTTGAGACGGAGTTTTCACTCTTGATGCCCAGACTGGAGTGCAATGGCATGATCTTGGCTCACCGCAACCTCTGCCTCCCAGGTTCAAGTGATTCTCCTGCCTCAGCCTCCCAAGTAGTTGGGATTACAGGCATGCGCTACCACGCCTGGCTAATTTTGTATTTTTAGTAGAGATGGTGTTCCACCATGTTGGTCAGGCTGGTCTCAAACTCCTGACCTCAGGTGATCCACCCGCCTCGGCCTCCCAGAGTGCTGGGATTATAGGCATGAGCCACTCCCCGGCCTGAATGTTTTCAAATATCTTTACTATGTGGTATAGTAGGTTGGACATATCAGTTGCCCTTACTTCTGTGCTAAGAGTATTATTTAGGATTAGAACCTTCAACCAGGTCCTAAAATGATGTCACCTAATTAGTTACTCATCCTAGGTGTGGCAAGTAGAACTTCCTAGTACAAATTGGAAAGAGCCTATGTTTGTGTTTAAGACACCTGTCTTAGTCTGTTCGGGCTGTTGTAACAAAATACACACACTGGGTAGCTTATCAACAACAGAAACTTATTTCTCACAGTTATAGAGGCTGGAAAGGCCAAACTCAAGGAGCTGGCAGATTCAGTGTCTGGTGAGGGCCCTGCATCCTGGCTTCTAGACGGCACTTCTTGCTGTGTCCCCATAGGACGGAAGGGGCAAAGCAGCTCTTGGGAGACTCCGTTATAAGGACACTAACCCCATTCATGAAGGATCTGCCCTCATGATTTAATCACCCCCCAAAGGGCCCACCTTCAGTTACTATCATGTGGGTGATTACGAATCACCCTACAAATATTGGGGGACACAAGCATTCAGACCATAGCAGTGCTAGATGGTGTTTCTACAGGAAAAATAGTGCTCCACTGGAGCATAAAAATCTATTTACAGGCCGGGCACGGTGGCTCACGCCTGTCATCCCAGCACTTTGGGAGGCCAAGGAGGGCAGATCATGAGGTCAGGAGTTTGAGACCAGCCTGACCAGCATGGTGAAACCCCGTCTCTACTGAAAATACAAAAAGTTAGCTGGGCACAGTGGCATGTGCCTGTAGTCCCAGCTATTCAGGAGGCTGAGGCAGGGGAATCGCTTGAACCCAGGAGGCAGACATTCCAGCCTGGGTGAAAAAGCGAGACTCTGTTTAAAAAAAAAAGAAAAAAAAAAAGATGTATAATATTAATAATAAATAGTTCCTGAATGTTCACTTGGAGTCAAAGAACTGCTAACAACTAGGCCCACATTCTCATTGAATTCTCTCTACCACCTTATGCAGCAGGTAATGTTTTAATCGTGGGAGAAAATGGGCTCAGAGAGGTTAAATAACTTGCTCACTGTTATATAACAAGTAGATGGTGAACTGGGCACTTCAGTGCCTCATCACTCCTTTGCAAGGGTTCTGAGCTGTGATTTTTGTGTGGTAAAGATGAGAGGCAGACAGCTGTTTATAGAACTGGAAAATACTTCTATCCTTCCTTGCTACCTGCACCCATCCCCCTTTCATCCACATTGTAGTTTTTGCCACGTCAGTCAGTTAGAAGGGAAATATCCATTTAATTGGGGGAAGAGGGAGTATTAGCCTCATCCTTTTTTCTAAGTGGTGGGGGAAAAACCTCCACCAAGATAGAGAAGAACAAGAAGGAACAATTCAACCAGCAATTTTGTTCACTCGAGGGCAGAAAAACCACGGTTACCCTAGAAGCAAATCCAGAGCTGCGGGACACTGGAGGACAAAACCAATCCTCAAGGGAAGCCAAGGAGAAGTCGTGCCTTCAAAAGGTGTCTGCCTTTTTTTTTTTTTTCTTTTTCTTTTTCACCCTCTCTCCTCTAACCTGTTTGTAACTGGGAAATGAAATAGTTTTGGTTTGCAAGCTGTCGCCAGGGAGTGGAGCAAGACTTTGTAATAAACAAGAGCAACTGCCAGAGCCCCCAGCAAGCCTCTCCAAGGCCAGACTGCCAAGAAAAGCTGGCCGTGTGACAGCAGAGTTCATTCAGCGTGGCCGGTGGTCACTGAGGAGTGACCATGGGGAGGATGGCCAGGTGGGGCACCCCCCAGGCTCACCTTGGGGAAGAGTACAGCCTGCTATTAGTGAGCTGTGTGGGCTGTTAAAATTCCCCCAGGCTGAGTGTTTCAGGAAGCACCATAAATAAATAAAATTGTCTGTGCATGCGCGCGTGCGCGCGCGCGCGTGTGCGTGTGCAATTCTCTAGAGGAAACATCTAGAGCTTTCACCAAATTCCCAAGAGCCCGCGACCCTTACAGCAGAAACCAAACTCAGAATTAGCACATGCTTGGGTCTTCTGGAAAAGAACACCAAGCTCACCACTTTTATTTCTGGAGCAACTGAGCCTAGGCTGCCAGCCCACTCTCCTCTTACAAAACCCGTAGGCACTTAAGAGACCACAGGGGGAAAAAAAAGAACTCAACTCTTTTTCTAATCTAAACCTAATCCTTCTTAAACCTTGCCTGACCCAGGTTACCAGGAATCCTGCCACTGCCAAATGATATGATGTTTATTCAGCTCATGTCTTAGCCCGCTGCTCCTGGGCCACAGAAATCAAAGAGGAACATTCAGCCACCACCTGCTGATGAATGTGTAAACAAAGGGGTAGTCAAGACTGAGGAGGACCAGCTTTTGAGGACAATCCCTACGTGTTGCTCCAGCTCAAATAAGGGCACGGCTCCTAAGGAACAGGCTTGAGACATGCACAAGTGCTGTGCCAAGTAGTTCGGGAGCCTGGTACAGCTGTTCCCAATGTGCCCTTTACCTCCTGTTGCCTCTTCAAACCACAATAGGGTGTGGATGACACAGTGCCCCTGCTCCCAGAAGAAACTGGGAAAGTTACAACTCATTAACCAGTTAGGTTAGTGTTGGAACAGTGCTTGCCACATTATTCTGAGAAGTCTCAGATCTGTGAGGGTGACATGGAGCTCAGAACACATGGCCTGACCCCATGTCAGGTTTTACTGGAGTAGTTGTTTTGATCTGTCTTACACCTGGGGAATCTGCACGAGATTTCGGGGGATGAGGGCCAGTTCCCTTGCTAAAACTCAGAATGTTAAAAAAACAAAAACAAAAACAAAAAAAAACTCCCTCGTACTATTGAACTTGGTACATCTTTCCCTGAAAGGAGCTAAAGTGAAATATCCTATAGATCCTGACATGCAGTGAGCTGGGGTTATTTCCAATTTTCTCTGCTTCTTGTCTCTGAACAAATGCCTCCTTATAATTCTTCCTATGTGTGTTTGACAGCATTGTTCTCTGAGTAATAGTAACCACGAGAAGAATAGCTAACATTGATTCCATGCCTATTGTGTGCCTTGCCACATGCTGGGCACCTTAATTGCCCTTATCCTACCGGACCCTGCTGCAGCCCTGTGAGTGAATGTCCCTTCTCTTCAGCTCTCAGGTGATGCAAAAACAACAACAGCAGCAACAACAACAACAACATCCACAACAGCAACTTCTTCAGTTCGTTTAGCTGGTAAATGCTGGACTCAGAACTGCAACCCAGGCAGTAACTCAGAGGTTGAGTTAACTTGATGTATAATGTCACCTCTAATGTTTACTGAACAAGAGATCTGTGTGTAAATGAGATGTAAATTATTTTTGCATCTTGAAAAGGAATATGCTTAATAGAGAAAATGTGAAGTTAAAAAAAAAAAATAACGGAAGAAAAAATTACCCATGATTTCCCAACTCCAAGACCACCAACTGTTAACGTATTAATGTTTGGCCGTATTTCCTCCCAGTCTATTTTTATGCATAATTTTTAGCCCTGCATATTTAAAACAGCTGTGATTGCCTGTGCATATTTTATTTGGCTTTTGTCACTCTGTATGACAGCATAATGTATGATGATGTTTTTCATAATATTTCACATTCTCTATAATTTTTACAGGCTAAATGTTAGTCTTTTAAGTGGAGTAATTCAGGTTGACAAACACTTGTTGAGCACCTAATATGTCCCAGACCCTGTGCTCCACCCTGGGAACACACAGATGTAAAAAATTCTGTTCTGTTCTTCAAGAACTAGCAGTCTAATGTAGAGCAAAGAAGGTAACTAGATAACTATGTAGTTATAATAATAGCTACCACTGGCTAGGCGTGGTGGCTCACACCTGTAATCCCAGCACTTTGGGAGGCTGACGCAGGCAGATCACCTGAAGTCTGGAGTTCGAGACCAGCCTGGCTAACATGGTAAAACCACGTCTCTACTAAAATACAAAAATTAGCCAGGTGTGGTGGCAGGTGACTATGATCCCAGTTACTCGGGAGGCTGAGGCAGGAGAATTGCTTGAACCCAGGAGGCAGAGGTTGCAATGAGTCAAGATCATGCTGCTGCGTTCCAGCCAGACTCCATCAAAAATAATAATAATAGTAATAGCTACCACTACTGAACATATATGATGTTCCAAGCACCATTCACATGTATGAACTCACTGAATCCTCAGAGCAACCTTATGAGTAGGGATCATCACTCTGTTCTTTTTAATAGCTGTTGAGACTGAGGCATGCCTTGCTAATAAGATGGCATTGCCCGGTATGAAAGGTAGAGTAATTGCTCCCTGAAGATGTCCACCTTCTAATCCCCAGTACCTGCAAATATTACCTTGCGTCGAAATTAGCTGTAAAGTAAAATGGTAAAAATGGAATATTATCTGACATGGAAAAAGGGGATTTTGCAGGTATGATTAAGTTAAGAATCTTTATTTTTTATTTTTTTATTTTTATTTTTTAGATGGAGTCTCACCCTGTCATCCAAGCTGGAGTGCAGTGGCCCAATCTTAGCTCACTGCAACTTCCACCTCCCAGGTTCAAGAGATTCTCCTGCCTCAGTCCCCCGAGCAGTTGGAACTGCAGGTGCATGCCACCGCGCCTGGCTAATTTTTATATTTTTAGTGGAGATGGGGTTTCACTATGTTGGCCAGGCTGGTCTTGAACTCCTTACCTCAGGTGATCCACCCACCTTGGCCTCCCAAAGTGCTGGGATTACAGTTGTGAGTCGCCACACTCAGCCTAAGTTTAAAATCTTGAAAGAGGAAGATTATCCTGGGTGATCTGGGTAGGCCCAGTGTTGAGGAGAGTCCTTACAAGAGGTAAATAGCAATATCAGAGTCAGAAAAGGGAATGTGATGATGAGAACAGAGAAAGAGAGAGAGAGGAAGGGCAGAGGGGAAGGAAAGAGAGGCTTGATGCCACACTGCTGACCTTGAAGACTGAGGAAAGGACCATGAGCCAAGGAATGCAGGCAGCCTTCAGAAGCTGGAAATGAATTCCCCTCTGGAGCCTTCAGAAAGAACAGAGTTCTGCTGATGCCTTGATTTTAGGACTTTTGACTTCTAAATTTGTGTTGTTTTAAGCTATGAAGTTTGTGGTAATTTGTTATAACAGCAACAGAAAATAAATACACGAAGATTAAAACCCAGGCAGTTTGATGATAATGTCATCATTCTTAACTATGGTCATATATGAGGTTATTAGCTATGTCCAGGGTGCTATGTGAACCTAGGAAAGAACACTTAACAGAGAGATAGGGAAGGACAGTTAGTGTTAGTAAGATGGCAATCTGGCTCTCTTAAGCGGGGCAGAAGTTACGGAGGCAGTAAAGGAAGGAAGGATAAGGAATTGAATTAACATAGAAAGTTAGTGACTTAAACACAAATGTATTCTCTCACAGTTCCAGAGGTTGGAAGTCTGAAATCAGTCTTATGAGACTAAAATCAAAATATTAGCAGGGCTGGTTCCTTCTGGAGGCTCTGAGGGGAGAATCCATTTCCTTGTATTCTTTCAACTTTTAGTAGCCACCTATATTCCTTGGCTTGTGGCCTCATCTACATCTTCAAAGCACATCTTTCCAAACTCGACTTCTGTCCTCCTATCACCCTCTCCACTCTGACTCCTTCTACCTTCCTCTTAGAAGCACTGTCGTGATTCTCTTGGGCACACCTGCGTAACCCAGGCTCATCTCCTTATCTCAGATCCTTAACTCAATCACATCTGCACAGTGCTTTTGCCATGTGAGGTAATGTCCGCAGGTTCTGTGAGTTAGGATGTGGACATGTTTGTGGGCCCATTATTCAGTCTACCACTAGGGCAAAATTACCCCATGTTGAAAACTACTGCCACAGAAGAATGGGGTCAGATAAGCTAGATTTGAGTCCCAGCTGCACTTACCTGCTAGCTGTGTGACATCAGTTTTCTGTTTTTTCTTTTTGTTTTCGTTTGGGGGGGTGGGGGTGACAGAGTCTTCCCCTGTCACCCAAGCTGGAGTGCAGTGGCGAGATCTTGGCTTACTGCAACCTCTGCCTCCCAGGTTAAAGCAAGGCTCCTGTCTCAGCCTCCTGAGTAGCTGGGACCACAGGCACGCGCCACCACACCTGGCTAATGTTTGTATTTTTAGTAGATATGGGGTTTCACCATATTGGCCAGGCTGGTCTCAAACTCCTGACCTCAGGTGAACCACCTGTCTTGGCCTCCCAAAGTGCTGGGATTACTGACGTGAGCCACCACACCCAGCCAACATCAGTTTCTCATCTGTAAAATGGGGCTAGTAGTAGTACTTACCCCATGGAATTTTTTTTTTTTTTTGAGAAATAAATGAGATAAAGCACACAAAGTCAAGCAGTTATCAAAGTTCTTGTGATATGGTTCTTAACACTTGTTACCTATTGAAAGTAAAAGAAAGTTACATCTAGGATTTGTAAATGTGTGGATTAACTTCATGGACAAATGTAGAAAATGACAGTAGTCTCTAAGGAACAAGTCCCTGGCTAACTTGGAGTAAATAGCACAAGCATATGAACATGCTCTAATTCTCATGCCATTCTTGTGAGGTATGTGCAGTCACACAAGAATTTCTCCAATGAGTTTTTATATATTTATTGGAATGTACTAAAAGTTTCTATTTTATGCTTTTTACATGTAGTAACTCATTTAATGCTCACAACTACTCTGAGACATCGATAATATTGTTATTCCCATTTTACAGATGAAGAAACTAGGGCACAGAGAGATTCGAGTTGTCACCCAAGTTCACATAGCACCAGTGACAGAGGTGAGATTGGAATCAGGCAGCCTCTGTCTAGAGTTCCCTTCCTAACCTCCATTCTACACTGCTTTCAAAGGTCCAGCCCTTCCCTCAAATCAAGTTTCTTACTTAGACGAGGGTTTGATTCATATTTACTCACTGGGAATAAAGTTAGTTAAACAGAATGAGAGAACAGGAAAGTCTTTCAAAATGATGCCTCTGTCTACTTACATTGTCTGTTACTTTAACAACTTCGGGATTCTTGGAGCAAGTAAAGAACCAAATATAAAGAGCTTTGTGGGAGGTAGCTTGGATCCTTAGTCAGTTTTTTCCCCCCCTAACTCCTGAGTTCCACTGGAGACACAGATTCTCTGGGGTAAGATTAGTGGATTTGTGTTTTAACAGACCCCTGACAGTTCTTCTCTATGCTAAAGTTTGAGAACACTGCTTCCAGCATTTCTAATCTCATCTCGAATTCATCAGGGAGCTGTTTCCTCCTTCATGAAAAAATCTTCAACTTAATGATAGCTACCCAGGCCTGCCTTATTAGCTAAAGGGGGCATAGAGACTTAACTCCCAGTGGTTGACAATTATTGTAAAGTAATTCTTGCCATTATTTTTCTCCCCTAAGGGTCAACTTAGCAGCAAAGGGCATACTATTAACCAATTGAAAGGATAATAACAAAACTAACAACCAAGTTTGCTTTTGATAGGTAGAATTGGCTGCCTATAAGGTGTGACATGAAAGTTGAAGGAAGGCTCACTTTTGCAAATCTCTTTCCCACTGTTCTGCCGGGGGGAAGCAATTTTTTGGTTTGAGTTTTCCTAAATTCCAAATATGTTACCTAGGAGGAGTGATAAGTTATACATTAAACTGCTATGATTCAACAACAGCTTAAAGAAGATTGCAAAATTAGCTCTCAGGTTACTTAGCAAATAACCAATTAAGGTTTTGCGAGGATAATATATTCAGGATGGGTAAATTTAGGTGGGTAGAAAAAGGCTGGGCAAAGTCAAGAACATAGGCTGCTACCAAAGGCCAAACGGCTATACTGGACCAGCACATCTTCTTCTGCTATTTCCTTTATGCCCCTGAGGGTTCTTCTGAAGCAGAAGTTGGCAAACTGTTTCTTTTCTTTTTCTTTTGAGACAGAGTCTCACTCTGTTTCCCAGGCTGCAGTGCAGTGGCACGATCTCAGCGCACTGTAGCCTCTGCCTCTGGGACTCAAGCAATCCTCCCGCCTCAGCCACCCGAGTAGTTGGGACCACAGGTGCGAACCACCACGTCTGGCTAATTTTTTGTATTCTTGGTAGAGACAAGGTTTCACTATGTTGCCTAGGCTGGTCTCAAACTCATGAGCTCAAGTGATCTGCCTACCTTGGCCTCCCAAAGTTATGGGATTACAGGTGTGAGCCACCACACCTGGCCACAAACTTTTTCTGTAAAGAACCAGATAGAGGCTGGGTGTGGTGGCTCACGCCTGTAATCCCAACACTTTTGGAGGCCGAGTCGGACGGATCACCTGAGGTCAGGAGTTCGAAACCAGCCTTGACCAATATGGTGAAACCCCGTCTCTACCAAAAATACAAAAATTGGCTGGGCATCGTAGCATCTGCCTGTAATCCCAGCTACTAGGGAGACTGAGGCAAGAGAATTGCTTGAACCTGGGAGGTGTAAGTTGCAGTGAGTCGAGATTGCACCATTGCACTCCAGACTGGGCAACAAGAGGGAAACTACATCTAAAAAAAAAAAAAAAAAAAAAAAAAACCCAGGTAGAAAATATTTTAGGCTCTTCAGTCATGTGGTCTCTGTCACAACCATTCAACTCTGCCATTGTCGTGTGAAAGCAGCCATGGACAATATGTAAACAAAAGAGTATGGCTGTGCTTAGTTATGAATCCTAATATTTGAATTTAATATAATTTTCATGTTATAAATTTTAAATTATCTTTCGTTTTTTCTCAACCATTTAACAATATAAAAATTATTCTTAGTTCAGGGTGCATATAAAAACAGATGGTGGGCTGGATGGGTCAATGTATTGATCCCTGTTCCAAAGCAAAATCAATTTACTATTTTCAATACATACTCCATGCTATCCTACTTCTTTACATGTGCTCTCATTATTCCTTCCACTTATGTAGAAGGAGCCCTACACACCCCAACCTACATGCCCATATGTACCCATCACCTGGTTCAATTACTAGCTTATTTTCAAAGTAAACTCTCATCCTCTAAGTGCCTTCATCTATACTTCTCTGATGGCCTTGATCATGGCAGATTTGTATTACTTTGTGGTCTGTGATTTTTTAAAATTGTATTTGTTTGTTTATTTATTTATTTATTTTTGAGATGGAGTCTTGCTGTGTTGCCCAGGCTGGAGTACAGTGGCATGATCTCTTCTCACTGCAGCCTCTACTTCATGAGTTCAAGTGATTCTCTTGCCTCAGTCTCCCGAGTAGCTGGGACTACAGGCACACACCACCGCGCCCAGCTAATTTTTGTATTTTTAGTAGAGATGGAGTTTCACTATGTTGGTCAAGCTGGTCTCGAACTCCTGACCTCGTGATCCACCTGCCTTGGCCTCCCAACATGCTGGGATTACAAGTGTGAGCCACTGTGCCCGGCCAGGATGTTTTATTTTTATATCCTCCATGGCACCGAGCCTAACAGAGTTAGCACTCTTAAATGTGTCCTAAGTCAAGGAAGAACCATCAGCATTTAGGAAACAGCGTAATGATTGTAACCAGCCAAGAGTGGAATGAAAGTAGTTAAAAAAGAAGTGAAAAGGTTACTAAACACCTATAGTGGGTTGAATGACAGCCTTCCAAAAGATAGGTCCTTGTTCTAAAACCTGAACCCAGCCAGGCGTAGTGGCTCACGCCTATAATCCCAGCACTTTTGTAGGCCAAGGCAGGTGGATCATGAAGTCAGGAGTTCAAGACCAGCCTGGCTAATGTAGTGAAGCCCTGTCTCTGCTAAAAATACAAACATTAGCTGGGCATGCTGGCATAGTCCCAGCTACTCGGGAAGCTGAGGTAGGAGAATTGCTTGAACCTGGGAGGCGGAGGTTGTGGTGAGCCAAGATCCTGCCACTGCACTCCAGCCTGGGCAACACAGTGAGACTCTGCTCAAAAAATAGATAAATGAATAAATAAATAAAACCTGGACCCTGTGAATGTGATCTTATTTGGAAAAAGGGTCTTTGCAGAAGAACGTAAGTTAAGGATCTTAAGGTGGGATCATCCTGGACTACCAAAGTGGGCCCTAAATCCAATGATAAGTGTCCTTAGAAGAGACAGAAGAGAAGACACACAGAGAAGGCCATGTGGAAATGGAGGCAGAGATTGGAGGGATACAGGCACCTGGAATGCAGAGGGAGTGAATTCCTGCCAACACATACATTTCAGACTTCTGAGCCCCAGACTGTGAAGAATAGATTTCCATTGTTTTAAGCCACTCCGTTTGTGGACATTTGTTACAGAAGCCCTAGGAAGCTAATACAACCCTCACCACCTGCTTTCCCAAGTTGTGTTAACAAATATGTAATATTTATTTAGCACTTGTTACATGCAGCTTTAAATAGATAATTATATTAAACTTTCACAATAATCTTATAAAATAGGCATTATTATTATTCCATGTACAGATGAAGAAACTGACATCTGGAGACGTTAAAGTAATTTGCACAAAGATTCACTTGGCTAGTCAGTGATGAAACCAGAATTGAACCCAAGCTATCTGATTCCAGTCCTCTTCTCTTTTTTTTATTTTTTAAATTTTGTATATATATATATTTTTTATTATATATATGTATTTTTATTATACCTTAAGTTCCAGGGTACATGTGCACAATATGCAGGTTTGTTACACATGTGCCATGTTGGTGTGCTGCACCCATTAACTTGTCATTTACATTAGGTGTTCCTCCTAATGCTATCCCTCCTCCCTTCTCCCACCCCACAACAGGCCCTGGTGTGTGATGTTCCCTACCCTGTGTCCAAGTGATCTCATTGTTCAATTCCCACCTATGAGTGAGAACATGTGGTGTTTGGTTTTCTGTCCTTGTGATACAGTTTGCTCAGAATGATAGTTTCCAGCTTCATCCATGTCCCTACAAAGGACATGAACTCATCCTTTTTTATGGCTGCGTAGTATTCCATGGTGTATATGTGCCACATTTTCTTAATCCAGTCTATCATTGATGGCCAGTCCTCTTCTGTTAATCACTGTTACCTATTAGGCTCTTAATCATTCTCCTTACATTTCACATACCTTAACAGAGAGGAAGAAATGTTGGTTAATAACTTCCTTCTTTGGGGGATGGTATTTTTTAAACTGGATTTCTACTATCCCAGCTACTCATTCTTGGTGAACAAGGATAGAATAGTCTACTGCTCAGGTCAGGACAACAGAATCTCTCTCTGGGTCTCCTGCCCTTTATCCTTCTCTGATTCCTAAGGTGGGGGGTGAAAGCTTTATGTTAGCCTTTGAAGAGTATGGCCTTCATGAATGTCTGTTTCCCTGAGCAACTCTATTTGAATGCATTTAATAACCGTAGCTTCTAGTTTCCAGTAAGGAAAATAAATAAGAGGAAATACAACTATAGGCAGCACTGGGATGATGTCAACCATGGAAATATCAGCATGTTCCTGGACAAGTCATGGAGAGCCAAGTGCTCAAGAGCCATTAAATCCTTTCGTAGGAATAGGTTCTGAGGACCAAATGCTGTTAGAGTCTTCAGGGAAGCAAGATAACACAGCTGGTAAAGAGCATGAGTGCACTTGGGTCTAGGTTTGTATATCCTGGCGTTGTCACTTACTAGCTCTGTGACCTGAGCAAATAACCTCGTGTCTCAATTTTCTCATCTTCAAAGTGGGAAATAAAAATATTATCTAATTCATAGGTAG
Source organism: Theropithecus gelada (assembly GCF_003255815.1). Taxonomy (NCBI): domain Eukaryota; kingdom Metazoa; phylum Chordata; class Mammalia; order Primates; family Cercopithecidae; genus Theropithecus; species Theropithecus gelada. Next base: position 85,789,813 of record NC_037683.1, read on the forward strand.
TATTTATGTGGAACACTTGCACACATAAGCATTCAATATTATCAAAGTGTTAGCTGTTAAATTGTGTATGAAAGTCTTGAATGAAGATTTTCACTCACTGCCTTTTCTCTCACCACTGCCCTTACTCCTTTCTTTTTTACTAAATATAATTTTGCCACTTCAGCCAGGCGTGGTGGCTCACGCCTGTAATCCCAGCACTTTGGGAGGCTGAGGCAGGCAGATCACTTGAGGTCAGGAGTTTGAGACCTCCTGAAACCTCGTCTCTATTAAAAATACAAAAAATTAGCCAGGCATGGTGGCGCATGCTTGTAATCCCAGCTACTAGGGGGGCTGAGGCAGGAGAATCACTTGAACTCTAGAGGTGGAGGTTGCAGTGAGCTGAGATCACACCATTGCACTCCAGCCTGGGTGACAAGAGCGAAACTCCGTCTCAAAAAAAAAAAAAAAAAAAGAAAAAACAATTTGTCACTTCATTAACTTTTGAGTACCTACATGGAGACCAAAAGTAAGTTGGCAAGAATAAAAAGAAGAATGCACAAAGCTTATACAAACTTTCCTTGAAAAATAATTACAAAAATAAAAGGTACTTTCAGAAAAAAGAAATTTTACATTACCAAAATTAAGATTATTTTACTCTATTCTAACCCAACAGATACAGGTTGTTTCATAACCCCATTATGGGGAAATTTAGGTAGGGCCATTTTCATCACTTAATTCGTCTCATCCCCGACTCCTGCTGCCTCCTAGAAGCATTCATTATCTCAATATAATTTCACCGATTATTGAGTCGTTATTATTCTGCCGCTTCTACTGTGACCTCTTCATTTCTAAAATCACTCCTTTGCTTCAAAGATGACACACTGGTAAGGATACTAATTTTCCCCTACTCTTGTATTAACCAGGTCCCATAGCCCCAGCATCTGAAATTTGAAAAACCAGAATGTATAATATCATTAGTAAAAAATAGCATATGTAGCAGTCATTGCAACAGCCATTTTCCTGATAACACTTAAAGCTTTCTTATCACTGTTTTCTATCACCATGACTTTCAAAGCATTTTCTGTCTGCTTGATACAGATTATATATATATGGATTTTTTATAGTAATGCTTATGGAATATAGTATCATATACTCTTCTTATTTGGTATTTGTTGATGAATTGAGACCCAGGGAGCATTAAATAATTGCCGAAGCTGTTGCAGTGAATTCATTGTGAAACCTTGAATCCAGAATCTAGATTTTGACTCTTCAGAAGTCCTGTTTCTGCACTCTTGAGCTTATAGTAGAACTATATGCCCTAGCCCTTTCAAGCAACGTAAGAGTATCACTGGGATTTAACATAGTTACCATAGTATCTCCTTTTCCTTAGTCTGCTTAATTCTATCCCATCCTAAAGAACTTTATATTGGTCTGTCCTGTCACTCTGTCTTCCCTGCAAAGTTTCCCTTCATACCTTCATTCTTTCCCTTACCCTACGGGCATCTGATTCCATTTTCAACCACTCTACTAACTATTGTTATCATCAAAGTCAGCGATGAACCCCTTGCCAGATCTCCATGAGGCCCCTTTTCAGTCCTTAATTGATTCCATATTATCTGAGATGATGGAGCATGGACACCTCAAAATTCTTTTCTGCCGCTATTTAGCTTTGCTCACCTGTTCTGATCTTTGCCCTGTGACTGTTCTTCTTAAAACTCCTTTTTGTTAGTAAAGATTTATTGAGCATTACTGTGGAACAGACATCATGTTAAACATTTTACCTGAGTAATTTAAGGGTCAGCCTTTCTATCGTGCAAGAATCATCTTTCCCTAATTATTTTTTGGGAGCTGGGTGTGTGTCACATTCCACTCCCACGTTTATCTGCACTGCTGCTTGCTTCATCTCTGTCACCAGCCCCTAAAGTTTGTGAAATCTGAATACAGATAGTTACCACTTTGATGGGTTTCAAAATGTGTAAATCAGAGATTTGGAGATTTTTTTGACTTTGGGAGGAAAAATGTGGCACATGGTAGCCCGGTCTTTACAGGGGCACACAAAAGATAGTTTCCCTCATAACAAAATTGATTTCTGATACCATAGATCCCAAACAGTTTTTCTGAAAACCCAGTTCTAGGATCTGAGCAATGTGTGGATAAGTGTTAAAGGTTTTTACATGTGAAGGTGTGGTCTTTCATTGTGGCTCTTGCATTTTGCTAGAGGCCAAAAAAAAAAAAAAAAAACCAAAAAAACAAAAAGAAAAGTTTTCCAAGGAAAAATTCCCCTCTTTAAAGAGAACTACATAATGAAAACTTATGTGGGAGGTTTGGGTGTCCCCAGTCTTGAGTCACTACCCAGAAAAAGAGAGCATGCTAGAAAGCCTTCAGGCATTTAACAGGAGAAAATCCCACGTTTAGGTTTTAAAGCCCCTCTATTTTCCCTCTAATCCTTTCCTGTTATTCCTTGCTACCTCAATTGCCTGTCCTCTTAAACAGTGATTCCAATATTCCCCAGACCTGGGATATCTGTCTGTTTTTTTCTGGAACAGGAGAAGCAATTACTCCATCACAGAAATGGTGTGTGATGTGAGAGAACCAGATTTCAACATCAGTCTTCTCTCAATTCTCCACCCCCTCATTCCTTACAAAGGGATTGTTCTTGCTCCTCAATATCTCTGGAGTCAGCCTTTGGGTGTAGGAGAGCAGCTTGGGAGAGATTGCTAACATGAGCAGAAACAGTTTGTCTCTGTTCAGGATTCTAATGCAATCCAGGTCTCCCTACATCGCTATACTGTATACATTCTCCATCCTTACCATTATGCAAAGCCACATAAAGACCCAACCGCCTTGATGCGCTGTGCCCCCAAATACAAACATGAGGGCTTTGAGCTTCATGTGTTGTGACTTAGCACAGACATCAGATCCAGCTTAAGTTTTTTCTTTATTTAACATTTCCTTCACTCTGTGTGAATGTTCTGTCTCCTTACCTACTTGGAACCATCTAGATTCTCCTTTCACTTAAATGATAAAAAAAAAAAAAAAAAAAAAAAAATGCTCAGGATTTTGCCTTAAAGAAAACTTGTCATTTGGCCTCTTTGTCATCTACTGATTAAGGTTGGAAGCTATTTGATCTTAGTGACAGTCTCTCGGCTTTGCTACAACACCTAATATAAGAATTCTCCACTCATTAAATCATAACCCCCTTTGGCTGAACTTGTTCAAGGAATAAAACAAATGCTTCATCTGGACATAGAATTGTGATTTCTTAGTCAGTATAAGATTTAATGGGCATTTTTTAGTCGCGGTTATAGTTACTGTTTATCAACCTTAAAAATTAATTTCAGTATTGTATTTCTTTTAGTCATCTGTCCCCTTTAAAAATGGCAACAAATAATACTGGAAGACAGCTTTTCTTGGGTTTGTTTATTGGATTATCTTTAATAGCCCTGTTTTCGTATTTATTGCCAGGGCTCACGCACAGTCAAATCATCATTAATTAAAATGTGCAAGGCACCCACAAGCAGCATAAATAAATCAGAATGGAGAGGCCAGCCTCACCCGAGTGTCTTGCGATGTGGGTTAGCCTAGAGGAAAGGCACGTTCTCTGAAAATCAGAAAAGAGCTTTTTCTACCCGATTAAAAGCAAGGAACTATGAAGCCACTGGTTTTCCAAGAGAAAGGTCTTTTCAGGCCCCTCCGAGGGTTAACTTTATGACAAAATGAAAGATTATCCTCTGCCATCTGTCGCTGAAACCCTGTCTCCATTTTATATTCAAGCCTTGGAGCAAAGAGAAACTAAAGGAAATGGAGAGACTTAAATGTAACTCGGAGCTGTTTCATAAGTTTATTTCTCATTTGTCTTCGTCAGAAGGATTTCAAGATTGGGCCATTTAATAGACTCTCACTGACAGCTTGACGGGAAGATGAGCGGTCCACTGTTGGAGATATTTGGAAGAGGACTGCATTCTGCTGTGGGGATTGGTGGGAAAATAAGGGAGAGACAGAAGTCTAGGTCCTAACATGGAAACCAATTAAGCTAAAAGCCCAAGAAGCCGGTGCTTCTTGGAACAATGGCTTCTGTGGCCCTGTGGAGGCAGCATCCTGCATCCATCCGGGGAAAGACGAGTGGTGCTCTTCAGAGAAAGGTGAAGTGGCCAAGGTGGTGTTCTTGAGAAAGGCAATTGTGAGAGTCTTCTCACATTGTAGGGGTTCAGTTCTGAGGAGAAAGAACATTTGTCAATGAAACAAACTGTGAGGAAGTCACAGCCTTTATGAGGAAATAGCCTTCTCAAAGCAAGATTCCTCTGGCTCCATTACACTCATTTACCAGAAATTCATTTGATGGGTGTGTTGCGCTTCAGTGAATCTCAATGTTCTCCCACAGAATTTCACCTGAGAAATGGGGTCTGCGGGCCTGGTGTGGTGGCTCACGCCTGTAATCCCAGCACTTTGGGAGGCCGAGGCGGGCGAATCACCTGAGGTCAGGAAGTTTGAGACCAGCCTGACCAACATGGTAAATCCCCGTCACTACTAAAAATACGAAAATTAGCCAGGCATGGTGGCCCACGCCTGTAATTCCATCTACTCGGGAGGCTGAGGCAGGAGAATCACTCGAACCCGGGAGGCGGAGGTTGCAGTGAGCCAATATCGTGCCATTGCACTCCAACCTGGGCAACAGAGTAAGACTCTGTCTCAAAAAAAAAAAAAAAAAAGAAAGAAAAAAAAGAAAAGAAAGAAAGAAAGAAATGGGGTCTGCTAAGAGTTTTGTTTTTTCAATTCATCGATGGCTTATGGGGTAGATGGGCCGTTAGTTCCACTCTAGTGCAAGAACCACTCCCTCTCTCCTCTCCGCCTCAGAGTTTACTTATTTATTCCAGAAACAAAGGCACAGACGTCATTGTCAGGTTGTGCACTTGAATTTCAACTCAGAACTGACCACAGATAAGCTTGAAGCAAACTGAAAGACTCTTGGTAGATAGTATGGGAAAGTCTAAACAAAACATTGGTGGCCAGGAAGAATGCCTCATGGTGACATGTAAGGAGGCCAACCAATGCCCAGACAAGACAAGGAGAGCCTCAGGAAAGAGAGGTTAGTGACCACACCCTCTGAGTTCTCATTCTGTCCTATTGAAGAGGGAATGAGGCTCTGAATAAAATTCTTTCTCCTCGTCCAGAATCCTAAAATGTTAAAGCTGGAAAGAACCTGAATATACTGTCTAAAGCAAAGCCTTCATTTTTCAGGTGAAGAAAACTGAGGGTCTCAGAGGTCAAGGCACTAGTCTGTGGTCACACAGTTGCTTCACGACAGACCCAGACGTAGCCTGTGATTTTCCTGAGGCTCAGTCCACTTCTCTCTGGTCTGAGGAGACATTTATTTTATTTTAATTCTTTTAAAAAATACATTTTATTTTTAATGGATAATTAATAATTGCATATACTTAATGAGGTACAGTGTGATATTTTCATATATATGTATTCATTATGGAATAATTAAATCAAGCTAATTAAGGAAGAACAATTTATTTTCTTTCTTTCTTTTTTTTTTTTTTTTTTTGACGGAGTTTTGCTCTGTCACCCAGGCTGGAGTGCAATGGCGCAACCTGGCCTCACTGCAACCTCCACCTCCGAAGTTCAAGAGATTCTCCTGCCTCAGCCTCCCGAGTAGCTGGGACTACAGGCGCCTGCCACCATGCCTGGCTAATTTTTGTATTTTTAAGGGTTTCTCCATGTTGGCCAGAATAGTCTTGAACTTCTGACCTCAGGTAATCCAATTGCCTCAGCCTCCCAAAGTGCTGCGATTACAGGCGTGAGCCACCATGCCCAGTGAACAATTTATTTCCTAATCATCAGAAGAAAAATAAAGATAATATATTCTCTGTTCATGTAAGTATGTCCAAGTAATTTATTAAGGAGTACGAAAAGAGGACTAAAACCCTTAACTAAAAATGAAGTAAAAAGTTTAGATTTCTGGCCTTGCACATGTAGTTCCAGCTACTAGGAAGGCTGAGGGGGGAGGAGAATCACTTGAGCAGAGGAGTTCAAGGCGATAGCGTGCTGTGATCGCACCACTGCACTCCATCCTGGGTAACAGAACAAGATGCTTTTTCTAAAAATAAACAAATAAATAGAAATTTAGATTTAGATTCTAAGAAAAGTTACCTTGATCATTGACTACATTGTTACTTTCTTTTTTTTTTTTTTTTTTTTTTTTTTTGATAGAGCCTGGCTCTGTTGCCCAGGCTGGAGTGCAGTGGCGCAATCTCAGCTCACTGCAAGCTCCGCCTCCCAAGTTCACGCCATTCTCCCAGCTACCCGGGACTACAGGCACCCACCACCATGCCCGGCTAATTTTTTGTATTTCTTTTGGTAGAGATGAGTTTTCACCGTGTTAGCCAGGATGGGCTTGATCTCTTGACCTAGTGATCTGCCCACCTTGGCCTCCCAAAGTGCTCGGATTATAGGCATGAGCCACTGCACCCGGCCTGTTATTTTCTTTTTAATAAAATTCTCTATTATTTCTAGAGTATGGCCAGACATGGTACATAAACCTTCAAAAGTGTCCTGGCACGTCCATCTCTTCTCCTATCCAATAAATCACATTATTCTCATCTCCACTTCCAGTTACCTTCTTAAATTTCCCAATTCTGGTAATATTCCCTTTAAATGTTAGGAGAACGCACATTCATTTTTAAAATTCCTGTATCCACTTAGCAAATTATAGCTAAAACTAAAATTTAAATACTTCATCAATCTTATTTCTAAATAGAAAACAGGTAAGTACAGGCAAGTCTGAATTATAGAACTTTTTGAAAGAAATTTAATTGACTTAATTGCAACAAATGAGTTTACAAGATTTAAAAAAAGACGTTGGGAGTGGGTGGCTGGATAAGAATGAGCTGTAATCACCATAAGAATTATTTTCATTTTTCCAGGCTGGCACTTTGCCTCACGTCTGTAATTCCAGCATTTTGGGAGGCCAAGGTGGGCAGATCACTTGGGGTCAGGAGTTCAAGACCAGCCTGGGCAACATGGTGAAACCTCATCTCTACTAAAAACACAAAAATTAGCCAGGTGTGATGGCGTGTGCCTGTAGTCCCAGCTACTCGGGAGGCTGAGGCAGGAGAATCGCTTGAACCTGGGAGGCAGAGGTTGCAGTGAGCCAGATGGTGCCACTGTATTCTAGTTTGGATGACAGAACAAGAGCCCATCTCAAAAAAAAAAATTATTTTCATTATTCTGAAGGAAGAAATTGGCAAAGTTCGTTTGCAGCTGGAGCACAGTCTTAAAATCTTTGCCACATTATTGTCATGCTTAGCAAATACAAACTATTCCCACCTCCACCAACTCCCTTAGGACTCAGACTCTGTAAGATTTACAGAGTTCTGAAGAAATGTCTTCCTTTCAAGATGAATTTGTGGAAGCATCTGAAAATTTAAAAAGCATATAAAATAGTCATTTGCTAAATGCATCAGACCCTCGGGGACTCTAATGAACAGTTGTGTTGAACTGGATACATAAAGCTTTCCATTTGTTATCATCTCCAAAATCCTTGTCAAAGTTGTCATCATCCTGAAGGCCTGACTCATTTTTAGCGTATCTGAGCAGGCTGTTCCTATCTGTCAGTTATAATTGTTCTTCTCATTTCTCTAGTCATTTTGGTGAAGGTTCCCCCGGCTGCACAGCCCACTACACCTCCTCCCCCAGTTGTCCCAACTGACATACTTGGATTTGGTATTTGCTAAGATGTCCAGTTGTGAGCTCCCCCACTTCATTCTGGATGTGGCTCATCACAAACTGGCCACTGCTCTAGATTCGCCCAGATTGGTGCCACTGAAACTGTTTTCCTTTTTTAAGAATGTTATATGAACTGATGAGGTTTCTTCTAGATGACTTCCCCCATATATTGTTACATTTTGTGTGAATAAAATAACCAATAATTCCTGGTGGACAATGCAGGATGTTTTGCTAACTTTATTAGCTAGTTTCCCAAATTTGGAGTACACAGTTACTATTTTTTCCTCTAAAGTAGACTGGGCACGGCGGCTCACGCCTGTAATCCCAGCACTTTGGGAGGCCGAGGTAGGCAGATCACCTGAGGTTAGGAGTTTGAGACCAGCTTGGCCAACATGGGGAAAACCTGTCTCTACTAAAAATACAAAAATTAGCTGGGTGTGGTGGCGGGCGCCTGTAATCCCAGCTAGTCGGGAGGGTGAAGCAGGAGAATCACTTGAACCCAGGAGGTGGAGGTTGCAGTGAGCCAAGATCATGCCATTGCACTCCAGCCTGGGCAACAAGAGTGAAACTCTGTCTCAAAAATAAATAAATAAATAAATAAATAAATAAATAAATAAATAAATAAAGTAAATATGTTCTGCCTGTTTAACACCAGAAGGTTTGGCACATGGGAGCCACTCACTGCTTTTTTTGTTGTTGTCACTGATTTTTCTCTTTCTTTTAAGTATTTAAGAAAATAAGATGCTGGGCCAGGCGTGGTGGCTCACACCTGTAATCCCAGCACTCTGGGAGGCTGAGGCGGGTGGATTGCTTGAGGTCAGGAATTCAAGACCAGCCTGGCCAACATGGTGAAACCCCGTCTCTACTAAAAATACAAAAAATTAGCCAGGCGTGGTGCGTGCACCTGTAGTCCCAGCTACTCAGGTGGCTGAGGCAGGAGAATTGCTGGAACCCGTGAGGCAGAGGTTGCAGTGAGCCGAGATCGCCTCACTGCACTCCAGCTTGGAAGACAGAGTGAGACTCCGTCTCAAAACAAAAAAAAGAAGAAGAAAATAAGATATCAAATAATGAGTTTTCATTACAAATAGTATAACGGACCAAAAAAAAAAAAATTACTGATTTTTGAAGATCACTTTCCGATGTAAAGAAAAACAAACAGGGCTGGGTGCAGTGGCTAACGTCTATAATCCCAGCACTTTGGTAGGCTGAGGTGGGACTATCACTTGAGGCCAGCAGTTGGAGACCAGCCTGGGCCATATAGCAAGACCCCCATCTTCACACACAAAAAATTAAAATTTAACTGGGCGTGATAGTGTGCTCTTGTAGTCCCAGCTACTCAGGAGGCTCAGGTGGGAGATTGCTTGAGCCCAGGAGTTCAAGGTTATAGTGACTGTGATTGTGCTACTGCACTCCAGCCTGGGCAACAAAACAAGACTCTGTCTCAAAAAAAAAAAAAAAAAAAGAAAGAAAAGAAAAAAGAGAAACAAGCATGGTGATGAGTCAGGTACTGTGAAATGTGCCAGGGAATACAAAGATGAGCACATCACTATCAGTCTTTGATTCTAAGGGCTTTACATACACATTTAGTTTTCTTACAGTTAGATGATGTTGTAAACTTGCACAATCCGTAACGTGCATTAGGAAACTGGGCCATGAAGCAGTAACAAAGTAGAACCTCATCCATTTATTCACATCACACTGGGTAGGCTCTCCTTCCTCTGATGACTATGCCACTGGAAAATGTGGTCCCAGAGTCATTCTAGCAGAGAAATGAGAGAAAGGAGGTTCAAGCGGAACGTTTTCTAGGGTCAAACTTAGAAGTGACTTACGTTCATTCTACCCACCATTCCTGGCTCAGACTCTGACACACAGCTAACCGCAAGGAAACCTGAGGATTGTTATCTTACTATGTGCAGAAAAAGAGGAACTGGCGTGATACTAAAGAAAAAGTGATTTGCGACACATGTGAAAATGGTAAGGTGGACTTTATTCAGTGATAGGTATAGCAACTACCGAAATAGAGTTTCAGAGCAGTGGAAGGGGATTGGACTCAACTCTGTGTACAACAAGGAAAAGTGGGAATGTATAGCCAAGAAGCACAGTGGAGGAGTCGTTGGATGGAAAAAGAAATAAAAGGAATGGTTACTAAGAGGAAACATGAGGTAAGAGGGGATTCTAGCTAACCAGGAAGAAGGGTTCTTGCTAGGGTGATCAGAAATCACCTGGGGGATGGTGAGAGATGAATGTGGTCAGAAATTAAGAGTGATCAGATACCGAGGATGAGGGATCATGGCTAAACTAGCTTAGCAGGATTCTTGCTAAAGTCAGGCTCTTGAGGACAGGCCCAAGGGTGGGCCCTGTTGAAAAAGAGCTCAAAGGGGCTGGCTAGAGTTTTGTCAAGAAGAGAATCTTTGTGAGTAGCAAGCACTTAGCATTGTTTCTTTTGCATAACCGGAGATCTTTTCCTCTGAATGTTTCATAGAATGTATCAACATGTAAAATCAATGTCAATATTTCCCACAACCATGGTAAATTAATGTTTTTGTGATCATAATGGTACTTCTCAAAGAGAGCTATTTATTCCTTTATTGAATCTGTCATATCAAAGAAATGGTGCACATTGATAAAGTTTTTATCTGTGGCTAAAATCTTTGCAACTAATATTCATGTAAAAGCATACCTGAATTATAGTTAACAAAATTGTTCTTTCTGCATGGTATTTTAATAGTTAAAGCAAGATTCTTTGGCCACACTTTCTAGTTCTTGTTGTGTCCTTAATATAGTTGGTTAAATCGAGTCTCCCAAAAAGATATGCTGGAGTCCTAATCGCCAGTACCTGTGAATGTGACTTTATTTGGAAATAGGATCGCAGAGATAATCAAATTAAGGTGAGGTTACACTAGAACAAGATGTGCTCTAAATCTAATGACTATTTTCTTTTTTTTTTTTTTTTTTTTTTTTTTTTTTGAGACGGAGTCTCGCTGTGCTCCCAGGCTGGAGTGCAGTGGCGTGATCTCGGCTCACTGCAAGCTCCGCCTCCCGGGTTCACGCCATTCTCCCACCTCAGCCTCCCAAGTAGCTGAGACTACAGGCGCCCGCCACCACGCCCGGCTAGTTTTTTGTATTTTTAGTAGAGACAGGGTTTCACCATGTTAGCCAGGATAGTCTCGATCTCCTGACCTCGTGATCCACTCGCCTCGGCCTCCCAAAGTGCTGGGATTACAGGCTTGAGCCACCGCGCCCGGCCTAATGACTATTTTCTTACTGAGAGAAAGAAGATGGAGATTTGGATACGGAGACACACAGACTCACAGGAAGAAGGCCATGAAGACAGAGGCAGAGACCGAAGATATGTAGCTGCAAACCAAAGAACTTTAAGGTTTGCTGACAACCATAAGAAATTAGGAGAGAGGCACGAAATGAATTTTTTCTTAGAGCCTTCAGAAGGAACCTACACTGCTGACACCTTGATTTTCTTTTTCTTTTCTTTTCTTTTCTTTTATAGAGGGGGGGTCTTGCTATTTTGCCCAGGCTGGTCTCAAACTCCTGGGCTCAAGTGATTCTCCCACTTCTCTCTTTCAAAGTGCTGGGATTACAGGTGTGAGCCACCACGCCTGGCCAACATCTTGATTTCAAACTTCTAGCCTCCAGAACTGTGAGATGATAAATTTCAGTTGTTTTAAGGAACCCATCCTGTGGCAATTTGTTACAGTAGTCCTAGGAAATTTGTGCTCCACTTACAAAGAATCTGGTCTTTAAGTGAGAGAGATGTCATATTTAGGGTCTTACTTTGTGCAAGGCACTGTTAGACATTGGTGATTCAAAGAAGGTGCAAGGAGCTTATAAATTACTGAAAGTGAAAGACATGTAATTACATATATTTGAATTCAACTGTGGAAAAAGCATTTTTGTCTTTTAGAATCCCCAACCCCAAAAAAGAATATAAAAGATTGTGTTATGCATTACTACTTCTTATTCTTCCTCTAATAGTCAAATAATCCACTTCAATTCAATAATTGTCTATTGCCTAACTATAATCTTTTGAGACATTAAGTATATTACTGATATCATACAAACTATGATACAGGAAACATCCTATTTGTTTATCCTCAGTATTAAGGGAAAATTATTGATGTTTATTAACCCTTTTATGATTTAGAATGTTGCTACAAGCTAAGAAGTATGTAACAGTTGATAATTTTTGGAAATCAATTCGTATCAGGAAAACAAGGGCAAATAAAAAACAATTATTCATGATGCAGGTTGGTTTTTGAGGCCAAACAAAACAGTTGTTTTGTGTTTGAGATGGGATGTCCAACTTAGAATACCTCTGTCTTAGTCTGTTCAGGCTGTCTTAACAAAACACCATAAGCTGGGTTGCTCATTCACAACAAAAATTTATTTCTCACTGTTCTAGAGGCTGGGAAGTTCAAGATCCAGGCCTCAGAAGATTTGGGGTTTGGTGAGGGCCATCTTCTCACTGTAGCCTTACATGGTGGAAGAGGTAAGGCAGCTCTCTGGAACCTCTTTTATAAGGGCACTAATCCAGTTCATGAGGACTCAGCCCTTATGACCTCATCACCTCCGAAATTCTCTATCTCCTAACACCATCACTTTGACAGTCAGATTTCAACATATGAATTTGTGGGAGTCACCAGCATTGAGATGATAGCAACCCCTTATTAGAAATCATTCATGAGGAACTGAAACTGTCAGGAAACCTCTGTGTAAATGCTGGGAAACAAACAAATAATGCTGATAATTACCTGACTGCTTTTGGAATTGTCCCTTTTTGTGGCATCTGCTGAACGTGAGACTAGATCATTGTCAGCTGATTGCAGAAGAACCACTATGATATTATAATGGGGTCCTGACTCCATGACTGTGTAATGCATGGCTTTCTAAGTGTTTATTACTGACCTAACTTTGCAGCTCCCCTAGATCCCCTAACTCTACCATCTTTGGTTGCAACCAATGACGTGTTATTGCAAAACAGGTAATCTCACTCAGATAAGTATTAATCAGAGGGGCTGCATTTCCAGAGTTCATTTCAATGGTTTTCAACTGATTTCTAGAGTTTAATATCAATAGCCATTTCTCTTCCATAGGAGGGAGATGAACCATCCTGTTTGTTCAATAATCAGTGACAGCGTGGCTTTAACGTCTCTTCCACTCCTTTCCAGCTCAGGTCTTTGTTAACTTGATGGAGATAGCTTGGGCCAGGGAGGGCAGAGTGAAGATGAGAAAGCAAAAAAAGTGTGTGAACAGTTTTGACCAGCAGCATTGACTCTGTGCTAAATATTGTGCTCAGCTCTTTGGATGTTATTTTGTTGAATTGGAAAGAACACTGTAAAGTTTTCTTGTGAGGCACACTTTCCTACTGAAGAAATAAAAGCATTAAATAACTTGCCCCCAAATACATAGCTATTAGAATTGAAACAAAGACTTCAGCCCAGATCTGTCTAATTTCAAGGTCCTTGGTTTTTTCTACTACATTTCTCTTTGAGATACAGTTACTCAAAGGTGCCCAAACCTCTGCCTCCCTCCGGTCCTGGTGCCTTTCCCATGTTCCTGAGAAGATCATGTGGCACACTTCTCTAAATGTCTCTGTGCCATATCTCTTGGGATCAAAAGGCCATTCCAATAACTCTTGTGTATTTCTTAATGTATGCTCAGATGACCCTGGTTTGCATTTAGAGAAATGAAGCTAAGATCTTGGTGATAACTACATATATATTTTGGTGATAACTACATATATATACGCACACATATATATACGCACACATATATATGTGTGCGTATATATATACATTTGATTATGTGCTTGTATTTAATTAAGTGAGTGCCTACTGTTGTGAAAATACTTTTGAATACAATTCTGAAGTTGTGCGAGGGAACTCGGACAATAGGTATGCTGGGAGCTGTCTGATTTCCTTGTCCTAGGTTCTTACTCAACTTTTCTAGACAACTCATACAATGCAGTAGAAAAAGAATTCTTTATTCCCACTGCCTTTCTTTAGCTCTTCTTCAGAGCAGGGGAAGTGTGACTATGGCTTTAGATAGTTTAAATAGTCCTTCAAAGGTGGCAAATAAACAGTATCAATGAACAGAAGATGAAATGAGTGACACCCATTTGAGTTTCAGTTTTATCATTCAGTTTCATGGAACTCCAAAGAATAATGTGATTAAGTGGTTTGTTTTTGCAAGGATTTTCCAGGTGAAAGATCTGAGCTATATACTGAGGAATCATAGGATTAAAATAGAGATGGGTTTGCTTCTACGACAGCATTTTGCAAAATAATGTGGCCGGGTACCATTGCTCATGCCTGTAATCCCAGCACCGTGGTCGAGGCAGATGGATCACTTGAGGCCAAGAATTCAAGACCAGCCTGGCTAACCTGGTAAAACCTCATCTCTACTAAAAATACAAAACTTAGCCAGGCCTGGTGGCACGCACCTGTAATCTCAGCTACTCAGGAGGCTGAGGCATGAGAATCACTTGAGCCCAGGAGGCAGAGGTTGCAGTGAGCCGAGATTGCGCCATTGCACTCCAGCCTGGGTGACAGTGATCCTGCCTCAAAACAAACAAACAAAGAAACAAACAAAGCAAACAAAAAAACACACACAAAAAACCCCACCTCTGATGTGACCCATGGATAGAAAACAACAAAGTTTTAATGAGACTATATATGCTTGTACTTTAAAATGGGGCTAATTCATAGATACAGAAAACTATACTTATGACAGTTTATATAAATGAGCCACTGGACTGTCCAAATTTACCTCTTTTTATTGTATGGGCCTAGTGACTGCAGTGGCGCGATCTTGGCTCACTGCACCCTCTGCCTCCCATGTTCAAGCGATTCTCCTGCCTCAACCTCCTGAGTAGCTGGGATAACAGGCACCAGCCACCACACCTGGCTAATTTTTGTATTTTTAGTAGAGAGAGAGTTTCACCATGTTGGCCAGGCTGGTCTCAAACTGTAGACCTCAAATGATCTGCCTGCCTTGGCCTCCCAAAGTGCTGGGATTACAGGCATGAGCTACCATGCCCAGCCAGGAGAAGTATATATATATATATATATATATATATTTTTTTTTTTTTGGAGACAGAGTTTCACTCTTGTTGCCCAGGCTGGAGTACAATAGTGCAATCTTGGCTCACTGCAACCTCCGCTTCCTGGGTTCAAGCGATTCTCCTGCCTCAGCCTCCTGAGTAGCTGGGATTACAGACATGCGCCACCACGTCCGGCTAATTTTGTATTTTTTAGTAGAGGCAGGGTTTCTCCATTTTGGTCAGGCTAGTCTCAAACTCCTGACCTCAGGTGATCTGCCCACCTCAGCCTCCCAAAGTGCTGGGATTACAGAGATGAGCCACCACACGTGGCCTAGGAGAAGTATATTCTAATTAACAGAGTCACTTAGGGAGAGCTGTCAAAAATAAAGATTGTCCCATACATTCTGATTCAATGGGAATGAATTGAGATCCAAATATGTGTGTGTGTGTGTGTGTTTGTTTTTAACTCTCCAGTTGATTTTGGAGAATGCTAAAAGATTTGGGCTACCTTTCTAAGCATGATTTAGGAAAATCTCATCCATTTTCAATATTTGGATCCAATGGATTGGGAAGGATTATAAACATTAGAAGAGTTTCAAAGACTGATTCTCAGGCATCCCTCCAGCAACAGCAAACTAGGGTACAAGTTCAGGGAGAAAGTATACAGCAAAAGAGGGAACACTTAGTAATAAACAAGTGCTGTTGTCCTGAACAGACTCAGACTAAATTTGAACTTCTCTATTTATTTTAGCCTTGGAAATAGTAGGTTATAGATGGTTTAGTTTCTCGCCATTACTCAGAACAGTACCCTGATGAATCAGCTAGGACTATAAGAAAATATCTGGACTTACATGATTGAGACAATTACTATGTAAGATGACACACTTGAAATTCGTATTTCTTGGCTTATGAACACATGTATCGTGTAAAGCATGATATCTTAAGACCCTGATCTGAGTTTGAGAGGAGTGGGAGAGAAATAGGAAAAAGCAAACTAAATAGCAAGGCAAGGTTATTTTTAAAAGGACCAACCAGAGGACTACATTTGTGACCCACCAATTCATTTTCTCCATCAGTTCATGGAACTATCGTTGTTGCCTCTAATAAGAGGCATTTGCTTTCTCCATCAGTTCATGGAACCATTGTTGTTGACTCTAAAAAGAAGAGAAAAGGTATTTCATTTTTTTCTGATATTGTCTTAGAGAAGCAAAGCAGATTTGATATTCTTGGCTTGTGTAACATGTATTTCTCTCTTAAGGTGCTCAAGTATCTCCACAGGAAGGCCATTTAGATGGTGGGTCTTTGAGTCATGGATCTCTTTAAAAATTCTACCAAGAAACAGACACCAAATTTTGCATGCAATTTCAGGGACTTATGGACCCCAGCTTGACCTGTCAGCCTCGCAAGGAAACTAGTGGTGGAATTTCATTTCCATTCTACCAAATGAATTTCAGTTGATTAAAAAGTGACCAATTGTTACACTCCATAGATCAGAATCTAGCCTCTTATACATCTGTGAATATAACCTTTTGCAGAGGTAATTAGTCATGTTGAAACTAATTTTTTTGTTTGTTTTGAGATGGAGTCTCTCTCTCTCGCCCAAGCTGGAGTGCAGTGACTCCATCTCGGCTCACTGCAAGCTCCGCCTCCCAGGTTCACACCATTCTTCTGCCTCAGCCTCCCTCTGAGTAGCTAGGAGCTGCAGGTGCCAGCCACCACACCCAGCTAATTTTTTGTATTTTTTTTTAGTAGAGATGGGGGTTTCACCATGTTAGCCAGGATGGCCTCAATCTCCTGCCCTCGTGATCCATCTGCCTTGGCCTCCCAAAGTGCTGGGATTACAGGTGTGAGCCACCGTGCCCGGCCCTGAAACCAATTTTAAAACACTGAATCTCTATTAAGCCCTCACAATGTGCTTACCATGACTAAATATATATATATATATATATATATATATATATATATATATATATAATTTTAATTCTTAAAGTCTGCATAGATGAATGCAATAAGATACTCAAGAGTAAGTAACTTTCCCAGAGTCACACAGTTTTTGAGTCACAAACTTCAAAGTCAGTATCTAACCACCATCTACTCCTTTACTTTCCCACCCTAGAAGGAAAATTTTACTCTCCACCTACGATGGTTACAAATTTTGTAAGGTGTGTTTTCCCTGGTAGAAGAGGCTTCAAGTAATGATCTATACCTAATAATATCCAACATTAATTTTGAAATTCTGACCACTGATCTTCATGAAATTCCAATGGAATTTACTTCTTCAGTTCTAAAATTAACACGACCAATTTAGTAATTCAGAAGATTATTTTTGTCCATTGGACTAGCTTATGATCTCCTTGAAAGCTGAAACCATGAATGCCTCACTTATCCTTCTCACATGTGGCACGCCTAGGCCTTAGGAAGATGCCCAGTGTCAAATACAGGAACCTGTTTGTTCATCTCAGTTCTCAATGGCTTCCCAGAAGATACTGTAGCTTCCCACAGATGTAAACCAGGAGAATCCTCTTGTAACAGCTTTAACAGGCCTGTTTCATTTTATTTCTACTAAGTAGCATACATCTAATTAATTTTAAAATCCAGCTCTTGATCTTTAGCTTTAAAAATGTGTACCACTTGCTGGAGAAGAATGGTGTGAACCCAGAGGGCAAAGGTTGCAGTGAGCCGAGATCACGCCACTGCGCTCCAGCCTGGGCGACAGAGCCAGACTTTGTCTCAAAAAAAAAAAAAAATATGTACTGGGCATGGTGGCTCATGCCTGTAATCCCAGCACTTTGGGAGGCAGAGGCAGGTGGATCACCAGAGGTCGGGAGTTCAAAACCAGCCTAACCAACATGGAGAAATCCCATGTCTACTAAAAATACAAAATTAGCCAGATGTGGTGGTGCATGCCTGTAGTTCCAGCTACTCGGAGGCTGAGGCAGGAGAATTGCTTGAACCTGGACTCGGAGGCTGAGGCAGGAGAATTGCTTGAACCTGGGAGGCAGAGGTTGTGGTGAGCTGAGATTGTGCCATTGCACTCCAGCCTTGGCAACAACAGTGAAACTCTGTCTCAAAAAAAAAAAAAAAAAAAAAAAAAAATCCAATGTGTACCACTGGCCGGGCATGGTGGCTCATGCCTGTAATCCCAGAGGCAGGTGGATCAGATGAGGTCAGGAGTTCAAGACCAGCCTGGCCAACATGGGGAAACCCCGTCTCTACTAAAAATACAAAAATTAGTGGGGCATCATGGTGCATGTGTGTAATCCCCGCTACTTGGGAGGCTGAGGCAGGAGAATCACTTGAACCCTGGAAGCAGAGGTTGCAGTGAGCCGAGATCATGCCATTGTACTCCAGCCTGGGCGACAGAGTGAGAAAAGAAAGAAAAGAAAAGAGGAGAGGAGAGGGGAGGGGAGAAAAGAAAGTGTACCGCTGAAAAACGACCTTTAAAGTTTGGAATGCTATTATTCAGTACCAAGTATTATGTTCAAACCAATATGGGCTTCTGTATAAGGGACTGCACATCGTTGGGCAGATTTGATTAGCTGTGACAATTGTCTAGAGTCCTTAAAGATGACTTTAAGCACAGTCTAGGAGTGTGCTATGTGACACAGTTTGGATATTTGTCCCCGCCCAAATCTCATGTTGAACTGTAATCCCCAGTGCTAGAGGTGGGGCCTGGTGGGAGGTGAATGGATCATGGGGGTGATTTCTTATGGTTTAACACCATATCCCCTTGCTGCTGTCATTGTGATAATGAGTTGTTGTGAGATCTGGTCATTTAAAAGTGTGTGGCACCTCAACCTTCTCTCTCTTCCTTCTGCCCCCACTTTGCCTTGAGTAAAAGCTCCCTGAGGCTTCCCCAGAAGCAGACGCTGCCATGCTTCCTGTATAGCCTGCAGAACTGCGAGCCAATTAAACCTCTTTTCTTTATAAATTACTTGACCTCAGGTATTTCTTTACAGCAACACAAGAAAGGCATAATACACTACATAGTAATAGCCACATACGAGTAGTGAGCATTTGAAATGTGGCTACTTTTAATTGAGATATACTCTAAGAAATTGAAGATAGTACATATAGCACATTTTAAAATGCGGCTATTAGAAATTTTAAAATTACATGTTGGCCTACATTAAATTCTATTGGAGGCTGGGCGCAGTGGCTCACGCCTGTAATCCCAGCACTTTGGGAGGCCTAGGCAGGCAGATCACTTGAGGTCAGGAGTTTGAAACCAGCCTGGCCAACATGGAGAAACTCTGTCTCTACTAAAAATACAAATTAGGTGTGGTGGCGCATGCCTGTAATCCCAGCTTCTTGGGAGGCTGAGGCAGGAGAATTGCTTGAACCCAGGAGGTGGAGGTTGCGGTGAGTCGAGATCATGCCATTGCACTATAGCCTGGGCAACAAAGGTGAAACTCCATCTCAAAAAAAAAAAAAAAAAAAAATTATATTGAAAGGCACTGGTAGGGAATTTAAAGCACAGCTGTTGGCACAAGAACCATTGGTAGACAGCATTCTAAATAAGTAATTAAGGCCAGGTGTGGTGGCTCACATCTGAAATCCCAGCACTTTGGGAGGCAGAGGCGGGTGGATCAACAGAGGTCAGGAGTTTGAGACTAGCCTGGCCAACATAGTGAAACCCCATCTCTGCTGAAAATAGAAAAATTAGCTGGGCACGGTGGTCCATGCCTGTAATCCCAGCTACTCAGGAGGCTGAGTGAGGCAGGAGAATCACTTGAACCCAGGAGGTGGAGGTTGCAGTGACCCGAGATTGTGCCACTGCACTCCAGCCTAGGTGGCAGAGTGAGACTGTCTCTAAATAAATAAATAAATAGAAGTAATTAAACGTTTTCTATTTTTGGTAAACTACTGATTTTATAGAGTATTTAATCATTTTCAATATGATAGGTTCTCAGTTTATCAGTCTGTAGATCAAATAAGCAATTTTCCTAGATTCCCTTTTGATTCCTAAAATTTAATAGGGATCTTTGAAAAATACCTCCCCAGTCCAGAAAAATTGTCAAAAACTCCTCTAGTTTGGACAAAAGGTAGAGTTTGAGATGTCTTAGTCAGCATTTAGTCAGATATGAGAGCATTCATGATGTTTCTGGCCTAGAGAATGGGAGACTTTCTGATCACTCTACATATGTTCATAGAAAGACTATATTTTGTGGTTGTTTTATAAAACAAACCACATACATATACTTGGATCACTTCAAAGCCAAACAGAAACGACTATGTATTATCAACTCCTTAGAGAATTTAAAACAGCAATTATTAAAAGCACAAATAAAATAAACTGCTGGATTGGAGTGCTATTCCTTTCACATGCTTTCAGTGTTTCCTAGGAGCAAATTCACATCATTTCTAGGTTTTGTTAAACACATTTTAATTTTGTTAAACCTAAACCAGATCTTGTTTTAATTTTATTAGGCTGTTCTTGGCAGGTGTTATATAAAATGAAGTAAATTGTGTTTAAGAACCACAGAGTAAAAAATAAAATCATGACCTTAAAATGGAAAATTTTGGATTTATACTACTCTTGTTAAATCCATCAACCTGAAAAGTTTCACCAAAATAGGAGAATTAGTCACTGTGGAAGATAGATCCCTGTAAGCAGATCAAATAAAGGTAAACCTATTCTGTTAATCTTCTCTCCTTTTACTTCACACCTTCGCACCCTGAATCTTCACTAATGTAATCCTTTTAGTATTTTTTACTAGGTGTTTTTTTTTTTTTAACTTAGTATTTTTTACCAGTGTAATCATCTTCTTTGTATTGAGTCACATAATGGTTACATGTTTTTTCCTGAATGGACACCAGTTATAAGTGGGATGCTTGCTGTTACCATGGGTCCCAACTTATCAAGTAAAAAATGCTATCCTTTAATCCACTTTAAAAGCCTGTCTTTCATTCAGAGACTCAAATAAAAGTGCCTATCACTCCAACGCTAAAGGACCATGCCTGAATATGAATGCATCACATTTTGATGGCTATAGATTGCATCCACTTCTAATAAGTATCATCACTTTATTTATCAAACCTCTGAAGTCTCAAGTTATTTTTGTCATCTGATATAATCTAGCCACTGATAAAACTGGTTATGCTACCCCAGATATGCAAAGCAATCTAATTTTCACGCCAACCAAATAAGCCACAGCATAACTAAAAACAAAACTTGTTTATGCATAGACAATTTTAGCAGGCATTTTTAAATGTAACACAGATGCTAAAGGTTAATGGCTTGGATGGCAGATTATTCTTAAGTATTACAACTTTTGACTGTAGAGTTACTTTTACAATATCAATTAGTGTAAAACTTAACATTAGAAGCCAAATAATTTTAGTATGTGGATATTATTTATAAGGCCTACTATGGGATAAATCTATGGGAGGGGTTCCTCAGGAAAAATGACCCTACTAAGAAAGAACTTTTCTCATTAGGGTGGACATGAAACCACAACACCAAGATGTGTAAGAGTTTTCTTTAGAGAAATGCTTGAGGTTCTATAATAGTAGACGAATACCACACAACAGAAAATCTAAATCGTATTTGTTAACTGGCATTGTTTGCATGTTTGAATACATTTTTAGTGATGGGAAGGGACAAGAGGGCAGAAGCATATTATATAGCAAGGACCAGCCAACATTTTAAATTTATCCTGGACTATATTCACAAGATCAGTCTGAAAAATTTACCCAGACACAAGTATTTAAGATGAGGTCATTAGGCTATTTGTATTTTTTTTTTTTCCTGGCGGATGCCTGAGCTCTACAAGGTAAGTGCTTAATGTTTTGTTAATAGTTATTGCACTAATCTAAAATTTAAGAATGTATAATAAGGATTTCCTGTTAACTTCTGAGTTGACTGAAAAATTACTCCAATTCCTGAGCAGCGTTGGTTACATTATCAATATATAGTCTGAGGTTCTGTGGTGTCAATAAAAATGATCATAAAAAATATATTCAACACAGATTAGCCAACTAGAAAATAATCTGTAACTTCTTTCATCTTGCTGTTAACTACTTAAGTATCCTTAGCAACATCCCTACCCATAACAAAAGGAAAGTGGCACTTAGCAGTTGCAGACAAAATGGAGTCTTACATTTATGGCACAAAACAGTATTAACTTTACTTCTACGGCTGTAACAGAAATACTCTGGAAGAAAACACAGAAACAGTCTTTGCTTTCATATAAATATAAAACCAGCACTTGTGCATGGAAATAGCTATAAAGTATTAAATGGCACTTTTGTATTCTGTTCTACATGTACACTTGTTTTTAAAGCAGGTTGTACAAACAGGAGAAACTGTATTTCCAGTTTCTTTTTGTTAACAGCCTGTTGCCTCACCCATGGAAACTCTTCTAGGTAGTTTAAGGCTACATAATCTTATTGCTCATCAACCAGCAACCATACCCATCACTCTCCAAAATTATAAGCTAATACTTACAGACAAAAACCACTATTGAGAACTTTGCATTCAAACAGACAAGAGTCGGCCAGGCGCGGTGGCTCACACCTGTAATCCCAGCACTTTGGCAGGTGGAGGCGGGCAGATCACGAGGTCAGGAGATGAGACCATCCTGGCTAACACAGTGAAACCCCATCTCTACTAAAAATACAAAAAATAAAAAATAAAAAATAAATTAGCCGGGCATGGTGGCGGGCGCCTGTAGTCCCAACTACTTGGGAGGCTGAGGCAGGAGAACGGCGTGAACCCAGGAGGCGGAGCTTGCAGTGAGCCGAGATTGTGCCACTCTACTCCAGCCTGGGTGATAGGGCGAGGCTCCCTCTCAAAAAAACAAAACAAAAATGGACAAGAGTCAAATTAAGTCTTTGTACATATTCAAATATTTACATGATATGGAAGAGATTAACCTTTCCAAACTAAACTATGAGTTACCTAAGATGTGTGCCTTTGGAATGGAGGATCTGGGACAGCTTGAGAGGCTTTGCTTCTCAATGTGTATTGATAAATCCATGTGAATGTATTACCAACTCCCAAAATACAGTAATAGTACACTTACCATCTTGCTATTATTAGATTATTTGCCCAAATTTAGTTATTTGCTACCAACTTTAATGCAGATCTCTTGCAAAGAAAGCCTTACGGAAAAGAATGATTCTAATGACTTTAAACTGCAAGTTTAAGTAACAGATCTTTTCACTATACAACTTCATGTAACCAATCTTGTTCTCAAATAGTTTTCTTCCCAAGTTATAGAAACCATTATTCTAGGACATTAAGACAATAGCAAATACAACGTGCCAGGCACAGTTTTAAGTGTTGTCACCTTCATATTCCTGAAGTAGGTGGTCGCTGTCCTCATTTAAGAGATGAAGCAGTCCAAAGTGGACCTAAAATAACTTGCCCAAAATCACAGGCTGATTCCAGGATCCCTCATCTTAATCACTATGCCATACTGCTCAGAAACAACTTTCCCTTGCAAACTAATCCCTTGCAAACTAATCCCTTGCAAACTAATGTTGTGGGAAGCCTACCTAGGATCACACCTGAGGCTCTAGTTTTACAGATCAGGCACACTGAAGATGAGGTTTTTAAAAAGGACTCACCCATTTATATTGTGAATTCATGTGGTCATAGCTTAAGAAAACTTCAGGTGGTGGGGGTGTAAAGATTTGTCTGCTTATGTAAAGGAAACATGGTATATTAAAGTGCTTAATATCTGTACATTTCAAAGGACTTCATGGCCTTGCATTCAGGTTTGAATGCAAGAACCCTCTCAAGTGCCTTACACACTGATTCCCTTTCTTCCCAGTCAATAGACAACCCTGTTCTCATCCGTTTTAATGTTTCTTGTGAAAAACAAAACTACTGATCTACCGGGCACGGTGCCTCATGCCTGTAATCCCAGCACTTTGGGAGGCCCAGGCAGGCAGATCACCTGAGGTCAGCAGTTCGAGACCAGCCTGATCAACATGGAGAAACTCATCTCTACTAAAAATACAGAAATTAGCCAGGTGTGGTGGCAGGTGCCTGTGATCCCAACTACTTGGGAGGCTGAGGCAGGACAATCGCTTGAACCCAGGAGGCAGAGGTTGCAGTGGGCCAGTATTACACCATTGCACTCCAGCCTGGGCAACAAGAGCAAAAACAAAAAACAAAAAACTGCCTGTATCTTGCTACTACTCAGACCTTCAGAGCAATGGAGTCTGAGGGCTCATCTTAACTTCTATATAACATTGACTTCATTTTTAACTTGAAAAATTAAGTTCCCCTTCTAAATCTTCAACTTCTAGATTTTCAACTCAATTATGACTTTTCATACTCAGAGAAATACTACTCTATGTCAGTATAGGAACTTTGACATACACATGTACCTCCCCAACTTGAAGCAGAAGTAGCAGCATGCGAGGAACTGACAGATAAAAACTAGGGTATTTCCATCCCAAACTCGATCACAGAGAAGCAACAGTTGCACTCTGGTATTCATTTACCCCAGTCAAAGTTAACATGTACTTGTCACCCCTTGTTCTTTATGATCTGGCATAAACTCTGCGAAGACCAAATCCATGGGTGCATCCCTGTATTAGAGCCAAACGTAAAACAGAAATGAAACAAGCGTTTTTGTAAACAAAGTAATACCTACTTTCTTCAGAATTATCATAAAACGTCATCTTTTACAACATGGAGAAGGGGGATAGGCCCCAATTGTTCAAATTTCATTTTTTTCCTCAAATTTTAAAACGGTTTTAATCCCAATGGTGCCTATTGAATACTTCAGAAATAAAGTACCATACCTGAAAATGCTTCTAATATCTCGTATCACTTGAACAAGTTCAGGGATGGCAAAGAAAAAAAAATTTACAGTATAGCCATGCAAAGTAACATTTTCTAATTTCCCCCTTTAGGATTCCAACTATGGCTTAAAAACCCAATGAACAAGTGAAGTTTCCCTCTGTACATGGCTTTTATTATTTACATAATACAATATAGCATCAATGCTGAATAGCATGATTATGTGCAATACATAAATATGAACTATCTGTACACATCTGCAGGTCTAACTCAGAACTAAGGTACATAAAATTGAAAGCAAAACTGAATGCTTTAAGAATAAAAGTAAAAACTAGGACTGAACACTGCAATAAATCAGAAGTAGTGCCTCGTGTACATACTTAACTATTTACAGATGAAAACAGGCATTACCACAACACTAACTATACTCATTTATATATAAAAAACACAAGTTTCATACATCACAAAAAACCTTCCATTATAACACAGAAGTGATATTACCAGACAAGCATCAGTGAAGTATACTGCCTTTTCTAGTTGTTATTGTACAATGCTGTAGATAATGCAGCCCATGCAATACACCCAAGAACACTAGAGTCCTACACCCAAGTACAATATGATAAAGCAGCCCTCTGCAAGTGGTGCTGGATACCACTAAGAAGTCTACTGCAGCCATGTTGGTTATGATTTTCCATGCAGAAGGGTACAGTTACATTAAGAACTGAAGTCTTTTAAAAAGCTTTAAACATTCTTTCTTGAACCAAAACATTCGACAAAAGATGCACATGAAAAATGAACTATTCAGATACCTTTGCAACTTAAAATTCAGATGCATGTTATTCAATAGAGCTGCTGTATGTGAAAACCAAACGTAGAGCTTAAATTTCTTCTTGTAAACAAATTAATTCTAGTGCAGTTCTGTGCTACACATTTTTAGCAATGAGTAATGCAGACATCTTCTGGTGCAGGCCAGCACAATAAGCTTCAAAGATTATCTCAAGACCCTGTTGTTGGCTTGATGGTTTTACTTATAACCAGTTTCGATGTTTACCTTTCACAGAATGTCTTATTTGACAGCTTTAGATGACCAATTTAACCAGGCTTATATATGGCGCCAAACTGGTTTCACGGGAAGGAAGGTCTGATCCTCTTTATGAGCATTTCTTCCTGCTTCCAAGGAACATGTTGTAAAATTAAAGAGGGTGGAGTTTAACTATGGTAGAAGTAGACTGCCAGTCCTTTTCTGGTGTACCATTTTAAAAAAATACAGGCACATAACACTAGCCAAAGATTATACCTTGATTACATTCCCAAAAGGCAGATATGCTGCAAACATGCAGATTTCATTTATTTTGTTTGGCACATGGGAACTATATTTTGTTCCTATTATCTGTGTGTTTCACTTTGCTGTGCAGATTTTCATCCAATTTTTTTCAGGGGAGGGCATATACATTTGTAGGGCTGTATCTATCCAATTCTGCCTGTAACAAACACCCAAACATCCTAAAATATCAATTATAAGACAGACAAGTGTAAAGTAAAACTCTGGAGAACATCAAAGAAAAATGGCCATGCATCTGCTCTTTAATGTTTTCCTACGATATATTAAAATAAAAACAAAGTTTCAGTCTCTTCACAAGAAGTAATTTATATTCTCTGAATTTTTTCAGCCACAACAACTGGATTCTCTTTTCTGATTTTTGCTGCAGCTTCTGCTTTGTAGTCATATGGACAGTTGTGCTTGTCAGAGTAACGGTGAAGTCCACAAAACAAATTTCCACACCGGCAGTCAAACCCTGTACAAATGAAGAAGTAGAGTCACTTGAGAACTTGAGCCAATTAAAAGAAAAAAAGTCAGATTTTCATTGCTTTGTAACATAAAAGACAGTGAACTCCTTTCTTCCACTTCCTGGTGATAAGACACAGTCAACTCCTGAAAAGAGTCTATCATGTTAACCTGGAAAGGGAACTTCTAACTTCCTCTGACACGGTGAGAAATTCAAATAACTATGTTCAGTCTTTCCTTGCAAGGGCAATAGGGAAGTGTTTGGTAAGCCAAACCACGTGGAGAAAACAAAATGGGCTACCTGCCAGCTAATTTCTACCAGGTGTTCTCCCTCTATCAACTCCTGTAGATGCAAAATAGGATAAAATTTACACAGGCTCTGGAGTTAGACTAACTTGGATTCAAAACACAGTCCTACCATATCTTAAGTTATGTTTCCTCAAGTGGAAACAACCATCAAGGTCTGAGATTTAAAGGAGACAAGAAAAAAAGCACCTAGAACATTCTCTGCATAGCTCAAAGTAGGTGGCACTTACTGTTAGTTCAGTAACATTTTCCCTAGGTATACAAAAACTTATCAATCTAATAAAATAAAATAAGAGAGCCTGAGTTAATAGTTTCATATGATTA
Source organism: Theropithecus gelada (assembly GCF_003255815.1). Lineage (NCBI taxonomy): Eukaryota > Metazoa > Chordata > Mammalia > Primates > Cercopithecidae > Theropithecus > Theropithecus gelada. Next base: position 85,816,756 of record NC_037683.1, read on the forward strand.
GGAGGCAAATGGAAGCAAAATCCAACTTCTTTCCACCCCAATACCACCTTCCCCACCTTTCCTAGACTACAGCTAGTCAGGCGTGTGTGTCTGTGTGCGCGCGCGCGTAAGACCAACCACTCTTAGGGAGTGACCAAAAGCTCCTTGTTAACTGCAGGAAGCAAAACATACATTGTCTTTTGTTTTGTAATACCTGTAAGACCAACTTTCTTTCTGCACATGAAACATCTGTTTTTCTTTGGTTTGGGCAATTCAGGAGCTTTTTCTTCACTCTGAGAAGTACTGGGCTGAGAAACTGATGGACTGGGTTGAGTGACAACTGAAAAGGACAAAAACACAAAATTTGTCAAGCATTCACTGGCTAACATTTAAGTCAAAAAAGGAAGTATGTAAGAGAACCAGGAAGCTTCTTGATAAAAATGTTTAGAAGCCTTCCTTGAAAATACAAACTTTAAGGCCCAGTGCGGTGGCTCACGCCTGTAATCCCAGTACTTTGGGAGGCCGAGGCAGGCGGATCACGAGGTCAGAAGATCGAGACCATCCTGGCTAACATGGTGAAACCCTGTCTCTACTAAATATACAAAAAATTAGCTGGGCAAGGTGGCGGGAGCCTGTGGTCCCAGCTACTCGGGAGGCTGAGGCAGGAGAATGGAGTGGACCCGGGAGGCAGAGCTTGCAGTGAGCTGAGATCGCGCCACTGCACTCCAGCCTGGGCAACAGAGCCAGACTCCGTCTCAAAAAAAAAAAAAAAGAAAATACAAACTTTAAACAAAATTTTCCATTTTAACACTAGAACGTCTTTCAAATCTGAGAAATTCCTGCCAATCACTATGCTACTTGCTTCTCTAATTTTATACAATGATGGTTTCACTCAAGAAATTCCTTTAAAACACTTGTAACAGCCAAAATCCTAATTGTTTTTAAAAAGCTAGGAGATGTTAATCATATGCTCAGTTTTTCCACGTTACAATTTCCTAAATGCAAACTTTTCAATCAGGGAAGTTCAAATTCATTACATCTCAGTAAATAAGAGTAGCCAACAACTTTGAGGCAGTTGGCTATAAATCATTTTGATTTTATGCTTACAGAAAAAGAAAAAAAAAAAAAAAACTCCTGTAGATGTAAACAGCAAATTTTGACAAATAAAACCCAAACCATTCATCCCTAAACATCAGATCCAAAAATTCCAAAACAATATCATTTTACCATTTTCACGGTGCACTAAACGTTATAGGAAGACTTGAAAGATTTTTTTTAAAGCTTGCTTTTTAAAAAAAGATCGGCAAACAGTCTTTAGAAACCACTCAAGAAGTTCTGATTTTAAACTATTAAGGATTCCATAGGCAGAACAAGAATCTTATCTAAAACGGGCATCCACTTTGGACAGAGATAGCTTCTACAAAGAGTCCCACCGTTCCTCCACCTAAAAAGGCTTTAAGTTTCAGGGCACACATGGCATCAGTAAAATTTCTCACAATGAACAAAAAATAGCAGATTACTATACTAAAGCCCACACTGCCACTAGTTCTTTAAACAAAATACCCAAATTTACATCTACTTACATATAATTCAACTACACCCCAAATTCTATGAACTCAGGTTTTAATATTAATCCAAATGGTAACAATAGCAAATTTATATATGTAATACTGAAATTACTGCCCAAATAGGCCAGCACCAATACTATTAGCATATAGATAAGCTCCTACAGCAAGCTAGTTCAATGGCAATTTTCTCTAAAACTCTGCCCAAATTTATAATTCAATTGCATTAGCAATGCATCTACTGGGAGAATTAGCCTAATATTAGACTAAATGAACAATATTCCAGCTACTGCTACTGTGACAACGTTAAAGTTTTTCATGAGGATAAAGAATAATCTATGGGAATAGTTGTATGGGGTAGAGGGAAGGTGTCAGCCATTTCTTTGGCCACACCTGAAAAATGAACTGTGGCTCCCGAAACAAAGGAAGGGGGAAGAAGAAAATGATACAGAAAAGGCAAATAGCAGTGAACCACGGAATGCCTACTAAGTAATAAATGCAGACTAGCTCTAACCCAAGACTATTCTTCCAAGGTCAGAGTAATTTTGTATTTAAAAAACAAAAACAAAAAAACCCAAACAAAGGCATCATGGGCACACTAATGTGGTCAGCTTTTTAAGGATGGAGCTCATTTCAGAATGCCAAATATAGTTTCACCTGCCAAACTTCAGAATTTGGCCTTAACTTTGTAAGATTAACACAATAAACAAACTTGACTGCTGTTAGCAAAAGCCAGCCTCCAAAGCAGATTGTATAACCACTGACAATTTTTTCACAACAGAAGTTTCATATTGCATTTAATCAGCACTCTGCCAAAAAAGAACAAATTGATCAAAAAAGCTATGTGCATTACATAAAGTACAGAAATCTTTGTTCTAGAGCCTAGTACAGGTAATTCAAGTCAGTCTTCTTGCACCATTAGGGCTCTTCTGGTTATGCTATATAAGCAAAGTTTCCAAAGTCACCACATCTCATGAAAACCAAAATGCCTTTCCATACTGACTTTTAAACTCCCACAAAATATATGACAGGAATATTGCACTTCAAATAAGTTTTAATGTTCAAGTATGTTGTTTTACTTAAAAGTTTTCTACAACATTGACAATATCAAAACTAAACAGTTACTACTTTTAATTATAAAATTATTCTTTATGACCTTGAAATTTAACTTCATCAATTTTTTAACACATCCAATCTCCAGATTACAGACTTTGCCCATTATGTACATGAGAATAGTGTAGGGGATGAGCAGAGAAGAAACTGACAATAAATATGACTATTTTACACTTCAAGATACTTTTAAAGATAGTAGTTTTTTGCTTGGCCTGGATTTTATAAGCTCTCCCTCCTCTTTGGTCCTTCAATGGGAAGGAAAGAATGCACTATCAGATTCAGAACTGAACGAGTATTAAATGACATACCTGGCTCTGACACCTCTGTTTTCGGGGTAGTTATTTTGTCCTCTCTTGAAATGCTCATTTCTGTCATTTGCTGAGTTACAGGCAAGGCAGCCACAGGCACATTTCTATTTGAGTTCAAGCAAACAATTTTTAAAGCTGTTAAGGGTACTTCTTGAGACAATGATTAAGTTGTCAGTTCAACTTTAAATTATATAATATTTCCAAAATGAGTAAATGGAGCTAGATAACCTAAAATTTAAAAAAAAAGATACTGGATGCCCAGCATAAACGCTTGAGAAAAAAGTTTGATAAATGGCTCATCAACTCGAGGCTGCATTTTGTATAGGTTACTATATTCTACAACCCACTAGGGATTTTTAGCTGTGCCTGTAACTTGTTTAAGGGCAAAAGAGCAGCTCTGCCAAAACACCTTGTTTAGCCCAATAAAATAGTCTACAGTCTCACTTGACAATCCCTAAACCTCAATTAACAAAGAAATAAAAAAGCACAGCATTTCCAACACAATATCCTTGAGGGGGTTAGGGAGTAGGTTGTAATATACATCTTTACTCAATGACTTAAGAGTCATGTATTAAAAGACATGAAATCCTCAATTAAGCAACAATGCAAAGCCAAGGGCATCTGATATATTAACATCCTTATTACTGGACTCGTACAGACACATCTTGGTTTCCTCTTTGTAATACCATAAAGACTCTGAAATGTTCAATCTTACCTTGATTTTTCAGATGTGCTGCCAGCAGCACCTTCACAGTTGTTTAAGCTAGTGTCTGCTCTCTGTACAGATGCAGAATCTGAGGTAGGACTGTTGGAACCACTAGCTGTCCCTATTTAAAAAAAGGATTTGTAAGGAACAAATGAACACTACAAAAACTCATTTAGAATCAAGACGTAGTAAGTAACAAATACTTGCATTTAATTAGGTTAGTGATATAAGCATTCACTGTGCTGTAATCCTACACTTGAGTGTCCAAACAAAAAAATATTAAAAAGTCAATCCAATGAACACAAGTGTGAAACAAAATAATCTCAAAAAAGAAAACTGAAAAGCTAGAAGATGCTTGTAGATAGTCATTTATTCCTGATCAGTCATGTCAAGCACGTGGGCTGTTGCTTGAATTTCAAGCTCTTGTCAGGTGTTCTCTCCATGGGCTTTCAGCATTCTCAGCCCCAATTCTTGGTTCTATATTTTCTGTCCACCAGTTCTTGAAATACGTTTTTCCTTGGAAATAACTTACCCATTGGGCTCATTCTGCCACTATTCTGCTGCCTCTGAAGATGTTCTTTGTAGCAAACTGAACACATTCCATTTGTCCTAGGATTTCCATAAAAGCCACATCCTGTGCTACACAGCATGGGCCCCGGGGTCTGGTTAGTCTCCTGAGCCATATTTTTCTGCTATAGATGAAACAAAATTTCAGAAATTAGCATTATCACCAAAATATAGTCTAATATAATCATCATTATACCGCTGTAATTTCTACACAAGTTTTAATAAAAGTCCAAATTCTGTTAATCATTAAAAAGGGTGGGCAGAGATAATTATCAATATTTTGTGGCCTTTATAAAAGGCAAACTGTTTTAGCACCCTCCTCAAAAAAAAACCCAAAAAGAAATTTTATCAATTATTAGGATATTTTCACCTATCACTATTCTTGGTTTCAATTTATGAAAAGGTCTACTAGCTCTCAGGGTTATGTTTTAATCAATTTGGGAAATTGGTACCTTTAAGTTACTTTTGACTCTGCTGCACTACAGGCAGACTATTTCAAATGCTTTTACTTAATTGGCTAATCACAATTAATCACTGACTCTTGATATTTATAGGTGGTTCTTTGAACTGGATGAATAAAGCTTTCTTAAAACTAGCACCTGTATATATCATTGGGCTTCATCAGTAATTTGACAATTCTGCTGAGGCAGAGCATCCATACTTTTTAAATGCTGAAACATGTTTATATAAGGCTGAAAAGAGAACTCGTAGCTCTTCCTGCTACCTTGGCACCAACAAGAAAGCTCTTTAAAAATTTAGAGTCAGCTGGTTTATGAAACTCCTTTTATGTTCTCCATCTGAGGTTTGAGAGTATGTTAAAGCCAGTGCCTAGGAACCTGCAATGCACAAATTATGAACCAGATTTCTCAGCCAAAGGCACTATTATTTTTAACAAGTGCTTGTCTTCCTCATACCAGAAAATAATAATCATTCCAAGCTCAAATTCAATATAATAAGTCAATATATATACATAACCTTTAGTAATGGTTAATATTCAATGCTGGGTTACCAAAAAGCTTTACATAGCAAGCATTTGTTTGCAAGCAAGGGTTTGCTTTTCTAAACGTCTTCTTAAACGCTGTGCTAAATTATTAATAAGTTTTCCACTGGATGAGAAAATATATATTCAAGAAAAATTATTTTAAAATAAAGTTGTGGAGGGTTTTCATGTCATCTTAAATATGTATAAGCTTATGTACAAAAAACATGAGAGAATTTGCCTAAAGGAAAATTTGTGTGCTGTAACTTGTCACAGTCATTTTTTCCAACTACTACATACTAGAATACACTTTATAGTGAGTTATTAAAAAATGATGTTTTAACAAGTATTAACTACCAAAATTAGAAGATGGGAGAAGGGGACTAACCGATTTGGACCTGGCCAGAACCCTGGTAATTATTCCCCAAATCATTTTATCGTCCCTTTTGTAAGCAAAAGGGCACCATACAAATATTAAGACTATCTACAGCTTGTACAGTGTGACCAAGATCCACAACTTATTTTGAATAATAGTATTAATTTAGTTGAAACTGTCTCTTTAAATATTAACTGGAATTTAGCTGACTCATTTTGGAGCAGGGTAGTGTAAACATTTCAACATCACTTAGGAAGTTTATTAATAAACACTTTCAGCTGGGTTTTTAAATGCTAAGTATAATGAGAGCAAAAAAATGCTTTCAAATGATAAATACGTATATATTTGCATGCCTACCATCACAAAACTGTTAAATTTTGCCCTATGCATGAAAGTTGGGTATTTCCTAAAACCAGTTTAAGTGCTAGCCCACATTTTCTACACTAAGGTCCAGTGTCATCTGACATTGGCTTTAAAAGCAAACTGGCTTAAGTTTAAGGCCAAGTGATCAACCTGCATAAGTAATTTTAGTTACTCTGATTCTTAAAATCTTTGTTTTAGATAAATAAAATGGAGGCTACTCCATCTAAAAAAAGATTTCACACTTTGAGATAACAAAGTATTCCAACTTTCCTTCAGAGAACATGTCTACTTTCATTCCATTATAAATAACCTTCAACTGCGAGACACACAAGAAGCACCAGAACATGAGTCTTCTACATGGGTTCCCATCTTTTATATTTTTTCCCCTAGAAACCCAGCTTTTAAATGCCATCACATGTGCACAGCTTGCTTTAATATTTCTCAGAAGCTTAGATCACATGGGAGGGCGCTTCAGCCTGTCACAAGGCTGCAATGTGACAAGCTGAGCTGGATGGAGGCTCTCACATAAAGCCTAGTCAACAGGGGCCTCTGAAATCAGCTTCTATTTATATCTCAAAGCCTGCCAACTCCTACACAACCCCAAGAACTAAGGATGCAGCGTTCATATATCTAACATAAGAAAACAAAAAAAAAGGCTGCTAGTTTTTTCCTAATGTAGGAAAAACTACAGAACAATCTTAATCTAGAAGATGAAAGCATAATCACTCAAAGCTAAAATGGTCAAGGTTGTTTATAAAAAACTAAGCACAGTGGAGACAGCGTAAAAAAGAATCCTCATTTAGTGAGGATTTAGGGGATGAAGTGGGGGATGTGTGTTCCCAGTAGGTATTGCATTTCCCTTCCTGTAAATATTTTAGAAAAAAATACCATTACTATTTATTGATTTTAAAGTAATTAGAAACTTGAGCATGCACGTGTCAGCTCTGTCAGGTAGAGCTAGAATGCACATTTTATAAAGTTTATGGCTTCCTCTAACTTACAGCTTAAAAAAAAAATCTGAGTAACTGAACAATTCTCCAATTCCAATTCTGAACAAAGAGCTTTTACACCTATGGAATATAGTTCTTCCAGGCGCACATGATGTGATGACATGGCATGAATTCCCACTCACCTGGGAACTGAGACCTGAGTTCAAGTCTCTAGTCTGCCACTAAGCCAGTGACCTTGGGCAAGTCCTTACTTTCCAGATTTCAGTTCCCTCTTTGCCAAATGGAGTAGGATTGACTTTTAAAGGCTCCTTTTCAGGGCCTGGGAGATAGAAAACAGGAGAGAACTACAACAAATCCTTAATTTTTTTAGGGGGGCGTGGGGAAACATTTTAAGAAAAAACTTTGAAGATAAAATTGCAATATTTTCACCAATTGAGTTCTGAAAGCCTACTTTTTAAAAAAATCCTAAAAATAAGGAGTAAAATACAGTCGTTTACGGTTAGGTATCTAAATCCCAGATTTAAGAACGAGGATGTGTGACCTATGTGTTCCTTTATCTTAATAATCTCCTTAGATGAAATCCTTATGTGACATTCAATCAATAAAGATAACCCGACCCTTCCTCGAAAACATAGCTCCACGGAGTGCGTGGAAAGCGAGCAAAAAATTTCACGTTCATCAGCCTAAATGCACCAAACAAAGGAGAAGGTGCTCCACTTCCTCCATGAAAACGGATCTCAGGGTAGACACCCCGCGACGTCGAGAAACCCAAAAGACGACGCCGGAGAACCCCCGGCCCCATGTTCCAACGGGTTTTGGAACAAGTTCGGGTCCCACTGATCCCCCATCCCCCTCCAAGCAAAGGCCTCACTCAGTAAAGCCCAGCAGGGCCCTCTCCGAAAAACCACTGAGTCATGCAGAACAACAGCTCAGCAGGCCCGGCCGGCCTTTCGCCTGCAGGCCCCACGCCGATCCCCGACCCCGAAGGGCTCCTCTGAGGGGAGAGCTGGGGGGGCTACAGCGGCCAGGGGGCGCGGCCGCCGCCTCGGCCTCTTTGTTTCTCTGGGTCGTGGTGCCCACGCCGGGCGCCGCCGCCGCCAAGGGCGGCCGGGCGGAAGGCGAGCGGCCTAGATGCCGGCCCCGCAGAGGCGGCACGCCGGGCATTGTTTCCCGACCGTGCTGTGGAGCGAGCCAGGGACGCCAGGAGCCAGGCCTCGGGCCACGATGACAGAATGACGCCTCCGTCTTTGTGCTTCCTGGGCTGGCGGGCGGGTTCCCCTCCCCCGGACGCCGCCATCCGCGGCCTGCTCCGGCTTCGCCGTTGGCCCGCGGCGCCCTGGTCCCTTCACTCCCGCCCCCGGCCCGGCAACGAGCAGCCCGGCTCCCGCCCCCAACCCCGTATCACTCACCCTGCGGGGGCCCAAATAAGCAAGCCGGGTTCACGCGCGAAGCCGGCACGATGAGGCCGGGCCGAGGCCTCCGGGAAGGCTGAGCCGGGCGCCCTGGTGACGCCGCCGCGGGACGGGAGCGGGTCGGAGCCGCAGGCGGAGGTGGCGCCGCCGCCGCCGCGGGGTCTTCCTTTGTTCCTGCAGCAGCGCCGAGCGTGGCCGGGACACGCCGGAGCTCGGGAAGTGGGAGGAGGGAAGCGAGGGGGGGGCCGAGGAGGAGGCGGAGGGACGACCGGACGCCGCAGCCGCTAACGCTGCTCAAGGCGCTCGCCCGTTGTCGTCTCACGCCTCCACAGGCCGCAGGTTGGGCGGACGAGGAGGGCGAGTGGAGCGCGCGCCGCGAGGCCTGGGGCCGTAAGGGCCCGCTGATGGCACTCTAAGCCGCTCCTGCCACCGCCGGGGAAGCTGCGCGGCTCCCGGGAGCGAGCAAGCCCGCGTACGAGATGCACACAGCTCCGCGTCCCGGCCGACTAACGCACTCGCCGCCCGGCGCCCGGGCAGTGAGGGAAAAGAGGGGGAGGGGGCGGGACCCGTGCGTCAGCGAAAACCCCGACGGCGGCGGCGGCGGGGAGCGCGGTGACGTCGCGGGTCCGAGGCCACGCCCCCGGCGCCCTGTCAGTAGGTCCGGGAGGCGGGGCCGAGCCGGGTTGCTGTGCCTTCTCGTGGAGCCCAGCCACTGGCCTGGCGGTCGGCCCCTAGGGTGGAGCTGGAAAGAGCGAGTCCTGTGGAGGATGTGTTTCTATTTTTAACCCAATTGTCCGCCCTCAGGCTCACTCCTTCGGATTTTCTCATTCAAGCCCGTTTTTCGCCATCCTAGTTCTCACGCTTTGTCTCCAGCCGTGGGCGGACATTCCCTCCCCCAAGAATTGTAAGGATTCACCCGCAGAAAAGGAAAAGAACTGCCTTGTGGCTTCGAGGTCTTTTCTGTTTATGAAACCTCCTCACTCCCGACACCCATTTTCAGCTCCGAAGTCCAGCCCGTGCGTGGCCCTGACGCGGCTGGCGGCGTGCGTTGGCTCGCCCAAGGTCACGAGGGGTTGTGCGGTGTGAGGAAACTCGCGGCCGCCCAGGGCTGCCAATGCCCCGGCGGCGCTGTTCTGAACAAACTGTTTTGGCCAGCCTGTAAAATCCCTGGAAATTGACGATTCCAGCAAAGCGTAGTGAACTGGGAAAGCACCAAATGTTCTACTCAAATGCCGCGAAGGGACAAAACAAGCTAGATCTAAGGCCCAGATCAAGCGGGAGGAGTAGGCTTGCGGGAGGAAGTTCAAGGGGGGCAGGTACTAGGCGGGGAGTTCAGGCACGAGGCACAGGTTCCCCATGGGTGAAAGGATGACTTACTCGAAACAGTGGGAGCCTTTTCAGAGCACAAACAAAAAATATTTTCAGCTGACCGCTCCAAGTGACTTTCAGTTCAACTCAAAATAACAAAATCACTAGGTTGGAAAGGACTTCTGAAATTTTCTAGTAAACTACGGTCTGACGAATACATACAAATGACGTTTAGGGCTTATATTAGCCACATATAGAATGGAGAAGAGATCCCTTCAGTGTTTCTCAAAGTCGGTAAACAGAAAAAATTCACCTGGGGTGATTAAATATTCCTACGCCTCTCCACTGGATATGGTTTTGGCTGGTCTGGGGTGGGGGTGGGGGGTGGGGGGAGTCCTACTGCGCTTCAGGTAATCCTTATTTGTAATCTGTAATGGGGGAATGCTGTACTGATAGCTTGAGCCAACACTTCCAAATCAAACAGTTCTCTGCCACAGTAAGCAAAGTACCTGGAGCATAACAACCTTTTATTTTGTTTTGAACAAATTTTGGTTTATTACTGTGATCAATGTATTAGAGATTTAAGTAGTTTGGGTCACTGGTCCCACGACCATTAAAATTTATTTCCTTAAATTAGATAAATTGGTAAAACAACAAAAACAACAACAACAAAGCAGCTACCATTTACAGGCCATTTTCAGTGCCAACTATTTTCCATTTAGGGTCTCATTTTATCCTCACAGTAATTCACTGAGATAGGTACTATTATCACGTCCCTTTCTACAGATAAAGGAACAATGACTAAAGAGGCTTGCCCAGGGCACTGAAGGGCAGGGAGGCAATGGAGGTGATTATTATTGAGAACAAAAATAACTTAATTTTTTTTTTTGCCCTCTAGAACTGGAGTTATAATGAGTGAAACAAGATAATTCCTGAAGAAGCATACTTTAAAAAAAAAGTCTAAGGGTAATGAGGCAAACTCATTATTGAATAGTGTATTCCATAATATTATGTCACCTTCTGATAATTCATCTTCTCTATCACCCATTTATAATTTTATCTGAGACTATTTCAACCAAGAATGTTGCAGGTATTGTACCTAAACATACCAAGATTCCTTTTTAGCAGTTATTTTCTAGTGGTTCTCAAAGTGTGGTCTCCAGACCAGCTGCAGCAGCAGCACCTGGGAACTTACTAGAAATACAAATTCTCAGGCCCCAGCACCAAACCTGTGGAGTCACAAACTGGGGGTTAGCACAGCCATCTGTGGCTCAATAAGTCCTCTAGGTGATTCTGATGCGTACACAAGTTTGGAAACCATTGACTTAACCCTACCATGGCGTCAGGTGACCCCTCTTTTTTTTCAGATGGCTCACACCACATGAAAGGGAAAGGTTTAAAAAAAAAAAGAAATCTTCTCATATTACTAGTGTAACAGATTAAGGGATGTACTTCTAAGAAGGTTTTTGTTTTATTTTTGTTTTCTTACATTTTAAATTTTCACTTGGAGTCCAAAGACAAACTGAATTGTTAAACACGGAACATATAATAGAATGCTTCTAATATGACATGCCAAAGGGCTTTACTCTATAGTCATTAGGGAAGGTCAACTTTGGCTTGAAACCAACCTCTGTAAAAAAGATAATGAGCGCTGGGCGTGGTAGCTCACACCTGTAATCCCAACACTTTGGGAGGCCCCGGGGTGGGGTGGGGGTGAGGGGAGCGGGTGTTGAGGTCAAGAGGTCGAGACTGTCCTGACCAATATGGTAAAACCCTGTCTCTACTAAAAAATATACAAAAATTAGCTGGGCATGTTGGTGCGCCCCTATAGTCCCAGCTACTCGGGAGGCTGAGGCAGGAGAATCACTTGAACCCAGGAGACAGTTGCAGTGAGCAGAGATCACGCCACTGCACTCCAGCCTGTTGACAAAATGAGATTCTGTCTCAAAAAAAAAAAAAGAAAGAAAAGAAAAGATAATGAGCAAAGTTGGTTGTGTTCAAAATGTGATATTGGTTAGGCGTGGTGGCTCACGCCTGTAATCCCAGCACTTTGGGAGGCGGAGGCAGACAGAACACCCGAGGTCAGGAGTTGGCGACCAACCTGACCAACATGACCAAACCCTGTCTCTACTAAAAATACAACAATTAGCCCGGCAGTTGGCAGGTGCCTGTAATCCCAGCTACTAGGGAGACTGAGGCAGGAGAATCACTTGAGCTGGGGAGATGGAGGTTGAAGTGAGCTGAGATTGCGCCACTGCACTCCAGCCTGGGGTAACAGAGCGAGACTCTGTCTCAAAAAACAAAAGGCCGGGCACAGTGGCTCAAGCCTGTAATCCCAGCACTTTGGGAGGCCGGAGTAGGCGGATTACGAGGTGAGGGGATCCAGACCATCCTGGCTAACACGGTGAAACCCCCTCTCTACTAAAAATACAAAAAAAATTAGCTGGGCGTGGTAGCCGGCGCCTGTAGTCCCAGCTACTCAGGAGACTGCGACAGGAGAATGGCGTGAACCCGGGAGGTGGAACTGGCAGTGAGCAGAGATCACACCTGGCAACAGAAAGATACTCCATCTCAAAATAAAGAAAGAAAGAAAGTAAGTTTTGTACATTTGCTACTTTCCAGGCACTCACTTAACTTGGTGCTGGAATATACATTTGTGTGAAAAAAAGATGTTACCCTATTCTTATGGATCTTACCGTCATGTGGGGGAGAAAGATATTATCATATAATATATAATTAGGAACTGGTAAATATTTTCAAAGAAAAGCACAGAATGCTATGGGAGCATATAACCAGTCATAATGGATCTTGAAAACTCACCCAGGTCTGAGTTCCAACCATCCCCATGGCCAAAGGAGCCAGGCTTATTTCCTTAAAGTAGGTAACCTGGCAGTCTGCTTAAGAACTCAGGTAAAGTCATTGCAGGTTCACTTACATTTTTCTTTGTAAAGTAGGGATGACTTGGAAAGGGAATTGCTGATGGGAGAAGAGCAAATGTAATTAAGTTTCTTAGAAAGTGAAAACTGACATCCCTTAAAAACAGCAATATAAGTTATTAGTCCACTGTAAAATGTAAAATACCTGAAGTTATTTTATGTTGACATATAACTTCCTATTATGGAGACAAGAATTGCTGCTATGACATTATTATAATACTCTGGTCATGGGTAACTATTCATTTTCTGTCCGCACTTGAGTAGAACTTGGTGAAGCACAAAGCCTTTTCTGGGGTCTTAAAAACTTTGGATGTGGCCAGGCACGGTGGCTCATGCCTGTAATCCCAGCACTTTGGGAGGCCGAGGTGGGCGGATCACCTGAAGTTAGGAGTTTGAGACCAGCCTGGACAACATGGTGAAACCCCATCTCTACTAAAAATACAAAATTAGCCGGGTGCGGTGGCAAGCGCCTGTAATCCCAGCTACTCAGGAGGCTGAGAATTGCTGGGACCTGGGAGGTGAGGTTGCGGTGAGCCGAAATCATGCCATTGCTCTCCAGCCTGGACAACAAGAGCGAAACTCCTTCTCAACAACAACAACAAAGAAAAAACCCACAAAACTTTGATGTGTCACTGGATGTTCACATTGTGCCCTTCCTCCCTTTCATTCCCAGCCCCTTCAGAGATTTCAAAGATCAAGATAAAGAGACCATTTTATAAAAGTATTTTCAAAATAATTGGCTAAAAGGATTACAGTATTTTATTTAGAGCAAATCAACTAATTAAAAAATTAAGGCCAGGCACACTGGCCCACGCCTGTAATCCCAGCACTTTGGGAGGCTGAGGCGGGCAGATCATGAGGTCAAGAGATTGAAAATTAGCCAGGTGTGGTGGCGGGCTCCTGTAGTCCCAGCGACTCAGGAGGCTGAGGCAGGAGAATCGCTTGAACCTGGGAGGCGGAGGTTGCAGTGAGCTGAGATTATGCCACTGCACTCCAGCCTGGGCAATAGAGCAAGATTCTGTCTCAAAAATAAATAAATAAATAAATAAATAAATAAATAAATAAAAGAAATTGATAAAGCAAGTAGCAATTTCATTATTACATAGACCTTTTAGTAAATTAAAATTCTTACTTATTTTCTCTGAAAATAACTTGACCCAAGAATCTTCAAATAAAAGACATGGATATCTTACCAGATTAGAGAAGAAGAAGACGACTTTCTGACACAATCTAGATACTATCAACCTAGCATTAAACAATTTTTCAGACTCTTTGAAAAACAAAAGCCTTTATTGTTTTTAATTTTATTATTATTATTATTTTTTTAGATGGCGTTTCGCTCTTGCCGCCCAGGCTGGAGTGCAGTGGCACGATCTCAGCTCACTGCAACCTCCACCTCCCGAGTCCAAGCAATTCTGCCTCAGCCTCCTGAGTAGCTGCAATTACAGGCGCCCACCGCCCCCCCCCCCCAGCTTTTTGTGTTTTTAGTAGAGACGGGGTTTCACCATGTTGGGAAGTCTGGTCTCGAACTCCTGACTTCACGTGATCCACCTGGCTTGGCCTCCCAAAGTGCTGGGATTCCGGTGTGAGCCACTGTGCTGGGCCTGCCTAATTGTTTATGTAATTCAAGAACTGAGGTTGAAGGAAACTGATGATTTACTATGTATATATATTTTGTTGTAAATATCACCTTTTAAGAAACAAAATATTCTGGTCTCAAGAACTCTTAAGAAATTTTTGTTGTTGAACAAGCTAAGTGTGGGGTGTTAATCTCAGTGGTTAGCTCTGGGATTGTCTCAGAAACAATACTTGGGGGTTGGGTGAGGTGATTCAGGCCTGTAATCCCTGCACTTTGGGAGGCAGGAGGATCATCTGAGATCAACCTGGCCAACATGGCGGATCACCTGAGGCAGGTAATAACCTGAGGTCAGGAGTTTGAGACCTGACTGGCCAAAATGGTGAAATCTCCTCTCTACTAAAAATACAAAAATTAGGGCTGGGCGCGATGACTCACGCCTGTAATCACTGCACTTTGGGAGGCAGGAGGATCACCTGAGGTCAGGAGATCAAGACCAGCCTGGCCAACATGGTGAAACCTCGTCTCTACTAAAAATACAAAAATTAGCCAGGTGTGGTGGTGGGTGCCTGTAATCCCAGCTACTTGGGAGGCAGAGACAGGAGAATTGCTTGAACCTGGGAAATGGAAGTTGCAGTGAGCCGAGATTGTACCATTGCACTCCAGCCTAGGTGACAGAGTCAGACTCCCTCTCAAAAAAAAAAAAAAAAAAAAATTAGCTGGGCGTGGTGGTGTATGACTGTAATCCCAGCGACTTTGGAGGCTGAGGCATGAGAATCGCTTGAACCCAGGAGACGGAGGTTGCAGAGAGCTGAGGTTGTGCCGCTGCACTCCAGTCTGGGCGACAGAGTGACACTCCCTCTCAAAAAAAAACCAAAAACAACAACAACAAAACAATACTTTGGAACATATCATAACCTGGGTTCATGGGTGGTGGGGTTGGCCAGGAAGGCAGGAATGGTGTTAGTGATTCAGTTAGAGCCCAGCAGCTGTGCTGGTATAAAGCTTAGGCAGGAGGCAATTGTTCCTAAGGCCCTATCAGCCAGCAGAAAAAAGGTAGAAACAATCAGGGAGCTCAGGATTCAGACAGAAGACTAGCATGAGAAAAGTGGGTAGGGTGTGGACCTCTGTCCTGGAAGCAATGTAAGTTCTAGGCAGAGAGCCAAGGCAAGTATCTTAAGTTTGTGTAATGTTTTTCCACATACAATGTATATTCAAATGCATTAATTTGATAAATTCTCACAACAGCTTATTGAGATAACTGTTATCTTTCCTTTTGCTGGAGGAGTTGATTGACTGAGGCTCAGGGCAAAGTTTTATATCCTGTCCATTGTCACATGTCTAGTGAGAGTACAACCTCTGGTCTTTGGCACAGTGTTCTGTTGCCTCTTCAGGATCATTTCTCCCTTTAAATTTATTTCATAATTATATGTACCATTAGAATGTTAACCTTTTTTTTTTTTTTCTGAGAGGGAGTCTCACTTTGTCACCCAAGCTGGAGTGCAGTGGCGCGATCTTGTCTCACTGCAACCTCTGCCTCCCAGGCTCAAGCAATCTTCCCACCTTAGTCTCAGGAGTAGCTGGGACCACAGACATGTGCCCAGCCAATTATTTGTATTTTTGGTAGAGATGGGGTTTCACCATATTGCCCAGGCTAGTCTTGAACTCCTGAGCTCAAACAATCTGCCTGCCTTGGCAGATTGGTGGGATTACAGGTGTGAACCATGGCACGAAGCCTAGAAAGTTAACCATTCTTTTTTTTTTTTTTGAGACGGAGTCTCTGTCGCCCAGGCTAGAGTGCTGTGGCGTGATCTTAGCTCACTGCAACCTCTGCCTCCAAGGTTCAAGAGATTCTCTTGCCTCAGCCTCCCGAGTAGCTGTGCCTACAGGCACGTGCCACCACGCCTGGCTAATTTTTGTTTGTATTTTTTGTAAAGATGGGATTTCACCATGTTAACCAGGATGGTCTCCATCTCCTGACCTCGTGATCTGTCTGCCTCAGCCTCCCAAAGTGCTGGGATTACAGGCGTGAACCACTGTGCCCGGTCATACCATTCTTACCTTGTGTATCGCTCACCTCACCCAGTGGTCTCTAACAGGCAACCTCTGTCTCTTTTGCTACTCCAGCTTATCTGTCTGTCTCCTAAATGTTGGCATTTTTTAGATCTAGGTCCTGAGCACTCTTTGGTTTTTCACTGCTCATACTCTCTTAGAGCAATTGTATCCACCTTCATAGATTCAAATGAAGTACTCAAAGGAATGAGTATTTGTACTCATCCCTTGGCTTACAAATGGTTTATTTATAATTTTTCACTTACAGAGACAATAGCTATTTTTATTTATTTATTTATTTATTTTGAGACAGAGTCTCACTCTATCACTCAGGCTGAAATGCAGTGCCATGATCTCGGCTCACTGCAACCAACCTCCTCATTCTGGACTCAAGCGATTCTCACGTGTCAGCCTCCCCAGTAGCTGGGATTATAGGCATGCACCACCATGCTCGACTAATTTTTGTATTTTTAATAGAGACAGGTTTCACTATGTTGGCCAGGCTAGCTCAAACTCCCTGGCCTCAAGGGGTCCACGCGCCTGAGTCTCCCAAAGTGCTGGGATTACAGGCGTGAGCCACCACACCCAACTGACAAAGATATATCTATTTTTAAAATTTTACTTACAAACATTTTTCAACTTAATCCAGAAAACTCTTCTTCTTTTTTTTTTTTTTTTTTTTTTTTGCATACTGAAGTTATGCTCTGTGATTGGAAGAGAATTTTATAGCTAACCACTACTGTTGTTAGGTAGTGAATAAGTGGGAGTAGAGAATAAGTATCTAGAAATAGATATGAATTTATATTTATTGCATGTGGATCAATGGCTCTAGAGTGAACAAGATAAAGTTTAAACCTGGGAATTTCAGAGCCAGTGCTTCGGTTACTGGTATATGCCTGATTTAAGTTGTTTTTGTACTATAATTTACAACATCATCACCAACTCTAAATGTGAAGCATATAAATATGTAAGGGAAGATTCTTTTTATGGAAAAATTAAAAGTGATAAAACAAACTGAAGCCGGACAAAGAAATAAAAACATTAGCTTCACCAAAGAAGATATATAAGTGGCAAATAAGCATGTAAAAAGATGCTTCACATTATATGTCATCAGGGAAATGCAAATTAAAACAGTAATGAGATACCACAATGTACCTATTAGAATGGCCAAAATCCAGAAAACAAACAGCACCAAATGATGGTGAGGATGCAGAGCAACAGAAACTCTTACTCATTTTTGTTGGGATGCAAAATGGTACAGTCACTTCGGAAGGCAGTTTGATGATTTTTTACGAAGTTAAACATACTCTTACCATATGATCCAGCAATCACACTCCTTGGTATTTACCCAAAAGAGTTGAAGACATATCCACAAAAAAACCTGCACACAGATATTCTTAGCAGCTTTATTCATAATTGCCAAAACTTGAAAGCAACCAAGATATCCTTCAGTAGGTGAATGGAGAAATAAACTGTGGTACATCCAGACAATAGAGTATTATTCAGTGCTAAAATAAACATGTTAGTAAGCCATGAAAAGATACGAAAAACTTGAATGTATATTACTAAGTGAAAGAAGCCAGTCTGAGGTCCAGGTGCAGTGGCTTACGCCTGTAATTCCAGCACTTTGGGAGGCCAAGGTGGGCGGATCACAAGGTCAAGAGATCAAGACCATCCTGGCCAACATGGTGAAACCTCATCTCTACTAAAAATACAAAAATTAACTGGACATGGTTGGCGCATCCCTGTAGTCCCAACTACTCAGGAGACTGAGGCAGGAGAATCGCTTGAGCTGGGGAGGCAGAGGTGACAGTGAGCTGAGATCGTACCACTGCACTCCAGCCTGGCAACAGAGTGAGACTCTGTCTCAAAAAAACAAAAAAGAAGCCAGTCTAAAAAGTATGTACTATTAATTTCAACTATATGACATCCTGAAAAAGGCAAAACTATGGAAACAGTGAAAAGATCAAGTGGTTGCCAAGGGAGAGAGGGAGGAATATGCAGAGCACAGAGGATTTTTATAGCAGAGAAACTACTCTGTGATACTATAATGGTGGCTACGTGTCATGATCTATTTATCCAAACCCACAGAATGTACAACACCAAGAGTGAACCCTACTTTAACCTATGGACTTTGATAATAATGGGTCAATGTAGGTTCATCAGTTGTAACAAACATACCACTCTATGGGATGTTGATAATGGGGAAGGTCATGTGTGTGTGGAGGCAGGTGTACATGGGAAATCTCTGCACCTTTCTATCAATTTTGCTGTGAACCTAAACTGGCTCTTAAAAATAAAGTCTATTATTAAAAATAAAGAAATAAGTGGGATCCCTCAAATTCAGACAAGCTTTGATTGTCACCCCAAAAAGTTAAAAAACAATTAGACAGGTGTGTTAAGTGCTTGAATAACATAAAATTGAAAAAGAATAAGAGATTGTTAGGTTTTTGTTTTTTTTGTTTTTTTTTTTTGTTGTTGTTGTCCTGATGGAGTCTCACTTTTTCACCCAGGCTGGAATGCAGTAGTGAGATCTCGGCTCACCACAATCTCTGCCTCCCAGGTTCAAGTGATTCTCCTGCCTCAGCCTCCCGAGTAGCTGGGATTACAGGTGCATACCACCATGCCCAGCTAATTTTTAAAATTTTAGTAGAGACAGGGTTTCACTATGTTGGCCGGGCTGATCTTGAACTCCTGACCTCGTGATCCGCCCACCTTGGCCTCACAAAGGATTACAGGCATGAGCCACCACGCCTGGCCTGTTAGGTCTTAGTAATACTATCACTGAACTGTGTCTAAGGCTAAGCCTAAATTGTTGGGATCTCCTGAGACTTTTGCTGCTGGAGAGAATGCTTCCTTGAACTTCCTAATTATATAGCAGAAGGTGATGTCTTTGAAGCCTTCATGAAGGCAATTGAGGGAGTCCAGCAAACTAAAGAGTAGAGTTCAAAGAGTAGAGGCATTACAGAAGATTTCACAGATTCGAGAATATTAGTCTTTGGTTATAGGCTAGATTGCAGCTGTAGACAATTGAGGTACTTGACAATGACAAAGTAACTTCAGAATAACTTCAGTATCCATCATTATCATCATCTTTGAAGAAAATTGATCTTTTTGGGAAAACAACTTCCCTGAATTCCAGTGCTCTCTTGTACTTTTCATTGGATATAGGATGGTCCGTCAGTCTCCTCCAGCTTTCCCCAAGATCAGAGAAGCAGAGAAGATTTCTTTGTTGCTTCCTAAGGAGACCTGAAGACCTCCCTGAGCAGTGGGTCTGATAGAAGGAGGCACTGACACCCCAGGTGCACTTGCAGCTTCTCTTCTAGTCCAGTTCCTTTCTTTCAGAAAGACTTCTCTTCCTCCACCATTTTCTGACTGAGAGGTTTAGAAGCTAAGAGATTGAGCAGCCTTCAGGAGGAAATAATGAAATAAAGGATTCCTCCATGTTGGTCAGGCTGGTCTCAAACCCCATCTCTACTAAAAATACAAAATTAGCTGGGCATGGTGGCTCATGCCTGTAGTCCCAGCTACTCAGGAGGCTGAGGCAGAAGAATCACTTGAACCCAGGAAGCAGAGGTTGCAGTTAAGCCGAGATCACACCATTGTACTCCAGCCTGGGCAACAAGAGCAAAACTCCTCAAAAAACAAATAATAATAATAATAATGATAATAAATATAAATAAATAAATAATTCCTGCAATAGGAGTTAGATTCAACCAGATGACTTCTAAAGTCCTTTACAATTATAAGACTGTGATTTCCGGCTGAGCACGCTGGCTCATGCCTGTAATCCCAGTACTTTGGGAGGCCGAGGCTGGCAGATCACGAGGTCAGGATTTTGAGACCAGCCTGTCCAACATGGTGAAACCCCGTCTCTACTAATGATACAAAAAATTAGCTGAGCGTGGTGGCATGCGCCTGTAATCCCAGCTACTAGGGAGGCTGAGGCAGAAGAATTGCTTGAATCTGGGAGGCAGAGGTTGCAGTGAACCAAGATTGCACCATTGCACTCCAGCCTGGGCGACATGGAGACTCCATCTAAAAAAAAAAAAAAAAAAAAAAAAAGACTGTGATTTCTTTGAGTGCTTATTTAATAGGTAAATCTATGGTTAATTTAATGTTTTTAAAAACTTCATTCTTTTGCAGTCATTTGACCTTATAGTTAAGATAGAATATTTAAAGATGTTAAAAAGACAGAATTTTATATATTTTTTGAGACGGACTCTCGCTCTGTTGCCAGGCTGGAATGCAGTGATGTGATCTTAGCTCACTGCAACCTCCGCCTCCCAGGTTCAAGCGATTCTTGTGCCTCAGCCTCCTGAGTAGCTGGGATTTTAGGCATCTGCCACCATGCCAGGCTAATGTTTGTATTTTTAGTAGAGATGGGGTTTCACCATGTTGGCCAGGCTGGTCTCGAACTCCTGACCTCAAGTGATCCGCCCACGTCGGCCTCCCAAAGGGCTGGGATTACAGGTGTGAGCCACCGTGCCTGGCCCCAATGGTATCTTAACAGTGATGGAATATATTTAAGTGGAACACTAAAGTACCATTTTTCTGAGGTCTTTGCAAACTAAGATATGGTAATAATCTGATTAAATCTTATCTCAGGATGCTGGGGAAGTTGGAATAGATTGCCTTGTGAGCAAATCCTTTCACAGTATTAGTGGCACCAGCGCAGAACCTCAATGCTGGAGACGTGTTGTTCTTGTTCTTGTTTTTGTTCTTGTTCTTGTTCTTAGACGGAGTTTCTCTCTTGTTGCCCAGGCTGGAGTGCAATGGCGTGATCTCGGCTCACTGCAACGTCCACCTCCTGGGTTCAAGCAATTCTCCTGCCTTAGCCTCCCAAGTAGCTGGGATTATAGGCATGCGCCACCATGCCCAGCTAATTTTGTATTTTTAGCAGAGACAGGGTTTCTCCATGTTGGTCAGGCTGGTCTCAAACTCCTGACCTCAGGTGATCTGCCTGCCTTGGCCTCCCAAAGCTTTGGGATTATAGGCATGAGCCATCACACCTGGCCTGGAGATGTTGTTTAGAGGACTTCTATGCTGGGTGGGGTACCGGAGAGGACCCTCTAGTCTTCACTGCAAGTCGAAAATTCTGCACCTCTCAATGGTTTAGGAAAGGCACTTTGCTCTATTGGAAAGAACTCAAGTTTGGAAGTCAGACTGAACTGGGTTTGCCTTCATTCTCAGATAGCAACTATATGATTTTAAACACATTACATATCTCCTTGTGTCTCATCTCTGCTTCTGCAAAAGAGGATGATCATCACTACTTCAAAGAATTGTTGTAAGAATTAGAGATAAGGCATATAAAAGCACAAAGTAAGCACAAAATAAATACTAAACATTATTTGCCCGTAACACATATAGTTCCTTTAATCTTTATGCAGTCATGTTGCTGTATTGGTTTTTATTTTCAAGTATTAATTTTATATTTCAAAATTAATTTACTGCCTGGGCACAGTGGCTCATACCTATAATCCCAGAACTTTAGGAGGCCAAGGCGGTTGAATCATGCCGCTGCATTCCAGCCTGGGAGACAAAATGAGACTCTGTCTTAAAAAAAAAAACAAAACCATTGCTTAAAAACAGCTAACAAATTTTATTATAAAAAGACTTACTGAGAGATCATGCTCAACAGTGTGGCTATTTCTTTTTTTTTTGAGATGGAGTCTTGCTTTGTCACCAGACTGAAGTGCGGTGGTGTGATCTCGGCTCACTGCAACCGTTGCCTCCCAGGTTCAAGCAATTCTCGTGCCTCAGCGTCCTGAGTAGCTGGGATTACAGGCACGTGCCACCACACCCAGGTAATTTTTGTATTTTTAGTAGAGACGGGGGTTTTACCATGTTGGCCAGGTCATGATCTCATGACCTCGTGATCTGCCTACCTTGGCCTCCCAAAGTGCTGGGATTACAGGTGTGAACCATTGTGCCTGGCCCAGTGTGGTTATTTCTTTCAGTTTGTAGTTGGTATAATTTTGTGGACACTTTACCATAGTCAATCCTTGTTATCAGTTAGTGAATTATTTGCCCTATACCTCATCTACAGCAATCTGGATACTTTGGCACTTACGACAAATTTTTTTTCCTCTCATTTTTAGAAGGATGTTAGGTCTGAGGGAGAAGGAAGAGGAACAAAATAATGACAGAATTGTTGAGTAGAATTCGTTCCTCCAGCTGTTTGTGTGTGTGTGTGTGTCTTTTTAATTACAGAGTATTGATAATTTATGAACAAACTCTTTGTAAAAATTTTAAGCAACAAATAATTTTTTTTTTGAGACGGACAGTCATCCTTGTGATTTGTTTAAATACATAGGATTTTGCTATATGTGTTGTTTTGCAACATGTGCCTTGGGGATCTTTCCATGTAAATTATTTACCTTATTCATTTTAACAAATTGCAGCGTACGGGTGGAATGTAATTATTTTAATCACTACCCTACTGATGGATATTCAGGTTGTTTGCATTTCTTAGCTATGATAAACAATGTTGATAAGAGCAGTTACTTGTTTTAAAAATGCAGAATGCATTAATATTAATTATTTTCATTTTAAAGATACTATTGGGGCAGGGCGCTGGTGGCTTATGTCTGTAATCCCAAAACTTTTTTGTTTTTTTGAGATGGAGTCTTGCTCTGTCGCTCAGGCTGGAGTGCAGTGGCACCATCTCGGCTCACTGCAATCTCTGCCTCCTGGCTCAAGTGATTCTCCTGCCTCATCAGCTAATTTTTGTATTTTTAATAGAGACAGGGTTTTGCCATGTTGACCAGGCTGATCTTGAACTCATGCCCTTAGGTGATCCGCCTGCCTCGACCTCCCAAAGTGCTGGGATTACAGGCATGAGCCACCATGCCCAGCCTCAAAAATATACATTTTTTTGCATGGGCTTTGCTTCTGCCCAAATGTTAGTCTTTGTGGGTAGAAATCATTTTTAAGATGGAAAATAAATCTTACTGACTTAACTGACTGTATTTAGTATTTTCTTTCTCTCCCTCTCTCTTCTTCCTTCCTTCCTTCTCTCTCTCCCTTCCTTCCTTCCTTCCTTCCTTCCTTCCTTTCTTTCTTTTCTTTCTTTTCTTTCTTTTCTTTCTTTTCTTTCTTTTCTTTTCTTTTCTTTCTTTCTTTCTTTCTTTCTTTCTTTCTTTCTTTCTTTCTTTCTTTCTTTCTTTCTTTCTTTCTTTCNCTTTCTTTCTTTCTTTCTTTCTTTCTTTCTTTCTTTCTTTCTTTCTTTCTTTCTTTCCCTCTCTCTTTCTTTCTTTCTTCTTTCTCTCCTTTCTTTTTCCCTCTTTCTCTTATTTAACCTTTGAAAATATAATACATACGGGACATTTAAGATTCACTAGAAAAGAATCAGCAGCAGAGGAGAGAAGTCCTGCATCATTTCTCCCCTATCCATAGCTAATGATTTTAATAACAATAAGTGGCCAAGCATGATGGCTCATGACTATAATCCCAGCACTTTGGGAGGCTGAGGTGGGTGGATCACTTGAGGTGAGGAGTTCAATACTATCCTGGCCAACGTGGTGAAACCCTGTCTTTACTAAAAATACAAAAAAATTAGCCGGGTGTGGTGGAAGGCACCTGTATTCCCTGCTACTCGGGAGGCTGAGGCATGAGAAACACCTGAACCCGGGAGGTGGAGGTTTCAGTGAGCTGAGATCGCATCACTGCACTCCAGCCTGGGTGACAGAGCGAGACTCCTTCTCAAAAATCAACCAATCAATCAATAAAATGACAATAGGTAACATTTGCTAAGCACTGATTATATGACAGGCTTTGTTGTCACCATTATATATAGTAATATAAACTCAATTCTCATAAGAGAATTAGGATGTAGACACAACTATTATTACCATTTTTCTAATTTGGGAATTGTCAGTGGAAAAGTGAGAGAACCTCCACATTGTGTACCTCAAAGGCCTGGACTTACTCATCGTGTGGTAAAAAGGAACAGAGCAGCTCTATCCAGGCACAGTGTCAACGTATCTCAATCAAGAACTGCTCCTTTCTTAATGGGGGTCCAAGTTAAGGTGATCAGCTCCTCTCTTTTGCCTGGGACTTTCCCAGTTTCAGCAGTGAAAATTCTATGTGACAGTCAACTTCTCAGTCCCAGACAAACCAAGATGATTGTCATCCCAGTCCACGTAGTGTTTGTTTTGAGGGAAGGTGGGTTGGAACACATCTGGAGCAGGTGGGTGGCATCCCTATTCAATGGTCATTAAAGATAGTTCACAGGACCTTCATTCACTAAAGTGAGTATCTTTTTGGCCGGGCGCGGTGGTTCACGCCTCTAATCTCAGCACTTCAGGAGGCTGAGGTGGGCAGATCACCTGAGGTCAGGAGTTCGAGACCAGCCTGGCAAACATGATGAAACCCCGTCTCTACTAGAAATACAAAATTAGCTGTGTGGTGGCACATGTCTGTAGTTCCAGCTACTTGGGAGGCTAAGACAGGAGAATCTCTTGAAACCGGGAGGCAGAGGCTGTGAGCTGAGATGGCACTACTGCACTCCACCCTGGGCAAAAAAAAAAAAAAAAAAAAATTAAGTAAATATCTTTTGATAAATCCAGCGATATAAATAGTAAACCAAGACTCCAGACTTCGCTTCACAGGGTCACTAGAATACTTACTCCCTGTGAGACAGGAAAAGATTAAAAGGAGATGAAGCCTACACCTAGGTTGCATTCTAACATATCAGAGGTGCTGATATGCTAAGGGGTACTAAGTGTGCTGAAGAGGGACGTATCTTTTTTTATTTTTTTGGTTATCTTTTTTTTTTTTTTTAACCTTTTTTTGTGCTTTTCTTCTTTTTTTTTTTCTCTTTGTTTTATTTATTTATTTTAATCTTACAAATTTTCTGACGGCAAAAGTTCCTACCTTTCCTTTTCGGCTTTTAATGTCAGGCAATTTAAATGCAATGTCCTGCATCTATAGACCTACAAAATATCCTGACTTTCCTTATTTCAGCCAGTCAATAATTGGGGCTACTGCATTATTGGTGTGGCACAGATCTGAAGTTGTGTGTGCCTGTGTGTTTGTATGTGAGTGATCTGAAATTAACCTCATTTTACCAAAGATGAAATACCCCTTTAAGATAACATTTTAAAAAGTAAAGATTACATTTTTTGTCTGATCAATCTTGACATATTTAGATTGGCAGATAGGACGATTAAAAAAAAAACTCAAGTTAAAATTGTAAAGGGATCAGAAAACCAGGAATCAGTCATGTTTCTTAGCAGATGGTGGGTGCCACGAGAGGGAAAGATGGAACCGTGGTCCTCCTTACAAAAGGAAACATGAGACGTAGGTTTATTTGGTAAGATTTTATAAAGCCTGCCATAAATCTCATTTGAAAATTGCTCTCCCTAAAAAGTGACGCTAAAAATGGCCTGCTGCCTGAAATACAAATGGAAAAGTAAACCACTGTTCACCTTGTAATACCAGTTTAACTCTGAAATTGCACTTAACACAGCACATTGACCAAAACTACGTGGACAGAAGTCCTACAAAGCTCAGGGCTATAGTGCAAGGTCATTGATTTTGCAACAATTTGTTTCTTTTCTGATTTAAAACAAAAAAGTGATTTTTATGCACCGGGAAATCTAATCTATTATGACGTTCATCTTTTACCAGTCATCATTTTTCTTGGAACGTGTCATACTATGTAATCTGAGCAATAAGAACATCAGAAACTGACTGGGAATGTGGTGGGAGATGTGGCCCTGGGAACACTGGAAACGCATTGTCTCCATGGCAAGGGTCACAGGGGAGTGAGACAGTGTCCTCCATAAGAGATGGGGATGTTCTGAACTGTAATCAGACAAGTAAATTACAAAATTCACCACCTCAGACTTTTTGATGGAAGAACTAAGGAATTAGATGTACTCTTTGATGCCTTTCTGTTTGCCAAAACAACAGCCTTTCTGATTCTCGTCAGTACATGTTGAACACCTATGACAGGACTAGCTGCTGGCACCCTGGAGACCAAGGTTAAAGATGATCTGGCCTCTTCTCCAAAGGAGCTTATGTCTTCCTGAATTCGCCTCCTACTGCTCTCACCCTTGCTCACTTTATTCCTGCCATTTGGGCTTCTTTGCTCATTCTCAAACATGCCAAGTCCTCTCTTGCAGCACTTTCTCTTTTCTTTTTCTTTTTCTTTTTCTTTTTTTTCTTTTTTTCTTTTGTTTTTGAGATCTGTCACCCAGGCTGGAGTACAATGGCACGAACTCCGTTTACTGCAACCTCCGCTTCCCGGGTTCCAGCGATTCTCCTGCCTAAGCCTCCTCAGTAGCTGGTACTACAGGTGCCCGCCACCACACCCGGCTGATTTTTGTATTTTTAGTAGAGACGGGTTTCACCATATTGGCCAGGCTGTTGTTCTCAAACTCCTGACCTTGTGATCTACCTGCCTCTGCCTCCCAAAGTTCTGGGATTACAGGCGTGAGCCACTGCACCTGGACAGCACTTTTTCACTTAGTGTTTCTTCCTGCAGAATAGCTCTTGTCCCAGATTTCTGACTTGATTCATTCCCTGCTTAAAGGTCACCCTCACAAAGAAGACCTTCTTTTACCCACCATGTAAAACTGCACAAACACATATATACATACACCCACACATATACACCTTTTCATTATTCTTTTATACTGTTTTACTTTTCTTCATATCCATTTATTTATTTATTTATTTTGAGACAGAGTCTTGCTCTGTTGCCCAGGGTGAAGTGTAATGATGTGATCTCGGCTCACTGTAACCTCCGCCTCCAGGGTTCAAGCAATTCTCCTGCCTCAGCTTCCCGAGTAGCTGGGAATACAGGCACCCACCATCATGCCTGGCTAATTTTTGTATTTTTGTACAGATGGGGTTTCACCATATTGCCCAGGCAGGTTTTGAACTCCTGACCTCAGGTGATCCACCCACCTTGGCCTCCCAAAGTGCTGGGATTACAGGCATGAGCCACTACCCCCTGCCCACATCCACTTTTTAAATCTCATCAGATGAATATATTTTTGTTTGTTTAATGTATTTCCCTGCTATCATGTAAGCTCGAAGAAAACAGAAAATGTATTGTTTATTACTATATCCCTGCTGAGTAGAACAGTACCTGGCATATCATAGATATTCAGTGAATAACTGTAGAAAGAATGCATGAAATGAAGTGGCTAAATAGACTGCTGTACTATTCAGAGAAGGTTGGTCTGACTCAGTATTTTCATGCTCCTAAATCCTGAAGATCATGAATCCAATTCTAAGTGCCCTCAGAAGCCTCAAGGTTAAGCTTTATTCTACATCCAGCAAGTGGCCATAGCATGAGTGAGGGTAAATGATCATCAGGTTTTCATTTCCCTCCCACTTCTCTTCCTCTTGTCTCCTTCAATTACAAACTGCTTTTAGCAGCTGCTGCTCTTCTTCTTCTTCTTCTTCTCCTTCTCCTTCTCCTTCTCCTTCTCCTTCTCCTCCTTCTCCTTCTCCTCCTTCTCCTTCTCCTTCTCCTTCTTTTCTTTTCTTTTTTTTTTGACAGGGTCTTACTCTGTTTCCCAGGCTGGAGCACAGTGGCACCATCACTGATCACTGGACTCAAGGAATCCTCCCACCTCAGTCTCCTGAGTAGCTGGGACTAAAGTCATGTAACATGCAGCCCGCTAATTTTTGTATTTTGTAGAGATAGGGTTTCACCATGTTGGCCCAGGCTAGTCTTGAACTCCCGGGCTCATGTGATCTGTTCATCTCTATCTCCCAAAGTGCTGGGATTACAGGCATGAGCCACTGTGCCCAGCAGCAGTTTTGTATTGTGGGCTTCTACAAAAGATTTCTTGTAAAGCTCCCTTAAGCTAAACAAGAACCAAATACCAGGAAACAGGAAAAAAAAAAAAAAAAGCTGTATTTGGGGTAGAGTTAGGGAATAGGAAGTTAATTCTTTGCTTTCTTACTTCTATGATTATTTCTCAGTAACCTGTCTGAACTAAGTGAGTGAGTCAGCCCTGAAGTCATAGACACTCAGCTTTCTCTACTATAGAACCTGAGGAGGACCATAAGAGAAAGGAGGAGTTTATCTTTTAACTATTTCTGAAAATAACCTTTAAAGGTAATACTATGTTAGGAAATTTTCATTCTAATCACTTTATATTTCAATATTAGAGAAGTTGAATCAAATGCAAGTCTTGTTAACATATGCAATCTTTCCTGAAAAATACTTACTTTTAGAGATCAAATTGGCATCGTTAGCAGGGACGCTATTAGAAAAACAATAGTACCCAAGATTTAAACAATAAAAAATTGTTTGGCTTCTTACCAGTTGTCAACTGTTGACTGTTAAAGTGAACAGCTGTGAGCTCTGTGCTCACAGTTTTCACATGGCCTACATGTCCTTGGGGGAATCCTACAGTTGTCATTTAAACAAACATATCTTTGTCATGTTTGGAGAGCCATCTAATTTAATTCTGTTGGGGTAGTGTGAGCCTGGGTTTGAACTAGGTAATTGGAAGCATTTAGTAAAGCTCAGAGCACTGTAGGAATTGAGGCACTCCTTGTCCTTGACATCTACTACCTGAACTCCCTGAGCATACTAAGTGCTAAGTACCATCGTGGGGGAGAGGGGTGATTTTAAAGAAATATGAGATGTGTTCCTGTTGCCTTCTTCCTACAGTCAAACTTGCTATAAGAGAAGTTTATTTTTTGGACTACTTTGATAAATACTGGCTCCTCAACTCCAACTCTGCCTCAATAGTGTTTATGTTCTTCAGGAGCTGCTCTATTGTTTTCAGGATCTACTCATTTTTCTGTATTCTGTACAAACCTTCAACAAATCACTAGAAATAAATTTGAAGAAAATTGGATTTGGAGTCAGAAGACCTGGACTCTGGCCGGGCACGGTGGCTCATGCCTGCAATTCCAGCACTTTGGGAGGCTGAGGCGGGAAGATCACTCGAGGTCAGGAGTTCAAGACCAGCCTCGCCAACATGGTGAAACCCTGTCTCTACTCAAAAACAAAGGGTGTGGGCCTGTGCCTTTAGTCCCAGCTACTTGGGAGGCTGAGGTAGGACAATTGCTTGAACCTGGGAGGCAGAGGTTGCAGTGAGCTGAGAAAGCGCCACTGCACTCCAGCCTGGGCGACAGAGCGAGACTCTCACTCAAAAAAAAAAAGAAGACCTGGACTCTAGGTCTGACTTAAGGCTTATTCTATTGACAAATACAGATGTTCCTGGACTTACAGTGGGGTTATGTCCTGATAAACCCATCGTAAGTTAAAAATAGTGTATATCAAAAATGCATTTGATATTGTCTAAGTCAATCATAGTGACATAAAAAAAATAAGAAAAATACATTTAATAGACCTAACTAGGTATGGTTACTAAACACCATCGCTTAACCTAGCCTATCTTAAGTGTGTTCAGAACTCTTAAATTAGTCTACGGTTGGACGAAATAATCTGGCAACACAGTACACTGTAGAGTTGATTGTTTACTCTTGTGATTATGTGGCAGACTGGGAGTTGTGGCTCTCTGGCACTGCCTGGCATTGCATAACTTAGCATACTGCTTTCTGTTGAATGTGTATTGCTTTTGCACCATCATAAAGCCCAAAACCCCTAAGTAGAACCATTGTTAGTCAGGGACCATGTGTAGTAATAACACAACCACCATAGAACTGTGTTGGGGACCAAGTGAGATCATGTATGTAAAAATAATTTGTAAACAGTAAAGATTATACAAAATAAAATGTATTAAGCTGTATTTTTTAATGCACCCCTCTCAGTAGTAAATATTATCTACAGAGTCAGGCCCACATGCAATGGCCTATTAGAAGTCCTCTGCAACAGGTCCTATCCCTTATACCTTTTATATGAAACCTGTTCTTCAGACAGTCCAAGCTTTCACAATCCTAAAGAAAGGATTACTTTTACATATCTATAACCTATGTGAACACAATTCCCTCTTCTTAGAATGTCCTTCCATTTAGGTTTCCAAATTGAAACTCCACTCATTTTTAAAGGTTTAATTCAAGTACCATTTCTTATTAGTTTGTATCAGGCGTGTGTCACTCATTACACCCATTACTGTATTGTGGAAATGTGGGTGTACTTACATGATCTCCCTACAAACACGAAGCTTTCTGAATAAGTGAAAGTATTATGCCTAATTGATATTTTTTGATATATATATTTTTTGAGACAAAGTCTCACTCTGTCCGTCAGGCTAGAGTGCAGTGGTGCAGTGGCGCAATCTCAGCTCGCTGCAGCCTCTGCCTCTTGGGCTCAAGCCATTCTCCTGCCTCAGCCTCCTGAGTAGCTGGGATTACAGGTGTGCACCACCACGCCAAGCTGATTTTTGTATTTTTAGTAGACATGAGATTTCATCATGTTGGCCAGGCTGGTCTCAAACTCCCGACCTCAGGTGATCCGCCCACTTCAACCTCCCAAAGTGCTGGGATTACAGGCGTGAGCCACTGCACCTGGCCTATGTCTTTTGATTCTTTAAGGTGCTTTGAATAGCCTTGGCATTCAATGTATATTTGCTAAAGGATAGAATAAATGAATAAACTCAGAATTAGAAACTTGTTTTGTATGCCTGTCTTAATCTTTTTTTTTGTTGTTGTTGCTTATAACGGAATACTTGAATCTGGGTAATTTATAAAGAAAAGAAATTTAGGCTGGGTGCAGTAGCTCACACCTGTAATCCTAGCACCTCAGGAGGCCAAAGGGGGTGGATCGTTGGAGGTTAGGAGTTTGACACCAACCTGGCCAACATGGTGAAACCCTGTTTCTACTAAAAAAAATACAAAAATTAGCTGGACGTGGTGGCGCACACCTGTAATCCCAGCTAGTTGTGAGGCTGAGGCAGGACAATCACCTGAACCTGGGAGGCGGAGGTGGCAGTGAGCCGATATTGTGCCACTGCTCTCCACCCTGGGTGACAGAGTGAGACTCTGTCTATATATCTATATCTATATCCATATCTATACCTATATCTATATCTATATTTTTTCCTTACAGTTACAGAGGCTGTAAAGTCCAAGGTTGAGGGGGGGTGCATCTGGTGAGGACCTTTTTGCTTATGGGGACTCTCTGCTGAGTCCCCAAGTAACACAGGGAGTCATATGCTAGCTCAGGCCTCTCTTCCTCTTCTTATAAAGCCACCACTCCCACTCCCATGATAACCCATTAATTGGTTAGCCTATTAATCCCTTAATTTATTAATCCTGAGTAGATTAATCAATTCTGGAGGGCTCTGCCCTCATGACCCGGTCACCTCTTAAAGGCCCCTATATCTTAATACCACCACATTGGGGATTAAATTTCAACTTTAGTTTTGGAGGGGACAAATATTCAAACCATAGCAATACCTTTTTTTAGATGCTATAACTAGATACTATAACTATGTTCATGGTCATCGTCAACGGGCATGTTAATCTATTTGGTGGAACCCATTGGAAATTCAAATGGTTTTGTGTGATTTTTTTTTTTTTTTCTTGTCTGGGAAATATGGTTATAGAGATATAAACATGTTTCCCCTGAAGGATTCTGTTAAATTCTGCATGAAATCTCCCTGGAGAATGCAGTCATTTGGAGAATGTACTTTATTTTCTATTTACTTTTCAATCTATAAAGTACTGTTTTTGTCTGTTATTTTTTTTCCAACCTCACAGCAGTGGCGAGACACATGTATTATTATTCTGTTTGTAAACGAGAAACTTCTGACTCAAAAAAGTTTAGTGACTCAATCAAAGCTTTGGAGACCACAAAGGCAGAGCCAGGCCTCAAACCCAAGTCTCTGGATGCCAGAGCCAATATTCTTTCTTCTACACCACAGCTGCCATCTGGAAGTTGGCAAAAACTTACTTTATTTCTTTTGTTTCTCTTTAGGCAGGAATAGCTCTGAAAATATGCTTAAAAAATGAAGTCACTTAGGTTATTTTTTCTTTTCAATATGTCATAATTGGGTACTGTGTATAGATGATGTGATGGAAAAAGTCTCATATAAGGCTCTGTGTGTATATTTCTCCTAAGCTGCTCTTGCCCTGAATTGTTTTTGAGTCTCAGGGAATATATTCATTGCTGCGCCACTTGATGTAGTCACAGGAAACCTATTCTGATAGAAAAAGCCATCTGTATTTAAAATACCTTTTTTAAATTTTTTGAGATGGAGTCTCGCTCTGTTGCCCAGGCTGGAGTGCAATAGTGCAATCTTGGCTTGCTGCAACCTCTGCCTCCCTGATTCAAGCAATTCTCTGCCTCAGCCTCCCAAGTAGCTGGGATTACAGGTGCACCACACCTGGCTAATTTTTGTATTTTTAGTAGAGACGAGGTCGCCCCATGTTGGCAAGGCTGGTCTTGAACTCCTGACCTCGTGATCCACCCGCCTCGGCCACCCAAACTAGAGGTGACTCCTAGTTCAAGATGGCAGTGTGAGCACACTCATTTATTCCTCTCTCCCAGGACTAATTTAAAATAGTATCAGGACAATGAAAAAGACATAGCCCACA
The DNA here is from genome assembly GCF_003255815.1 of Theropithecus gelada. Classification (NCBI taxonomy): domain Eukaryota; kingdom Metazoa; phylum Chordata; class Mammalia; order Primates; family Cercopithecidae; genus Theropithecus; species Theropithecus gelada. The sequence goes on from NC_037683.1 coordinate 85,849,428, forward strand.
GAAACGAAGAGAATTGCAGGTAGTAATAAGCAGATGAGAAGAGGGAAAACAGATGCTTTAAGAGGTTTCTAAGAAGGCAGAGAGGAAGAAGAGGAGGTGCCTGCACTCTAGAATATGAGAGAAGGCAACAACAAGGATAGAAGTCACGAAGTTGCCCTGAAGAAATCTGGAGAAGCTTTGGACTCAGAGTTGGAGCCTCAGTCCAAGATGTCCAATAGCCAAATAGCAGGAGTTCTAAAAAGACAAAATACTCATGATGGAGAGGAGGGAATTTTCAAAGAAAGAATATTTCCATAGCTACAGGGAGATCTTCAAAATCAAAGGATCCTGGCCAGGTGCAGTGGCTCATGCCTGTAATCCCAGCACTTTGGGAGGCCAAGGTGGGCATATCACCTGAGGTCAGGATTCAAGATCAGCCTGACCAACATGGTGAAGCCCCATCTCTACTAAAAGTACAAAAATTAGCTAGGCGTGATAATCCCAGTTACTCCAGAGGCCGAGGTAGGAGGTAGGAGAATCGCTTGAATTGGGAGGCAGAGGTTGCAGTGAGCCGAGATCGTGCACTCCAGCCTGGGCAATAGTCTCAAAAAAAAAAAAAAAAAGAAAAAATTCAGCTGGGCGTAGTGGTGTACGCCTGTAATCTCAGCTACTGAAGTGGCTGAGGCAGGAGAATCGCTTGAACCCAGGAAGCAGAGTTTGCAGTAAGCTGAGATCGTGCCACTGTATTCTAGTCTGGGTAACAGAGTGAAACCCTGTCTTAAAAAAAAAAAAAAAAAAGGAAGAAGGCCCACATTTAGGGACTGCATTGTGAAATTTCAGAACAACAAAGATTCTAAATGAAAATTTACATCCATGCACCCTTACTTAAGGATATAAGCCTGTAAAATGAGGGTGAAAACCAAGAAAGAAGACGACGTATGATTGGGTGGTAATGAATTTAACCTTGTCCCAAAAGAAATGGCCTTTGTCTTGAGCTTTTGGGAGTCATCTCTAAGCCCTTGGATCCTCGTGTCTGACAGGAGTGTCTTTGTTTGCCTGGAGGGCTTTGGCTAGCCAGAGAGTAACAAATGTGTTTAGGGTGGAGCTTTGATCCATGCCAAAAATGTGATTTAGGATGAGAGCTTTGGGTCACACCTTGAGTGACTGGAGACTGGAATCTAAAATTAGCCATGTGGAGAGTCAATCATGTCTTTGTAATGGAGCCTCAATAAAAGCTCTGAACACAGAGGCTTTGCTGAGCTTCCATGGTTAATGACAGCCTGTGCTTATTGTCATACATCAATGCTGGAAAAGTACTGTGTCCTGATCCATGGGGAGAGGACAATGGAAGCTCTGCATTTGGTTCTTCCCTAGACTCTGCTCTATGCACTTCATCCTTTGACTGATTTTGATCTATATCCTTTCTCTGTGGTAAATCTTAACTGTGAGTGTAACTCAGAAAGTTCTGTGAGTCCTTCTAGCAAATTATCAAAACTGGAGATGGTTTGGAGAACTACTCAGACTTGCAATTTAGTGAGGATGGTCTTTTTTTTTTTTGAGACAGAGCCTCACTCTGTCACTCAGGCTGGAGTGCAGTAGTGGTGCATTCATAGCTCACTGCAGCCTCAAATCTCTGGGCTCAGGCACTCATCCTACTTCAGCCTCCCAAGTAGCTGGGAGTACAGGTACATGCCACCAGGCCCAGCTAATTTTTTATCTTTTGTAGAGATAGAGTCTCAGTATATTGCTCAAGCTGGTCTTGAACTCTTGGGCTCAAGTGATCCTCCCACCTTGGCCTCTCAAGTGCTGGGATTACAGGTATGAGCCACTGCACCTGCCCTGAGGGTGGTCTTGTGTGGGCTGTGTCCCCTCTAACTTTGTAGTTGTCTTAAGTCTTCCCAGGGATATACGAATGGCAGAACTAGCTTAGAGGAATATTAAAACAACATCCAAGTATAACAGTTGTGTGACCAAGAATAAAATTAGTCTAATTTAGGAGAGTGATCAGCAGACTTACAGAAGTCTATTTTCAAGGAAATGAATGGAATATATTTCAGATAATGCTTCCGCTAATGAAAAGTTGCAAAATATTAGGATATGGTGGAAAAAAAACCTATGAGTCTTAACAAAGCAACCAGAAACTCTAGCTAAATCAAAACGTTTACCAGAATGTCATGTTCCAAATATGAAATGATTTAAAACATGATCTTTTTCAGCAATTGGTAAAATATTAGAGAGGATAATCTATTTAACCTTGGTGCTAGTGTATTTTCTTTTGAGTGACACGATGATTACAGCATCAGAAATGTAGTCAAGGGAATGTAATTATTAGCACTCTCTGGCTCTGTGGTGAATAATGTGATGAATAGTCATAATCATGTAAAATTTGTTTATTGATTATCAGCTTTTAAAATGAACCAATGCACAAAGCATGGGGGAGTTAATCCTGATTAAGAACAGAATGTAAACACTCTCAGCTTTGACAATGTTAAAGTAAAGCTCTAGCTGACAGATTTTGGAAGATGAAGAGTAGATAGGGAAGAGGGAAGGAGTGGTAAGGATGTGAATGTGCGAATGCTGTCATTTTACAAAATGAGGCATCAGGAGAATCTGTTGAAAATTGATGGAAACATTAAATAGTGATGACAAAAATGATCCTGAGAGCAGTGTGGAAGAGGATGTTCTATCTGGGAAAAAATAGAAAACACTGAATCCACTTCACACTGTAAACAAAAATGTTAATTCCAGGTAAATTACAGACCCTTTCAGAGGCAAAACAGTAGGCTTTAAAAGACAATACAGAAAAAATAGATTCATAATCTCTGTATGGGAGAATGATTTTAAAACATATTGGACATTAAGAAGCCCCAACCTTTAAGATAAGGATTGATGAATTTGATTACAGTGAAATAAGAACATTAAAAATAAAATAGTGGGTGGGGGGCGATGGGAGGGACCTTAGAGGATAGACCAATAGGTGCAGCAAACCACTATGGCACACGTATACCTACATAACAAACCTGCACATTCTGCACCTGTATCTCAGAATTAAAGTAAAATTTAAAAAATTGTAAAAAGGCAAGCCACGGACTTGAAAATATCTGGAATACATATTAAATCGATATTTGTTATAGCCAACAAAGGACGTGTATCTAGAATATCTGAAGAACTTATACACCCCAATAAGAAAATACAACTTAATAGAAAAATGAGCAGACAGACTCACCAGCCACTTCAAAACAGGATATAACTAATTGATCAATAAACATATGATAAGATATTCAATCTCAGCCCCCAGAAAAACGCAAATTAAAACAGTGAAGAGATACCACTACACACCTGTTAAAATAGCTAAAATTTAAAAAGACTGAAAAAGAGCAGGGATTGCTCCTGGAACTCTCCTCCACTGCTGGTGAAAAGAGAAACTAGTTTAACCAATTTGGAAAGCAATTTGGCTTTATCAGTTAACATTAAAGATACTGTACCTCATGACCTAGCAATTTCTCTCGTAGGTATATATCCAAAAGAAATATATATCCATGTGTACCAGGAGACATGTATGAGAAAATTCATAACAGCTTTAATCACAATAGCCTAAACCTGGGAACAACCGAAATATTCATCCGTGGGAGTATGGATAAATAAATTGTTGTAAGGATCTCTCTCATGAAATTCTATATAGTAGTGAATATTAATGGACTGCAGCTGAATGCTACAATATTAGTGAATCTCATGAACATAACATTGAGTTATGAAAAGCTTGATGCAAAAGAATATATAGTGTATGATTCTATTTACATAAAATTCAAAAATAGGCGAAGCTATAGTGTTGAGTGATGCATCCTTGGATGGCAAAAATATAAAGAAAAGCAAGGAAGTTATTACTACAGATGTCAGGAGAGTTTTTTTTTTTTTTTTTTGAGACGGAGTCTCGCTCTGTCGCCCAGGCTGGAGTGCAGTGGCCAGATCTCAGCTCACTGCAAGCTCCGCCTCCCGGGTTCACGCCATTCTCCGGCCTCAGCCTCCCGAGTAGCTGGGACTACAGGCGCCCGCCACCTCGCCCGGCTAGTTTTTTGTATTTCTTAATAGAGACGGGGTTTCACCGTGTTAGCCAGGATGGTCTTGATCTCCTGACCTTGTGATCCGCCCGTCTCGGCCTCCCAAAGTGCTGGGATTACAGGCTTGAGCCACCGCGCCCGGCCGAGAGTTTTATGTTTTAGGGAAAGGGAGGGAGTTCTGCCTTGGAGAGGCATGTAGGAATCTTCTGGGTCTGACACTCCTTTATTTGACCTGAGTAGCCATTTCAGGGAGGTTTGCTTTGGAATACATGCATGCTTTATGTATTTTTTTGGCGTGTGACCTATTTCACAAGCTGAAAAGAGGATTTAAATAAAAAGAACTAGTGGTTTAAGAAAGTTATTTAAATAACAAAGGTAACCAATGGAGAAACTAAAATAGTGCTGTAACTGCTAAAAATTGAGAGATGTAGACCAATGTAATAAGCTAACTTCTCCACTGTGGTCACAGGAAGTTAATAAGAAAATTTCCAAACTGATACACATATTATGAAATAAGAACCAAAACCAACTGTAAAAGTGTTGTTCTCTGTTATGTAATTTCCTTCTTCAAATCATGTATACTTGTTAATTTTATAATCAAGAAAAACTATCATGTTATACTAATATTTTTATATTTTTAAAACATCTGTGTGACTGAAAAACCAGATTAGAAACAAACAAATTTGTTGACTGAGTTAACTTAGTTTGAGGAATTTTAATTTTTTAGTGAGTTGTTTTGTAGTGCCCTAAATATTTATTGAAACAATTTTATATATTCAATTCAATGTCAAAAACTCTCTTTTCTCTGTGTAACTTTCAGATCACTTGTGAGAACTTTGAGAAGCATCCAAATAAAGAGATTGAAGAATTTTTCTGTTTTAGTAGCAAAATCTTACTTACTGTACAATTATTTAGAACTGTGATAGAAGAGTTTTTATTGTTGCCTTTCCTGACTTTATTGCATTTTAAAGGCACTTTTATTAATAAATAACAATGTTCAACAGCTTTTATAAACCACTCCCACTCCCACCCCCGTGTCATCTCCCAAAAACTAAACAAACCAATTAAAATCTCTACACTTCTACAAAAACTCAGTATGACATCTCTCATAGGAATTAATGTAAGGAACCAGGGGCGGTGGCTCATGCCTGTAATCCCAGCACTTTGGGAGGCCGAGGCGGGTGGAACACCTGAGGTTGGGAGTTCAAGACCAGCCTGACCAACACGGAGAAACTCTGTCTCTACTAAAAATACAAAATTAGCCGGGGTGGTGGCGCATGCCTGTAGTCCCAGCTACTCGGGAGGCTGAGGCAGGAGAATTGCTTGAACCCGGGAGGCGGAGGTTGAGGTGAGCCGAGAACGAAACTCCGTGTCAAAAAATAAACAAACAAACAAATAAATAATGTAAGGAAACAATGTCCTCATCACCCACTATTTCACAGGTGCTGCATTATACTCAGGTGAAAGTGTAACTTTTAGTTTTTATTTATTTATTTTTATTTTATTTTATTATTATTATTAATTTTTAAATTTTTATTTATTTATTTATTTATTTTTTGAGATGGAGTCTAGTTCTGTCTCCCAGGCTGGAGTGCAGTGGCTCGATCTCGGCTCACTGCAAGCTCCGCCTCCTGGGTTTACGCCATTCTCCTGCCTCAGCCTCCCCAGCAGCTGGGACTACAGGCGCCCGCCACTATGCCCAGCTAATTTTTTTGTATTTTTAGTAGAGACGGGGTTTCGCCGTGTTAACTAGGATGGTCTCGATCTCCTGGCCTCGTGATCCACGCACCTAGGCCTCCCAAAGTTCTGGGATTACAGGCGTGAGTCACCGTGCCTGGCCGGAAGTGTAACTTTTAATATCAAACACTCACATTTTAACACGGCTTTTTAAAGAGGACAAGACACCTACAGATCGTTTTAATTATCAATATAAGTCCATTTGAGCTCACTGATAAACCACACGAGAGAAAAAGTTGCTTTTCAAGTAAGGAAAATGTCTGTCTTTTAATTGCTTGTCTGCATTTACTTTTTAAAGGTTAGTTTTGTTTTTAAAAAGACACAGATTTAGCCTGAAAAACATATGCAAATTTTCTTTCCAAAAGTGCTTTATTAAAAAAAAAAAAAAACTTAAAAAAAGTAGTATGAAATAGGCAAATATTCTTCCAATATAAAAGAAAAGAAATTTGAAAGTTGAGGTTCCACTTTGTTAAATTAAGTACTAAAAATATGATGGATTAAACTTTGAGACTCTTGGAAAGTGTTACCATAATATTTATGATGAAATCATAAATTTTGTAAAGGGAAAAAATTCTTGTTCCAACTCAGTAGTTCTTTTTCACTTTCTAGGTAACACAGAAAAATAAATATGACATTGTTCTGAGGAATCTGTTGTCCCAAGGCAGTTAAGAAGCAAATCAATCAACTATTCTTGTAAATCAAAGCAGTTTTCTTTTTATTTTTTATTGTGCACTTTAAACTCGCTTTTTAGGGAAGTATGTTGAGACATCTGAATTCCTTTGCCTTTAGATTTTGGAACTATTTTGGTTGTTTCAATTGTTAACTATCTGTCTGCTTGTAATATCTCAATACTTTTGAGTGTTCACAATAAAAAGAATAAAGACACCCCCTGCACTCATTTACGCCATGGACTGGACAGGAGCCACTCAGATGTCCACACTGAGTTCTGGCAAGTCACATTGCCTCTGAGTGGGCACACTTCCATCCTTGTTCACACTTTCAATCCACATGTCCAAAGAATGGACATTTTAGTCCACCTATGCTAAAAACATTGGTTAGGCCTTCTTTCTCTAAGAAGGTTGCATTTCAGGTATGAGATTTAGAAAATAACTATGGGCATAAAGGTCAGCCAATCTGTTTTCAAAACAGGGCTGACAAGTAACCAGGTGCAGGCACTAAGTTCAACCTACAAGTGTAAACTCTACTTTAAAATCAGTTCTGAGTCATCTGCTCTGTTTGGCACTCTTGTTTACAGTACATCTTTAGCCTTCTCATGTAGCAATGCTATTGGTAAGTGGTATGCCTAAGAAAAAAACAACTTGATCTTGACAAAATGTGAAACTTAATCTTGATGAAATGCGTACCCTATGTGTGGTGAAGGGATGTTTTGGAAAGTCTTGAGCAATTTTTTAAAATGCCTGTGTGTGTGTGTGTGTGTGTGTGTGTGTGTACACCCTGTATGTAACATTTAATGACTCGTGTTCTAAGAAGGTGTGTTTTTCTCTCATAAAGAGCTGGCAGCTGGCCTATCCTCTTAGAAATGGGAAATTTGTTAAACTAATTTGCACAAGCAGCCTGTGTTTTTAGACCACGAAGCTGTAACTCTGTCCAGACAGTGCTGCCAATTATCTGTGAATATCCTTATTAAGTAAAGACTTCAGAAAAAAAAAAGCCAGGTCTTTTTATTAGCTTATTTTGCATATAAGCTTTCAGGATAATTGTATATTCATGTCACTTCTAAAGAAGAAAGGAGTTATTTAAAGGGATGACCTGATTATCTTGATAAAGAAAATATTATAGCTGCAACCCATTTTCTGAAAAATTGGCCTTGGATTTGAGTGCAGTCTGGAAAGTGAAAATTTTGGATTGACTTTTAAACTCTAGGACAATAAAGTTTGAGCCAAATCATTTACTCTTTGTTTCTTAGTTTTCCAATCTGTTAAATGAGAATCAAAGCATTTATGTACTTTTCTCCTTATAGGGAAATAAAGCATTGGTAATTGATTAGAAGGTACAAATCAGTGCACGTGCATTTGTTCTGTTTGAAATGCTAAGCCAAGCATCATCTTCGTCTGCTCCTTCCTTATGAGACCAATGTGCACCCTTGTGGTCATCATATTTCTTATGGCAAGGAAAAGCCCTCTATCTGTGGTGAGACTTCAGAGAGAGAAATAAATTTTTGTGCCACGTAGAGCTCAGATAACCAGGAAACAACCAAAATAAAGACAGATTTTGTGAAAATTACATTTCATGTTTCTGAAAATGTAAGAGCATTTTCTCAGAGAGAGAAAACATGCATGGATGGGGGCTAGAATCAGAAATAAGGTGAAGAAGTTGTACCAATTACTCTTCTGAGGGTCTTTAAAACAGAAAAATAAAAATAAATAAAAATAAGCAAAAAATGTAATTCCCCAATAGATGAAGTAGGAATTGGTTCTGTCCCTCTTTAGAGGTCCTTTTAGTTTATAGCATGTTGAAGTGGGTTATTACATCAGTCACCAATTAGCATATGAAGTGCCAACATATATGCCAAGCTATGTACTATGTGTTGGGAACTTAAAAGTGAGTAAGAGGCTGGGCGCGGTGGCTCATGCTTGCAATCCCAGAACTTTGGAAGGCTGAGGTGGGCAGATCACTTGAGGTTAGGGGTTCAAGACCAGCCTGGCCAGCATGGCGAAACTCTATCTCTACTGAAAATACAAAAATTAGCCAGGTGTGATGGCACACGCCTGTAATCCCAGCTATTCTGGAGGCTGAGGCAGGCGAATCTCTAGAACCCGGGAGGTGGAGGTCGCAGCGAGCTGAGATTGCACCACTGCACTCTAGCCTGGGTAACAGAGTGAGACTCTGTCTCAAAAAAAAAAAAAAAAAAAAAAAGTGAATAAGAAACAATGTTTGCTCTTAAGGTCTTCTTAATCTTTCATGGCAGAGAAATACATACAAATAATTACAATAGTATGTGATAAGTGTTAGACTAGTGGCAAAAACCTGTGCTGAGATTACGAATTTTGCCTGGGCTGGTTGGGACAGAAGAAGTAATATTTGTGCTTGGCCTTGAAAACTGAGTGGTTAGGTATGGGAGGTCATCCTAGGAAGAAAGTACAGCTTGAACAAAGACATGGAGAAATGGATGCTGGTGGTTTATGGGAAACATTTTAGAGAAGAGGTAAGTGTTTGAGCGTCAGGCAGCTCCAGGTTGTTAATCCGGCTAGGTGGCCATTCACTGGCTCTGTGATTTGGGGAACATTACCTGGCCTCTCTGAACCTCAGTTTCTGCATTATTACCTATCCTGGCAAGTTGTTGTGAGCATTAAATGAAAGTAAAAGGGCCTGACACAGTGCAAGGACATAGTAGATGTTCAGTAAATGGTCACTGTTACCCAGTCTTCTTCAATGGGTTGCAGCTATTAATATGGAACCACATGTAGTTGTGACAAGTCTTCTTTAACATGGAAGTAACACCTATTTTCAGGGTTGTTTTGAGGATGAGAGTAGTATCAGACACAGGTCCAATAATCTGCTCAAGAAACAGTAGTTACTATCATTACAATTATTATAACACTTCTCTTTGAAAGACCAAAATACATGCATATTTTACTAATACTCATATTGAATAAATTATGGATTTGTGTGTGTGTACAGAACTGTACTTTCTGCTAGACCAAAGCAGAAACTTGCATTACCTCGAAGGTAATACGTCATATTAATGAATATGTTTTAGAATAGAGAACTCGGAAATAAGACCGCACACATACAACCATCTGATCTTCAACAAACCTGACAAAAACAAGCAATGGGGAAAGGATTTCCTATTTTATAAATGGTGCTGGGAGAACTGGCTAGCTATAGGCAGAAAATTGAAACTGGACCCCTTCCTTACACCTTATATAAAAATTAACTCAAGATAGATTAAAGACTTAAATGTAAAACCCAAAACTACAAAAACCCTAGAAGAAAATCTAGGCAAAACCATTCAGGACATAGGCATGGGCAAAGAATTAATGATGAAAATGCCCAAAGCAATTGCAACAAAAGTAAAAATTAACAAGTGAGATCTAGTTAAACTAAAGAGTTTTTGCACAGCAAAAGAAACTATCATCAGAGTGAACAGACAACCTACAGAATGGGAGAAAATTTTTGCAACCTATCCATGTGACAAAGGGCTAATATCCACAGTCTATAAGAAACTTAAATTTACAATAAAAAAGCTAACAGACCCATTACAAAGTGGGCAAAGAACATGAACAGACACTTCTCAAAAGAAGACATTCATGTGGACACCAAACATATAGAAAAAAGCACAGCATCACTGATCATTAGTGAAATGTAAATCAAAACCACAATGAGACACCATCTCACGCCAGTCAGAATGGCAATTATGAAAAAGTCAAGAAACAACAGATGCTGGCAAGGTTGTGGAGAAAAAGGAACGTTTTTACATGGTTTGTGGTAGTGTAAATTAGTTCAAGCATTGTGGAAGACAGTGTGGCAATTTCTCAAAGACATAGAGGCAGAAATACCATTTGACCCAGCAATCCCATTACTGGGTATATACCCAAAGGAATAGAAATCATTCTATTATAAAGACACATACATGCATATGTTCATTGCAGCACTATTCACAATAGCAAAGACATGGAATCAACCCAAATGCCCATGAATGATAGATTGGATAAAGAAAATGTGGTACATATACACCATTAATTCTATGCAGCCATAAAAAAGAATGAGATCATGTCCTTTGCAGGGACATGGATGGAGCTGGAAGCCATTATCCTCAGCAAACTAATGCAGGAATGGAAAACCAAACACCGCATGTTCTCACTTACAAGTGGCAGCTGAAGATGAGAACACATGAACATATGGGGGCGGGGAACAACACACACTGGGGCCTGTTGAGGTGGGTGGGAGGAGGCAGAGCATGAGGAAGAATAGCTAATTGATTCTGGGCTTGATACCTGGGTGATGGGTTTATATGTGTGGTAAACCACCATGGCACATAGCACTATGTAACAAACCTGTACATCCTGCATGTGTGACCCAGAACTTAAAAGTTGAAGATTTGGGAGGCTGAGGCGGGCAGATCACAAGGTCAGGAGTTTGAGACCAGCCTGGCCAATATGGTGAAACCCCGTCTCTACTAAAAATACAAAAATTTTCCGGGCATGGTGGCAGGCGCCTGTAGTCCCAGCTACTCAGGAGGCTGAGGCAGGAGAATAGCTTGAACCCAGGAGGCGGAGCTTGCAGTGAGCCGAGATTGCGCCAGTGCACTCCAGCCTGGGTGACAGAGCGAGACTCTGTCTCAAAAAAAAAAAAAAAAGAAAAGAAAAAAAAAATGGTTAAAGAAGGGAATATGTTTTACATGTGATCTGGTATAAATCAACCATGTTTGCTTTTTCATTTCTGTGTTTCTGCACTGGACACCATACCAGGCACACAGTAATTGTTTAAAGAAATAGTTGCTACACGAATTAGTTGGTAGCTCTCTAATTGGCTTTCCCAAACACATTTTGTTTTTAATGGAGGAAAACAGTCTTAGATCCTGAAATTGTCTTTTGAAAACCAAGTTTCCAAGCCATTTGAACAGTTAAAAATTTGGTGTCAGCTTGTGGTGAGGATCATGCTGCTCCAAAATCTGTGCCTGGAGGATGCACTGGTCCAACCTGTAATTGTCATTGTAAATAGTTATTATATCTATGATGATTATTATGACATTTCTAATAACTATCATTGTAGAGTTCAACCTAGTGTTATAACAATAAACGTAGACCAGAATGTCTTATGAGTTTACTTCATACTTCTTCTTCTTGGAACCTTATTGAGATGACAGAAATGGTAAAAAAAAAAAAAAAAAAAAAAAAATTCGAGCACTTTTTAGTGTCCCAAAGAATACTTCTTACCTTTATCCTCTGTACAATTGCATATACTTCTGAGAGATTGTGGGGACACAACCTCTTTAGAAAACTTCTCTTTCTAACTTTAATTATAAGCATTGATAATAATAGAGATGGTTACATGTAGGGTGGCTCAAGCTTGTATCAAAATGATACTGACTCTCTGACTTAAAAATACTGGATTACATAAGGAAAAATCAGCATGGATGCACTTGAACTTCCTTGTCACATAATGCAGCTACAACCTCAAAGTACCAATTATCTCTTCTGCTGGCTTCTAAGCAGAGCTGTGCCTAAGCCACGACACACAAAAGCACTTTTGTCTTACTTTCAAAGCACTGTTTTTAAACAAACAAACAAACAAAAAAAGATTCACAACTTTCCTTGAAAAATCTATCTGTTCTTCAAAAACTTATTTGGTTCACAATCTAAAAACAAAATTTTCGTAATGTTGTAAATTTAGCATAGGTCCTCTTGTTTTTTTCCTTGTAGAAAAGAAAATATACATATATAACCAACATTCTTTTTATTATAATCAGTTATTTGGCCTAGATTTAGATTCCTTCAGCTGGTGGAGTTTGAAAATCTTTTCTTTCATAGATTTGAAAACTAGTGAATTTAGTTGGGAATTTATACTCTGTAATTTTAAGAAGCTCTCTGGCTTTTTCTCAAACTTGAATCTACTTTTAGTTGAGACGTTTGATATTTTAGGTGCTGCCTTTAGGGTTCACAGCCATTACTATCCCGATCCTTCATGTTCAATTGTTCTTTTCCTCTTTGTCATTTATTCACCCAGTAGCTACTATTAGGTTAGACATCTAAAATGGATATTTATTTATTTATTTATTTGGGACAGAGTCTCACTATGTCATCCAGGCTGGAGTGCAATGGCGTGATCTCAGCTCACTGCAACTGCTGCCTCTTGGGTTCAAGTGATTCTTCTGCCTCAGTCTCCTGAGAAACTGAAATTATAGGCGTGCACCATCATGTCTGGCTAATTTTTTTCTTGTATTTTTAGTAGAGATGGGGTTTCATCATGTTGGCCAGGCTGGTCTCGAACTCCTGACTTTGTGATCCACCCACTTCAGCCTCCCAAAGTGCTGGGGTTGCTGGCGTGAGCCACCACGCATGGCCTAAAATGGCTATTTTGGTAGGCAAAAAAAAAAAAAAAAAAAAAAGACAACCATAAGTAATTATTGAACACATACCACATACAAAGCAAAGGTTCGATTATACGGAGAAAGAAATCCAAAGGCGGAATATCAAACAACAGTATTTCAATCAGTCACTCTGTACTGTCTGAGTCTAATTTTTTATTTGTTAACGATGTTTTATGTGGCACCTAACTTTTAAAAATTACTTGTTTGTAAACCATATAGTGAATTAACCTGACTGAAAAAATTCAGCAAAAAATTTTCTTAAAGTTTATAGGTTTAAGAAATGAAAAAGTTGGCCGGGCGCGGTGGCTCAAGTCTGTAATCCCAGCACTTTGGGAGGCCGAGACGCGTGGATCACGAGGTCAGGAGATCGAGACCATCCTGGCTAACATGGTGAAACCCCGTCTCTACTAAAAAATAACAAAAAAAAAAAACTAGCCGGGCGATGTGGCGGACGCCTGTAGTCCCAGCTACTCGGGAGGCTGAGGCAGGAGAATGGCGTGAACCCAGGAGGCGGAGCTTGCAGTGAGCTGAGATCCGGCCACTGCACTCCAGTCTGGGCGACAGAGCAAGACTCCGTCTCAAAAAAAAAAAAAAAAAAAGAAATGAAAAAGTTGTGCAAATGTGTTGAAAAATAGTTAAATGATATGGAAATCCATAAAATAAAAAAGTTCTTTTCTTACCACCTGGAGTAAATTGTCTTAACAACTTTTATTTTACTCCAGACCTCTTTTTTCTTTATTTTGCATATGAAATAAAATCTGCAAGTTTTTTTTTTTTTTCCCACTTTATGTCATGGACAATTCTTTCATATACAAACACTTCTGAAATCAAGAAGAGACAACATGTCTACTCTTAAACGGCCTTTAAAAAATTGCTTCCCATATTCAATTGCTTTTAATTGAGTACTTTTTAAAATTAGCATTGATTAGTGTAATTGCCCAAAAACATTAAAAGAAGGCATATATCCTCAAAACACTTTCATTTAAAACCATCTTTTAAAGAACATAAGGTACATGAAGTAACCACATGATTTTGGCACAGTGGGTTGAAAACAAAACCAGAATAGTTACTCGAATGTTTTATCTATGCTATACCAAATAAGAACGGACTTAGTATTCTTGAAAAGAGCAAAATACGCTCCCAGGGAGCACAGAGGTACCACAGCTGATATGAAATAATGTTGGTGTCATCTTAATTCTAGAAACAAATTAAAAGAACTTGGAATTTCTACATTAGGTTCACCTTCCCTTTAATTGTTTGTTTCTGTCTTTCTTTTTTGTTTTGTTTTTTTTTTGTTGAGACAGAGTCTCGCTCTGTCTCCCAGGCTGAGTGCAATGGTGCAATCTCGGCTCACTGCAACCTCTGCCTCCCGGGTTCAAGCAGTTCTCCTGCCTCAGCCTCCCAAGTGGCTGGGATTACAAGCACCTGCCACTATGCCAGGCAATTTTTTGTATTTTTAGTAGAGACAGGGTTTCACCATGTTGGCCAGGCTGGTCTCGAACTCCTGACCTCAGGTGATCTGCCTGCCTTGGCCTCCTAAAGTGCTGGGATTACAGGCATGAACCACCGCGCCCGTACTGCTTATTTGCTGATGAGCACATGAAATCAAACAAGTAGGTGGCATACAAATTTTAATAGAAAATCTCTGACATAACTCATTGTATTTAGTTTAACAACCTTTTAGTTAAGGTAGAGTATAACATATATATGTGTGTATATATATGTGTGTGTATATATATGTATACTATATATGTGTATATATATATAAAATAGAGTAATATTTTCTGCTAGTAAAAGTTCTGCCAGGGGAGACATAAATATGCTGGCATTTTATAGGTTTCCACAAAAAAAAAAATTGGCTTAAGTTTCCACCACCAAAACTTCAGAACACTGTCATGCAGCAGACATTCTGCACTGAAATCAAAATGCTTGCTGTTTCTTCCAAAGAAAGGAGTTACACTGGATGATCCCCCAAAATCTCTTCTCAGGAGCACTTGTTCTTAAATTTATTTCCTCCATGAGATACAGAAAAAGCATACTCTACACCTGTAAACATCAGTTTATTGAGGAACCCAAGTATCAATTCCATTGCTAGCAAGGGTGTTTTTTAAGTATCTTTTCTGTATCTTCCAAGCTACAAGTATACCCCTAATGAAGGAAAAATAACATGCACATCTGAACACATAAAAATGTAAACCTGGTCTCTTCAACTTTAATTATAAAAGCATTTATTCTTTTATTCCTTTATATTGTAAGCTCTATTAGTGAACTTAAAATGTGATGAAATTTGATTTAACTGAAACATCAACATAGCTACTTTAAAGCTCTGTGCATTTGTACCAAAAAATTACAAATTGGCCGGGCGCGGTGGCTCAAGCCTGTAATCCCAGCACTTTGGGAGGCCGAGACGGGCGGATCACGAGGTCAGGAGATCGAGACCATCCTGGCTAACACGGTGAAACCCCGTCTCTACTAAAAATACAAAAACTTAGCCGGGTGAGGTGGCAGGCGCCTGTAGTCCCAGCTACTTGGGAGGCTGAGGTAGGAGAATGGCGTGAACCCGGGAGGCGGAGCTTGCAGTGAGCTGAGATCCGGCCACTGCACTCCAGCCTGGGTGACAGAGCGAGACTCTGTCTCAAAAAAAAAAAAAAAAAAATTACAAATTATACATAGGATCAGTCTATGGAAATTCAGGCTTCATTTTCTTATGGTGTGGAAGGTGAACTTGAAAGTCTTAGGAAAATATATGGTTCTTGTTTTCCCACTTCTACATGAATGTATTACCAATTGTATATTGAAAGCTGAAGTATGAATTATTCAAGACAGATTGATGAGACGTGTGGGAATCTTACTTTTTTTCTGTTGAAATGATTAATGAAAAGGTTTTAAAATTACCTAAGGCAAAATAATGTATATATTCACATATATTAAAAATGCATGAAATGTGTTCCTTCCCAACTTCTTTGGTCATTTGATATTAGGATCTGACTGTAGGCTATCTAGCTCACTTTTCTTTTTTTTTACGCTGAAAGAAGGAAGGATCAAAAATACTCTTGATCAAGTATTGTCACGTTCTGTATTGATAGAAATCTTAGTGGAGTACTGGGTGCTCAACCTGAATCACTGTTAGGCCATTTTATACTGATGAGTGATTTTATATAGTAGGGGCTCAGAGTGCAAAACTGCATTGTCTCTCCATTTCTACCTTTGGAAAATATTTTAATGATTAACTAAAGTGGTTAAAAAAAAAAAGGCTTCTACTAATAGATCTGGAAGAATTAAACCAGGGTAGATGATCAGACTATCTCTTTATAAAATATATTAGCCACATTCATTTATTATTAACATGTATTATTTGTTTGCACAAAAATACATACATTCATTGTAAAAAAAAAAAATCCAAAACCACAGGTAAACAATACTACCAAATTACCAGTGGCACCTGGGGAGATTACCACAATAACTACAATAAATGAATGTATGTAGCAGAATAAGTTGGCCAGCGAATGATCTTTCCTCTCTTCTTAGGTGAAGGAATTCTTAGCCTTACATTTAAAGAAATAAAAAGTTGCCAGGTATGAACTACCAGGGAGCAATTCCTAAATCCACCTGCTGTCCTTGAAAGATAAGTTAGTTCTGGCCACTAAACTTAATGTCTGAGTAGGAGGGTAAGATCAACTGTTTCTTGTGGGAGAGTCTTAAAGAAAGGCTGAGCCCTGAGGGAGGAACAGGCGGAAGAGAAGGGTTTCAGTTCTTAAACGAGTCAGAAGAGCTCTGACCTGGTCATCAGTAAGACTGAATTTAGATGGTTGCTCCTAACCACTGTGTGACCCGGGGTCGATTATCAATCTCTCTGAGCATCAGTTTTCCTATTAATGAAATGAACGGGTTGAGATAAGGAATAGTCCGAGGTGGGAAAGAGATTGTAGAAATGTCTAAGACATGGCTTCTGTAAATTTAGTTGAAAAAATGGGCCTGAGAAAGAACAATATTTCTAGATTGGGGTGATGGTGGGGGAACGAGGGAGATGAAAATGGAGAGAACCTTAGCAGAGGGCTCAGTTAAAAGTCTGATCTTGTTTAATGCCTTCATTCAGGATCTAGAGCTAAGCTGCCCAATATGGCAGCCTCTAGCTACATGTGGCTACTTTTGGAATTGAGATGTGCTATAAATGTAAAATACACAATGAATTTTTAAAATAGTACAAAAAATCTAAAATATACCTGTAACAATTTTAAGATATTGAGTAAATGCTAAAACAATAGTTCTTTGGATATATTTGGTTTAAAAAGTATATTATCAAAATTCTTTTTACCTGCTTTTTATTTTTATTTTTATTTTTTTGTGACTGAGTCTTGCTCTATCACCCAGGCTGGAGTGCAGCAGCACGATCCCAGCTCACTGCAACCTCTGCCTCCTGGGTTCAAGGAATTCTCATGCTTCCTCCTCCTGAGTAGATAGGATTACAGGTGTGTGCCACCATGCCTGGCTAATTTTTGTATTTTTAGTAGAGTCAGGGTTTCACCTTGTTGGCCAGGCTGGTCTTGAACTCCTGACTTCAAGTGATCCACCCACCTCGGCCCCCCCAAAGTGCTGGGATTACAGGCATGAGCCATAGTGCCTGGCCTACCTGCTTCTTTAAAACTTTTTATTGTGGCAACTAGAAAAGTTTAAATTACATATATGGTTTGCATTCTATTTCCATTAGAGGCTACTGATCTAGGCTCTAATTTCAAGAAAGTACACTTTGGGAACATGTGCCATGAATAATCTCTACATGGATGTGGAAAACGTTGCGATTATAAGAATGGTGTAGTAGAATGAGTGTCATCAGGAATTTAAATATTAAATAGATAAGAGAAAAGCAGGAAAATAGGAATGACCACAATACTTGAAGGGGAATAACCATAATGAGTTTGCAAACTACGTATGAACATGAACCTCCAATTAACAAAAAGCAGTTTAAAGCTAGTCTGAGTGCAGAGAAACAGGCCAGAGAGTCATACCTGGTTTGTGGTGGTTGATTCTTTTTAACTGAGCCTGTCTGCACTTGATTTAGGCAAGAAGGTAGGGATGGGAGAGGGGAAAGAAATAGGGAAAGGTTTACAAAGCATGTTTATAGATCTTGCAAATTAGCTTCACTAAAGGAAGGAGTTAATACATGTCAATAAATGAGTACAACTACTGTAATATGCATAATGGCGTTTGCTAAATAGCAACTCTTCTTCCTGGAAAATTTCCTTTACCTCATACAGATGAATCATTTACTTCCAGAAAATAGTACACTTACTGTAGGCTTAGTTCAATCCCAGTGATGAAATTCGGCTAGCCAAGTCAGGTCCGATTTCACGGTAATATGACAAAAGGGAGAATAAAACTCTAAAAGGACACTGAAAATGTCCTAAACACCATATCCAATGGCTTTTCACAGTCTTCGTCCTTCTAAGCTTCAGAGCACCACTTGACAGTAATAACTTTCCCTTTAACATTTTCTTTTCCATTGCCTTCCAGTGATGTGAGGTCTGAGGTCTTTTCTTTTCATTCTGACTTGTCCTGACAGGGAAGCAGTATTGATTGAAGAACAAAGGTTTGTGGGTTGTGGTGAAAACTTGGGGTAATAGTTTATGTAAAGTGTGTAGTAGGTTCTCAATCAATTGTAGCTATTAGCTTTTTTTATTACCTTTGACTGAATATTTTCCTTCACCCAAGCCTTACATTTAAGTTCTCTGTTCTTCATATACTACAGAATTGTTTTTACTTCTTTTGTTTCAAATGTTACCCCTTTATTAATAAACAGGTGCACGATGTCACATCTGAACCTCTCTGTGAATGCATAGTGTAAGTATTTTTAAGGTTTTTTTTTTTTTTTTTTTTTTTTTTTTTGTATGACAGGCAGAAGCTTCTTTCTCCCAAATCTGTGTGCATCTGAGAGACTCAATGTCACTCCACCTCCCCATTTTTGCCAGGTGCGGCATCACAGATGTGTGTCTGGGTCTTCCTCCAGTCCTTCAGCACCACTCTTCCCCAGAGCTCTGTGGATACAATGGAGGCTGGGACGCCAATGCATTCCAGCATGGTCTTAGTTTGGTTTCATGTGGGACTTCCAGGATACTACGACAGTCTGATGATGGAGTCAAGGTAACTTTCTATGATTGGCACAAAAATGAGAGAAATTGTGTTATAGCTTTAGCTGTGGGGCTTTGGGTAGGTCATATCACCTCTCTGGCTTAGTTCTTTATTTGTAGGATGAGTGATTTCGACTTGATCTCAACACTTCCTCATGCTAGGATGCTGAGCTTCTCGAAGACAACGGGCAAGTAGAGGATGGCAAAGCACATAATATTCTTGAAGCTTTCCAATGAAACAGTGTTGTTCAAGGCAGGATAATGGGAATAGATTGCGTTCTCAAAAAATTTCACATTAGGGATAATTTCAATAGCTATGCTAAACCACAGGATTGCCATCCTGACAAGCTTCATATACTTGTTACTACTTTTATCACTGAAATGATAATTTATTGATCATTTTAATCATAAAAGTCTTGCTGATTTTTAGTTCTGTAGATTACATAATAAAAAACCTTATTTATTTATTTAGGATTAAATAAACACCCAATACATGTTCATTGTTAAAATTTCAAACAATAGAGAAACATTTTTAAAAGGCAGTAAAAATCACCCCCAAATTCTGGCCACCTGGGAGTAATAATTTATAAAGATTTGGTTAGTATTCTAATGTATGTAACCTTACATAAATTAGAACAAACTATTTTTTTTTGAACTTCTTTTTTTTAAATTTATTTTTATTTTATTATTATTATTATTATACTTTAAGTTCTAGGGTACATGTGCATAACGTGCAGGTTTGTTACATATGTATACTTGTGCCATGTGGGTGTGCTGCACCCATCAACTCGTCAGCACCCATCAACTCGTCATTTACATGAGGTATAACTCCCAATGCAATCCCTCCCCACTCCCCCCTCCCCCCTCCCCATGATAGGCCCCGGTGTGTGATGTTCCCTTTCCCGAGTCCAAGTGAACTCATTGTTCAGTTCCCACCTATGAGTGAGAACATGCGGTGTTTGGTTTTCTGTTCTTATGATAGTTTGCTAAGAATGATGGTTTCCAGCTGCATCCATGTCCCTACAAAGGACACAAACTCATCCTTTTTTTATGGCTGCATAGTATTCCATGGTGTATATGTGCCACATTTTCTTAATCCAGTCTGTCACTGATGGACATTTGGGTTGATTCCAAGTCTTTGCTATTGTGAATAGTGCCGCAATAAACATACGTGTGCATGTGTCTTTATAGCAGCATGATTTATAATCCTTTGGGTATATCCCCAGTAATGGGATGGCTGGGTCATATGGTACATCTAGTTCTAGATCTTTGAGGAATCGCCATACTGTTTTCCATAATGGTTGAACTAGTTTACAATCCCACCAACAGTGTAAAAGTGTTCCTATTTCTCCACATCCTCTCCAGCACCTGCTGTTTCCTGACTTTTTAATGATTGCCATTCTAACTGGTGTGAGATGGTATCTCATTGTGGTTTTGATTTGCATTTCTCTGATGGCCAGTGATGATGAGCATTTTTTCATATGTCTGTTGGCTGTATGAATGTCTTCTTTTGAGAAATGTCTGTTCATATCCTTTGCCCACTTTTTGATGGGGTTGTTTGTTTTTTTCTTGTAAATTTGTTTGAGTTCTTTGTAGGTTCTGGATATTAGCCCTTTGTCTGATGAGTAGATTACAAAAATTTTCTCCCATTCTGTAGGTTGCCTGTTCACTCTGATGGTAGTTTCTTTTGCTGTGCAGAAGCTCTTTAGTTTAATGAGATCCCATTTGTCAATTTTGGCTTTTGCTGCCGTTGCTTTTGGTGTTTTAGACATGAAGTCTTTGCCCATGCCTATGTCCTGAATGGTACTACCTAGGTTTTCTTCTAGGATTTTCATGGTATTAGGTCTAACATTTAAGTCTCTAATCCATCTTGAATTAATTTTCTTATAAGGAGTAAGGAAAGGATCCAGTTTCAGCTTTCTACTTATGGCTAGCCAATTTTCCCAGCACCATTTATTAAATAGGGAATCCTTTCCCCATTTCTTGTTTCTCTCAGGTTTGTCAAAGATCAGATGGCTGTAGATGTGTGGTATTATTTCTGAGGACTCTAGAACAAACTATTAATGCCTCCTTGTTACCTGCTTTCTTTCTTTCTTTTCTTTTTTCTTTTTTCTTTTTTGTTGTTGTTGTTTGTTTTTTCTGGAGATGGAGTCTCACTCTGTCGCCCAGGCTGGAGTGCAGTGGCATGATCTCGGCTCACTGCAATCTCTGCCTTCCAGGTTCAAGTGGTTCTGCCTCAGCTGCCCAAGTAGCTTGGATTACAGGCGTGTGCCACCATGCCTGGCTAATTTTTTGTATTTTTAGTAGAGACAGGGTTTTGCCATGTTGGCCAGGCTGGTCTTGAACTCCTGATCTCAGGTGATCTGCCTGCCTTGGCCTCCCAAAGTGCTGAGATTACAGGCGTGAGCCACTGCGCCCGGCCTATAACCTGCTTTCTGAAAAAGTTTTTGGTATATTGTAGATATCTTTCCTCAGCAGTGGCTGTTGATTTAGAATCATCTTTTGTAATAGCCATATTCCATTGTCTGGTGGTTCCATAATATATTACCATTATATATTTATTCCTTTCATGATGGATATTTAAGCTATTTTTAATTTTCCACTATTATAGATAGAACTATGATGAACATCAAGTCATATCAAAGCTTACAAACAGATTGAAACAGGCTTATTTTGAAATAGGAGCAGACTTATTTTGTTAGTCAGGCAATTAAGAGGTAGTCAGTAAATATACTTTGATAATAATTCTCCCTACGATGCCCTAATTCCTGATTTGCAATAGATTAATGCACTGTCACCATTATTTTCCGAAACGTTGGAAACTTACACTTAATCACTATAACTAAAAATTAATTTTATGCTATTAGACTTGAGAAGGTAATATAAAGTATCCTTTCCCCAGCGGAAACTATTATAGTTATTTCTAATTCAGCCAGCCCTCATGAAAATAATAAAACATGTATTGGCTTCTTATCTCGTTTGAATATGAAGGTTTATTGTCATTCATGTTAAATGTTGTTTTTTTTTTTTTGTTTTACTTGAGTTAATAATATCTCAGACTTGGACTAACGCCGTCTCCTTTTGTTAATCATCGACTATAGTTTTGCAGGATGTGGGTAGGATGAATAAAAACAAATGTCAAAGGTTTCTGTAAATTAAAAAAAATTCAAAATCCCAAGCAGATTGAAGGAACAGTATAAAGTAATTTTCAGAGGTTTATTTTGGGAATTAATTTACAGAATATTTGCTTTTTTATCCTAGTACCTCGTTCAGTGCCTCGGACATAGTGGGCACTCAATATATATTTATTGAAGAATGAATGAATGAAGCACATTCAATTTGTGACTTAAATAATGGCAAATATCTGAACCGTTGGGCCAGTTATTTCTACAATTAAAATCATCCATCAGGGTTACCATAGAATTGACTTTCTATACTTAGAAATAAGGTGAGTGTTTTCCACTAAACATAACTCACCAGTTTTATCATTCTTAATATTCACTGTTTATAGAGGGAGTTGGCAAACTGTCTCCTGTGGGCAAAGTCCAGCCTGCTGTCTATTTAGTACAACATGTGTGCTAAGAATAATTTAAAAATATTTTTAAATGGTTGAAAACAATCAAGAGAAGAGTAATATTTCATGGCAGGTAAGAATTATATCAAATGTAAATTTACTGTCTGTAGAGAAAATTTCGCTGGAATCCTGCCATGTTCATTCTTTCATGTATTCGTGAAATTTCATGTTTTATGGTTGAGTTACAACAATGGCATTGAGTAGTGACCCACGAAGCCAAAAATATTTACTCTCTGGCCTTTTACAAAACATTTTTGCCAACTCCTAGTTTTGACCCAAAACTGTTTCTTGGGGACAGGGATGCATTTTGGGTTACCAGCATTATTGAATGCTAGAGTGACAGCAACCTTGGCAAAGGCAAGTCAAGGCAGTATGTCTATTTTGTTAACTACCTGAAAATCATAGTGGTAGTATGTTCTCTTTTCTCTTTCATCATCTCTGATTGAGAAGACCAATCTTTTATTTTTGAGACGGAGTTTCACTGTTTTTGCCCCTGCTGGAGTGCAATGGTGCAATCTCAGCTCACTGCAACTTCTGCCTCCCAGGTTCAAGTGATTCTCTTGCCTCAGCCTCCCAGGTAGCTGGGATTACAGGTTCCCGCCACCATGCTGGGCTAATTTTGTATTTTTAGTGGAGATGAGGTTTTACCAAGTCAGCCAGGCTGGTCTTGGACTCCTGACCTCAGGTGATCCGCCCACCTTGGCCTCCCAAAGTGCTGGGATTACAGGCATGAGCCACTGCGCTCAGTCTAAGAAGACCAATCTTATGCAATGCAAAAATAGTATTTGAAAACACATCCATACAATAGAATCTTTAATGGCAGGCTGGACGTGGTGGCTCATACCTGTAATCCCAGTACTTTGTGGGGCTGAGATGGGCGGATCACCTGAGTTGAGGAGTTTGAGACCAGCCTGGCCAACACAGTGAAACCCCGTCTTTACTAAAAATACAAAAATTAGCCAGACGTGATGGCAGGTTCCTGTAATTTCAGCTACTTGGGAGGCTGAGGCAGGAGAATGACTTGGACCTAGGAGGTGGAGATAGCAGTGCACCAAGATTGCACTACTGCACTCCAGCTTGGGCAACAGAGCAAGACTCTGTCTCAAAAAAAAAAAAAAAAAAATCTCTAATGCCTGGATTGCTTCAAACCTCTTACTGGACCCAGCAATTCATCTGTGACCCCTCTGGCCTCTCGGGCTTCCCTCCAGAACCCTGCCTGCCCCATGGTTTTATAGGCTGGGGACACTAATGACTCCCCCAAAAGCCTAAGTCAAGATTTTAAAAATTGGGCTCTTTGGAACTTCTGTGGAAAAGTGAAGAGGCTTGTCTATATCCTAAATTTATAAAATTATTGAATTCTTACATGATTTTAGTTTGAGATTTTAATTTTAATTAGCTTCTTCTTCTACAGTGGAGATACTCATTTGTACCAGGTTCCTGAGTGTAACTAAAGATGACATGAGGAAATAAGCAGTTCAATTACTGTTATTCTTTAACAAGATTGCTGATTATAAAGGAGAGAGAAATGTTCTTACAGACACATGCTCTTTATTTCTGACTACCTAACAATTGTTTTTAATAATGGCCATTTCAAGCTCTCCTAGTTGTAACATGGATCATTTGCTATACGTATAGCATTAGGATTCTCCAGAGAAACAGAACCACACACATGCACACACACACACGTGTGTGTAAATATATGTAGACATATGTAAAAATATGTAAATATATAATTTAAATTATAGAAATTACATCTATATTTCTGTATGTGCATATATATGTATGTGTAAATATATGTATGTAACTTCTGTAATTTAAATTCTATATATTTTTAGTTTTCATTACAATTTTCTAAAAAAAATTGACTGATAAGATTGTGGGCACTGGCCACTGTGAAGTGTGCAGGGCAGGCTGGAAATTCCAGCAGGAGCTGATGTTGTAGTTTTGTATCCAAAGGCAGTCTGGAGGCAGAATTCACTCTTCTTTGGGTGACGTCAGTCTTTTCTTTCAAGGCCTTCAACTGACTGGATGATGCCCACACACATGATGGAGCAAAATCTGCTTTACTCAAAGTCTACCAACTTAAATGTTAATTACATGTACAGTATTCCTTCCCAGCAACCTCTAGGCCAGTGTTTGGCCAAACAAATGGGTACCACAACTTAGCTAGTTGACACTTTAAAGTAACCATCACACCTATGTGAGTGCATACATATAAACATACATGTATGTATAAAAGACATGTATAAATAAGTGCATGTATGACAGATCCACTACCTTTCTCTCTGAACAATGCTGTGAAATTTATTTCTAAATTTAAGTATAGCATGACTTTAAAATCACAAGAGTTTAAAGTACTATTGGATACTCAATGTGACTCCTCGTGTTCTCTTTTAGTGTCAGTTTAACAATCTTGTCCAGATTCTATGAACGTTTCACGGATATGATACTGTGATAGGCAGAATAATAACCCCTGAAGATGTCCATTTTCTAATCCTGAAATCTGCCAGTGTGTTACCTTTGGTGGCAAGGGGGAATTGAGGTAGCAAATCAGCTGACCTTAAAGAAGGGAGATTATCCTGGACTATCCAAGTGGGCCCGCTGTAATCACTAGGGTTCTTAAATGTGGAAGGGGGAGGCAGAAGAGGAAGTCAGAGCAATAAGATGTGTTTTAGACTGAATTATATCCCCTGCCCAAATTCATATGTTAAAAACATAACCCACAATGTAATAGTATTGGGAGGTGGAGACTTTGGAAGGTAATTAGATTCAGATGAGCTCTCAAGGGTGGGGCCTTCATGACAGGATTAGTGCCCTTTGAAGAGGAGACCTCAGAGTTTGCTCTCTCTGCCTCTCTACCATGTGAAGACACAGTGAGAATGTGGCCATCTGCAAGCCAGGAGGCATGGCCTCATCAAAACCTGATCATGCTGGCGTCTTGATCTTGGAATTTCAGCCTCCAGAACTGTAAGAAAATAAATGTCTATTGGGCATCTTATACCAATCTATTGGGTATAAGAAAAAAAGAGAAGAGAAAAGAAAAGAAATGTCTACTGTTGAAGCCACTCCACGTGTGGTATTTTGCTATGACAGCCTGAGCTGACTATGAGAGGATGTGAGACAGACTTGGCCCAGTGTTGCCAGCTTTGACAACAAAGGAAGGTGACCATGAGCCAAGGACGGTGGGCAGCCTGTAGAAGCTGGAGAAGTCAAGGAAATAGATTGTCCTTTAGATCTGCTAGAAAGGAACACAGCCTTGCTGACACCTTGATTTTAGCCCTGTGAGACCCATGTCATGCTTATGACCTAGAGAACTACAAAATAATAAATCCGTGTTGTCTGAAGCCACTAAAGTGTGTGGCAGTTTGTTACAGCAGCAGTAGAAAATGAATGCAGATACTAAGAATCAGATAGGTAGGGCTGAGCACTAAATATTTCAACAAATTAAACATGCAAAAGTTCAAACTACAGTTATTAAAACTAGAAATAAAGGTGCTTAAAAATGTTTGCTAGCAAACATCTTGTACATAACATCAACAGCTACTATCATTTTTTCCTTGCTGTTTGCATCAATCCAGGGCACTTAATTCAAAGACTATCAAGAGAATCTCATTGGTGCTCACATTTTAGTATTATTGAATAATTTATAAGGATTAAATCAAGATTTTTTTTGCAACTAATTGCCACATGCAAATTTTGGAGCAATAAGTTGACTGCTGTAATCTTTATATAATTAATTTTTTAAAAAGTTCTATCTGCCAGGGGCAGTGGCTCACGCCTGTAATCCTAGCACTTTGGGAAGCCGAGGCAGGTGGATCACGAGGTCAGGAGTTCCAGACCAGCCTGATCAACATGGTGAAACCCTGTCTCTACTAAAAATATAAAAATTAGCCAGGCGTGGTGGCACACGCCTGTAGTTTCAGCTACTACGGAGAATCATTTGAACTCAGGAGGAGCAGGTTGCAATGAGCTGAGATTGCGCCACTGCACTCCAGCCTGGGTAACAGAATGAGACCCTGTCTAAAAAGAAAAAGAGGCATATTTTATTCATTCAATACATATGGGCTTAACAAATCAAATGTTCTAAACCTGTACTTGGAAGTAGGGAGATAGCGGTGAACAAGATATAACTTTTCAAGGGAATGGATATCAAATAATTACACAAATAGGTATTGAATTGACACAGCAACAAATGCCAAGGACAAAGTGATGAGCAAGAATTGAGTGTAGATGATATGGCAACTGATGCAGTCCCCTGGAAGACTGTGGGGAGGACAGATAATTCTTCCTAGAGGAAATGACTTTTAGGGTGAGATTTGAAAGGCTAAGAAGGTGGTCAGACAGGAAGGAGGGAAACAGAAAACAGTTCTCAGCATAGGCAAAGACCTTGGCATAATATACTTAATAGTATATTATGAAATACTTAAAGAAGACTAACTTGGTAGAGAAGGGAGTTTCAGGTGAGGCTGAAGACATAGGCAGAGCCTACACGAAG
This sequence comes from Theropithecus gelada, assembly GCF_003255815.1. NCBI lineage: Eukaryota > Metazoa > Chordata > Mammalia > Primates > Cercopithecidae > Theropithecus > Theropithecus gelada. Next base: position 85,876,450 of record NC_037683.1, read on the forward strand.
GATTTGTTGGAATTTAGACTTTATTCTAAAGACAATGAGAGGAATTGATGAGTTTCAAGTAGGTGCAAGATACAAAGAAATTTAAATTTAAGAACATTGTGTGTTTTAATGAGAATGCATATAAAGTGTTATGCTATTAATTACATAATGCATTACAAGTTCTTTATTAGCATTCTCATTTACAGCTAAATAGTGATTTAGTCCTCAAGCCCATAGATATAGTTTCTTTTGATCCTGGGAAAAATAAAAAGGGAAGGAAGACAGGAAAAAACAAACAAACAGCTATTCAAGGTGGCCAAGGCCAATCTTTTTGTTCCTCATTTTATACATAAAAAAAATTAAGAGGTCACAGAGATTAAGCATTCCTTAGGCCACAAAGCTAATGAGTGACGGTTCTACATCTAGAACACAGGGGAAAAGTTAAGAGGTTCTGGAGGAGGGAGCAAAGAAGGTAAAAAAAACCCTCATATTCCTAACAATGTTCCCAACATTGTTCCCAATAAAAACCTACACTACATGTATGCACTAAATATGTTATGTTATTTTATTTAATCTTCAAAACAATCCAGAAAAGTAGGTATAAGTATGCCCAACTTTTAGATGAAAAAACTGAGTATGAAGAGATTACATTCATGTCCATGTCAAGGTTTGAACCGTATCTTCTGGTTTCTGTCTTAGCAAACTTGCTATTACACAGCACTGCTTATTTCAGGGTGATGCAAATGGCCTGTGGTCAATAGCCAAACTCCAGAAACTGCTTTCTTCATCCTGGATTGCAGGAGGAAGGGAGGTAGGTCATAAAGACATATTTTAAATTTTGGAACAAATCTCCTTTTGTTAAGGTTTCTCTAGGAAAAGACAAGAGATTATGGGAGGAAAGAAAGGCCTTTGTTCACTTCCTTTATGATTTATAACCCAACCTATTTTGGGAATCTTCCCCTTCAACTTAGACCAAAACAAATTGGTCAATGGATAAGTAGAAAGATAGAGAACTAGATAGACAATTTTAGAATCCTGCTGATAACTTCACCCTCTTCTTTTTGTTTTTTGTTTTTTGAGAAGGCATTTCGCTCTGTCATCCAAGCTGGAGTGCAATGGTGCCATCTCGGCTCACCGAAACCTCTGCCTCCCGGGTTCAAGCGATTCTCCTGCCTCAGCCTCCCGAGTAGCTGGGATTACAGGCATGCACCACCACGCCCAGCTAATCTCTCTCTGTCTCTCTCTCTCTCCCTCCCTCCCTCCCTCCCTCTCTCTCTCTATCTGTCTCTCTCTCTCTCTCTTTCATTTTTTTGAGACAGAGTCTTGCTTTTTCACCCAGGCTGCAGTGCAGTGGCGCGATCTCGGCTCACTGCAACTTCCGCCTCCTGGATTCAAGCAATTCTCCTGCCTCAGTCTCTGGAGTAGCTGGGATTACAGGCGAGTACCACCACACCCGCCTAATTTTTGTATTTTTAGTAGAGACGGGGTTTCACCATGTTTGCCAGGTTGGTCTCAAACTCCTGACCTCAGGTGATCCACATGCCTCCCAAAGTACTGGGATTACAGGCATGAGCCACCATGTCCAGTTGGCCCCAGCTTTTTAAACTATCACATGGAGGTTGAAGTTCCAAAATGAATTTTGGAGGGACACATATATTAAAACATAGCAAAGCCCTTGGAAACTTCTTTGCCTGAGCTGCACCAATGAACACAGTTTTCTTCATGTCTGGTTTATAGACGAAGGATGAGAATGGGCAGCAGGATATGCTGCCAGGGAGGTTCGATAGCAGCATCCACATTAAGGGGGAAAGTCACAGTCTATATGGATTTTGGCAATAAGACAGCAAGTGCAGTGAAAAAGGGAAAGTTGTCTAAATCCCCATGATGTTTCATGCTTGGCATTGACCATGCAGCCCCGCATGCTAATGGGGCTGTTAGAGTGAGCCCTTTGCCCTTTGCCTAATGTTATCTCCACCACTGTGTTTACCATCTTGTAGCCAGAGTTGGTATTAAATCATCATGACGTCCTTTCCAATACAGTTCGGGGTCCTCTAATTTTCTCCTAGTTTGAGTTGTAATAATAATAACAACTAATATTTGTTGCACTTAGTCTCTGCCAGGCAGTGTTCAAAGCACTTTACATATAATACCTCTCTTATTCCTCATGAAAAGAATTAGTAGAAAACTCCACTTTGTAGGTGAAGAAATGGAAACTCAAAAAGATTAAGGGATTTGCTCAAGGTCACTCAGCTATTAAGTGGTAGAGTGGGATTTGTGCACAACTTTTCCTGTCCCTGTCCTTCTTCTTGACCACCTAACTACTACTGGCTCTCAGGAGGCCTCATTGAAGCTGGAAAGAGGTGGGGATCAGGAAAAATGGAATTGCAGACTCAGAAGCACCTCATAACATCAACCGCTCTTATTGCCCACTCCCAGAAAGCATCCCCTGGGTGTCATCCTTGACAACGATCACTTTGCTTCTCCTCAGACACTACAGGTGACCTGGAATGTGGTGCCACATGAGGCAACCTAGTCCATTTTTAGACAGCAGTGATTGTCACCCAGTTTCTCCATATTTTGAACAGAAATAATTTCTCTCCCTAACTTCACCTACTTGTCCTAGTTCTGTTTTCTGGAGCTCTACCAAATAGAACTATTTTTCTTCTGATGGATAAATTTAAGTATTTATAGATGCCAGGGAGTTTGGAACGGTTTCCTACTACACCCCAAGCTCCTTTCCCTATTTGCAGGAGAAATGCAGGGGTTCATTCTCCACCTGGGCCAGTGCTTTGCGTTCATTTCTGTGAGCAACTTATTATGTGTGCCTATTAACCCAGAAGGACACAATTGTGCATAGGAAAGTAGCTTTGGTTTAGGGTTCATTTGATTGGAACAGTAAGTACATCTCTGTGTGGTCTTCATAGTTTATTATTATTATTATTATTATTTTGAGATGGGATTTCTCTCTTGTCGCCTAGGCTGGAGTGCAATGGCATGATCTCAGCTCACTGCAACCTCTGCCTCCTGGGTTCAAGCGATTCTCCTGCCTCAGCCTCCTGAGTAGCTGGGATTACAGGTGCCTGCCCCCACGCCAGGCTAATTTTTGTATTTTTAGTGGAGATGGGGTTCGCCATGTTGTCCAGGCTAGTCTCAAACTCCTGACCTCAGGTGATCTACCCGCCTCGGCCTCCCAAAGTGCTGGGATTGCAGGAGAAAGTCACTGCGCCCAGCCCATAGTTTATTATTTAACTTCATTTTTTCAGGACATTGGCTTTGAGTATGGCCCTGTTAGGCCCTGGTGTTAAAATGTTAGACAAGTCATTTATGCCTTTTGTGCAAACGGAGGGCTAAAATGTAGCAGGGAAAAAAAGTGAGGTCGTTTTGGGTGTCGTGAGGGAAGGCCTTGAAAGAGCAAGGAGGTGCCTGGCATGGACTCCCTGGGCGGAGGGTGAAGCATTGGATACTTTCAAGGATCAGTAGGCTGGTGCCATCAAGGGAAATAACAAACTGGAATCAATTTGGCAATGATTTGTGGTACTTCTGGTTCGATTTGAAGAGGGGTAAAAATTACAGAGTACATATAGATGAAATTATTTCTGTTAAATTAGGCACAATAGTTATGGAAGTTGTGAGTTGTTTATGTCATATTTGCATTCTTGATAAAAGCTTTCAGGAGTCCCAGGGACTTCTATGTTTCAGCGAAACCCTTGCAATTTATGAAGACTATTTCATTTTTAGGATCTTGTTACCAGAACTGACTCTCTTTTTCTCGGGGAAAGGGTGCCTCCCCTTCCTCTGGTGGATTTCACTATTTTGTGTTGAAAAGTAAATTTGCCTAACCTTGGTAGGCCACTTCTAGACATATGACTGTGGAAAAGATCCTTCCTCTTTTGAAGTTTGAATTTCCTCATCTGTGAAGTGAGGGAGTTCAACTAATCTTCTTTCCAGCTCTGAGGATCATAAGCCCTCTTCTTATTTTGGTGTGATGTTTTCCTAATATATAAAGGCCCAGTAATGTGATATATACTGTGCCATCAACGACACATTCTCCTGGCAACATCTATGGTGTTGCAGATTACGTTATTGGCTGTAATTCTTCATTCCCCTGTTATAGTAACATTATACATTTATATCCCTGCCATGGGTTTATTTTATTTTATTTTAGTTTTTGAGACAGAGTTTTGCTCTGTTGCCCAGACTGGGGTGCAATGGCACGATCTTGGCTCACTGCAACCTCCACCTCCCAGGTTCAAGCAATTCTCCTGCCTCAGCCTCCCGAGTAACTGGGATTACAGGCAACTGCCACCATGCCTGGCTAATTTTTGTATTTTTAGTAGAGATGGAGTTTCACCATGTTGGCCAGGCTGGTCTCAAACTCCTGACCTCAGGTGATCTGCCTGCCTCGGCCTCCCAAAGTTCTGGAATTATAGGCATGAGCCACATCGCCCGGCCCAGCCATAGGTTTAGTGTAGGAAAAGTATGCTTCCCAGCTCCTTGGCTTTTGGAGTGGTTGTGTAACTTGCTTGCTTTAGGCGTGGTTGTGTGACCAGTGGGGTGTTAGCAGATGTGATGAAGCAGAGGCTTGAGCTGTGCTTGTGCATGTTCCAGGTACTGGTCCCAGAAAAATAAAAGAAATGTAGAACCAGACCAAAATTCTTCGCAAAGCTTAGAGCCCAGCCTAGATCGACTGAATCCCTGTGGATGCTTGAGTGAAAAAGAAATACTTTACATTTTTGCTGCTAAGATTTTGTAGTTGTCTGGGTTTTTTTGTTGTTGTTTGTTTGTTTTTTTTGAGACGGACTTTTGTTCTTGTGGCCCAGGCGGGAGTGCAGTGACACGATCTCGGCTCTTGTAACCTCCACCTTCCAATTTCAAGCAATTCTCCTGCCTCAGCCTCCTGAATAGCTGGGATTATAGGCACCTGCCACCACACCTGGCTAATTTTTGTATTTTTAGTAGAGATGGGGTTTCACCATGTTGGCCAGGCTGGTCTTGAACTTTTTTGTGTTGTTGTTGTTGAGACAGAGTCTCACCCAGTCGTCCAGGCTGGAGTGCAATGGCATGATCTCAGCTCACTGCAACCTCTGCCTCCTGGGTTCAAGCGATTCTCCTGCCTCAGCCTCCTGAGTATCTGGGATTTCAGGCACATGCCTCCACGTCCAGCTAATTTTTGTATTTTTAGTAGAGACAGAGTTTTACCATGTTGGCCAGGCTGATCTTGAACCACTGACCTCATGATCCACCTGCCTTGGCCTCCCAAAGTGCTGGGATTATAGACCTGAGCCACCACGCCCGGCTTGAACTCTTGACCTTGTGATCCGCCTGCCTTGGCCTCCCAAAGTGCTGTACCCAGCCAGTGATGTGTTTTATAGGGTTAATTAATCATGAAAGTCAGCATGCTTAATGTATGACCTGACCTAAATCTTTGTCCTCAGTGGACATCATGCATTTACTCATTTCAAGTCTCGTTAAAGGCTTATATCCTGAGTTTTATTATATAGTCTATATTTTATTTGTGTGTGTATATATATACACACACACACACTTTTTTTTTTTTTTTTTTTTGAGACGGAGTCTTACTTTGTCACCCAGGCTGGAGTGCAGTGGTGCCATCTCTGTTCACTGCAAGCTCCACCTCCCAGGTTCATGCCATTCTGTTGCCTCAGCCTCCTGAGTAGCTAGGACTACAGGTGCCAGCCACCACGCCTGGCTAATTTTTTTGCATTTTTAGTAGAGATGGGGTTTCACTGTGTTAGCCAGGATGGTCTCGATCTCCTGACCTTGTGATCCACGCACCTAGGCCTCCCAAAGTGCTGGGATTACAGGCGTGAGCCACCACGCCCAGCCTTCTTTGGGTATATTTTAATGAACCCCTTAATGCTCTTTAGTGACCAACTTTTTCATTTGGTTTGCATTTTTGTTTCACAGGGGTTTCAGTCATTAAAATAAAGGTGGTTTTTTCATTCAATCTATTTATTATACTTGTGAGTGGAACTCCAAATTTCAGAGGCTGAAATAACTCTCATTATCTTGGTAAGCTACCTGAATGCAGCAACTTGAGTTTGAACACACACTAGGAGACAGAGCTATTGCACTATGCACTGCTTACTCCTAATACTGACTCCTAGTTCTCAGCCACAAACTCCATCTGCAAGATTAAATAGCCGGCATTTATTTACTGGTGCCCAACAGGGGGAAGGAATTGTGGCACAAGAAAAGTAGAATCAGCAGTCTTTGGGGGCTTAAAATTAATGGATTTTTTTCTACCATGCTGTGTTCCAAAATTAATCTGGTTTCTGCCTGTGATGAACTGACACAGATTGTTGTTTTATGGTTATTTAAGGCACAGAATTTACCCTCCACAATTAGGCTTTACCTTACTCTTCCATATAAGATCAAACAAAATGATCCCCTATTTGTATCTTTGAAAGCTGTGAGCTGAGATGCCCATTACCCCCAGTATACTCACTCTTCTGCCCGACTGCTACTAGGTCATTTGGAATTGATAGACTTAAAAACTGTGTATCCAACACATTGTTATGCTTGCTGGGGGAAAGTGAATACCATTTAAGATACTCCTACATAACCAGTGCTACTACCGTTGTACACAGTTCTTTTGGAATTCCGTTTCATTGTATCCATCATCTTATCTGATAACTCTCTCTTGCTAATTTTCTGAAAGTTTTCCAAGCTCAAACTTAGAATGTTTAGCCTATTAGCTCTTTATGGTAGAGGTGACAAAAAATGATTGGGGATGGAAGGGACCTTACGGTGAAACTGAAAAATCATTTCAGTCAAACATGGATTTTGTGCTTGTGTCTTCTTTCATAATAAGGAAGAGATTTCCACTCTACTGATGTGGGTTGGTATTAGTCTCCCAGGCATGACACTCTACTCTTTTATATTTGGATAACAGTTGAAGGCTGAAGACAATATAGGAGAAAGCAACTTTTTTTTTTTTGAGACTGAGTTTTGTTCTTGTCACCCAGGCTGGAGTGCAATGGCAGGATCTTGGCTCACTCCAACCTCTGCCTCCCAGATTCAAGCGAGTCTCCTGCCTCAGCCTCCCAAGTAGCTAGGACTACAGGCACCTGCCACCACCCCCGGCTAAGTTTTGTATTTGTGGTAGAGACAGGGTTTCACCATGGTGGCCAGGTTGATCTCAAACTCCTGACGTCAGGTGATCCACCCGTCTCAGCCTCCCAAAGTGCTGGGATTACAGGCATGAGCCACCATGCCTGGCTTAGGAGAGGGCAACTTAATCCTCCTCAGGGGACATAGGATACTTGCCCAAATCATCTTGGGAGTCGTACATATTAAGTGTGACTGTTCCAATATGGGAACCTGTTATGGGCATGACATAACAAATATTTTAGTTGAATAACACAATAAAAATAGAAAACCTGATCTGGTGGAAATGGGATCATAGCATGGAATCTTCAAAAGTTGTTTTATTATTTATTAAGCACTCTCACATAAGTTACTGCATTTATTTCTCAAAACAATGCTATGAGTATAGTTATTATTATACCCATGTATCAAGGCTCATACCCTTGTTTAGAATACCTTGCAATTATTCTTCACCTCATATCTATAGGTCTTTTCTGCCTTCAGATCAGAAGCTACTTAGAAGATAAAGGTTTAAGTTTTAAATATTTAGGTGTTCCAATGCAGTACCTATAACAATATGATGATGAAGCCATTCTGACTCAAAGGCTCAGGGATTTGCCAAAGATCCCACAACTGGTGAATTGCAAACTCAGAGATTCAAACATGTGCCTAGGCTAATATTCTTTCTGTTACATCATAACTGGTTTCCTGAAATCCTTATAAACGCTTATAAACTTATTGCATTCTCTCCTATATTTTATATATTACATTTTGTATGTCATGTATATTATACTGTAAGATTTTTATCAGATTCATATGTGTGACAACTTAGTAAGTTGACCTGAAGATGCTAGTGGTGCTCACTTACTTCTTATTCCCTGAGTGGACACTTTTTAAAGGAAGCAAAGCAATGTTTTGCACCCATAAGATCTTCCTATCAAGACAGGGAAATTAGGCATACAGACTTGGAGTACAGAAAAATTCCTAGTAATGCATATGTGGTTGATCTTTCAGACTGAAATTTTACATTAGAGAGGAGTTTTGTTATTATTATGCAACTATGACCAAAGTAAGATTCCCTCTGTCTTACAAACTTCCCCAAACTGGGAGTTTCAGGGTATTACCCTGCATTCTTTTCTAGGCTCTCAGACATTATGCTGTAGCAAGCTAAGTGAAGGAATCCCTCAAATGTGAACAATTTTGCCTCTCATGTTCTTTCCCTAAACTGTGCAAAGAAAAACAATAGCAAAGATTTTCTAATCTTTTGGCTCTTAGTCCTCTCCTAAGCGGGGAACTGAATCATTCTAAGTAGTATACAGAATTAATTATCGTTGCAAGAGTGTTGCCAAGCTTGTAGATTCCCAGACATTGAGGGTGGGGTGATTTTTGCCTTCCAACCATACTCATATTTTTTCATAAATATGTTTAAAAAGTACCCACTAGCTGTTTTTGTTTTCACTCCCATCATGTCCTCAATGTAGGTCCCAAGGAAATTGACTTTACTGGGTCTTAATTTTCCTTAAAATAATGCACTTATTCATTTATTTTTTTGAGACACAGTCTCCCTCTGTCGCCCAGGCTGGAGTGCTGTGGCACAATCTCAGCTCACTGCAACCTCTGCCTCCCCAGCTCAAGTGATCCTCCTGCCTCAGCCTCCTGAGTAGCTGGGACCACAGGTGCACCACCACAACCTGGCTAATTTTTTGTATTTTTGGTAGAGACTGGGTTTCACCATGTTGCTCAGGCTGATCTGGAACTCGTGAGCTCAAGTGATCCATCTGCCTCAGCCTCCCAAAGTGCTGGGATTTCAGGCATGGGCCACCGCATCTGCAGCTAGTAATGCTGATCGATCTCACTCTCCACCAATGCTGCAGATGTGATGCTGATACTAGAGAACATTGAATAAAAGTCGATTTACCCTTATTTCAAAAGCATTCTTTTTGTGGTTCTTTGAAATAGCAGTCTCTTTTAATGTATTTAGGCCTTTTCTCACAGAGAGAGAGGAATAGAAGAGAGAGAGAGAGAAACGCTAGGGAGGAATTGTCTGTCAATAATTACATATCATTTATTTATCTGTCAACAATAAACAAGAATTAAGAGCCATCGTCAACAAAATATTCTTTGAAAACAAAGTGAAATCACTTCTGAAGACGTGCAAATTTAGCATGATTTATGATGCAAACTATTGACATTTGATTTATATCTAATAGCTCAAAAATACTTATCATGTATACATACTTGCTGATAAAGGTTTAGAATTTTGGGATACTATGAAAAATCATGATAATGAAATAATATTTAGTGCTGCAGGAATAAGAGTAGAGAACTTTCAATATGTACTTCCCTCTCTGTCAATGCCTTATCCACAAAGGATGTAATATGGTGTCTTGGATATGAGCCTGGATGCTGAGACAGCCTACTTGTTTTGTGTTCTAGTTTTGTTCCTCTTACTACCTGTGTGACTTTGGTCAACTCACTTAACTCCCCTTGCCTTGGTAAAATAGGGTTCCCATTAATATTCACCCCAAAGGATTATTCTGATGATTTAACAATGTATGCAGAATAGTGTTTGATATAAAGTAATTGCCCAATAAATGCTAATTATTATTATTTTAAAATTTTACTCTAAGTTCTGGGATACATGTGCATAATGCGCAGGTTTGTTACACAGGTATACATGTGCCACAGTTCTTTGCTGCACCTATCAACCTGTCATCTAGGTTTTAAGCCCTGCATGCATTAGATATTTGTCCTAATGCTCTCCCTGCCTTTGCCCCCAACCCCACAACAGGCCCTGGTGTGTGTTGTTCCTCTCCCTGTGTCCGTGTGTTCTCATTGTTCAGTTCCCACTTATGAGTGAGAACATGCAGTGTTTGATTTTCTGTTCCTGTGTTAGTTTGCTGAGGGTGGTGGCTTCATCCATGTCCTTATCTCATTCTTTTTTATGGCTGTGTAGTATTCCATGGTGTATATGTACCACATTTTCTTTATCCAGTCTATCACTGATGGGCATTTGGGTTGGTTCCACGTCTTTGCTATTGCAAATTGTGCTGCACATGTGTCTTCATAGTAGAATGACATATTCCTTTGGGTATATACCTAGTAGCGGGATTGCTGGGTCAAATGGTATTTCTGGTTCTAGGTCCTTGAGGAATCGCCTTCCTGTCTTCCACAATGGTTGAACTAATCTACATTCTCACCAACAGTGTAAAAGCATTTCTATTTCTCCACAGCCTCACCAGCATCTATTGTTTCCTGACTTTTTAATAATTGCCATTCTGCCTGGCGTGAGATGGTATCTCATTGTGGTTTTGATTTGCATTTCTCTGATGATCAGTGATGTTGAGCTTTTTCTCATATGTTTGTTGGCCACATAAATGTCTTCTTTTGAGAAGGGTCTGTTCATATCCTTTGCCCACTTTTTGGTGGGGTTGTTTATTTTTTTTCTTGTAAATTTGTTTAAGTTCGTTGTAGATTCTGGATGTTAGACCTTTATCAGATGGGTAGAAAATGCTAATTATTTTTTGTGTATTTTTACAGAATTGGACAAAAAGGGAACCATTTGGTCTCCAAAAAGTGAAAGAGTTTTACCTATTTGTTCACCTATATATACTCAGTGATTATAACAGTGCCTGGCATACAGTGGTTACTAATAAATATGTATTCAATGAAGGCCTATCTTAAAGACATTAGAAGAAAAGACATTAGAAGAAGAAGAAGTTTAGAAGTACATTTTTAATTTTAAAAGTAACATATGTGTATTATAAAAAAAACTAGAAAATTTAGAAAAATATTAGAAAATAAAGAGAGAAAATCACCCATAATTTAATTATTCATGGTGAATTTTTTCCCATCATATTTTTTATTTTTTTAATCTCTTCTAGTTCTCTTTTATCTCAAGCAAGTTTTTTGGAGTATTATTGATTTTTTTTTTTCTCCGTGACAGGGTCTTGGTCTGTCGTCCAGGCTGGAGTGCAGTGGCACAATCTCAGCTCACTGCAACCTCAGCCTCCTGGATTCAAGCAATTCTTGTGCCTCAGTCAACCAAGTAGCTGGGATTACTGGTGTGCACCACCACTCCTGGCTAATTTTTGTATTTTTAGTAGAGACAGGGTCTTGCCATGTTGCCCAGACTGGTCTTGAACTCCTGAGCTCAGGTAATCTGCCTACCTTGGCCTCCCAATGTGCTGGGATTACAGGTGTGAGCCACCCTGGAGTACTATTGAATCTGTTGGCCTTTCTACAGAAACCCAGATATAATCTGCTTCTATTTGTAATACCTGGCTTTGTTTCAGTGGTGCTATTTTTTTCTACATCCCATCTCCGTCTTCATCCTCAACCCTGAAATTTCTGATACAGGCTGAGAACATTAGAGTCTGGAATAAATGACCATCTTCAGGAGTGCCAGACATTGCTTCTAAGTGAACAACATTTCCTTCCATCATACGTTTACTTTACTAGATCTCTGAAGAATCCCAGTGGTAGTTATAATTACTAGTCTGCTAGTAACCAGCAATAACTTTCAGATATTTTTTTCTCCTGTAACATTCTTCCTGTAAGTACTACGCACAGATTACCTAACGTGGCGGTAGATCATAACATTTTAATTTTTAAACTCAGTGACAGAATTGTCAAGTTGTTAATGAACCAAAGTTTTGTGTCAATTTGGCCTGGGATTAAGCTCCAGTTTCTCACACTTACCAGCTGCATGGTCTTACAGAGGACACTTTATCTCTCCGAGACATAGTCTGGTTTTTAAAAAATGGAGATAAAAATGGGATTCCATCAATCATGGTGCACATTGTGAGGGTTAAGTGAGATGATGGTACAGAGGTTATGAGCACAGACTCTGGACCCAGTCTGCCTGGAATCAAGTCCCACCCCTGCCACTTACTGGCAGAGTAATTTTGGGCAGGTTTCTAGACCTCCCTTAGTTTCTGGTTGCTATGTTAAATGCGGATAATGACAGTTCCTATTTTGTAAAGTTGCTGTGAGAATTAAGTAAGTTAATGCATGTAATACATGTAAAACACGTAGAATAAGGCCTAGCTCATGGTAAGTGCTCAGCCGATGCTAGTTGTTGTTTTATTTTATTATTTTTATTGGCATTTATAAAGCCTGGCCCATAGTAAGCTCTTGGCAGATTGTTTGTTCTTATGACTTGTCTGGACTTGTCAATGTCCTCTGTCCTTTTTTTTTTTTTTTTTTTGATGGCTACCTTATTAGGATAGATAAATAGGGCCTTGCCTTAAAGTAAACACTGGAAACCTTTGAAATTTGCAAGTCAAGAAGAGTAGTTGTTATCAACAACTCTTCACAAGATCAAATGGATTTTTTCTTTTCACCATTTACTCTCCATCAGCTAGAAAAAAAAAGGCACGCTCTTTCCATTGTCCATGCGTATTTCTCCAGGAGAGAACCATCTTCTGGAGAAGGAGGACAAGAGCCTGAACACCTGGACCGAAAAAGATACTTAACTTCATTATTTCTACTTCAATAGAAATGCAACATTTATCCTTATTTTCTTTTTCCTTCTAAGAAAAAGAAGAGCTCAGAATTTTCAGCAATTCCAGTTTGAGAAATTTTTTTTTCTAAAGAAAACAGAAAATATTTGCTGCTTGAGTCTCCATCTTATGCATATAACAAATTTGCTATAAAACTATATTGCTTGCTGAGGAACACATTTAACTCAGAACCCTGCATGCTGAAAAAACTGGGGACATATGACGATAACAGAAGTAATCATTTTGGGGCAAGTAATTCTGGTGTTCTGTTTTTCATTTTTTTGTTGTTGTAGACTTTTTTTTTGTTTTTGAGACAGAATCTCACTCTGTCACCCAGGCTGGTGTGCAGTGGCACAATTTTGGCTCACTGCAACCTCTGCCTCCTGGGTTCAAGTGATTCTCATGCCTCAGCCCCCCAAGTAGCTGGGACTACAGGTGTGGGCCACCACACTCAGCTAATTTTTAAAAAATATTTTTAGTAGAGATGGGGTTTCACCATGTCGGCCATGCTGGTCTCAAACTCCTGACCTCAGGTGATTTGCCAGCCTCGGCTTCCCAAAGTGCTGGAATTACAGGTGTGAGCCACCGTGCCTGGCCTTTTGCTGAGGTTTGATAAGATACTGGTATTTAACAGAAAGAACAAAAATATGGTAGATGATCATTGTTCATGTCATTCATTTGTATCTATATTGTACATCATGCACTGCACACAAAAAAACCATAACTACAAGTAGTTGATCTGAAGACTGTTAGCCCAGTTAGTATAGAGTAGGTCTTTTTCTCTGAAGTAATGTCAAAAAGGATTTCACTGTATTTCATTTCAGAAATAGAATTTGTGATGGATTAGACAAGTGCTGGACTGGAGCTTTTATTTTTAATAATTTTTATTCAATTTCTGCCATACGCCAGCTGCTTTCACAAATGCCATTTTGCCACATAATCTATGAAAAAAGAATTAGTTATGCAAATTAATAATATAAAAAGAAGTGTAGGGAACATATTAAGTCTCTACCGAGGGCATATTACTCCTATATGATTTAAAATAAATGCATATTTCCTTACATATTGTTAAAATTCAGAAATTAGTATTTCAGATTTGTCTACCTCCATGAGACTGAACTTTAACATGTAATCACTGGAGGTAATTTCTTATGGTAATATACATCTAGATAAATGTGTTCCAAGCACAGGTCGAGCCCCAGTTTTACCACGTACTAACCAAGCCTCAGTGTCCTATTTATCAGACTAGAATAATAATATCTACCATCAGAGTTATTTTCAGGATTATGGTACATAATATACGTAAAAACAAACCTGTAAGGTGATACGCAAGTATGAGGTATCATAAATAATCAAATATTTAAAATATTATCAGCTTGAACTAGCTGCTTGAATCAAATACTTTTTATCTACCCTGGACCTTAGTTACAGATTGAATGTGCACCAAGTGCATTTCACTGAATATGGAGGTTCTCATTCACATTCAATATCTCTTTTTGGGCAAGACTATTAATAAGAAGAGAAGAACTATGCATATAGATATTTAAGTTAATACTAACATAGGAAACGACACTTGGTAATAATACATAGTAAGAGAAAAAAGAAATAAGAAGATATTACAAGGACTTGTTCTAAATCTATTTTGGCTCAGTACTCCCACAGCTTAAAAATGTTATTTTTTCCCATTCTTTTTTTTTTTTTTTTTTTTTTTGAGACAGAATTTTTGCTCTTGTTGCCCAGGCTGGAGTGCAATGGCGCGATCTTGGTTCACCGCAACCTCCACCTCCTGGGTTCAAGTGTTTCTGCTGCCTCAGCCTCTCGAGTAGCTGGGACTACAGGCATGCGCCACCAGGCCTGGCTAATTTTGTATTTTTAGTAGAGATGGGGTTTCTCCATGTTGGTCAGGCTGGTCGTGAACTCCTGACCTCAGGTGATCCGCCCGCCTTGGTTTCCCAAAGTGCTGGGATTACAGGTGTGAGCCACTGCACCCGTCCGATTTTTCCCCATTCTTTTCTTTATAATTTGGAAACACCATTCAGGCCATCTCTACACCAGGATGGCATGGCTAAGGGAAGCAGGAAGGGCTATGGAATTCTAGTTACACTCCACTGTCATAAATCAGACATCTGCTATGAGAAGCAGTGAAGCAGACTGGCTCAGCTCATGGAATCAGACTATGCCTCACTAACCTTGGGCAAATTATCCTGTCCCAGACTTGAATTATTCACCTGTAAAATGGAAATGATGTAGCACCTTCTTCTAAGATGAAGGTAAGAATTACATGACAAGTAAAGTGACACTTTTCAAACTTTGATATGTACCCAAATCACCTGGGGATCCCATTAAAATTCAGATTCTGATCCAGTAAGTGTGGGAGAGGCCTGAGAATTGACATGTCTACAGGCTGGCATGAAAAACCACCACTGCCACCACCAAAACCCAGTGGGCCTAATACCCCACTTTCCCAGTCTCAGATGTTGGAGAAGGAAGGCTTCTCTCCTCTGTAGGCTACAGGAGAAATCCATAGATGCTCAAGTGGCTTCCAGGCATATTACATGGCTTCCATTTTTTTGAAATATTAAAATATATTTTTCTCTTTTTTTTTTTTTTTTTTTTTTGAGGCAGGGTCTTGCTCTGTCACCCAGGCTGGAGTGCAGTGGTGCAAACTTGGCTCACTGCAACCTCCTCCGGGTTCAAGAGATTCTTGTGCCTTAGTCAACTGAGTAGCTGGGATCACAGGCATGTGCCACCATACCCAGCTAATTTGTGTATTTTTAGTAGATACAGGATTTTACCATGTTGGCCAGGCTGGTTTTGAACTCCTGACCTCAAGTGATCTGCCTACCTTGGCCTCCCAAAGTGCTGGGATTACAGGCATGAGCCACCGCGCCTGGCCTGATATTTTTCTAATTATATTTGTGAAGAAGAAGCAAGCAATCCAGAGTGGTATAAAAAATAATGTAAATACCACCCTCCCAATTTCATTGCTTAGGAAGCAATAACTGAAATATATGTGTGTGTGTATATATATATTATATATACGTGTATATATATATTATATATGTGTATTTTATATATATATATATATTTTTTCAGTTTATAGCTTTCTATTGCTGTATAAGAAATTATCAAAAGTCCACCGACTCAGTTGGGTCCTCTGCTTAGAGTCTCACAGGGCTGAAATCAAGGTGTTAGCCAGGCTCTTATTTGGATGCTCTGGGGAAGAATCCATCTCCTGCCTCTTTGAGGTTGTTAATTATTTTGTGGTTATAGGCTGAATATTCTTGTTGGCTGGGGGTCACTGTCAGTTCTTCAGATCAGATCCTTTCCATGTGGTCCCTTCCATCCCTCCATTTTCAAGTCAGTAAGGCATATTGAGTCCTTTTTGCATTTTGAATTTCTGATATTCCCTTTTGCTCTGAAGTCTGCTACTAAGGGCTCATGGGTTTAGGTCAGGCTCACCTGATAATCTCCCTTGTGATGAACTCAAAGTCAACTGGTTAGTAATCTTAATTACATTGTAATATCCACTTTCTAGTAATGTAACATAATTACAAGTATAACAGAGAACAGAGATCATGGGGCCATCTTAGAATTCTGCCTTCCACATTTAAAATATGAAATTATGCAACACTTATTCTTCTGAAAGCTTTACTTCTTTTCCATGCTGTGCAGATGTTTCTCATTAAATATACATAAAACCTTTTAAATTGCCTTTTTAGTGCTGAATCATATTCTTTTGTAAAGGTCTATCATAACAATCTCTCTACTGATGTCTGTTTAAATTGTTTCCATTTTTAAATTATAAACATTGCTGTCATATCAAGACTGCTGCTCTACCTTGACTAATTATCTCTCTAAGATAAATGCTAGTTGAGAAATTGCTGATCAAAGGGTGTACACATTTAAAATATTGGTATACATTTCCAATCTCCCCCCGGAAAAGTTGCATCAACTTACATTCCTGTTAACAGTTTATTAACACTTTGGGAGGCTGAGGCAAGTGGATGACCTGAGGTCAGGAGTTCGAGACCAGCCTGGCCAACATGGTGAAACCCCGTCTCTACTATAAATACAAAAAACATTAGCCAGGCATGGTGGTGGGTGCCTATAGTCCCAGCTACTCTGGAGGCTAAGGCAGGAGAATCACTTGAATCCGGGAGGCGGAGGTTGCAGTGAGCCGAGATCGCACCATTGCACTCTAGCCTGTGCAAAAAGAGTGAAACCGCATCTCAAAAAACAAAACAAAACAACAACAATAACAACAACAACAACAACAACAATAAACCAGTTCATTAAGAGTGCACGTTTCCCTACATATACTCTTGCCAACACTGGATTCTAACAATTCTTTTAATCTTCGCTAACATAGAGATGAGGCATATCCTATTCTCTACCTACTATTTCTCGATTATTTATGGGATTTGACATCTTTCTCTGGTTTTGTTATCCACAAATGTTGCTTCATTTGAGAACCGTCAGTTATTTTCTCTGTCAGGGCTCTTAGTTACAAGCAACAAAGCCAACTACAGTTAACCTAGGCAGAAACAGATTTTGCTGGAAGGATATGGGAGAGCTTAGAGAATCAATGAGAAAGTTGGAGAACCAGGCTTGGTAAAGGACAGCGAGGCAGTGGGAAATGCAGTACATGTAATACCGGTAACAAGACAGGGCAGTTAATATGTTGTCATTGGTATCCTGTCTGCAACCAACCACTGCTGTCTTGGAACTCTCAACACCACTGTAAATAAATTCTCACTTGCTCCGCTGTCTTTTCATCATTCCTCAAGACTCAGAGTCCCAGGTGGAGGCACGTGACTGACTGAGTCCATTTCAGATGTCTGCCGGGGTAGTCAATGGATAAGTGCGGGATTCTCTGGCCCCTTTGGCTTCTGTAGCAGAAAATGGCGGCTTACTTTCTACCAATACTTGCCTGCATTAGATGACCATTCATATGCTGGGTAGCCCACCCTCAAAAAGACAAATATCATTTCTTCGTTTTTTCTATTGCAATGTTTTTTTCTTATTTATTAGATATTTTTAATATTGGAGATATTAATACTCTGCAACATGTATTGCATATATCTTTCCTTTTACTTTTTCTTTTTCAGTCTTATTTATATCCTGGATATTTTTGTGGCAAAGAAGTCTTTTAAGAAAAGTGATCCCAACCAGTTCTTTCCTGCAGAATCCAGTAATTCACATGGCATTGTTTCTGAATCAAACAAACCCTGCTGTCCTAGCTACAGTCGATTTAACTGAGGAGTCTGTTTATGGAGAAAGGTGGTTTGTTACAACAAGATTCTTTGCTTTTGCTTTTCTTTGTTTTCTACATATCAAGCTTACAGCATACTGAATGATAGAAAATTCACCCAAGTTCTTTCTTCCGGAAGTTAAAGATGTTAGCCAAACAGAAGATTATGGGTCATTCAAGCTTGAGTTGCAGTCTTGAGTGTTGTTATTCCTCTGAAGCTCCTAGAAGCCTGCAGCCCAACACTGGAACACCTAAGACCCTGAGGAGGAGTGTGGCTGATGAGGAATTTCTTATTTGAGCTCACATTCTTTTTTCTTTCTTTTCTTTTTTTTTTTTTTTTGAGATGGAGTCTTGCTCTGTTGCCCAGGCTGGAATGCAATGGCACAATCTTGGCTCACTGCAACCTCTGCCTCCGGGTTTAAGCGATTCTCGTGCCTCAGCCTCCCAAGTAGCTGGAATTACAGGTGTGAGACACCACTGGCTAGTTTTTGTATTTTTAGTAGAGACAGGATTTTGCCATGTTGGCCAGACTGGTCTCGAACTCTTGACCTCTGGAGATCAGCCTGCCCAGGTCTCCCCAAGTGCTGGGATTGTAGGCATAAGCCACAGCACCTGGCCTAAAACTAACATTTTACTTTTTTTTTTTAAGCTACAACAAATGTTTGAATAAATCACCTGCATTAAATAATATTTAAAATATAGTACCTTCAACACATTATAAATATGAAATGTCCCCTCCCCAAACCCATTTGCTTCAGTGCACAGAGTCTCCCAGGCAAGGTTTTCCATCGCTCAGCCAGTGGAATGGATGGCGGGCGCCAACTGTTACACAAAGCATTTATTTCTCCCAGAAGGCTGAGAGCCAGGAGAATTCATCTCCTGCTGGGACCTCTGCCCCAAGCTTCTGGGGAAATAGTGAATTGGGCTCAACAGGCAAAGTAGCTACCTGATCCACTAATCAGATTCAAAACATGAAAATGCACTGGAGAGTGTATCCCTTCCTGTTCTTCTCCATGGTAGAGAGACCTAAAGATAATGAATAAAAACAGCTGTCCCTTCAAACTCAGAGGAGGTTTTCAAAGACAAGTATAAGCAAAAAATAAAGAGATAAAAGGAAAGTAAATCAAACCCCCAATACTCCTGAAAGTAAAACAGTCACATGGTAACTGATGTCTGGAAGAAGTTGAGGCAGAAAAGACTGACAAAGTTCCAAGTGGCCGGCCACAAAAGTGCCTTAAGGAATCCACGACAGTGCTCTCTATTTCCAAGGCTGAGTAGCTATTCCCAGTAAGTTAACATTTTTCTATTAAGAAGAAAACAAAACAAAACAAAAATAAAACCCACTCCAGAAAAAGGGTCAAGAGAAGAGCACTGCAGAAAGTCAAGCAGCTGAGCGTTGGCGGATCACGAAGAGCCCGGGCTGAAGCTGGCCCAGGTAGATCCTCATCTTGATGCTGTCACTTGTCTTCCTCACCCAGATCTCACTGGCTCCTACAGAACTGATCATGCAGCTCAGT
Organism: Theropithecus gelada; assembly: GCF_003255815.1. Lineage (NCBI taxonomy): Eukaryota > Metazoa > Chordata > Mammalia > Primates > Cercopithecidae > Theropithecus > Theropithecus gelada. The sequence continues at coordinate 85,895,814 of NC_037683.1, forward strand.
TTCTGGTTGTCCTTTGATTCCAGATAGATGGCCTGGCTCTTGTGGTACCATCTTTTGTCATAGCACAGTTTGCCATCTTCTATCGGAGCTTCAAACCTCTGGGCTGGAAGATTCCACGGGTGTCACAGGCAGGTGCTCAGGAGAGGATGCAGATGCTGGTCTCTTGGGTGACTTAAGCTTATTTAATGTTCTCAGATCCTCCATGATCTGTTCATCCGTTAACAAATAGTTTAGCTGGGCTGGAGCAGGTTTCCTCCTCTTGTTTGGGATGGGGACGGAATCATTTGGTCGCCTCTGCAACTTTCCGGTCATGATAGGTTTCACCTCCATAGAATCTCCAGTCAGTTCATTGTCAGCTTTTCGTTTTCGATCATTTTCTTCTTTTCTTCTAGCTCAGCAATCAGGTTCTCTTTCAGCTCAACCTTCTTGTCTTTAAATTCTTTCACTGCCGCCTTCTTTTCTTTAATGTAATTTCGTTCCACTTGTTCAGTTTCCAGCTGGAGGAAGAGTTCTGCATTCCGTATCCTCTCTTTGTACCGCTGATCTAGTTTTTTCATTCTTTTCTGATATTCCTGTAATGTACCTTCTTGTGGTTGTTGCAACTGCCTCTTGAGAGAAGCCAGTTTGTCCTGATACATCTGTTCCTTCATTTCCACATAGTCTTCATCATGCTTTGCCAGGTCAGTTTCACTATCCTCAGTATCTTCGTCCGACTCGCAGCCCGGACAGCTGCGCTCGTCCTCGGCGCTCTCCAGCTCTTCGTCCTCCTCTGGGTAGTACTCGGGGGCTGGCGGCGCTTCAGCCTGGGCCGAGGCCGGGGCCAGCAGCCCCGCGGCACTCATGTCGTCTCTAACCGCAGTTGAGCATGGTTAGAGACATGGTTAGGCCCAGGAACACCGCGGTCACCCGCCCTCCGTACTCGCTGTCTGCCTAGCAGCGTCCAACGGAGCCCCCAACTCGAGGAGCGGGAGTCACAGCGAACCCTTCCCGGTCTCCGCCGAGCTCCGCCCCCGCAACATTTTACTTTTTAATTTATTTTTATTTTTTTGGAGATAGAGTCTCACTCTGTCACCCAGGCTGGAGTGCAGTGGCATGACCTCAGCTCACTGCAACCTCCGCTTCCCGAGTTCAAGTGATTTTCATTCCTCAGCCTCTTGAGTAGCTGGTACTACATGTGCCACCATGTCTGTCTAAGTTTTTGTATTTTTAGTAGAGGTGGGGTTTTACTAGGTTGGCCAGGCTGGACTCGAACTCTTGAGGTCAGGCAATCCACCCATCTTGACCTCCCAAAGTGCTGGGATTAGAGGTGTGAGCCACTGCGCCTAGCAGATAACTTTTTTTTTTTTTGAGAGGGAGTCTCACTCTGTCGCCCATGCTGGAGTGCAAAGGCGAGATCTCCTGAGCCGACATTCTTATGTAACTTTGTAATAAACCTGCATGATAGAAGTGATTTGTGAGTGTAGCTTTTCCCCCCAGTGTAGTTAAGAGTTTTCAGCATTATAAACCTCTTACTGCTTAAACAATTTAAAAGAAATGGTGGTGTAACATGGGTAATTCTTTCAAGTGTTTGCTATTACAGATATTCCTTGATAGCCAGTTTTAGAATTTGTTAGACATTGCATTTGTCAAAAAAAAAGTTCTTCCTTAATGCTTACCCTAACATGCTCTTGCTTAACTAGCTCCCTCTTGTACCAACGAATCCTATTTTTTGCTAGAGTGACCCACAATCCTTCTTGACCAGACTCCCTTTGATGGGGTTAAAGTTCTTCCTTTTCCAGAAAGACTCAGTATGAGTATTTGCAAAGCTCTGAACAGATGTAGTTAAACCTTATATATGCCTTAGATCAAGAAGTGGATATGTTGCCAAAAGAAATTAATTTCCATATAAAGCCAGGAAGAGAGGCTGGGCTCATAAAAATAACCAGAACGTGTTTCCAAAAGACTCAGCGGGCAAAGAAATCCGTATTTCCAAATCAATACTTTCCAAAGCTCTTAGAGAAAAATAAATAATGTTTTCAGGGTAACATGGTTTTCTAAATGTACTACTTACGATTGAGGTCTGTAAGCAGTCCCCAGTAGTGCTTCACGAAATTCGTTTTGTGTGTTCCCACCAGCTTTACTCTAAACGCCTAGTGTGCAGTAATCCTTTCTTCTCTAGTTTTATCAAGAGAGACACATGGGTAGAAAATTCCCTCTTTGACATTTTTTTTTCATTGGAAAGATCCACTTCTCAATAGTGGGTGAAAAATTTGAACAGACCATTTTCCCACCCCAACCCAGTGGGTTGATCTCTAAAATACTAAGCTATAATTCCCTGTTGGGCACTCTATTGAAAAAATATGCAGAAAAAAGCCATCCATGTGTACCAAATAGACAAATTGAAAGTATATGTCCTCATCTAGGCTAAAATTTGATTGGCCTTTTTAGTCGATTGTTAGTGAAGACAGAGGCTCTTGGAGGTGGCATGTGTGAATGTAAGTGTGTGTACCTGTGCGTGTGTGTAATATTTTTCATGCTATGCATTAATTTTGACTAATGATTTCTTGGAGTTGCTATAATTCCTTTCTCCTACTCATGGAAAATAATTGGACTCTTTGTTCATTTGACTGTTTAGTCTCAGAAAATGAGTCAGGGAGGGGTAGAGAAGTAACTCAGAAGGAATTTACAAAAGTGGGCAGAAGAAATTTAATTTTAGCTTTGAAATTTAGCAGAACTCAACCCGCCCTGCACGTCACAAGTTAAGAGGAGCAACTCTTGCCCCAGGTACAAGTGTGTTCCCTACAGGGGAAGCCATGTTGGGGATGTAATGAGCTAGAAGAAGTCGCACATAGATGACAACAGGAAACAGCATATTTGATGAGTCTTTGGCTGGACTTTTCTGCAATCAGGTGAAGACAAAATGATTCTCTAAGAACCAAGTATGGTATCACTCAAGCTTTGCTATCTTGTCTTCTTTGCCTGTTTTCAGTACTTATTTTAACATACATTTCCTATAAAATTGTCTGTCTACGTGATTCTAGTTTTAGCATTTTATTCCCTCCTACTTGCTTATGCCTCTGCCCCAGCTCAGTCATTCCTTCTAATAGTGCCCTCATTATTCCCTCTTCCCCTGCTTCTTTTCCTACCTTGTTTCTCTCTCTCCACGTCTTTCAAACAGGTCTAATCCTAAGCAAACTTGTGAAATTTCAACCTCTCAGTCCTTTAGACCTGAATTGTCTCCTCTCTTCAATGGTTTCATTTTTCTTTTCTTTTCTTCTTTCCTTCTTTCTCTTTCTTTCTTTCTTTCTTTCCTTCTTTCCTTCTTTCTTTCTTTCTTTCTTTCTTTCTTTCTTTCTTTCTTTCTTTCTTTCTTTCTTTCTTTCTTTCTTTCTTTTCTTCTCCTTCTCCTTCTCCTTCTCCTTCTCCTTCTCCTTCTCCTTCTTCTGACAGCGTCTTGCTCTATCATACAAGCTGGAATGCAATGGCATGATCTCGGTTCACTGCAATCTCCACCTCCCAGGTTCAAGCGATTCTCCTGCTTCAGCCTCCCGAGTAGCTGGTACTACAGGTACCCGTCACCATGCCTGGCTAATTTTTGTATTTTTAGTAGAGATAGGAGTTCACCATGTAGGCCAGAATGGTCTCAATCTCTTGACCTCATGATTCACCGGCCTCGGCCTCCCAAAGTGCTGGTATTACAGGTGTGAGCCACCACACCCGGCCCGGTTCCACTTTTCTATTCCTCAGTGTTATTGTTATTACTTTCTTTCCACGAAAATAAAACCTTTTTTTATTTTAATTTTTTTTTTGCAATTTATTTGCTCCAAATATTACTTTCCTAGGACAAATCTCAGTTTAATAGCTACCAAAGTGTTTAGATAAAGGTATGAAACACCGAAGTGAAATTTCTGGACTGGCTAAGGTTCTGGAGACTTCCATGTGTCTTCCTCTATCCTTCGTATAATTTCTTGAAACAGTGGGGACATAGCTGTGAGAAGCATTTACTTCCTCTTTCAGGGCCTTGGAGAGGTCAGACCCTTCTGAGAGGAAGAAAGTATCTGAGTGACAAATATTGGAGCTGGGTCTCGGGAAGCAGCAAAGCTGAACCAGGAGTCCAGGCAGACCCAAAGAGCAGGGGAGGTCTGGCTGCTGGAACAAGGTGCTTTGTTTAGCCCTGCAGAGACCTGGGCCTAAGGATAGAGTTCTCAAATTGGGGAAATGGCTAATAACAGCCAGTATCTGCTGGGATTCAGGTGCTGTTGTCTAAAAAGTCAAGATTTAGGATGTTAACCCAGAAAATTGACAGTTGTTGGCCAGGTATTGTGAATATCTCAGCAGTTTTGGGGCTGTGATCAGAGAAAGATTGTTCTGGCCACACTCAGTGCCCCCAGATACTCTGCAGAGACCCTAGCTCATAGCTGGCCTTCAAAACTCACCTCGATATCCCCATTCCAGAAGGCTGTCCCTGACTACTCAATCAGGAGTGCAGTGCCCATCCTAATGCTTCCATAGAAACTTATCTGTGAGAGCTTTCATCAAACCAACTTGTGGTGGCCTTTTCATCTAACTTTCTTCCTAGGCCATTCCGGCACAAGGGCACAGACTGTGGACTTAAACTGTGTCCGGTGTGCTGATCACATGCCTGACCCAGAGTGGATGCTTAGCAAATGTTTGTTGAATGAATGAATACAAGAATGATGTCCTTTAGGATGGCAGACAAAGGAAAACTTGAGCCACTGCAACACTAGACCTCAGAAGAAAGTTCTGCTACCAAAACGGAAAAATGTGTTTTTGAACTCAAATTGTGTTTGATGGCCTTCTTACTATTAATGGAGATCAACAGGTTGTAGAGAGCTGCATTATCAGCAGATGGGAAGTAAAGGAGAAGCAAGAAGCTGACTCATTCCCTTGAGCTGGCAGAGTATACAATACACCTCAGACAATGGCGAGAAACCATCCATCTGCCCATGGAAATCAGTGAAACAAAAGGGGCCTGGGTGGACACCTTCGCTTCCCTCCCATGCCTACTCTGGCTCTCAATCTATTTGTATTCACCAAGGCTCTATATTTTGGGACTTTTGTGCTGGGCTCCTCTCTGTCTCTTTGGGATAATAAAACCAGAAAAGAAATACTGGGACAGGTTCTGGCGTGTGCAGTTCTGTGTGAGCCATGGGAGTGCATGGGGCATTTGGAAATTTACAGAAGTTGAATGCAAAGTGTGAAGAGTTGGATTGGAAAGGGAGTAGGCTGGGACAGGTGACTTCTGCTTTTCTTTTAAGTCTTTCTATATTTGAATTTCTAAAATTACCTGCATAAATTACTTCGATAAACTAATAAAAATACTTATTTTTCAAGACAACTAAGAGTCAGATGGAGATAGCAGTCTTGGGGCATGCAGGGCAGTGGGAGGGAGGGAGTGAGTAATAATCGCACTTTGGAAAGAGGTTGTTTTCATGCCTGGTTTGGCTCCTTTATGAGGCTACTGCTGCTCTGGCAAGATGAGCTGGGCCCCGTGTGAAAGGAACGCTTGCTCAGGATTCCTGGATTTAGTTCTTCACATTCCAACCTCTCTGCTCCACACCTCAATCATTGCCCCAGTCTCTTAACTCTATTAGCTGCCAGCCCTGTGGTCCATTTACCTTCTTCATGATTTGTGCACTTAGCTTCTGAGTTCAACTTCCTTTCTAGTGACATTTCGTTTCTTGTCCTAGATCCTAAAGTATTCATGGTCAGTGTCTAAAGTAATAGCCTTCCTGACTTGACTTGTCCCCAGGTTATCTGTTCCAGATGCTTCCCTGAGGGGATGCTGCCTCCTGGTTTGTCTCAGTTCTTGCAGAAGTACCTATACAGCCAAAAGGACCTACAAAAGGCCTGAAAAGAGTTGATAACAAGCAGTAAAACCAGGGCAGAACCCTTGCAGTCATACCAACATTCCTTTCGAGACCCGACTCATCCTCTTCCTGGTTGGGTCATCTTATATAAGTCACAGAGACTTTCTGAGGCTTGATTTCTTTATCTGCACATGGAAGATACTAATAGTACTTATCCCTTAATAAAAGTTCAATATCTGTTTGTCTAGAGTCAGAAAGAAAAAAAAGTTCAAAATCCCCACTGTAGCAGAAGTGTAAAGTTAGTTACGCTGTTCTCAAATACGCAACGACAACAAAGTATGGCTCCTTTTTTTTTATACTTGGTCTGTTTTCAGCAAAGATCATCCTCACTCAGCCACCCCATCCCAAAGGGTGACAACTACAGTTTCAGTCTCACCAGAATTTTATTCAATTTTATAAAGAAAATCATGTCTTTAGGTAAATTTTTTCTCTCTTTTGGATAAAGTGCTCAGTCTTTCAGGTTTCTGCTCACTCTGTTTCTCTTCAAGATGACATCTGAATGTGAGGCTTAAGCGACTTCAGCAGGACAGAGGAGATTGGGAGCTCTTGGCATCCTTTTGACATTGTTGGTTTCTGCTGTGTCATAGCTAGTCTGGGCTGCTCCCTGGACTCACGACCACTGGGAGGGACTGGTGCAATTTTGGGGTGTTCTGTTGGTATCTGAACTGAAGCCTGTAACTGGTGTAATGCATGGACCATTCTTATCCTTGCTGACATGACCTTACCTTGTTAGTGCTGCAGAGGTCCAGTGTGACTTTCCTTGCTCTTTCTTTTTTTTTTTTTTTTTTCTGAGACAGAGTCTCTCTTCATCACCCAGGCTGGAGTGCAGTGGTGCCATTTACTTTGACCTCCGCCTTCTGGGTTCAAGTGATTTTCGTGCCTCAGTTTCCTGAGTAGCTGGGATTACAGGCATGTGCCACCATGCCTGGCTAATTTTTTTTTGTATTTTTAATAGAGATGGGGTTTCACTGTGTTGACCAGGCTGGTCTCGAACTCCTGACCTCAAGTGATCCACCCCACTTGGCCTCTCAAAGTGCTGAGATTACAGGCATGAGTCACCATGCTAGCCTCTCCTGGCTCTTTGAACAGGAAGTCTGCCCTGCAATGTAGACCCCAGTATGATTAGCAGTTGGTTCTGAGTCAGTTGAGCCCTGATTTGTGGTATTTGCAAACTTCTGTGGTGTCAACATTCCCGCCTTGGCATTTCAAGGTACCAGTGTGGTGTCACCAAATGTGAAGTTGGAAAAAGATCTGTCTTACAGATAGAATAGATGCATATAAGCTCAAGAACATAGATGATATGTAAAATGTAGTCTAATCACTATGGAGTGACAATTTTGAATATTGTCTTTATTTTTAATAGAATTAATTTAGATGTAAGTTGAAATATCTTTGTTTTTAATTATTGCTGTGTTTAACAACTGGCTTGCAAATTTTCTTATAATTTAATAGGCAGGGCTCTGACCCAGCGACCCATCTCTGGCTCACCACTAACAGGTCATCTCATCTTCTTTGTCAAGACATCTTCTATCAAGCTCCTAATCAGGCCCTCAATTAAGTTCCACGTTCTCTTTTGGGGCAGATTGGGAGCATGAAGTTTAGACCCACGCTTTGCTAACCACAGGCTGACACAGAGGCAACAAGAGACACAATATGCTCTCAGCTACTAAAAAGGAAGTGGGGCAGAAGCTCCTCTGCCCATGCCATTAACCTTGACTCATATAACTCACTTCACCCTGGTGGAATCTGTCGAATAGTCAGAATGTCAAATTCCCCTAGACTCTTGAAAAAACTCACTCAATGGTCAATTCACAAAAGCCCATTTCACCAAATGAGAAATTCACTAAATTTAGTTTCTTTTTGTTTTAGTTGACCAGTTTTCCTAATAGCATTTTAAAGAAGAATGTCAAATTTGGTCTCCTGCAGCAGTCAACTGTGTGGCCCTTTCTCTCACCAGAGTTTCAGTCACTTTCTTCTCCACTTTGCAGGTTCCACAGCCTAACCTGCTTCTTAGAACTACTTAGTAGTTGTAGGAGAGAATGTGATTGCTCTAGGTCTTCCACTGGATGCTCTTCATTCTTCATTTGGTTTGGTTTTGTTAAAGTAGACAAATAAAAATAGAGAATGGCTGTCAAAAATAACAAGCCCAAGGGAGTTCTGGAGATTAACATCAGCACCAAACATTGCTCACAGCACTGGTCTCTGTTTGTAGAGCAATCTCTAGTCTCTTTACTCATCTAGGTGTTTTACAATGTTGGGCTCAAGTATCTGGGCTTGCAGGTATTGAGAAACTACTGAAGGCATAAATAGAGGAATGACAAGTTTGGATCTGCTTTAGACACTGAATTATGGTAGTAATATGTGAAAAGGACCAGAAAAGGGAATTTGTAAGCAGAGAATCCAGTTAAGAGTTCGTTAGAACCCCGGTGAGAGATAACAGTCTGAACTCCAGTAATGGAGGTGATGGAATGATAAGAGCTTTTTTCTGGCTACCCTAACTTAGAGGACTCCCCCTTTACTCTCTAACACTGTGCCCTATTTGTGGAAATTTATACATTTATATTTATATGCCTACTTATCATCTGCTCTCTCACTAGACTGTAAGCTCCCTGAGGGCAGGGTTTGGATGTTTCATTTCCCAAAGTATTCTCATCACCCAGCACAGTGTCTGGTACATAGCACATGCTCCACAAACGCCTGGGAAAGAAAGTGGAATTGAGAAGAAAGAAAAGATATTCACCAGTGGGAGCAGGTTAGTTATGTTTTATAGTAAGGGAAAGATGCTCACGGAGAAGGAGGAGTGAAAAGGCAGAGGAGAGATAATAAAAGATGGCACAGACTCCAGGATAAGCAAGAGTAAACAGGATAAGGAAAAAAGCAGCAGAATTACCTTTGCCTAGAAGAAGGGCTTTTCTTCTGACACGAGAGGAAAGGAAGAATGGACGTGTATGGAGGTTGATTGGATTTTAGGGTATAAAATTGATGTTCTATGTTTCCTGGAGATGTGGTAGGCACAGTTATCAACTGAGAGAAAGAGAGAAAAGGAAGAGAAAGAGAAATAGGAAGAGGAAAGAAAGGGAGGAGGAGGAGGAAAAGAGGAAGGGGAATTAAAAGTTAAGAGGGTGGTGAGAGTTTAACAAAAATTACTCCAAGGAAGGGAATAAGTTGACCAAATACCTAATAAGGTGACCAAAATACCTAATAAGGTGACCAAAATACCTAAAAAGATTTCTCCAAAAGGGACCAGCTGAGGAATAGTGTGACCAAATTAGCTTACCTCCAAATCTCATAAGTGAGTGACAGGGAAGTGGAACAAGAAGATGGGAGGGTTGACTGTAATGGAGATTCGCAGGAGGCCATCTCTCCTCCAGTTAATGTGTCTCACTGCAACAAAGGGGAAGATTTCAGGACTCCTGGGATGGGTTTAGATGAATCATTCATCTCTCCAGCTGTTAAGAGTTTTGAATGTGTTAGATAGGACACAGACATCAAAAACTGTCCCTCAGCGGTCTGCTTCTCTAGAGAAGGTCTCACCAAGGGGTTGAAGCTTGACTTATCCTGCTGTGTCCTAGATCTGTAAGGTAACCCTGTCCTTTACTACAACTTTGTCTAGCAAGAGAGCAGTGTCTATCTTAAAAATCTTACTGATATCCAAATATCTTCAGTACTTAGTAATTTAGTACTAAATATCTTTAGTACTTAGATGACTGCATTCTATATGAGGAAGTACATAAATTAAGACTTTGATAGACCTGGGTTTGATTCCTTCCTCTGGTATGGAGAAGTTTTGTGATCTTAAATAAATTAGCTAACCTTTTCAAGCGTTCATTGTTCAGAGTAAAATGGGGGAAGTCACTGGAACAGTAGAAGGATTAAATGAGATAATATATGTAATTTATCCAGCAAAATGCATAACACCAAGTAGACATTCAATAAAGATTTTGTCACCTCCCTACTTCTTTCTCTCCTTTCATCCCCCTTATATAATCAGTTTTCTGTACAGAGTGCAAGATTCCTCATGACAGAAATGGCATCTTAGTCATTAAAAGATAACTTTTCTCTTTTTTTTTTTTTTTTTTTTTTTTTGAGGCAGAGTCTCCCTCTGTCACCCAGGCTGGAGTACAATGGCATGATCTCGGCTCACTGCAACCTCTGCCTGCCGAGTTGAAGCAATTCTCCTGCCTCAGCCTTCTGAGTAGTTGGGATTACAGGTGCCTGCCACCACGCCTGGCTCATTTTTGTATTTTTAGTAGAGATGGGCTTTTACCATGTTGGCCAGGCTGGTCTCGAACTCCTGACCTCAGGGAATCCACCAGCCTTGGCCTCCCAAAGTGCTGGGATTACAGGCTTAAGCCACTGCACCCAGCCAACTTTTATCCTTTTATTCATTTCTTTTTAGATGGAGTCTCACTCTGTCATCCAGACTGGAGTGCAGTGGCACAATCTCGACTCACCGCAACATCTGCCTCCCAGATTCAAGCAATTCTCCTGCCTCAGCCTTCCGAGTAGCTGGGATTACAGGCAGCCGCCACCACACTCGGCTTATTTTGTATTGTTAGTAGAAACGGGGTTTATCCTTGTTGGTCAGGCTGACCTCGAACTCCCAACATCAGGTGATCCACCTGCCTTGGCCTCCCAAAGTGCCGGGATTACAGGTGTGAGCCACTGCACCTGGCCACTTTTATCTTTTTAAAAGCAATACACACCCTTGTTAGTTAAAGATTTCAAATAAGAAAAAATAAGCAGCTGCCTCATTCCTCCCTACATGGAGAAAGTTATGTCTAATTCTTAACAGCTTGGGATTTTAATTATTCTGGTGTCATTATCTAAATTTGCCTAAAAGTATGTGATATAGTTTGGGTATTTGTCCCCAACCAAATCTCATGTTTAATGGTAACCCCCAATACTGGAGATGGGGCCTGGTGGGAGGTGTTTGGGTCATGAGGGCAGATTCTTCATGGCTTGGTGGTGACTTGGTGACCGTGAGTTCTCGTGATATCTGGTCATTTAAAAGTGTGTGGCACTTCCCTTCCCCACTCACACTTAGGTGGGGAGTTATGCTCTACCTCTTTATCCACATAAATTATTTGAAATTCTCCTGCATGGGAGATTTTTCTCTTTTCTCTCCCTTATTTATTTATAACAGCATGTATTCATAAATATTTATTTATACTCTGGGTTATAATCTAATACTACTTTATTTATTTTGTTGCTGGAATTATTCCAGCTTTGACCATTAGGGGTTTTTTAAGTTGGCTCCTTTGACCTTTTTGAATACCTTCAACATTATGGGTTTATTTATTTATTTATTTGGGAGCATTATTTTTTACTTTCTGGCACTATAAAATACTTTGGTCTTACCTTGCATGTTTCCTTTCCCAATCCTAGAATCGGACATTTCTCCAAGAAGACCTAGTTCCTTTTACTAGGAAATTGTATTAGAAACCAAGATCTGAGCACTAGATGTGTTTGTTGCTAGCAGAACATGGTTGCACATGGTTGCATCTAGAGCCTCTCAGCTGGCAGAGCAAGCAATAGATGTGTACACACCAACTCATATATACATATATCTCTTAATATTTGTGTATGTAACATTGGTATCGATATTAAGCAAAACATGAGTTCAGATGGATGTTTTCAGCTCTAATATATTACACAAATTATTCTAGCTGCTTCTTTTTCTTTTATGTAAACTCACACTCCAAAAGTGAGAATCCTGGCTCATAGCATCCCACATCCACTTATTCGATTGTTCATTTCCAATATACATGTATCATGACATCGAAATTGTTAACTGGTGCCCTCATGAGAATAACTTTATCAACTAGAGTTCAGTGCTTGTGTAATTTCTTTTACCTTTAGTCTTACAGACTTCAGGCTGGGCGCGGTGGCTCTCCCCTGTAATCCCAGCACTGTGGGAGGCCGAAGTGGGCAGATCACGAGGTCAGGAGTTCGAGATCAGTCTGGCCAATATGGTGAAACCCCGTCTCTACTAAAAAATACAAAAATTAGCCAAGTGTGATGGTGCGTTCCTGTAATCCCAGCTACTTGGGAGGCTGAAGCAGGAGAATCGCTGGAACCCAGGAGGCAGAGGTTGCAGTGAGCTGAGATCGCACCACTGCACTACAGCCTGGGCAACAGAGTGAGACTCCATCTCAAAAAAAAAAAAACAACGTCTTGCAGACTCCATACATTTCCAATATAATTTCAGTCAGTATCACACCCCTTCTTTCAGTGAGGTTGTTTCACACATTTATAACAGATTGTTTTGTCACATTCCACATTCATCCTGGGATCCCTCAATCTTACAATTATTTTGCTCTCTGAATGTATTATATTTTATACCATCTTATTCTTTTTTCATAAATGCTACTTAGTTGTTAGCAATCTGTACAAATGAAAATCCTCTCTCTGGGGATGTTAATGAGAATTTTTGTGAAGCCTTCTCTCTGTTTAGTCACTTTTCTCTAAGTGTTTTATTTAGTTTTTTCTTGCCTATATGTTCCACGTTAGAAATTTTCATCAGATTCTGGTACTCTTTGTCTGACTGTCCGTGATTCAGGGTGTGGAAATCCAATTTCTGATTGGAATTTTCAAGGGTATGGGTGGGTCTTGTTAAGGCTGAGTTTCCTTGTAGGACAATTTGGCTGGGCAACTATTGGGGGAACTCCTAATATTGTATCAAGTCTTTCCACTTCTGCTGATTCTCTAGAGATACCTTCTAATCTTATGTCTGCTACGAATCTGGTAGCCCACACATTTTCGGACTGGCACTTACACCCTCAATTATGACGTGGGTTCCCTCTCAGTTGAGTCTCTGTTTAAACTTTCTAGTCTTATGCAATTGTGTTGAAAGGGAATTGACTCAGTGGCATGAATAGAATCCAGGGAGAGGGATTGTTTTTTAGTTTTATTTCATTTATTACTTTATTTTTATATAGAGATGGGATCTCGCTATGTTGCCCAGACTGATCTCAAAATCCTAAGCTTAAGCAACCCTCCTGCTTCAGCCTCCCAAAGCACTGGAATTGGCGGTGTGAGCCACCATCCCCAGCTTCCAATTGCTTTTCTTAAATCTTCCAGCCAATTTTTCTTATTTTGGTTCCCCATCCCCCTTAATCTCCCATTCCAGAGGTATCTGATACTGCTGATTTCTGAGACTTTTGGTGATTTCGAAGTGAAGGCTAGGTCAGTTTTCAGCTTTCCTCATTTTCTTCTTGGGTCTGCAAGGCTCTTTAGTAAACAATCATATGACTGCTTTCCTGACTTCCCAAATTTTGTGCTGTTATATTATCTTCATTTATTTTTAGGTATATGTCTTTAAAAGCATATCTATATCTGTCTGTTTATCTGTCCCTTTACAGTGATTTTATAGAGGTTTCTGGTGGGAGCAAAGTTAGATTCTTCCATCGAACCCACTGCCCATCTTTTTCCAAATCCAGTTTACAAATTTTTATCTCCTTGATATAATTTTAATGACTTTGGGAGGAAGAAGATATATATACATACACACACACACACACACACACATACACACACACACACACACACACACATACACACACACATCTTTATATTGGAATCTCTGAAGGCATGGGTGGGTCTTATTAAGGTATACATATATATATGTATGTATGTAGCTGGTATGTAGACATAGATATTTATATGCCAGATCTAGTCATATTATTCATTTTCACGGTCTTTTTGGTTTTCTTTCTTTTTTTTTTTTGGTTTGTTTTTTAGATGGAGTCTCATTCTACCTAGGTTGGAGTGCAGTGGCACGATCTCGGCTCACTGTAAACTCTGCCTCCCAGATTCAAGCAATTCTCCTGTCTCAGCCTCCTGAGCAGCTGGGACTACAGGTGCCTGCCACCATGCCCAACTAATTTTTGTATTTTTAGTAGAGACTGAGTTTCACCATATTGGTTAGACTGGTCTCGAACTCCTGACCTCAGGTGATCCATCTGCCTCAGTCTCTCAAAGTGCTGGGATTACAGGCATGAGTCACCATGCCCAGCCCATTTTCATAGTCTTAAAATGCATTCTGGATACCAACTACTCAATAAATATTAGTTAAAATATATAGAAATCAGAAAATCTTCATTATGTTGTGCCTTAAGATTGATTGAACACTCATAGTATACCAAAGGTATTATGCACCGTGACCCAAACGTAACTGTCTCTCTTGTGACTTTCTGCTTTTCCAACTAAATTAAGAACATAGAGAATCTTTATAAATAGTACCTTTGTTTTCACTTCTAAATAAACCTCCAGGGACGCGCAGCCAGAGGCATTTATTATGACATGTAAATCAGCAGTATTAAAATTGATATTAGCTGTTACCACTTGGAGTATTAGAAGAGAGGGGTTCAGCTGGGGTCCCTGCCTGTGCCAATATGGTTCTGTTTTAACAGATGAAGACGTTAATAATTAACTTCATCAGTGAGTACACATTCATGCAGCATTGGTCCTCCATTCTAAATGTGTTTGGCTAATGTTGATTATGAGGCTGAATGTCCTTAGACAAATGCTTTTGCTTTGGTATATGATGAGTTAAACAGGATTAAAACTGCCTACCTGCCTCTTATAAAATGTAGCTTTCTATGGTATTTAAATATAAATTGTTCATGTGGTAACATAAAGCTAGATGAACAAATAGGTTTCATTTCTGGGCTCTATTACTTCCAAAGTATAAGACTCTTGTTTGGGCCGGGCGCGGTGGCTCAAGCCTGTAATCCCAGCACTTTGGGAGGCCGAGACGGGCGGATCACGAGGTCAGGAGATTGAGACCATCCTGGCGAACACGGTGAAACCCCATCTCTACTAAAAAAAATACAAAAAGCTAGCCGGGCGAGGTGGCGGGCGCCTGTAGTCCCAGCTACTCGGGAGGCTGAGGCAGGAGAATGGCGTAAACCCAGGAGGCGGAGCTTGCAGTGAGCTGAGATCCGGCCACTGCACTCCAGCCCGGGCGACAGAGCAAGACTTCGTCTCAAAAAAAAAAAAAAAAAAAAAAAAAAAAAGACTCTTGTTTAATCCTCTTAGCTTCTCCAATGATCTGACTACTCATTTATACAACTGAGTTGCTATCACTCACACTGGCTCACTAATAGTGGAGATAATACCTACCTGTGTTGAAGTCAGGATGAAGCGAGTTTATGAAGAATAAATCCTGTTAGGCACCTTCCTTTTAGTTTGTAAAGTATTATACAAATATAAAGGAACATTATTTTGAAATAATTTTTAACACTATATTAAGGCAGGACATAATTGGACTAAAAGGTCTACTGTTAACAATCTATTTTAAAAAAAAAAAAAAAGCGAAGCAGCGACTCCTGAGTCCTTTGCCTCTTGAGTAGTTTGTGGATTACCAACAATGCGCTGATTAGATCTTATGGAGTACTGGTTCTACTTCTAAACATTCTGGCTTTTCTTTTGCTTTCTACTGAAGAACAGGAAATAGTTGAGATCTAGACATAATGTAGGTTCTAATCTTCTAAACTCTCTATTTTCCTTGGCTTCTTTCTTGACTCTGAAGTTAAATGGAAGTTTCAAGATCTCACTATTCATCTCATTAAATTATTTTGTAAACAATAAAATCAAGTTTAGGAGGTTGGTCTATATTTGTCTGTCTAAACATTCAAACAGCTCCATGGTGCCAGCATTTTTTCTTATAGAAATCTCTATAATGCCAAGGGGCCTTGGTCATCCTAGCAAAATGTCATTCGTTGCTTTGTACAAGACAACCTGAGCCTGTGCTTTGGTTGTTGTTCTGGGCTTGGATTCCTGACATTGAAAAGGTTTAACACATACCATCGGTGGCAGTCAATTGGAAGACAGACAGACACAAAGCCATTCTCAAGGATTCTTCCTTTATTTCTGAAATACCTTGTGACCACTGGAAAGGGGGTTGATCCTTTCCTTTTGTTTCTTTTAGTATGTTCACAGTGATGTAGAAAAGGAAAGAGAGACCATTGCCTTCAGAGGGTTTTTTCTTTTCTTTTTCTTTTCTTCCACATGAAAGACTTCATTGTTCTACCTCAAGTTTACTGCAAGCCCTGGGGAAAGTAGCAAAAGATCAAGAAAGAGAGAATGATTACTGATGCACTTGCAGAGTGGCAGGCTCTTGCTACACAGAAATACAACGACCTGTGAAAGTGGATCCCTGTTATATTTTAACAGTCTAATGGGGCTTGCTTTATCATTAGTGCCATTAGGACTGCTTGTACTGATTTAATCAGGAATGAAGCCTTTAAGCTGACTTTATATACCCACAATGCAACAGTTAG
Organism: Theropithecus gelada; assembly: GCF_003255815.1. Lineage (NCBI taxonomy): Eukaryota > Metazoa > Chordata > Mammalia > Primates > Cercopithecidae > Theropithecus > Theropithecus gelada. Next base: position 85,911,970 of record NC_037683.1, read on the forward strand.
TTGGCAGCTGTGATTAGATTTAATTAGTGTAAGTGGAAAATGCAGCACTTTTTTCACCTCTTTTCCTACCCCATCTCCTACCTACAGTTTTATTTCTGGAACTTTTTCTCAGAGAAGTGTTTTTGCTCCCCACTCCCCTTCCTCATTTCTTAGTTCTGGGAAATAAAGATGCAAATAAACACGTGAAGTCAAATGAGACTATGCACTTGGATACTCAGTATTGGTTCTTGCATGTTTTTCTTGGTTTGATTTTTTTTTTCTTGGTTTTTGTTTTTGTATTCCTAAAGCACATGTAATCTGTGGTGCCTTTGTGGAGTTGTATGTTGACAATATTTCCCAAATTAGGAATTTAAACATGTGAGATTGTGACTATAAATCTGCAAAGAGGCTTAGGAGAAAAAACAAGGTATAATAGAGCCAGGGCTAGTGGTAGTGGTGGTGGTGGTGGTGGTGGTGTAGCGACCAGGAAAAGCTATTAATTAATTTGTTAGTGTGCTATTATGAAGAACAGTGAATTATTAATTTAAGTAAGACTGCACTGTCTTTTTCTTTTTGCCAGAGTCTTGCTCTGTAGCCCAGGCTGAAGTGCAATGGCACGATCTCGACTCACTGCGATGTCTGCCTCCTGGGTTCAAGCGATTCTCCTGCCTCAGCCTCCTGAGTAGCTGGGATTACAGGCAACTGCCACCACGCCTGGCTAAATTTTCTATTTTTAGTAGAGACGGGGTTTCACTATGTTGGCCAGGCTGGTCTCGAACTCCCGACCTCAGGTGATCCACACGCCTTGGCCTCCCAAAGTGCTGGGATTACAAGTGTGAGCTACCGCGCATGGCTGCATTGTCTTAAGACTCTGTAATTACACACTTGATAAAAATCCAAATTGAATGGTAAAAATCTGGAGCTGTTTTGTGGGAATTTGACATGACTCTCATTTACTGGTGAGAGGCTGTGCTGGATTCATAGATTTGGGAACCCCTAGCAAGTGATAGCAAAAATTCCGAGAGGGAATGAAGTCATGTAGAATAGGTGATGAGGAAGAACAATGGGTCAGGTCTGGAACTCTGTGGGATCCCAATATTTAATGATAAAATGAAGGAAAAATATATGTGAGGGAACAAAATCAAAAAGGGTTGAAAATAAACCAATGGAATATATGGAAATTTTGGAGTAAATATTTACAAGTTCATGTAGATCAATTACCCAAGTGACCCCCAAGGCAGTACCAGTCTGATCCTTCTGGGGTGGGGTGAGGATTTCCAGCAAGAAGGGAGCAGTGATGCTCCTCCTCAGGGGATGTTAGGCACCCACCACTCCTCTTTGGTAGAAGTAATTTTGAAATGTAGGGCTTAAAAGTAGTTCATTATTGGCCAGGAGAGTTGGCTCACGCCTGTAATCCCAGCACTTTAGGAGGCCGAAGTGGGTAATTATGAGGTCAATAGATTGAGACCATCCTGGCCAACATAGTGAAACCCTGTCTCTACTAAAAATACAAAAATTTGCTGGGTGTGGTGGTGCGTGCCTGTAGTCCCAGCCACTTGGGAGGCTGAGACAGGATAATCGCTTGAACCTGGGAGGTGGAGGTTGCAGTGAGCCGTGATCACACTACTGCACTCCAGCTTGGCGACAGAGCTAGAGTCTCTCTCAAAAAAAAAGTATTTCATTATTGTCAGAAGGCTGAGGCCCAAGTTGAAAGTGGAGTTAATACTTGTACACATTACTGATGCCAAATTAATTTTTTAGTAGATATGTTTCCAGTAGAAAGAAAATAGATAAGAAAAATAAACCAATAGGAGAATATGGAATCTGTTTTTAATTCTCCAGTTCCATTTTTAGACTTTTATTGCATTATATTTTGACCCATTTTTATAAATATACATGAGTACACGCACACAAGCTTTGTACTTTTTGCAAAGTAAATATTACAATTTCTGATCTATTTCTATGGTAGATATTTTTGTTGGTGTTACATGAGAATAGAGTGGTTACCAATGACCTTAGTCATCTTGGCAAAATATCCAAAAAAGTCAGCTGCAAGTTTGGTTTCTTGTTTATTTTTTCGGTCTTTATAGTATTTTAGTCATTTTTTTTCTCTCAAGCTATTTTCTAGTTTCTGACCAATGCCCAAATGTGAGTCCCTATGAATTTAATGGGCCATGTATATAGAAAAAAATTAGTTCTGAGTTTTCATTTTTTGGAAGAGACTTATATAAATCTAACATTGAAATGAAAAACAAACTAGTCTTTTTTTTTTTTTTTTTTTGCATGAAAACTTCAAAGTAAAACATTTCTAATTTTTTTATTTAGGTAATAAAAATGTTAGTCTCAGATGAGAGAAATTCTTCTTTGCACTGCGCTTGAAAACAGGCAAGGGAAAAGAGAAAATTAGGTACTTCAAGTCACTTTATCCAGTAGTGGCAGAATGGAATTCGCCAGTGTAGGAAGGAACATTGAACAGAGAACATGAAATCTGTTCCTTTCCTTACTAATGAAGTAATCTTGGGAAGGTATTCTAACTCTCGGGGTCTACATTTTCTCATTTGTTAAATGATTGGGTTATACTAGCTATTTTTGTTATTGTTCCTTCCAGTTCCTATGCCGTGCAATTCCAAATAAGATTCATTACTTGGCATCCAATAATCTATACCACAGATGCTCAGTTAATCAACATCCATTTAACCAATCCACTCGGGTAACCCATGCTCTCCATTCTCTCTGTAAAACTTTGACAATGCTTTTTGCAGAAAGCTAGCAGCCAGATGATTATTCTAGTACATACATCCATTCCTTCCCCTATTGGTTGAGTTTTATGTCTACCAAGAGTCAGCTGAGTTTGTTCCCAAATCTGTTTATCTCAGTTATATTTATTATTGAAATTACATAATTTGTTAAATAGTGTAAAAGCCAAAGTAATATAAGTGTGAGAAAAAAAAAAAGAGCTGTTTCTATGAGAAACTAATGCTTTGGATGAGTCTATAAGCATGTAATATAATCAGGTGTGAAGAAGACATCATAAAAAGCTAGAAAATACTGATAAATATCTAGAGAAGTCTATTTTTATATTTCTTCACAGTTGACCTTATTTTCTTATTCCACTTTAAAGAAACTGAAACTGGAGATCAAAGATGATGCTTTTATGCGAGAAAGCAATAGAACTCCAATCAAACTGTAAGAAAGTGTTCTACAACAAAAGATTGATGAACGAATGCAGATAGAAATAATTGATGCCAAAATATATTATTCAGCTATACATGTAAAATTTCCTTACTTTTCTCACGTAAACTTTTTTTGGATTAACCAACTAACTGCCAATCCTGATTGTATTTGATTACAGGGAATTTAATTTGTCATATTGAAATCAGGGGCAGGCTAACATTTCCTTTGTTCTCTTAATATAATTTTAACAGGATATAATATACTAATGAATAGTGTGCAAAACAGTTTTTTTAAAACCAGGCATTTAAGGTATAAATATTTCAAAGCTGATTGCATATTATAGGGAACTAGTATCATTTTCTGGGTTTGAATCTTGCCTTCTGTTCTTACAAATTACTTTGTATCTTCAAGATATGGTTTCTAGCATTGAGACATTACCATAATAATACTAGCTCTCGGAGTTAAGAGGATTAACTGTTAATATACATAAAGTGCAGCATCTGGCATATTGTAGAAACTAAAAATATGATATGATATTTATTCTTATCTCTTAAAGAAGGTTTCAAGTGCTTCTACTTTCCAATTGATTTTTAATACAGTGATGGGCTCTGGAATTTGCTGGATAAAAAAGAGTGAACTTTGTGCACCTTTTGAGGGTAGCTTATGCAAACTTGAGAGAACAACAGGATGGCTAAGACCACGTAATTAGATTTCACAGTGGCCAGAGGTCAAAACTGAGCAGCAAGCAGAACCTTCAGTTAAGGGTCAGCGATCAAGCACAGGCAGAGATCAGTATTCGGAGTGGAGCTCCCAAGCGCCCCTATGTGTAAAGCGCTGTTGCTGAGGTCAATAAGCTATGCAGCCTGATTACTACAGGCATGATCTACACTTGTTCTTCTATAGCTTACTCTCCACTCTCCACACAGCAGCAAGATTGAGCTAATTGGAGACTAAAGTAGCCATGTCACTCCTGTACTCAAAACCATACAAAGTCTTCTCATTTCACTCAGAGTAAAAACCAAAGTTCTTACAGTGAATGGCCTGCAAGGCTCTACAATGATCTGGGGCCCTGAGTTACTTCTCTGCTGTCATTTCTTATTATTCACTCTCCTCCAGCCGCACTAGTCTCCTTAATACCTTTTTTTTTTTTTTTTTTTGAGACGGAGTCTTGCTCTGTTGCCCAGGCTGGAGTGCAGTGGCACCTTCTTGGCTCACTGCAACCTCCGTCTCCTGGGTTCAAGTGATTCTCCTGCCTCAGCCTCCCATGTAGCTGGAATTACAGGTGCCTGCCACCATGCTTGGCTAATTTTTTGTATTTTTAGTAGAGATGGGGTTTTACCATGTTGGCCAGGCTGGTCTCTAACTCCTGACCTCGCCCACCTCAGCCTCCCAAAGCGCTGGGATTATAGGTGTGAGCCACTGTGCCTGGCCTTCTTAATATTCTTTAAAAATAAGTCCTGGCTCATGCCTGTAATCCCAGCACTCTGGGAGCCTGAGGCAGGCAAATCACCTGAGGTCAGCAGTTCGAGACCAGCCTGACCAACACAGTGAAACCCCATCTCTACTAAAAATACAAAAATTAGCCGAGCATGGTGGCACACACCTGTAATCCCAGCTACTTGGGAGGCTGAGACAGGAGAATCGCTTGAACCCAGGAGGCAGAGGTGCAGTGAGCCTAGATTGTACCACTGCACTCCAGCCTGGATGACAGTGAGACTGTATATAGCTCTCTTTATGTAAAAATAATAAGAATAAGAATAAATATAAGTCCTGCACTCTCTGGTCCTGTGACCCTGGTTGTTCTTTTTGCCGGAAGTCTCCGTTGCCCACAGCTGCCTGTCTGGCTTCTGCTCCCTCACTCTTTCAGGTCTTTGCTAAAATCTCACTTTCCCTTGACCACAACTTACACCCCCACATTCTCCTATACTCTGCTCCTTTTCTTTTTATATTATATAGCTTATTTATTAATTATGTTTATTTTTTTCTTATCTGCCTTTCTTTGTAATTTCTATGAGGGCAGGGATCTTTATCTGTTTTGTTCACTTATGCATCCCAAGTGCTTAGAACAGTACTTGGCACGTCATTAAATATTGATTGAATGAAGGAATGAACAAGTGAATGCATTTCAGGCCTCGCCTGAAAACAGTTCAAGACATTCCTTGCCAGGGGCTTAGCAAATGGCAAAGCCATCAATCTCTGGGGATTTATTGAGAAGAGCAATGATCTTGTTAGACTGAAATGGCTCTCTGATTTCAATCACAGTTCGAAAATCTCCCTTTTCCCTAAGTCCCATTACTTTCTCAATTTTATAGCCTCAGATTCAGAGGTTTACTCAGGCAAAGAGAATCAGAGAACTGTGTGAATAAGGCCCAGATGATCCAGATAATAAACATATCTTTGCCTCAATTTTGTGACGTGTGGGCAAATAGCTATTAAGGAGTTTTCCCCCTTTCCTTCATTACTTGTCTCTAGTTTGGTTTAATGATTACCTAATGATTCAGCAGTTTATGACCTTTCATTTTAACTCTTGCAGTTTCTGACCCTCTCATGGTGCATTTATTTTTGGTATTGAAGATTTATTAACTCCCTCCCTTCTCCTTTTTACCTAATTGCAATTTAAATGATTCCAGTTTTCATAGGATGCAATATATAGTTCTCTTTATATATAACATAATAATTATACAATAATATTAGTTATAAAATCATTTAGATCTAATGAGCATGTTACTATCTGCCAAGTTCTGATTTAGGAGCTTCAGACATATTTTCATTAATCTTCAGTCCTGCCTTACAGCGGAGATTTTGAACTCAGAAAATTTACTTCGTTCTTTTCAGTAAGTATGTGGTCTTTTGACTGGCCCCATCAGAATCCCCGGAAGTGTTTGGTGACAGATCCCTGAATCCCAATCCCAGGAAACCTACAATCAACATTTTAACTTACTTCCAAAGTAAAGCCTGTAAGCACTCAAGTTTGAGAACCACTGGATAAGTATTGAGGTAGACTATATCTTAGAACACACTGACAAGGGAACAATACAGTGTGCCAGTAGCACACTGTAGTCATTACTAGGTAGATTTTTACCTATTACAGGTGAAGTTAACTCTCTTTCTGAAAGCCATATTCTGCTTCTCCTGCCCCTGTAGTGTTTGACATATATGTTATCACCTACAAAAACAAACAAGATTCATCTTGAAGTTTCCAGCCAGAAGATATTGGTCAAGGAGACTTTTGTTCTTTCACAGGCCGAATTATGCCTTTAAGTCATTCCTTTGACTCTATGTCAAATTAATTTTGTAAGGAATAAAGGACTAGGCTGGGGGCAGAGGCTCATTCCTGTAATCCCAGCACTTTGGGAGGCCAAGGCAGGTGGATCACCTGAGGTCAGGAGCTCGAGACCAGCCTGATCAACATGGAGAAACCCCATTTCTACTAAAAATACAAAATTAACCGGGCATGGTGGTGCATGCCTGTAATCCCAGTTACTCAGGAGACTGAGGGAGGAGAATTGCTTGAACTCGGGAGGCAGAGGTTGTGGTGAGCCGAGAATGTGCCATTGCACTCTAGCCTGGGCAACAAGAGTGAAACTGTCTCAAAAAAGAAAAAGGGCCTGGAGCGGTGGCTCACGCCTGTAATCCCAGCACTTTAGGAGGCCGAGGTGGGCGGATTACAAGGTCAGGAGATTGAGACCATCCTGGCTAACACGGTAAAACCCCGTCTCTACTAAAGAATACAAAAAATTAGCCGGGCGTAGTGGCGGGCGCCTATAGTCCCAGCTACTTGGGAGGCTGAGGCAGGAGAATGGCATGAACCTGTGAGGCGGAGCTTACAGTGAGCCGAGATTGTGCCACTGCACTCCAGCCTGGGTGACAGAGTGAGACTCCGTCTCAAAAAAAAAAAAAAAAAAAAAAAGAAAGAAAAAGAAAAAGAAATAAGGGATTGACTCATTTGGTCAATGCATCTGGGGACAGAAAGTAAAGCAAGTGTCTGAAAAAATAAAGTATAAAAATATGCATCAATAAACGGACTAGCTTTTCTAAATTTTCTTACTTATTCAAATAGAAGAAAACAGTATGACTCAAAAGTCAGATAAGTAAAATTTCATAGCCCCATATCACCATAGTCAAATCAGATAGGGGAAGTAAACCAATTGTCTAGATGAGGAATCGGCAAACTCTGGCTCACAAGTCAAATCCTTCTGACTACCTATTTTCATAAATAAAGTTTTATTGAAACACAGCCATGCACATTATCTATGGAATGAATGAATGATGATATTTCTTAGTTGGACTCTCCACAAAGGAAATTAATTCAGAATCCAAAGTCATGGGAAATGTTAAGTAATTGTTAACCTGTAACCCCAGTCCCAGAACTACTCCATGGGCCATAAAACACGCATTCACCTACTCTGCAGGGAGACAGAAGACAGGCTTTTTATGGAGAGACATTCATTTCAAGTGGACGACATGCTCACCAGGGTGTGAGGAAGACCATTCATTGATGTGTGGAGAAAAGTATTATAATTTATGGCTTTACATTAATATGTAGAGAGAAGAAATTAAGCTTTACTAATATTTAATACACAGATTGGCAGTAGTCTGTGAACCCAACCCCAAAGAATTGGCTATAGAGTTCTCTCTTGCTTGATTTCATTGTGTTAACACATACTGAAGTTTGCATGTACCTAGTTAAGTGGATTTAGGGATTTCATTACTGACTTCACAGAATAGACAAATGGATATAAAAGATTCCTGCAAAAGTGTCTAACATTGAAGATAATAGTAAATGCACTGCTTGATAATGAAAAAAAGTGGCAGAGTTGAAAGTTCCCTTAATCCTATGGAACTAGTTCTTCAGCAGCCAAAGAGGTAAAAGATGAATGTATACATTCTAATGAAATTTGAAATGATCAAGAGAATTATGAAACATGGATTTATTTCCTCTATCATTGTAGACCTCACCCTACTTGAATACTGTGTCGACTTTAAACAAAAACTTTTGCATAATTGGAGGATTACATTAAAAAATAAATACCATGATTTCGTAGGCAAGATAATGAGGTCCTTTTTTTTTTAAATCACATCCTTGTATCATTAGGAATTAATTTTTTGTTATGACAATCATTAACATTAAGTCCAGAAATAATAAACATAATGCCGGAGTGAATCACAAATATTTTAAAACATAATTAAGTAATTAAATCACACTGTTTACACATTTTAGCAGTCTTCATGATTTTTAAAAGTGAAAAGAGAAAGATGTCTTTGTAAATTAATAAGATAGAAGTAAAACAAACCACTAGGTGATCTTGACTTCCTCCTTTAAAAATGTCTATTTTGGAACAGAAAACCAAACGCCGCATGTTCTCACTTATAAATGGGAGCTAAGTGATAAAAACTCATGAACACAAAGAAGGAAACAACAGACACTGGGGTCTACTTGAGAGGGAGGGTGGGAGGAAGGAGAGGAGCAGAAAAGACAACTGCTGGGTACTGGACTTAATATCTGGGTGATGAAATAATGTGTACAACAAACCCCCATGGCACATGTTTATATATGTAACAAGCCTTTATATGTATCCTCAAACCTGAAATAAAAACTTAAAAATTGTCTATTTGTATATTTTTATCTATATTATATGCCAGTCTAATAGTACATGCATATACTATCATATACTAGGACACACATGTATATACTATGTATAGTACGTGTGTGTGTATATATATGTGTGTGTGTATATATATACACACACACACACAAATTGAAAGTGTACGCTTAAATTTTGTTTTACTTATAGGTGGATAGGTCAAAAAATTTAGAAGCCACTGATTTAGACAATGATGTATGGATTCAACCTTCCTACTGGGATATCTTGGATTTATTGCTGCCTGACCTTTCCTTTGACTGAACTCCCCTTGACCCGCTGAAGTCCTGGGCAGAGTGACACAAATCACCATTACTCCTCTACATGCACCTCTGTAGCCGTGCGTATTGCATACTGGCACAAGCTTGCTTGTATATTTACATTTTCCACATTCATATTGTTTATCCTTATTTCTGGCTATTTAAATACTAAAGCTATTATTGACTAAATTTGCTTTGTGCAGTATCTTCCATAGCCATCTAGCTAACTAACACTCTTGCTACTGTCTATTTGCTTTTGTTCTGGGGAAATCATTGTATGCTTACAGATCTCACTGATTGTTATTGATTCTTACACATATAATGGGTGCACTTTGCAGATGCTCGGTATGTTTGGAGAGGGCACAGTTTTCCTGGTGTCGAAGGAGGATTGATGTTAATGATATTGACTTTGTTTACTTTATGTCAGAGCAAGAAGTGAATTCTTTTAAGAAAAAATTCTATTCTGCCCCAACAATGTAAATGTATTTGGTATTTGACGAGATGCAAAGAGCCTGCTTTCATACTACAAGTTGTGCTAAATGAGACACCTCCTCTATGTCTTTTCTGGCCAAAAGAGATACATAATTTCACGTCTCAAAGGTCACATCCTTTCAAGATTTTTCCTGTCTGGGAACAACCATAGTGTCTAACAGTACCACTGGCATTGGCCAAAGCTCTCTTCAATTCTTCTTCATTACGTCATAGAATTTCTTCATTAGATCAAGTTCATATCTGATTCTAGTAGTTCTCCTTTTTCTCCGTCAATTTTAGCATACTGCAGACGTTATGCCTTTTGTATTTGTCCATTGAGAAAACCTCAGAGGTCGATGTCTGCTACTAGACTGGCCAGAAAGTCTGGTCTCTCACCAGTTTCCTCCTGCATTCAGGAAGCCAATCTCAAGTGCAAACCTCACAGCTTCTCCGGAGTTCGGCAGATGTCAAAATGCCTCCATTCCCTCCCAGTCCAACCCTTATCCCCAGCAGCAATCTGGTGCCAGTTTTAATTAAAATTCATGAAAACAGACTGGCACTTCAGACATGGATGGAAACAATTTGTAGGGGAGGTAAAAAATAGCAGGGTTATACTTCTCATGTTTACTCTCTACTGTCCTGTAAGGATTTCATTTTTGAGTGAAACCAGTTTGAATTGGACATATGCTCAGTTTGAATAATTTAGGGAGGAATTCACAATAACTGCCTCTGATGTGGACTGAGCTCTGTTCTCATGACTAAAGAAGTTTATTTCTTCTTTAAGAAAAAGTTTAATTACGGCAGCTTCATATTGAAAATGAATAGCTTGGGGGAATTTAGAATGAAAAACTAGAGGAAAATTAACTTTTTGAGATGTATAAGACAGAACAGTTTTATAAATGAGAAATCATTAACTGGTATTGTAGTAAAGTGTTTTTGCATAAGGATGAAGAAGACGTGAGTCTTAAATGTGCGTAACTAGTATAACGTGTGTATGACACTCATACTAGCCAGTAAATCCCAGATAGGAAAAAGCAGCTACACACCCACATTTTCTATTTATATTTCCTTTACCTAAAGCAGTCATTTGTTTATACTTACAACATGCCAGGCATGTATTGGGCCTTTTATGTGAATCATCTTAGCAGTTCTTAATCTATTTTTTTCACTGTTAGAAGTATGCTACATTCTCATTAGAAGTGGCAGCTCCTAAAGAGTGGTGTAGTGACCCATTCTTTTTGGTTTGGAGGAAGCAGGTTGGCGGGAAACGTGAGAGTCTCTGGGTTGGATAATCTAGAATTTAAACCTAAACCTGGCTTCAGAGCCTATGTTCTAAGCCACTATACTCTAATAGCTCCCAGCTTTCTCATCTTTCACTGCCCAAAGTATCTACCAGGAATATTAAATAAATATAGGTTGAATAAAATTGTAACTGTTTAGCAGTCATAATGAAAAAAGGGTAAAATGAATGGGTTCCAGGAATGCGATAGACCCACAAGTATTTCCTATCAGATCCTTTTCTCTACCTACAAATGTTTGATTCTTCTGTTTTGCTCAAGAGGCCCAGCACTGCAGATCTGGCTGGTTAACTCTGTGGGAGGTACATGAAATTGGGAAGAGATAGAAGAACTAAAGGCAATGAATGGATTGCTGCCTTGAGCAAGAAATTCCAGTCCCAGCTGAAACTCTTACCTTAATGTGGCACTTGAAATAAATGGGGTCAAAAGTGTTTTGAAGAGCTAGGAAAGATGAGATCGAGGTGGTGCCTGTCTGATTAAGGGGAAGGGGAATTCACAGATATACTTCTGGTAGAGATTTGCATTGGCTGGTGGTGTCTTCACTGAAAGACTGGATATGAAAGAAAGAGCAAACTCTTTCCCATGCAGCAAGATTCAAGTCAAATGTCACCTCTTTAGGAAGCTCCTGCCTGGGTTAGGCCTTCACTATGCTGTGCTGCCACAGCTCACTGCTAGTGTCTCAAATGCAGAATTTAACTGACTTCATTATGTTAAGTACCTACTCCAGGGTAGGTGGGCCCCAGTAGTTTGTCTGTTTCTCTTTATTAGATACTGACTGAATTAATAATTGATGAAAAAAATGCCAATATATTTGTGAAACCCCAATTATGAACATTATGGTTTATATAATAAGTATGAATGCTTAGTATGTTAGAAGCTAAAAAACAAAAACAAAAAAAAAAAAAGGAAAAAACCCAGCAACAACTATATAACAAGTAGGAAGTGTTTTGCACTCTGTGATGAACAGCAGGACATATTTCTTACTTTCAGATTAAAATGGAAATGACTCTAAGCTCTACTTGCAGAATTAAAGAAATTCCATGATCACACTCCTGACCTCCCAACCCCTTCTCCTGGGTTATTTGGACTCCTAGGGGCTTGTGCGCCCCAACATAGTGTGCCAGGTTCCACTCTCAAGTGACTCGGGGTCCTGGTGAATCCCTGTTCACTGCTGCTTTCACTGTCTGGGCTCCGCTGGGGTCATACATTTTCTATTGTACCTCTGGCCCTGTGGCATCAGGGATTAACAACACGTCAACTTATACAGTTTGCTGCTGAGTAGCATGGACTTTGAAGGAGAGTGGCATAAAAGGATAATACAACTTGCTCTCTGACAGTTCAGAACCCTCTGCACAGCCATGCCCCTCTATTGTCATTCACCAAACCAAAGCACGTCCAGGCATCTCCCTTTCTCAGAAAGGACAATCACTATTCTTTTTTTGAATTCTAGAATTCCCTCAAGGTCTGGATTGCTTTCCTTCTTCATCCTTCTAAAATAGAAATGGTACCCTCTGTTCTTTCTTCCCACAGTGAAACTTAAAGGACCATTAAGAAGGGCTTGGGCTTTAGAAACACAAGACTTGGTCCACTGCCCTTTCTTGGGGTTGGCGGTAGAATAGCTTTTATTCCTTCTTCACAAGTTATCCACTCCATGGATAGGAGACTTTTTACTATACAGTAAAAATTCCAATACAAGTTACATTATCACCTGCAGATCACTCCGCTACATCAAAGATGCACAGAATAAGAATTCATGCTATTGTTAATTGCTCTTTTGCAAAGCATAGAATTTCCTTTCTAGTTATAACCTAAACATAAAGAAAACCTATGTCATAATGTTTAACCTTTATAATTTTTTTTTAGCTCTTCTTTAAAAAAACGTCCTGGTAGTCCAGAGTGGAAACATTGCCAAGTTTGCTGCCAAGGGCCTCACAGAGAGAAAACTGAAGAAGCCAGACTCACAGGGCTTTACAGCCTCCTGATATCCTGTCACTGCGATCGTTTGGCAGTAATTCCTCAGGACCAGTGTGGAGGGGAGGGAGGTAGAGAAATCTCCCCATAGGGTTATACTTGGCTATGATTGCTCCTATCATTTTATCCTGGAACTCAATAAGATTGCTTGTCATATTAACAGGCATAGCTCCTCATCAAAGCATATCCATAGTGCCGGAGAACCTAGGCCAGTTTATCTCAGTTATACTCTGTGTCCAGAACTCTCCTGGGAATTATTTATGTAATGATGGTGAGACCAGACTACTGACTCATTGACCCCATCTCTTACGATGGGTTGTTTCCTCCTTTGGAAGCATATCCTTGGGGCCCTTCCCTGTCCACTGATCTCAGTCAAGACCATTTAAAATGGTGAAACTCATTCGAGTCGGGGTTTGAGCATTTTATTTTCCTAGAGACTCCTTGGTTTCTAGACAAATGTGTTCATTCCCTACTTAGCATCCTTTGAGTTGAACACACAGAGATAATAGGGGTGTGGGGTACATTGTCAAGCCACAAACATAACCTGCACTGTAATAATACCCTTCTACATTGTTATCTTGCTTTGGCACGGTATGATTCAAGTCTTACTCTTAACCCTAAAATTAAGTGGTTTCACTCTATTAAAGGCATCGTCCGCAATTGAAACTCACTAAAGCATATACATGTCACGTGGACTAGCCAAACACAAAACTCTTAATCTGAAGTTGACCTATTTAGTAAACCTATAGCACAGAATTTGATCTCATCACCTCAGAAAATCAGGGATAAAATCTGTCTCTCTATTGTTTCAGGTACTTGGGTAGACATTATTTGTTTATCAAGACCAAACAAAACACTGCTATTTTTAAAATCTTCTCTGTGTGTGTGTATGTGTGTGTGTGTGTGTGTGTGTGTGTGTGTGTTTTACCTTTCACATTGTTCTTTTTTAAACCTTGCTTTGGAAGGAACCCAGTGTGAAACCATGGGTGTGGGCCTCCACATGCCAAAGCCTTAAGGAATTCACTTACAGTGTATTCAAGGCTCAATTGAGGCCTCTGAATTCCACTCAGTGCAGGTGGTAGTGTGTGCAGAGTACATGTGATCGGCACTGAACAGTAAGAGGTTCAGTCTTGGGTTAGGGAGGGAGGAACAGAGAATATAAACAACCTGGAAACCTGTTTAGATCATGACAGGTGGCTGTTGATTAGGACAGGCACATAACTCACCTGGGTGCCTTAGTGGAAATGTCATGCCTTATTTTAGAAGGAAATTAGTCAGTGATAAGAGATACAACTCTAAGGAATAACTAACATTCTAATAACATATTTAAGTGTATCATTTACCAATAAGATCAGTTTTCAAATTTGCTTTTGACAAAGATTAAAATAAAAATAAAACATGATGCTGAAATGATGGATCTGTGAACAGAGATCTGTTAAAAACACACAAAAACTGATGGGAGATTATGAGACATACTTTTCCATCTACAATTCTATGAAATACTAGTTTTTTAAAAAGATAGTTTTAAAATAACTTGTAGAATTTGATTGAGTGCAGGCAAATCCATAGAGAAGTAAACAGATCAGTTATGACCTGGGGCTGGGGCTGGTAGCAAGGGTTGATCATAAACTGGCACAGGTATTTTTCTGAGGTGATGAACATGTTCTAAAACTGGATTGTGGGGCCAGGCGCAGTGGTTCACGACTGTAATCTCAGCACTTTGGGAGGCCGAGGTGGGTGAATCACCTGAGGTCAGGAGTTCGAGACCAGACTGGCCAACATGGCAAGACCACATCTCTACTAAAAAATACAAAAAATCAGCCAGGCATGGTGGCACATGCCTGTAGTCCCAGCTCCTTGGGAGGCTGAGGCAGGAGAATTGCTTGAACCCAGGAGGCAGAGGTTGCAGTGAGCCGACATCGCACCACTGCATTCCAGCCTGGGTGACAGAGGGAATCTCCAACTCAAAAAAAAAAGAAAGAAAGAAAAAGTAGAATGGGGGTTACTATGGTTGGAGGGATGTGAGGGAGGAATGGGGAGTTATTTAATTGGTATAGAGTTTCAATTTTGCAAGATGAATTGTCTTCTGGAGATGGATGTTGGTGATGGTTGTATGTACTTTGTACCACTGAAATGTACACTTAAAAATGGTTAAGATGGCAAATTTTATGATATGTGCATTTTACCACAATTAATAATTTTTTTAAGTTTTTAAGAAAATAACCAGGTGTGCTTGTCTGTTCTAGAAATGAAAACATTAATTTTATCTACTCTGATCTCTAGAATATATAAATCATCAGTAAATAATTGTGGCTTCTTTCCCTGCCACTGAGTCACATGGAGGTGGAGACTCGGGTGCATTCAAGATTTGGTTTCACCCATAATCCACCATCATGACTGTGGAGTGCTGGAGGTATAATGGATGTCAATATTGCTTTACAAGAGGTGCTGAAAACTGCCCTCATCCATGGTGGTCTAGCATGTGGAATTCATGAAACTGCCAAAGCCTTAGACAAGTGCCAAGCCCATCTTTGTCTGCTTCCATCCAACTGTGATGAGCCTAAGAAACTAGGGAATGCTGGCCACGGTGGCTCACACCTGTAATTCCAGCACTTTGGGAGGCTGAGGCAGGCGGATCATGAGATCAGTAGATCGAGATCATCCTGGCCAACATGGTGAAACCCCATCTCTACTAAAATACAAAAAATTAACTGGGAGTGGTGGTGCGTGCCTGTAATGCCAGTTACTCAGGAGGCTGAGGCAGGAGAATCACTTGAACCCAGGAGGCAGAGGTTGCAGTGAGCAGAGATTGTGCCACTGTGCTCTGGCCTGGCAACAGAGCAAGACTCCGTCTCAAAAAAAAAAAAAAGAAAAGAAAGAAAGAAAAAAAAAAAGAAACTAGGAGAATGGGTAGTCCTCTGTAAAATTGACAGAGAGAGGAAGCCCCGTAAAGTGGTTGGTTGCAGTTGTATAGTAGTTAAGGACTATGGCAAGGAGTCTCAGGCCAAGGATGCCATTGAAGAGTCCTTAAAATGCAAGAAATGAACACATAAAACTTTGGCTGTCACACATACACACACACAAATTGTCATGGCTATAAAAGCAGCCAGAGTTGTGTTGATAAATTCTAATCTTGTCTTTGTTATTCCTTTGGGTAGTTCAACTGTTTTTATGGAATTAAAGCTTGCCTTTGTGTGGATAATCTCACTAGACCAATTTTACCAATTCTGATCATGCAGTTCTAACTTCTTGCGTGGTGGTTCCACTGGAACATTACCAAATTACCCCAGGCTCATCATGGCTAAATGAAAACTCATGTTCTTTGTCTGTAACCAGTGTCTGCCTCTTGAATTTCCTGTGTCTTTTAGTGGTCATTGTCATTCTCTTAGTTATTGTAGCTTAGATCCATGGGGTCATTTTGGATCCTGTCTATTTGGTAGTGACAATTATTGTTTTGTTTGTTTGTTTGTTTTTTGCCTTCATTCTTTTCTATTCCTAAACATACTATACAACATTTGAGATAAATTTAACTTTAAAACATTCAAGCCCCCGGGAGGCGGATGTTGCCCTGAGCCAAGATCACACCATTGCACTCCAGCCTGGGTGGCAGTTGGAGACTCCTTCTCAAAAAAAAAAAAAAAAAATTCAAGCCATTCAGTTAACCCCTAACTTTTCCAAAGCAATCTCCTGCTATAATCAAGATCAATACTCTTCTTCTCCCAGTGTGGACTACTTAATGTCTGCATTTTCATTTTCCAGTTTTTTTTACCCTCTTCTTTCCAAAAATAATGGTCTTCTTCCGCGTTTCCACTTAATCCAACGATCTCTTCCCATCAAGCTTCCTTCTCCAGAAACCTTCCCTGGTTTCTGCAGCCTGTAGCCATCTTAATCTTCTCTGAATGCCTGCCTTGACACTTACTATCTCCTTTGAGTCACACAGTGGCCCTATCAACTCAGTGTCAGACAGGCATAACAAAAGCAGACCCAGGATGGTCAGGGTAGGAGATGGGGATGGATGAGGATGAGGGGTGTGAAGATGCGGGTGTCAGATGATAGCAGAGTGTTGACAGGAGGCCAAGATCTGAAAGGGGATTGTGGCCAAGGTTAGATAGTGAATTTGCTAAATAAAAGACACAAATGTGAATAAAAGGTGCATGAAAGTCAGTCTTTGGGAAAGCAGGAAGAACAATGGGAACAAATATTGAGTTAAACTGAAATATCCCAACTTCCGATAAGATTTTTAGTCACTGTGCCTTGACTCAGTGCACAGTCTCAGGCCACAGGGCAGATTAGGAGACAGAGCATAGATGTGGCGTTTGACACATGGTTCCTAATTCCGGTTCTGCCACTTACTATCTGTGTGATCTTGGGCAAATTACTTGAACTTTCTGAGCCCGCTGTTTTCATCTCTAAAATAAGGATAACAAAACCAAGATTATAAAGTCATCGTGATGATGAGATAAAATAAAATAATGTAGATAAAGTTCCTAGCAGATGCTCGGTAATGGTAGCTATCAAACTTTTACTTGGGCTGAGAATAATTACTCTGTAGCTATGAATGAAAACTATCTTTCTTATGACGTATAAAGAAAATATCATTACTACATCACTGTGTAAATAAAGCTTAGTGTTCGTGAATGTCAGCCCGCAGCTTAAGTGTGTAAGAAATATTGCCTTCCTTTCTTCCTTTTTTCCTTCCTACCTTCCCCTTTATTTTTTCTTTCTATTTAATTTTGATGCTGATATAGACTGTTGGGAGTTTCAATCTCAATGATTCTTGGGATTCCCCACCTTCTTCAGTTTTAGGCCAAGGGTGAAGAATCTTTAACTGAGGCACTAGGCAAGTCCTGCTACTCATTGGTCTCTGTCTACATCAAGTCCTGCTGAGATGCCCACTATGCTTAGAACTCCTTCTGACATTTTCCACAATTGGACACCAGGGACCTTTGGTCAATCTAGGAATACTAGGTCTAAGTCTAGTGTCTTAGGAAACCACGTTGAAATAAGGAAGGAAGAAGGACAGAAGGAAGAAAGGGAGGAAGAAAGGAAGGAAAGAAAGAAGCCATTGGCTCAGGGTCAACTGGGTTTGTTTATCAGGCAACAGATTAACAGGTGAAAAAAGCCATGTAGTCTAGGTAGAAATGAAAATCTCTGGAGGAAAAAATAGAGTGGAAAAGAACAAAAGGAAAAAGGCCATGGAAAAG
Source organism: Theropithecus gelada (assembly GCF_003255815.1). Lineage (NCBI taxonomy): Eukaryota > Metazoa > Chordata > Mammalia > Primates > Cercopithecidae > Theropithecus > Theropithecus gelada. The sequence continues at coordinate 85,929,969 of NC_037683.1, forward strand.
CCTAAAGCCCAAACTATTGTAGAGATTTGTCATTTGCAATTTGCAAGTTTTCTTCTGGTAGAAGAGACATGCAATGTATAAAGGGTATTTCCAGTTGACTCAGAGAAAGAGAATTCATGGGTCATGTGAAGCAGGAAGAACATAATAAATGACTTCATGGTTTGGTCTTACTCTAACTTGATTTCATCTTTGTGGGCGCAGGTTTCTTCATCTGTAAAATGTAAAAGTTCTAAACACAAACTCTTAAAAATATGTTTGAATTCTAAAATTCTCTAAATTGTGTGAATTGAGAAATATAATTTTATAGGATGGACTTTGCTACGGTTTTCAGAGTTATGACTGTGAAAGAAAAATGAAGTCAGAGGCAAAATAATCTCTTCTTCCTCCCAGGTGTCATTCCTCTTTGACTGTATCTCTGTTGCAGCAGGTATAACTTGTAGTTCTGATTTATGGCCTTTCACTGGCAAGTCTAATCTTCTTGTTTACTACCAGAGTTTAAATTCTTTAAGGAACTAATTCAGCTACCCAGACCTATCTTCCTTCTCTTTTCCCTCCCTGCTCATGTATATTCTCTGTGAACCTAGTAAGCACAAACAATTATTTTATAAGCAAATGGAAATGACCAACTTTAAGAACTCAATAATTTCCTCTGAAGGTTATTTATTGACTTCTCTTGGAAAGGTGTTTCTGTGGTTTACATCCTGACAAACTGAAACTGCTTTTGTCCTAACATATTTATTCTTAAATTTTCACCACTGTGCTTAATGCTTTACAGTAATTTTCTCTTTTAATCTCACAACAACCCTGAAGAGCAGATCTGAATGCCATTTTCAAGATAGGAAAACAAAGGCCCAGAGAGGTTATAGGATTTGCTAAAGATCATTCAGCTACTAAGGAGCAGAAGCAGGACATGATTCCAAGTCTTTCAGATTCCAAAGCCCATCTCCATATAGCAGAGGTGCGTTCTCAATTCTCTAAATACATAAATACATTTAGTAGTAACTACTTCACAATTGGAAAGGCCAACTGATTTGTGGATATGCATAGAATAATAACAATGGTAAATTTGGAAACAAAACGACCTCTCCCCAAATCACTCTGAACAGTCTCTGATTTTTAGCAGCTATTTTGTGATATAACATATAGCATTGAAGTCTAGCCTTGAGTTTGTAATCATGGTGCTTATACAGGGCTATCAGGAGTTTGTAAACACAATTACTCTGCTCTTAAGCGACATAAGTTTTCAGTGAGAGAAAAAGGAAAACATTTTAAATATAAACATTTAGGGAAGAAACTGATAACCCATCCCATTAAAACGATTCAGATGGGAAATAATAGCCCTTTACTTTCAGCTTATTCTGAATAAGCAAGTATTTTCAGTGTGCATTCCATAATGACTCCCAATTCTCAGAACACTGAAAAACCTTTCAACAAACTCCAGAGGAAAATAAAGTCTGCTGTTTGTGAGACAGGGAACAAGATACCATCATCGCACAGTGACTGCCCAACTCTACAGTAAACATGTCAGGAAATATCTCTTGTATGTGTATGACACATTCTTAATCCACAATAAATATGTATTTGAACAGTAGATGTATTTTTCTTTCTAAAGAACAATTTTCTGTAGAGATTTATGTCTAATTAAACATCAGAACAGGATCTACTTGCCTGTTCTCAGAAGTCCCTGTTTTACCTTAAACATTCCTTTTTCGTAACCTGATTCAGTAATGGCTTTTTTGATTGAAAACTTCTTTTGGTTTGACAGTTTTTTTTAATGTACGACACAAAAGTTTTAATGTAATATATAATATGGATGCCAACTCACCTACTCTTTTCTCATTTATACCTTTTTTTTTTTTTTTCAGTGGCACGATCTCAGTTCACTGCAACCTCCGCCTCCTGGGTGCAAGAGAGTCTCCTGCTTCAGCCTCCAGAGTAGCTGGGATGACAGGCACCAATCATCATGCTCGGCTAATTTTTGTATTATTAGTACAGACGGGGTTTTACCATGTTGACCAGGCTGGTCTCGAACTCCTGACCTCAGGTGATCCACCTGCCTCGGCCTCCCAAAATGCTGGGATTACAGGCATAAGCTACCACGCCTGGCCTATACCTTTAAATAAATAAATAAATAACTAGGCCGGCCAGGTGCGGTGGCTCACGTCTGTAATCCCAGCACTTTGGAGGCCAAGGCAGGTGGATCACAAGGTCAGGAGTTTGAGACCAGCCTGACCAACATGGTGAAATCCCATCTCTACTAATAACACAAAAATTAGCCAGGCATGGTGGTGGGCACCTGTAATCCCAGCTACTGGGGAGGCTGAGGCAGGAGAATCGCTTGAACCCAGGAGGCGGAAGTTGCAGTGAGCCAGGGTTGCACCACTGCACTCCAGCCTGGGCGAAAAGAGCGAGACTCTGTCTCAAAAAAAAACCAAAACCAAAACCAAAACCAAAAAAAACAAACTGGACTGGGTGTGGTGGCTTTAACTGGGCTGGGTGTGGTGGCTTACACCTGTAATCCCAGCACTTCCGGAGGCCAAGGCAGGTGGATTGCTTGAGCTCAGCAGTTTGAGACCAGCCTGGGCAATATAGCAAGACCCTGTCTCTACTAAAATCAAAAACATATTAGCTGGGTTTGATGACACATGCCGGTAGTTCCAGATACTTATGAGGCTGAGGCGGGAGGATCACTTGAGCCCAGGAGATTGTGGCTGCAGTGAGCTATGATGACACACCCTGGCAACTGTTTGCTGCTGAGTAACTGCTTACCTTACACAGGTGAGGAAAATGACCTCTCTGAGTGTCATTTCTGGCTCTATTACTCAAACTCTCTGACTCTAGCAATTATGAAGAATAAACAACATTTTGGATGAGAAAACATTAATTATTCACTTTTTGGTGAAATATGTAGATTTTTTGGTATATATGATTTTTAGTCTTTACATAGATTTTTCTCTATTGGATTTTATATTTTAGTAAATGAAAGAAAAGTCTCATTTAAAAATGTGTGTCCTATATTCTTATTACCATGAGTTTCTATAAATTATAATAAAATCTTTTTACTGGAAAATATCTACAAAATAGCAAATCGATAAAGGAATGAGAGGAATATTTCAAGCTACTTCCAAGGATGATTGAAGTTTGACAAATTCAACTCCCAGAATCCATCATGTTTGAGGCTGACGGTTGTTTGTGTGGGGGCGGGTACGTACACATGTGTGTGCTCTATGTGTGCAAAGCTGATACTAAAAACCATGACAAATTGGTGATTATTCTCACAGATGTGTTTTGACCTCCTAGCATAGCGTTTTTCAAAATCAAATTTTTTGTAAACATTTACAAATCAGCAAACGACAAGAAAGCAGAATTCTGTAATCAGAAATGACAGATGTGGCAAAATGGGAAGCATAAACTCTCAATGCAAAGATTGGCTGGAGTTACAGAGAGACTGCAGAAGTAACTAGTGCTCATAATTTCCAGTTATCTCATTCATCCTCATTGCTATGCATTACCTACCTGGCCCCTGTAGATATTTGAGTTTGAGGCCCTTGCTTTGAAGAAAACTCTGTGGGATTTCTCTCTAAAGTGGTCAATGACTCACTGATTTTGTGGATAGTGACTCACAGTAGAGACATATTGGAGGCGTCTCAGGCCAGCTTACCAGCTAGGTGTAAAAGAAGGCTGCTGGTTAAGGAGCTCTAATAGCCCCACTCCTTCAGGCTCATGTGGATGAAGAGTCATACTGGAAGAGGCAAGAACAGCTTCACAAATCCTGAGAGAATGTGCCAAACCCAAACTTCCGTCCTCCTTGGAAGTAGCTTGAAATTGTACAACTGTTCTACCTTTCACTCATCGATGTACTGTTTTGTTATTTGACAATAAAGGGGTTTTATTATAATTTCTAGAAACTTACTGAATGAGGGCACAAAAAGGACATAGATTTTTAAATTAGGTTTCCATTCATTTATACAAAATCCATGACCTGGATTGAGAACACAGCCTTTGCTTTCTTTCCTATTCTTACTTCTGGGAAGGAAGTTTCTGACTGTGAATGTTGTCCTCAGAAGACTCTCATTTATTAATACAAGGGCATGTGTATACGTAAAAGTGTATGTAAACCAGCAGGCTTGGCTTGGCTTTCATGGAGCAAGACTCAGAGGAGGTCTGGCAATTGTCCTGGTAATTACCTTGATAAAAACAGCAGATCTATTTCTGTTCCATGATGGATATTCTGGCTTTAAATTAGTTCAATTATTATGATGCCTGAATTAATTAACCAGGTAATTTTGCAAACTGGGAAAAGTCTTCTTCAAGATGTAGTGGGTATCTCCTGCTTATACCTCTATTGCTGTGTAGCTTGTAAGTGGATTAATTTTAGAAAGTTCAGCTCACAAAGTTCCTTTTCCCTTACTGACAGTCCTGTAAACTTGACTTTAGATCTGTAACGGATGTCACCACTTCAAAGAACTGTAATCCTGTGTTTGATACACTCCTCCTGCCCCCAGGACAGTATCTGTGTGAGAGAAGGGAAGCCGGGGACCCAGAAATGGTCTGCAGGGAGGTGAGCTGGAATGGCAATAAATGGTACACGGAAGAGCTTTGTGTCTAATGATGATCTTCAGCTTTCCTGCTGCTTTCTGCCTAGGTTTTGTTTCTAAGTATCTGGGCTTTGAAGGATGGGGGTGGAGGGATTCAAAGAAGATGTTTAGGAGGAGCCAATCCCACTAGCAGATATTGTTGCTCTAACTCTGCCTGAGGAGCAATTTCTGGCCTTGAGTTATGATCCCAAACAGGAAGTGCTTCTGAGTTCCTCCAAACAAGGTATGTGGATGAGGGGGTGGAGTCTAGCACACAAATACCTAGCTGCCAGCCTTTCATGTTTACCAGGGATCAAGAATAGGTCATTTAAGGTCAAAGATATATCCTTTCTTGTCTCTCCAAGGAATAAATAGTGTTGTCTTACACTCTAGGCGAAATGCTGACTTGAACTCCAGAGATACATTTGCTTTGGAGTTTTTCTTTTAATGCTACCCCAAAGGCACTCTGTAATTGTTATGGGCTTCAAAGAATGACATGAATAAAGTGGCTTCAATTTAACTTGTGTTCATGTTTGATCAGTTTTCTAGAGGAAAGTTTAAAGCCAAAACACTGGGGAATTGTGGGGGCAGGCGAGGGTAAAACAACTTGTTTTTCTCTGAGGTGCAACTAATATTTGAGTATAAATTGGTGTTTGAGTAGAATTGTAGAAAAACAAAAACAGGGTTGAAAGATGTTTAAGAGGTCCTGTCCACCAATCTTCCTGAGGATGCATGAATCACCAGCCCACTCTGATTCATTCTCTCTGAACTGCTTCATCTTTTTTTTTTTTTTTTTTCAGGTTTTTGCTACTTCAGGAAACCGTAGTTGTTGGCTGATAGAAAAATTACAGCAGCATTATACAGTAAGAGCTATTTCTGCCCTCTTGTCACTAAAGTATGAACAATGTCTAGTATGTAACAGACCACGCACTGTAAGGAAACTCTGTTCTTAGCTGACTAAGGAAATTCCGAAAATAAGGCCTCTACCTGTGATTTTTGAACTGGGAGCCATCAGGTCAGTTTCCTGCATATCTAGGAATACAAATAATGTTGCCTTGGGGAATAGACTTGGAAACACAGGAAAACACTTTCTGTACATTATCATTTCCATTAATTTGAGCAAGTGTTGATCAGAATAAATTATTTATGTGAGCACTGGGAGCTGCCTCCCTACGTGCAAGGCAATCTGTTAAAGATTTGCTATCATGCTAGTGAATGGGGGGAATGGAGTAGTACATTTTATGAGTCATAAATGGAGCATTAGTCCTCATGTTTGCATTTGGAAATGAACTCTTGGTGAAATGTGCTGTAAGACAAAAACAAAACAGAACATGGAAAACCAGGTTCGCTAATGGCATAAATCAAAATAATGGAAACAAGAAACCTCTGGTAATATGCCAAATATGATCATCACACTGCAGATTAGCCACGATCCGTTAAGGCAGAGAGGGCTTTGAACTGTGGAAGGATCGGCTGACCCATGTTTTCATTTGATTTCTAACAGAATGTGTCTCTTTGCCATAGCTGTTCTTTTTTTTTTTTTTTTTTTGAGACAGAGTCTTGCTCTGTCGCCCAGGCTGGAGTGCAGTGGCCGGATCTCAGTTCACTGCAAGCTCCGCCTCCTGGGTTCACGCCATTCTCCTGCCTCAGCCTCCAGAGTAGCTGGGACTACCGGCGCCCGCCACCTCGCCCGGCTAGTTTTTTGTATTTTTTAGTAGAGACGGGGTTTCACCGTGTTAGCCAGGATGGTCTCGATCTCCTGACCTCGTGATCCGCCCATCTCGGCCTCCCAAAGTGCTGGGATTACAGGCTTGAGCCACCGTGCCTGGCTGCCATAGCCTTTCAGAGGGGACATGTGAGCATCAGTAGAGAAGAGCATGAACAGAGTTCATGTGGTTTTCCTACACTTATTAGAGTCATTGCATTTTGCTATAATGTCTACAGGCAAGGTGTAGCTTCCAGGGATAACCAGGCAGTTCTCCTATAGCAAATAAGTGACAGTAAGAACAATTTTTAGTCTAACTGCTTCACAGACATTACTATATTTAATGCTTGCAGTAAACCTGTGAAGCAGGTGCACCATCATTAACCCCATTCTACATTTGCAGAAAGTGAGGCACGGTAAAGGTAAGTGCCACCCTCAAGGTCACGCAGCTAGCAAGTAGACAAGTCAAGAATCAAACCCAGGCAATAAAGTTCTAGGCATTATACTCTAAATCATTGCGCTAAACAATTTTGAAAGATTTTGTTTTGCATTTTACAAAGTTGTCTAAAATTCACCTGCATTGAATTTCTCAGGGATGTTTCTTAAAATGAAATTTCCTAGCCCAGTACATCAGATACAATCTCTGGAAGCTGGACATAGCTGGAAGATTAACAACCATCTTTTGTACACTAAACATTTGAGAATCACTCTTCTAGGGTGTGTGGGAGGGAGATGGAAATTCCTTTTGGTTTTCAGGGCCTAAAAGGATGCCTTGCAAAACTCTGAATTTTATATGTAAGTTTATGTCATCTGCAAATGGAGATTGTTTTACTTTCTTTCCAATCTGAATGGTTTTTATTTCTTTTTCTTGCCTAACTGCCCTGACTAGACCATTCAGTACACTGTAGAAATGATGAGAGTGAACATCCTTGTCTTGTTCCCGGCTCTCCAGATTTTGAAGGGAAAAATTAAATGAGTTTTTCTTAATATATTGAGAATTCACTATTGAAGATCATAGTTTGGTGTCTGCCATTCCTAACCTGTATTCCATCGGAAGACGCACACACCAGAAATACCAAATATCCTTCTAATTCATTCACAGACCGGAAGTGTGGTCTTCCCATAAGGACACTGGGCAGGAAAGCCAGGCATACATAGATTCTTATGGACCACTAATGAATATGAATGAAAGTCATCAGCTCTTGCCCTCTAAACTCAGTGTAAGGACTAGCTATGTAAATGATCTCTCCCAGTGGAGATTTGTTGAAGTTAAATAATCAACATTTTCAAATTATACATGTCTAAGTCCCATAGAACTGGTTCTGAGCCAGCATGTCTGGGGGCTATGCATTTTTTAAAGTCCTGGGCATTATAATTCACTCCCTAGTTGATATAGTTTGTATATCTGTCCCTATCTGAATCTCAAATCGAAAAGTCATCGCCAGCGTTGGAGGTGGGGCCTGGTGGGAGGTGATTGGATCATAAGGGCAGATTTTCATGAACAGTTTAGTAACGTCCTCTTGGTATTGCCCTCATGATAGTGAGTGAATTCTCCCAAGATCTGGTTGTTTAAAAGTGTGTGGCACCTTGCTCTCTCCCTGTCTTGCTCCTGTTTTTGCCATGTGATGTGTCTGCACCCCCTTTGACTTCTGCCATGATTGGAAGCTTCCTGAGGCCTCCCCAGAAGCAGATGTCACCATGCTTCCTGTACAGCCCACTAAACCATGAGCCAATTAAACCTCTTTTCTTATAAATTGCCCAGTCTTAGGTATTTCTCTACAGCAATGCAGGCCTAACAGCCTAACACACTAGTTAAGAAACACTGCAGTGTAGAAGCCTCCCTGAGTAAAGCCATCATCTTTAATAACCCTGAGATCTGGAGGAAGGGCTCTGTAGCACTACTGCAGAGTTGCTACAAGAACCCATCAGATCCTCCCTCCAGGAACTTGAATGTAAATCTATCAAAGGGAAGTCAACCCTTGAAGATGGACAGAAGGGAAAAGACACACAGAAAATAAGCCAGGAAGCAGAAGCTCTGGCAAGCAGGAATTAAGAAACAGAGAAAAGGAAAGTAGAGAAATATGAATGCATGTGAACAATAGCAGTAAAAGCAAGGCAAAGAGTAGTTAGTGCTCGTAACAGCAAAGGACTGAAGCAGGCAGACAGATACCTGCATTTAAGGAGTATCTGCCAGAGCAAAAGAAGTAGATTGGGTATAAATCCACCTTATGTGCCTGCAGTGTTTAGTGCTTGGTGAGGTTTGGTCATGTTACTGCTGACATCTGCTAACCCCTGTGTATCCTTAAAATCAATCCTTATTATCTGACGTAATCATGAGCTTCTCTTTCATTCTTCATGACTTAAAATACCCTTACCCACCAACTGTGCTATTAATGAGTTGTGTGGCCCGGGATAGGTCACTTCCCTTGTCTACCTCGGTTTTCTTGGTGACAAGATGAGGGTTTGACCAGGTGATATCTAAGTTCACTTCCAGCTCCAGTGCATATTATTTTGAACTTTAGCATGAAAGGATTTAGTTACAGTTCTATTGCAAAATCCTGGAAATTTCACCACCTTCTTTATTTCCAGCCACAGAGTGCTTTAAACTTGAGACTCATCTCATAAGGAACCCAAATGCAGTGCCAGTGTGCAAATTAGCTGTACAGCATCCCAGGGGCACCCCAAGCAGTCTTGCCCAGCCTCATGCAATACTTTCTGTCGAGCTAGCAGGAGAGTGTGTGCTCTGGCCCCATCTTCTCTCCTTTCTCAAGATATCTTCCCCCAACCCCACCCTCCACCCCCACTAGAAAGAGATGAAAACAAACTATGGGAAATTGCAAACATGTTGATGGGAATTGAGGTAAAATGCGGAAAGGCTGCTGGGTTTGGTGTGGTTGGAGGTGACTATACCACTGTCCAGGAAGGAAATCTGGAAGGGATGATTTTACAGGTTTTATTTAAAATTTCATTTCTGGCTGGGCGTGGTGGCTCACGCCTGTAATCTTAGCATTTTGGGAGACCAAGGCAGGAAGATCACTTGAGGTCAGGAGTTCAAGACCAGCCTGGCCAACATGGTGAAAACCCATTCTACTAAAAATACAAACATTAACCAGGACTGGCGGTGCGCGCCTGTGGTCCTAGCTACTCGGGAGGCTGAGGCAGGAGAATCACTTGAACCTGGGAGGCAGAGGTTGTAGTGAGCTGAGATTGTGCTACTACACTCCAGCCTGGGCAACAGGGTGAGACCCTGTTTCAGTAATAATAATAATTATAAATTTCCTCCCAAGAAGGATTTATAACAGAATAATTCAGCCTTTGCATTTATAAGACATGAGCCCACAGGACTCTTGTGTTAACCTCTGCCCTCTCACACACTTTCATCTGCTTCTTCCCTGCATGAGTTTGGGTTTAAAGGAAACCATAGGCAGAGCTCCAGGCAGAACATTTGGAGACCTGGAAATGGTCTTGGATGCGAGACCAGCTTATTGGGTGACTGTAGGCAAAAACTTCTTGGGGTTCTCAGTTTTTCCAGTTGCATATTAAAGATGATATTGTCTGTTTCTTCTTATGTCAATAGAATTCTATGCCAGTTAATGAGACATTGGCCTCTGTTGTCCCCAGTTTCTCAGTCAGTCCCTCGCACTAAGCCAAATATTCAGAGAGGGATGTAGGTTAACTCTTTCAGGCCTTCAGGGAATTGCTTTATGTATCACGAGTGCATTGAACTAAATAGCATTCTTGCATGGTACGCTCAGTGCAGTACCAGAATGCACTGAATGGTATGAATAGTACTGGGCTTGAAAGAGTTAATGGGCCTGCCTCTGGGAGGGCTGACTGCATGCCAAGACATGACATAAGATGCAAGAAAGAGGGGCCTAAAAATTCTTTACATGGGGGAAAAATGTAGTGATCCATTAGTAACCACTGGACTGCACTTTCTTCTCACCGTGCCCCTTTCCCAATCTCTCTCTCTCTCTCTCTCTCTCTCACACACACACACACACACACACACACACACACACACACACCCCTTGATATCATGTTACTGACCAGACTGGGAAAACTAAACTGAGCTGAGGGCAGAAAATGTGCCTTGAGTTCTTGGAAAAAGAAATAAATACACATTACCCCGGACTGCCCCTTTGTATTCATTGGACGGGGGATTTTTTCCCCCTCTTTTTTTCTCCTCCTATTCACAGAAACACCATTACTAACCTGAGAGTTATGGTTGGTTTACTTCAAACCTGGGAGCCAATGAATAAACACCCCTCTGTGAGTCTACTCAGAAACTTCGAGTAACATGTAGTAAAACTCTGCTGATTGCTCATTAGCCAGAATATAATGTCAAAATTTCTAAGCTTGAAATTCAAGGAACTTCCCTGTCTGATTTTGACCTACATTTTCTACCACAAGAATGGAAGCTTCTTAGGAGCAATGACTGCTAGTATTGTTCAGTATGGCATTATGTGTCTGTCATTTTGACCCTGAGAATGTTGTGAGCCCAAGGGCAGTCTGATGTCCTGGTGTATTCGGGAACTTTTCTGTTAATATGCCAGAACAGCTACAGCCTCTTTCTCTATGTCCCTTTGGGTTTTTTTTTTTCTTCCTGTGTCCTCATTCTTTGTGTTCACTCTTCTATTACCGCCACCTCCTTAAATTGGCTGAATGAAGATTTTTGGGTTTTTTTGGCTCATGTTCATGGAATTCACTGATCTTACCATGTTTCCCATCATCCTGAAGCAGCTGGATTGATAGAACAGTGGAATGGCCTTTTGAAGTCACAATTGCAATGCCAACTAGGTGACAATACTTTGCTGGGGCAATGTTCTCCAGAAGGCCATGTATGCTCTGAATTAGTGTTCAATATATGGTACTGTTTCTCCCATAGCCAGGATTCACAGGTCCAGGAATCAGGGGATGGAAGTGGAAGTGGCACCACTCAACATCACCCCTAGTTATCCACCAGCAAAATGTTTGCTATGACATTATGTTCTGCTGGCCTAGAGGTCTTAGTTCCAGAGGAAGGAATGCTGCCACCAGGAGACACAGCAACGATTCCATTAAACCGGAAGTTAAGATTTCCACCTGGACACTTTGGGCTCCTCCTACTTTTAAGTCAAAAGGCTAAGAAGGGAGTTACAGTGTTGGCTGGGGTGATTGATCCTTACTGCCAGGATGAAATCAGTCTACTACTCCACAATGGAGGTAAAGAAGAGCACACATGGAATACAGAAGATCCATTAGGACATCTCTTAGTATTGCTATGCTTTGTGATTAACGTCAACGAGAAACTACAATAGCCCAATCCAGGCAGGACTACAAATGACCCAGACCCCACAGGAATGAAGGTTCAGGTCACTACACCAGGAAAAAAAGCCACTACCTGCTGAGGTGCTTGCTGAAGGCAAAGGGAATACAGAATGGGTACTAGAAGAAGGTAGGCATCAATACTAGCTATGACCACGTGACCAGTTGCAGAAACGAGGACAGTGACTGTCATGAGTATTTCCTCCTTCTTTTGTTAAAAACATGTTTGTGCATGTACACACTTGTACTAAGAAAATATCTTCATTTTATTTCCTTTTCCTTTATCATATGACATAAGACTTACTGACTTCATATCAGCATTTAAGTATTGTTAACTTTATGTAATAGTATTTTGGGTTGGGGATTGGTGTGTTTCTGGTTGTACAAAGGATAGTTGTATTATGTTAGGTGTAATTATGAGGTCACTCATTATTGTCTTTATTTGAAGATTATGTATAATCTCAGGATATTTGTATAGGTTCAAGTTGACAAACGGTAGACTTGTGTTGTTTAATACTAAGTGTCAACTTGATTGAAGGATACAAAGTATTGATCCTGGGTGTGTCTGTGAGGGTGTTGCCAAAAGAGATTAACATTTGAGTCAGTGAGCTGGGGAAGGCAGACCCATCCTTAATCTGGTGGGCACAATCTAATCAGCTGCCAGTGAATATAAAGCAGGCAGAAAAATGTGAAAAGGAGAGAGGGGTCTAGCTTCCCAGCCTGCATCTTTCTCCTGTGCTGGATGCTTCCTGCCCCCGAACACTGGACTCCAAGTTCTTCAGTTTTGGGACTGGGACTGGCTCTCCTTGCTCCTCAGCCTGCAGACAGTCTATTGTGGGACCTTGTGATCATGTAAATTAATACTTAATAAACTCCTCTTTTTATATATATCTCTCTCACATATATATTTATGTATCTATATCTATATCCTATTAGTTCTGTCTCTCTAAGAGAATCCTGACTACTACAGTGAACCATTTTTATTTTTTAGCAAAACAATAAAAAATCGACATTCTTTGTTTTGTCTGTCCCTCCCATTCTTCCTTTCCCGAAAAACTATTGGTCCATGAGATCCAAAATATTCAGATCTATTCAACTAAATGTTACGGTTTCTAGGAGCATGGCCCATGCTTTAATGTTTCTTTTAAGCCAATAATATTATATAAACAGCTGCTCAAATGTTCTGATAAAGTACTTGTTTCAATTTATTGTCCCAGTTTCTTCTAAGCCTGTTGGTATACCTGCATGGCTAAATGCAATATGCCTCTGTAGTGATATGAATAACATATTTACGCATATATATTTACTTAATACCATTTGCTAAGTGTTAATTAAATATCAACTCTCTCAAAATTTAAAATTTCCACTGTAAACTTTTTTTCAAAATATTTTCTTTAACAAATGATCAAGAGTAATGCTATAAGAATAACAACAAAAATGCAAACTGGGGAAAAATCTCCCCTGAGGCTCAGACAATCTGCTGTCTTTTGGTATAATTCACTTAGGGATAAGAAGATCTTAGGAAAATGCATGATAAAGAACAGACAGCAAACACTCAGCAAATACTCTGGTTGAGTTTAATTAGCAGTGATCTTCATGATAATAAAGTGATTGTTTTTTAAACATCTCTGTCCCTGACAATTAGCCACATAGGTGAAGAAGGCAGCAGTAACTGTCTAAAAGGTAAGCTCTGTGGCTTCAAGGCAACACAGCAGAAGCTAAGAAAGGTGCTTTCAGCAGCATTTAGGCTGTTCTAGATAAAAGTATGGGAGTGTGGAAATGGAAAGGTAGAAACAAAGGAATCAGAGTTTTAAGTGTAGAAAAGCACCTTTGGAGAGAAAGAGGATATTGCCTTCTCCTTTTCCACTTTTTTAATCCTCAGGGTTTTTTGTTGTTGTTGTTGTTGTTGTTTTTTGAGATGGAATCTCGCTCTGTCACCCAGGCTGGAGTGCAGTGGCACAATCTCAGCTCACTGCAACCTCCACCTCCTGGGTTCAAGCGATTCTCCTGCCTCAGCCTCCCATGTAGCTGGGATTACAAGCGCGTGCCACCACGCGTGGCTAATTTTTGTATTTTTGGCAGAGGCAGGGTTTCACCATGTTGGTCAGGCTGGTCTCAAACTCCTGATCTTGTGATCTGCCTGCCTCAGCCTCCCAAAGTGCTGGAATTACAGGCGTGAGCCGCTGCACTTGGCTTTTTTTTTTTTTAAAAAATGCCTGTTTTCTATGCAACATCTACATCCGAAACTCCTTTAGGCTATATTTTTTTTCAAGGCTGAAGTAAAGGAGTAATCCTAATTTCTTTCACAGATTTCAATTTCAGCCACTCTATGAATCACAGGATGGGCAGATTAGAAATTTATGAGGAATAATCCAGATTAGAAAATTATGAGGCAGAATCTTGAGAATAATTTTTATTGGAAGCACAGAGCTTTTTCTTTTACATTTTCCTTATATGAGTTTTAAATTTCTTGAGTAAGGTAGTGAAAGGAAATGTGGGGAAAATGGGGACACTATTTCTGAGATTTTATTAGGATAGCAGAGAGGCACAGGTGCATAGCATAATTATTCTATCTACACTCAATTTCATTGCCAAGTGGGGCCATTTGGTGTTTCTAAGGATTCCTCTTGACTGACAGATCACAGAAACTTGACCGCTGAGGCATGAGGCATGATAGGGTGACTACTCTTATTTCCAAAATTTGAAGGAAGCCCTAAAATTTCAAGGGGAGCAACTGAATTAACATTACTAGGGAGGTACAAAACTTCCTAATGAAAGTGTTTTCAAGGCTCCTCTTCAACTGACATATGTCACAGCCTGATAGGTTCTTCTTGCCTGCTTCCCAGAAATACCAATGTGCTAAGCACGGCAGGTATTGCAGCAAAGAGAGTTTAATAATTGCAGGACCAGCCAAGTGGAAGGACAGGAGGTATTTCTCAAATGTGCTTCCCTGAGAATTCAGAAGCTAGTTTTTTTTTTTGTTTTTTTGGTTTTTTTTCAGAGTCTAACTCTATTGCCCAGGCTGCGGTATAGTGGTGTGATCTTGGCTCACTGAAACCCCCACCTCCTTGGTTCAAGTGATTCTCCTGCCTGAGCCTCCCATGTAGCTGGGATTACAGGCACCTGCCACCATGCCTGGCTAATTTTTAAATTGTTTTTAGTAGAGGCAGGGTTTCACCATGTTGGCCAGGCTGGTCTTGAACTCCAGACCTCAAGTGATCCACCCACCTTGGCCTCCCAAAGTGCTGGGATTATAGGCATGAGCCACCGCGCTCAGCCTAGGTTAGGGTTTTTTTTTAAGGGTACTTTAGTAGGCAGGGGGCTGGAAAATGGAAATAATTGATTGTCTGGAAGAAATCACAGGGGTGTCTACAACTGCCTTTGTGTGGCTGAGTTAGTTCCCAAGAGGAGGTCTGAGGACCACAGGGCATCTCCTGGTCTACCAAAATGCTAAATTTGAAAAATATCTCATTCAGGTTTTGCAATATTGACATTATCTATAGGAGTATTTGGGGAAAGTATAAATCTTACAATCCCTGGTTACTTGACTCTGGAGTGGTAAACAACTGACAGAAAAGCAATGGCAGGTCATTGTTTATGCCTATTCTTCAGCAAAGTTCAAGTCCTTCCCATCATTCTAAACGTGTCTTTCAAATGCAGCTTCAATCTGTGAACAAGGAGATATTCAGTTTCCTATGCCTCTAAGTTTAACTATAAACTACATTTATCTTGGCTTCAGTGCTAGAATAAGCAAAAAAAACAAAAAACAAAAAACAAGCAAAAAAAGATTAGTCTGTGAGGTAACAAATAAAATAAGATGCAGTCACTCGTAGAAGCAAGATGGAGTCAGTCATGTTAGATCGCTCTCATTACTTATAATTCTTCAAAAACGATTTCACTTCAACTTCAGGACCTGCACCATGATCCATAAACATTATCATTCTATCAATAGGCTTTACCTATATTTCATCTTAAAAATAAGAACGTTGAAAAAGATGATTATGGCAACTTTGGCAATAGTTCACTATGAAAGCTACTTTTCAGGAAGAGAAAATAACACTGCTTCATACCAGAATTACTCTTGTTTACATGATGCAAATATGGTTCAAGATGTGTGGATTTCAATCAAATGCATCTTCGTGTGTGCTTTCTACCCTCCCTTAATTTTGTATTAGTTGGAATTGGGAAGGTAATATTCACCTGACCTTGGGTGAGTATCTGGGCTATTCCCACGTCTTTTCTGTTTAGTCAGGTAAAAAGCAGTCCTACAATCATTTTAAGTCACAGACACAGACCTAATTCAGTCTTAACACTGTCCAGCTCCGTGCAAGGTCAGAACTCCAAATGCAACTTGATATCAAATCTCTCCACCTAGCTATATCCTGTTTTAGTCTGAAGCCTGCAGTAGAAGAAGAGGTGAATTTGTCTCTTCTTCCTCCTTCTCGCTTCCTGCTCACCACTTTCCTAAGCTCAAAAGCAGGGCTGGCAGAGAGGAGAAATAAAGGGATAGAACCATTGTCACTTGGTGAGGTAACTTTGGCTCTCTGACCTGGCAGATGGTTAAAGACAGCCCCCCTTAGAGATCCTGGCTGCAAAGACATGGAAGAAAAATGGACTCTCTCCTATGCGGCAGTTTCAGGGACTCTTCCTTTGCTGGACTTCTTTCTTTTCCATAGTTCATTTTTACCTCCAGAGATGGATCTGTAAACCAGGTGTTCACTAGTACCTCTGTGTACAGACCTTGGTTATCTGGGTTAGGAACCCAGCCTCTTTCTTTCTTATTTTCTTTCTTCCTTTCTCCCTTCCCTTCCCTTCCTTTCCCTTCCCTTCCCTCCTCTGCCCCCCTTTCCTTTCCTTTCCTTTCCCCTTCCTTCCCTTCCTTCCTTCCTTCCTTCCTTCCTTCCTTCCTTCCTTCCTTCCTTCCTTCCTTCCTTCCTTCCTTCCTTCCTTCCTTCCTCTCTCTCTCTGTCTCTCTTTCTTTCATGGAGTCTCGCTCTGTCGCCCAGGCTGGAGTGCAGTGGCATGAACTAGGCTCACTGCAACCTCCACTTCCTGGGTTCAAGCAATTTTCCTGCCTCAGCCTCCTGAGTAGCTGGGATTACAGGCGCAAGCCACCACGCCCAGATAATTTTTGTATTTTTAGTAGAGACGGGGTTTCACCAGGTTGGTCAGGCTGGTCTCGAACTCCTGACCTTGTGATCCGCCCGCCTCAGCCTCCCACAGTGCTAGGATTACAGGCATGAGCCACTGCGCCCGGCTGCAACCCAGTCTCTTTCTACTGAGGTCACCTCACACCTCCATGTGGCCCAAACTGATAGGACACAGAAGTAGCAACAGAGGCCAATCTCTCTCTCAGGTAGCTCACTCTAATCAACAGGAAACATCCCATATCTCTTGTGCAGGCAAATTTGAAGTGAGTAATGCAGTTCCAATACAGTAGCTTCCCCTTAGATCCACCACCAAAGTGACTACTCAGGCCATCTCCTACTTCCATATTTCCCCTGGTGGACCATCCACTCTCTACCTTAGATGCCTCTAGTGGGAGTCAGGCAACAGTCCTGTGTTACTCCCAACTACAGAAAACATATTTGGAATTATGCTCACCTCTCTAGGCTTGAGGTGAGAAAAATACGGGAGAGATGGACACGTGGGGGTTGGCGACTTTGAGCATGCCAGCACCTGTCTCCTCTTAACCCTGATGTTTTTAAAAAAATCATTTGTCTGCTCGAGAAACCCAACTGGCATGCAACAGGTTCTCAGAGGTCATTTCTCTATAAAACTTCAACATTGTCTTTGTATTTGGGGCAGGGTGTGTCTCATGCTTACTTTTTTGACTACAATATTAGCATCCTAAGAAACAAAGGCAGGAAGAATCCAGTTCTACCATCTTGTTGCCAATGTTTTATGGTTCACAAGGTTTACAATCCCATTGTTTCAGTTGTTTCTTACTGTATCAGGAAATAAGCCCCAACAGACACATTTGCCACCCCCTTTTTTTGCTGGTGAGTTTGAAAAGGTTAAATGACCTGCCCACATTCACATGGCTTTCATGGAAACTATGTATTTGATTTCTGAACTCCTTAAAGGACCTTGTTATATTCATATTTCTATCCATAGCACTTAGCACATAGTAGACAATGAATGACATTTATTTATGTAATCAATGCATCCAGGACTCCTAATGCTGAGGCAAGTCCTTTCTTCAGTGTAGACAAATTTGCTCCCAGAAAGCTGGTCTGACTTCTAACCTTCACAGCAACACAACCTCTGTAATCCCCTTACATTTCAGGCCCATTTCAATTTAAGGTTAATCCTGGATCCATGGATTTGGCTCTGAGTAAATCAAAGATGTCCAAAGCAGATTAGCTCTCTGAGGGTTATTATGGTCCATTCTACCCTTAGTTTGTAACAATCAACATTTATTGAGTGCCTTTTATGTGACAGGCACTGTGTGAACTATGAGAGAGAGAAATATAAATAAGACCAATTTCCATGTCTTGCAATCCACCCCAGAAAGTACCTGAAAGAAAACTGTGGAATTTAAGACACCTTGTATAAATATATGACGTTCCAGATAGTTTTATTTGAGGCTTTTATGAGATATAGTAATTTATGAGATTACCTGAGTGGTAAAGCTGCATGTCTATAGGGTCTGGCAGGTAACAGACATGACTAAAGTGGATCAACTCAAAATTGTGGTGAACTAGAGAACAGCTGTCTTATTTACAGGTAGCAAGAGGTACTCAACTCTAGCTGAAGTGAGCATAGGAATTTAAAGAGTCTGTTTTATTTATTTATTTATTTATTTATTTATTTATTTGAGACAGAGTCTCATTCTGTCACCCAGACTGGAGTGCAATAGCACAATCTCGGCTCACTGCAACCTCTGCCTCCCGGGTTCAAGCATTTCTCCTTCCTTAGCCTCCTGAGTAGGTAGGATTACAGGCATCCGCTACAGCACCCAGCTAATTTTTGTGTTTTTGATAGAGATGGGATTTCGCCATATTGGCCAAGTTGGTCTCGAACTCTTGACCTCAGGTCATCCACCCACTCTGGCCTCGCAAAGTGCTGGGATTACAGGGGTAAGCCACTGCACCTGGTCAGAAATCTGGATTTATTTCAATGTAAATTTTCTCCATCTGAAAACACAGGTGGGCCAAATAATATATCTGTGTGTTGCCATGATCAACCTTTGCCCTAGAGTGATTCTGGACCTATTTTTTTCTCCTCATCCCACCCCTACTTTCTCTTTCCTTGGGATGTGGCTTGAGACTGAAATATACTGGAGATAAGGAAGCGAGAGTAGGGATTGCTGTTCAGCCTCTTTCCCTTTCATTGATCTTTATCAAAAGAAGAGAGCTGTGTGCATTTCACAACCCTCAGAGAATAGAGAGAACTTGTGTCTGGAATTATGTTTAGCTTTTATTCAATCGAAAAATAAAATTCTTCCTTTAAGCAAACGTGCAAAGGACTTTATACCACAGTCTTATGTTTACCATATATGTATATCCATTAAGTGCATACAAATCTGAAGGTATGTTCTGAGTGAGCAACTGCTACCTGGTTGCCATGCTAATGACTGTTAAATAATGGCATGTTATAAGCCATGATGATAAGCAATTTACACACAGTTTTTTTTTTTTTCTTTTAGGAGCCATTGTCCTCTGTTTTAGATTCCCCTTCCCACATTGATCTTAAGGATGTCAGTGGCTCTGGACTTGTATTTACTCCTGCAGATAGTGTGATTCTTCTACTTAACCAGTTGCTTGTTTTAGAGCTATCTTGGGTCTGGATGCAAATATTTAGTACCCTTAAGTACTAACAACCTGTGTTTAATCTTTTAGCTTGCTTTGGGGGAAGGGAAGTTTTTTTTTTTCTTTTTTCCTTTTTTTTTGAGACGACGTCTGGCTCTGTTGCCAGGCTAGAGTGCAGTGGCCCGATCTTGGCTCACTGCAAACTCGGCCTCCCGGGTTCAAGTGATTCTCCTGCCTCAGCCTCCCGAGTGGTTGGGACTACAGGCATGCGCCACCATGCCCAGCTAATTTGAGAAGTTTTAATTTTCTACTTGGTACTGGGTGAGAAGGTATACATTTTCCGGAACACTGAGCCATAATTAATTGTGTGTGTGTGTGTGCATGTGTGTGTGATTAAATTATTTGAGCTATGGCTTCAAGATTCCAAGAAATTTTGATATCAGATATTAACAATAAACAAATTGCAAGCCAGGTTTTTTAGTGACATTGTGGTTGTTACATGTTTAAACTAATTTGATATATGTGACAGCTTAAGTCACTTATTTGGTATGAATAGACACACGCATACACATATCTTTGTTATAAAATTTTAAAATGACACTCTAAAAGATCAACATTAACTGGGTAATGCAGTCCATAGATTGTAAAGGAATGAAGCTTTCATTAACTGCTTGCATTTACAATTCAGTTGGTACTGAGAGGTTTTAATTTCTGACCTAGATATTTCAAGTAGCTTGCTTCTGGGAAAAATAATAGGTAGTTAGACAACAACCAGCCCTTGTCCTAATTAAAACCCCTTAATGTTTCATTTTCATATCCATTGTCTTGAAATTGTATCACTAGGTTAAGAAAATAGTTTTCTGGGTTAAATCAGAATTTAATTGCGTAGTTAGGAAATGCCCAGCATAAATTCATTGCATTTCACATCAACCAAAATATTTCAGATTCCATTGCAACCCTAATAAATTGGGGTCCCAAAGGTTTCAGTTTGGCATTCAAGAAGCACAGTGCAATAGCCAATCTTGTTTCTTCCCCTAAATTAAAAGAGAAATGTGTTCTTGACTTGTATCTCTCAAAGGACATTAGCAGGGATCCAAATCATAACCATCATATCCTTTTCTCCCCTTTCCCCAATACTTCCACACTCCTTTTTTTTTGAGTCTCGCTCTGTCACCCAGGCTGGAGTGCAGTGGCACGATATTGGCTCACTGCAACTTCCACCTCCCGGGTTCAAGTGATTCTCCTGCCTCAGCCTCCCAAGTAGCTGGGACTACAGGTATCTGCCGCCACACCCGGCTAATTTTTGTGTTTTTAGTAGAGACGGGATTTCACCATATTGGCCAGGCTGGTCAAAAACTCCTGACCTCAGGTGGTCCACCTGCCTTGGCCTCCCAAAGCGCTGGGATTACAGTCGTGAGCCACTGTGCCCAGCTTCCATACTTACGCACAACTGTCCCCTACCTCATACCAATCCACTCACCTCCCAAACCCTCCCTCCCCTAAACCTGTGTGGCTTCTACTTTCTCCCTTTCCTCCTCCCTCTCTCACAGCTCTTTATGAGTCACTTTAACTCTTTTCATTTGATTTTTCCCCCCTCTTTTTGTGTCAATCTGAGAGATGAAAGGGAGAAGTGAGTTGGCCTTGGAATTACAGAATGGTAGCCTTAGGGGGATTATGTAACTATTTTAACTTTCATAATTTTTATCTTGTTGCCTGTGGCATCAAAGAGTTTTAAATCTGACTTGCTTCAATTATATTTTGATTAAAATACAAAGTAGTTGGTGTATAACTGTTCATAACTGAATGTTCCGGAGAGAGTAAGGTTGGGCATTTTATCACGAACATGGTGTTATTCCTGGAAGTGGTGTCAGTACTATCAAGCTACTCCATGCTGTGCCCATTAGGGTAATAAGGCTGTTCAGGCTTTGCGTCTCCATATTTTTTCAACCTTTACGAATGGCGACAGAAGGATTTATCAGTGGCGATTAGGGTGGTGCCCAGCCTTCAAACTGCTCCACAATCTGGCACTAGTTTCAGTTTCCTGCCTTGTCTCTGCCATGTTCCACATCCCAGTACATTATTTATTTCTCTATTAATAGAGAAAATTGCCTTGAATTATGGATATTCATGTACACACTCTGTCTGACTTAATGGATGAGCAGCTCTGCAGTGCTTTACACATAGTGTAGGCTGAATAAATGTCGGATTTACTTGAACTGCTTACTGTGTTATAGACTCTCAATCTTCAGGTACATGTACGGTGTGAGTTTGTTTTGTTCGATGGCTGGCAGGATAACTGAACTTGATACATATATTTGAATGAGAAACAGAGCAGAAGTGCAGCTAGTATTGTCAGAATTTGGGGAATCTGCTCTCTGCTCAACTCAGCAAATATTTCCTGAACAACGATGATGTAAAAGACACTGAAGAAGGCACAGTGAGAACCACAAATTTAAGAATGACTCAGCCATCATCTTTGGGAATCGTATTGTCTTTGTACAGTTTAATTTGTAGGGAATATAAAAAGAAACTGAGAAAAACCATCATTTGCTGGCTTGTTAATGTCTATGAGTATAAATGCATATGTATATGTGGAGTGTTTTCCACTCATTCACCGCTTAGTTCTTCACTGGCAATATTTCTTAATTGTTGTCTGGGTATTACCATAAAACTGATAAACAAAAGTATATAATTAATGCTTAGAAGAGAAATAAAAGGTAAACATTCCTTAGGTTCTTCTATTGAGGAAAACCAGACCAGCCACTCAAGTAATGAACCCCTCATGACATCTAACCAAAACTGCCGCTGAGTCTTTTGTTCCAGAATGTTTGAGCTCTACGGCCAGGAAAAGTCGCTTACTGGTAACCATCTACAGATTGAAACTCCTCTTGGGTAAGTTGTCTTAGTTTTTCCATCCTCCTGGCCTAACTTCTTTATAGTTGGGCATTTCCTCCTTGACCAAAACTCCTGTATCCTGAAATAATCTCCAATGGTGATCTAAATTGTGTTCCATGAACTAACTCTCTGGCTGAACCTGCATTCAATCTTGGTAGAAACTCTGAGCTTCGGATGGGCGTGATGGCTCATGCCTATAATCCCAGCACTTTGGGAGGCCGAGGTGGGTGGTTCACCTGAGGTCAGGAGTTGGAGACCAGCCTGACCAACATGGTGAAACCCCGTTTCTACCAAAAATACAAAAAATTAGCTGGATGTGGTGGCAGGTGCCTGCAGTCCCAGCTACTCGGGAGGCCAAGGCAGGATAATCACTTGAACCTGAGAGGCAGAGGTTGCAGTGAGCCATTGCACTCCAGCCTGGGCAAGAAGAACGAAACTCTGTTTTAACAAAAATGAATAAATAAATACATAAATAAATATTTTAAAAATAATAAAAGAAATAAAAAAGAAACTCCAAGCTTCATGGTGCCAACCGTATATAATCTATTTTGTAGAAACACAGGAAATTGCAACTTGAAGGAACTTTATGGAAGTATTAATAATAGAAAGAGGATGAGTAGTAGTAGTAATGCTAGTAGAGTACAATGGCAGTAGTGAGATAGTAGTGCTAGTAAAGTGTAGTAGAAATCAGTGTTATGGGTTCCATTATTTCCTCCCAAAATTCATATGTTGAAGCCCTAATGCCTCAGTATATAATTGTATTTGGAGAAAAGGCCTTTAAGGGTGACTAAGTTAAAATGAGGCGATTAGTGTGGGCCCTAATCCAATCTGACGGGTGTCCTTATAAAAAGAGAAAAATTGGCTGGGTGCAGTGGCTCACACCTATGGTCCCAGCACTTTGGGAGGCTGAGGCCAGCAGATCACAAGGTCAGGAGTTCCAGACCAGCCTAGCCAACATGGTGAAACCCCATCTCTACTAAAAATACAAAAGCTAGGCATGGTGGTGGGCACCTGTAATCCCAGCTACTCAGGAGGCTGAGGCAGGAGAATCTCTTGAAAACGGAAGGCAGAGGTTGCAGTGAGCTGAGATCGAGTCACTGCACTCCAGCCTGGGTGAAAGAGCGAAACTCCATCTCAAAAAAAAAAAAAAAAAAAAAGAGTAAAAGAAAATTTGGACACAGAGAGACACCAGGATGCATGTGTACAGAGGAAAGACCATGTGTGATGGCTAATTTTATGAGTCAATTTGGCCAAGTCATGATGCCCAGGGTATTTCTGTGGGAATATTTTTAGATGAGATTTACATTTAAATGGGTGAATTTTGAGTTAAGCAGATTACCCTCCATAACATGAGTAGGCCTCATTCAGTCAGTTGAAGGCCTGAATAGAACGAAATGCTGGCTGGGCACAGTGGCTCACACCTCTAATCTATCCCACCACTTTGGGAGGCTGAA
Source organism: Theropithecus gelada (assembly GCF_003255815.1). Taxonomy (NCBI): domain Eukaryota; kingdom Metazoa; phylum Chordata; class Mammalia; order Primates; family Cercopithecidae; genus Theropithecus; species Theropithecus gelada. The sequence continues at coordinate 85,953,661 of NC_037683.1, forward strand.
GCAGGTGGGTCACCTGAGGTCGGGAGTTTGAGACCAGCCTGGTCAACATGGCAAAACCCCTTCTCTACTAAAAATACAAACGTTAGCCCACTGTGGTGGCACATGCCTGTAATCCCAGCTACTTGGGAGGCAGAGGCAGAAGACTCGTGTGAACCCAGGAGGCGGAGGTTGCAGTCAGCTGAGATTGTGCCACTGCACTCTAGCCTGGGCGATGGAGCCAGACTCGGTCTCAGAAAAAAAAAAAAAAAGGAGAAAAGAGCTGACTTTTCCCAAGCAAGAAGAAATTCTGCCAGCCAGCTGCCTTTGGATTTCAACTGCAACATTAACTCTTCTTGGTTCATCAGCAGACTGCCTTTGGACTAGAAATGCAACTCTTTCCTGAGTCTTCAGGCTGCTGGCCTTCACCATTAGATTTTGGACTTGCCAAGGCTCCACAACTGCATGAGCCAATTCCTTTAAATAAATTTCTTTCTGTATATATACTCATCCTATTGGCTCTATTTCTCTGTAGGATCCTGACCAAGTAAGGACACAGTGAGAAGACAACCATCATCAAGCCAAGGAGATGGGAGAAGAAACCAAACCTGCTTATACCTTGATCTCAGGCTTCCAGCTTCCAGAACTGTGAGAAAACAAGCTTCTGTTTTTTAAGCCACCCAATCTGTGACATTTGTTATGGTAGCCCTGGAGAACTGATACATATTTTGCATAATACAGTGGTTACAGTAGGTAGCACTGTAGCTATCGTCATAGTATATTAAGGTAGTAATGTAGTAAGGTAGCGGTGGAAGTCTAGTAAAACAGTAATAAAGATATAGTGAGGTAGTAGCAGTGTGGTATGGTCATAGTAGTGTTATAGGATAATAGCAATAGGGTAGTTAGGTAGTAGTAGAAGTATATTAAGAATAGTAAAAATGGGCTGGGCTCGGTGGCTCATGCCTGTAATCCCAGCCGAGGTGGGTGGATTGCTTGAGGTCAGGAGTTCAAGACCAGCCTGGTCAACATGGTGAAACCCCGTCTCTGCTAAAAACATGAAAATTAGCCGGCGTGGTGGAGGGCACCTCTAATCCCAGCTACTTGGGAGGCTGAGGCAGGAGAATTGCTTGAACCCAGGAGGTGGAAGTTGCCAAAATCATGCTACTGCACTCCAGCCTGGGTGACAAAGGGAGACTCCGTCTCAAAAAAAAAAGGTAAAAATGTAGCATGGTAGTAGTCATGTGGTGTGATAGTAGTGTGATAAGGAAGTAATAGTCCTGAAGTAAGCTAGTAGAAGCATAGTAAGGGAGTATTAGTGTAGTAAGGTAGTAGTAGTGGGCATGACAGTAGTTGTGTCATAAGATAATAGTAGTGGTATAGTAGGTAGTAGTGTAAGTATAGTAAGAGTAGTAGAGGTGTAGTAAGGTAGCAGTAGTGTAGTATGGTAATATTAGTGTGAGAAGGTGGTAGTAGTGAAGTAAGGTAGGAGTAGAAGTGTAGTAAGGTAGCAGTAGTGTTGTGGGAGTAGGAATGGTAATTATCTTGCTGATTCTTTTTTTTTTTTTTTTTTTTTGAGACAGAGTCTCTCTGTGTTGTCCAGGCTGGAGTGCAATGGTGCCATCTCAGCTCACTGCAACCTCAGCCTCCTGGTTCAAGCGATTCTGCTTCCTCAGCTTCCCGAGTAACTGGGACTACAGGCACCTGCTACCACGCCCAGCTAATTTTTGTGTTTTTCGTAGAGTCGGGGTTTCACCTTGCTGGCCAGGCTGGTTTTGAAATCCCAATCTCAGGTGATCCGCCCACCTCGGCCTCCCAAAGTTTTGGGATTACAGGCGTGAACCACTGCACCTGGCCTATCTTGCTGATTCTGAGCCTGGCGCTATACTAATCACCATATGTAGATTTATAATGCTTAATGCTTACAATAATGATTTCTTTCTTTCGTTCTTTCTTTCTTTCCTTTTCTTTCTCTTTCTCTCTCTTTCTTTCTCTTTTTCTCTCTCTTTTCTTTCTCTTTCTCTCTCTCTCTCCCTCCCTCCCTCCCTCCCTCCCTCCCTCCCTTCCTTCCTTCCTTCCTTCCTTCCTTCCTTCCTTCCTTCCTTCCTCCCTCCCTCCCTTCCTTCCTTCTTTCCCTCCCTCCCTCTCTCTCTCTCTCTCTCTTTCTTTCTTTCTTTCGAGACAGTTTCACTCTTGTTGCCCATGCTGGAGTGCAGCGTCACGATCTCGGCTTACTACAACCTCTGTCTCCTGGTTCAAGCAATTCTTCTGCCTCAGCCTCCCAAGTAGCTGGGATTATAGGCATGTGCCACCATGCCCGGATAAATTTTTGTATTTTTGGTAGAGATGGGGTTTTGCCATGTTGGCCAGGTTGGTCTCGAACTTCTGACCTCAGATGATCCACCCACCTTGGCCTCCCAAAGTGCTGGGATTACAGGTTTGAGCCACCGTGCCCAGCCAATAATACCATTCTTGTTGAAAGATACTTTGAAGAGGGTGCTTTAATTTTTGTCCCTACGATACATATCAGTAAAATAAGACTCAGGGAGGTTAAATAACTCATCCAAGAATATCCGACTAACAAGTGACAGAACCAGGACTAGGACCCAGATCTGTCTGACTCCACAGCTAAACATCTTTACTATTCTGTTATTTTAATGCCTTCTTACAGAGAGGAGGAAACTGAGGCTCAGAGAAGTAAACAAGATCATTTATAGTCTCCCAGCTATGTCAGACTTGATATTAACTAAGCATCATCCGACTTCATCCCAGGAGCTCTTCATAACTCTACCCCCTTAACAGAGTACCCATAAACTTTGAGATGTTATTTCTGACTGTGAAATAGTCACATCCCTTCTTGCTAACAGCAAAATTAGACTTCAAGTATAGAAACACTACTCTCTTCAACAAAAAACAAGAGGTTGATTCTTTCTCCAGACAGGGAAAACTGGGACAAGTGATTGGGAAGTACCCATTGCACCTGTTATGGCTGTGGCTGTTGTTTTGCTGATGGAAAGGTGAGGAGAGTCCTTTTACTTTTGGTTAGACTTCGTGTTACGAATCAGGCCTTGTCTGTGGTGTTTACCCTCTCATCATCTTAGGGATGTAGCTTCTTAGGCTACTAGCACTTGCTTATCCTTTCTTTTTTTTTTTTTGAGATGGAGTCTCACTCTGTCACCAAGTCTGGAGTACAGTGACACGATCTTGATCTCGGCTCACTGCAATCTCTGCCTCCTGGGTTCAAGCAATTCTCGTGCCTCAACTTCCTGAGTAGCTACGACCACAGGTGCATGCCACCAGGCTCTGCTAAGTTTTGTACTTTTAGTTGAGATGTGGTTAAACCATGTGGGCCAGCCTGGTCTCCAACTCTTGACCTCAAGTGATCCGCCAGCTTTGGCCTCCCAAAGTTGTGGGATTACAGGCATGAGTCACTGTACCTGGCCTATCACATCTTAATTTATCCAGATGGAATTGTTCTTTTGTTTGTTTCACTCGGTATACAGTATGTGCACCACCATGTGTATGTATCCTAAAAATTGAGCAGAAACCTCCATTAAAAATATCAAATATTTCAGCTGGGTGCGGTGGCTCATGCCTGTAATCCAAGCACTTTTGGAGTCTGAGGCGGATGGATTACGAGGTCAGGATGGTGAAACCCCGTCCCTACTAAAAATACAAAAATTAGCAGGGGGCAGTAGCGGGTGCCTGTAATCCCAGCTACTTGGGAGGCTTAGGCAGGAGAATCGCTTGACCTCGGGAGGCAGAGGTTGCAGTGAGCTGAGATTGCGCTATGGCACTCTAGCCTGGGCAACAGAACAAGACTCCATCTCAAGAAAAAAAAAAAAAAATTAAATCATCCCTCACTTTTGTCAACACCTTGGTAAACATGAATTCAGGGTGAACCTGAGTCCAAGAGAAGAGCCGATTTCCCTACTTCTCTGAGTGGTTGTTTCTCTAATGTCAATCATCAATATGATTAATAATATGTATTTTAAAATTGAGCTCTGATTTTGCATGGCAGTTTTTAGAAATTATGTGATTAAGCCTGTGGTCATTACTGATAGTTATTTAATTAGTTATTCCTTCTCTTTGAAGAAACTTGTTTTTTTTTTTTTTCTTGGAACTTGGAAATAACAAATTAGTATCAAATATGTACCTGAGGTGTTGAGAACATGCTTGCTAAGTCCATGAATGAATAAATAGAAGGCTCCTGGGAACATATTTTGTGTTTGACAAATAGGCATAGACCTCTTTTCTGCCCTTGGGTAACTAAGCACCTAATGTGACAGATTTAATTTTTTAAATTTTTTCCTGCTTGTAATAATCAGAGAAAAACAGCATGGAAGGAATCTACGTAAACCACATCTAGCAGTACACTATTTTCCACTCTCATTCTCAGTGGCCTGCCTTCCCCAGTGCTCTTTTGTAATTTAACTACCCAAATTTATGCACAAAAAAGTCTATAAGTAGTCAACACTTCTATGTTGCCCAGAAACTGTGCAGGATACTGTTTGTCTGAACAAACCTATAAGAAACATTTTAAGGGAACTCTACATCCAAGATACTGTTCTCAGCATAGGTGGTTGCCTATAGGCCTGTTTTAAATTTTCTTCCTTTGAAATACCGTGGTAGATACCCACTTGTTGTTATGTTCCTATGCACATAGAAGTACTTGAGAAATTGAGGTATTTCTCAAGTGTGAGACTGTGAGTAAAATGCCCAGTTACTTATGATCTGTGGCCACTTGGCATCAGCTGAGATCAGACATCCTGAGGTGGCCTTGTGGGGCCTGTGTGCAGGAGTGGGGAGAGGGTGAAGCTGGGCAGCACTCTTTTGTCCTGTGGTCCTAGTGTATGAGTGATCAAGGAAGAAATGGAATAGCCTGAATCATGTGGGTATGGGCTAATCCATGACTGGAGCAAAAAGTCAAAGAGGGAACCCACGATTTGATGTAGCACCCCAAAAGTTCAACAAGGCTATATGTACCTGTGAAGAAATCAGAGGGGACAAGAGCTCCATGTTTTGCATACAGAAAAAGTGGAGAAGTGGGTGGAGGAAGCAGACCTTCGACTGAGGAAGAGCTGTATACCCGAAAAGTCCCCTCTCACCTACTGCTGACACAGCACCTCCTTGCCAGCACCTTTACAAACCCTCTCTGGACATGTTTTAAAGTGATATTGAATAAACTGGCATTACTGAGTTGATGTATGTTTAATCAAATAGCTTAACATTAATAAACTCGTTTCTATTCCCACGGTGCTTATTGAATGAAAGATACCTAGCATTTGTCTTGCTGGTGTGTTTTGTTCTTGCTTGTATAGTGACTTTGGGTTTTGAGTTGTAGGCACTCTCCTTGGATGCTGCACATGGTCAGAAATCAACCCTGCTTCTGGCTTTATCAGTGAATCTGTTAGAAGCCTTTTCTAAGCCCTGCGTCCCCAACCTTACCAACTTGCCTTTTCACTGGGTCCCCGTAACACTCTGCTTATCCTCATCATAATCTGAATATGTTATATTAAAGTCATTTGTTTACTTATTTATTTCCTACACTGGACTGAGTTCTTTGAAAGTAGAAATGATGTTACTGTATCCTCTAGTTTCAAGCACAGGGTATGGCAGCAATTAGTGCTTCATAAATGTTTGCTGACATTAAATTGGGTCTAAGTATAAATGGGGGAATCTTAAAAATCTAGGAATTTTGTTTAGTTTTGAGTGATCAAAATTTTTCTCCTATCAGGTATCTCTCCAGCCAAGGAAGTAACATCAGATGACATTGATATTTTTATGAGTTTGAACCCAAGGAGACTAGACTTCCCATAAAGTATGTCAACATTTGCAGAAGTACTGCTAACTCTTTCTTTCTTTTAAGACATTGCTATACCTGAAATCTGTAGGAAATTAATACATTCTGAGGGAATTGTCCCCCTGAAGTATCCCTTAAAGTATAGGTTAATGAATACAAAGGGTAGCTTTTACTTTATTCACCTCCCTTGCTGTATCATACAACTGTATATTTCTTTTTCTTCTATTTTTTTTTTTGACAGAGTCTGGCTCTTGCCCAGACTGGAGTGCAGTGGTGCAATCTTGGTTCAGTGCAACCTCCATGTCTTGTGTTCAAGTGATCCTCCCACCTCAGCCTCCTGAGTAGCTGGGACTACAGGTGCATGCCATCACGGCCAGCTAATTTTTGTGTATTTTCTTTTTTTGAGATGGGGTTTCACCATGCTATTTGCTGGTTTCAAACTTCTGAGCTCAGGTGATCCACCTGCCTTGAACTTCCAAAGTGCTGGGGTTGCAGGTGTGTGCCTGGCCTTAAATTTCTTGATATATGTTTATTTGTAATTGTAATGATTCCCCCCCAATATTATGTGAAGAGTGTTCTGATGACATATTAGTTTGCTAGGGTTGTCATAACAAAGTACCATAAATGAGGTGGCTTAGACAACAGAAATTTATTTATTTATTTATTTATTTATTTATTTATTTATTTATTTTTGAGACGGAGTCTCGCTGTGTCGCCCAGTCTGGAGTGCAGTGGCCGGATCTCCGCTCACTGCAAGCTCCGCCTCCCGGGTTCTCGCCATTCTCCTGCCTCAGCCTCCCGAGTAGCTGGGACTACAGGCATCCACCACCTCGCCTGGCTAGTTTTTTGTATTTTTTAGTAGAGACGGGGTTTCACCGTGTTAACCAGGATGGTCTCGATCTCCTGACCTCGTGATCCGCCCATCTCGGCCTCCCAAAGTGCTGGGATTACAGGCTTGAGCCACCGCGCCCGGCCAACAACAGAAATTTATTATCCTCACAGTTCTGGAGGCTATAAATTCAAAATCAAGGTATTGGAGGGTTGGTTTGTTCTGAGGACTGTGATGAAAAACCTGTCATGGGCCTCTGTTTTTGGCTTGTAGATGGTTATTTCTCCCTGTGATTCTTCACGTTGTCTTACCTCTCTCTCTGTGGATCTTTGAGCCCAAACTTCCCCCTTTTGTAAGGATACTAGTGATACTGGATTAGGGCCCACCCTAGTGACCTCACTTTAACTTGATTACCTCTGTGAAGCCCCTGTCATCAAATAAGGTCATGTTCTGAATTACTAGGGGTTAGAACTTCAATATATAAATTTTGAGAGGGCCACAATTCAACCCATACTCAGTTTAACCATAACTTACAATACGTTAAGGTAGAATCATGATGAAACTAGAGGGGAAATTGATGTCTCACAGGAGATCCTGTACTTGGAAAAAAAGTGCATGAAGTAATAGCAATTTAGATAATCTCCTTTTGAGGAAGTGATGAGTGAGCATTCAGTAAAGGAGTTCCATTGTGTTCTATGGGGGCATTTTAGAAAAAGGCACATACATGGAAAAAACCTGTAGGGGTAGCACAAGGGGATGGGAGATCCTAGTTATTTAAGGAGATATGGCCACTCAGGAGCCTTCAGTTCAGTCCTAGGCATACTCCTCACTTTCATTTGGGACTCCACCCATTCCTCAACTTCATATCATTTGATTGACGCTGCATAATTTCCTCAATCCCAAACTTAAGGTATGACATGTGGCCAACGCTAAGCCAGTTGTGTTCTCTTTCTCTGAACACCAAGTGAAGTGACTTGTGGACAAAATAGTGACAATGGTTGATGGTCATTTATTTATTCCAGTAGCAGCAGCCTGAAAAGAAGGTCAAGTAACTCCGGTGGCCTTCGATTCTGCCTTGTTTTGGTTCTGAGTTTGGTTCTCCAGCCTGCCTGTAGATTCTGTGTACTATCTGACATCTTCATAACAAACCCCACCCCACGTTTTTTTTTTTTTTTAAGATGGAGTTTAGTTCTTGTCACCCAGACTGGAGTGCAATGGCGCTTTCTTGGCTCACTACAGCCTCTGCCTCCCTAGTTCAAGTGATTCTCCCTCCTCAGCCTCCTGAGTAGCTGGGATTACAGGCACACACCACCACGCCCAGCTAATTTCTGTATTTTTAGTAGAGATGGGGTTTTGCTATGTTGGCCAGGCTGGTCTCAAACTCCTGACCTTAGGGGATCCACCCACCTCAGGCTCCCAAAGTGTTGGGATTACAGGCGTAAGTCACCGTGCCCAGTCAACAAAACCCCTTTTGCTTAGCCAGGGCTGATTCCTGATGCTTTGGGTGGAAAAAATCTTAATTGCTATAGTGTTTTCTGAGGAATAATACTTGGTCTCTTCCATAGTTATAGACGTTGTCTATACATGTTTATGAGCCTTGAGATAAAAATGAATAGTAACAAATAGATTCCCCAAATAGGCCCTTTTAAGATTTCTTTTGGAAAGTATATATATACACACACACACACACACACACACACACGCACACATGCATACATATGTATATATATGTATGCAGACATATGCTGTATAAAGATATATTATGTAATATATAAATACATGTTAAATATATTTTATATGTAATGTATTATAAATATTTAAATATATAATACAGTCTTTTTCTTTTTTTAATCTTAATTTAAAGCAAACCTATTTGGATGAGAATTGTTTTGTAGAAAATAATGAAAAATATTTTTCTACAAATTGTTTTGTAGAAAAATAATGAAGAAAAATTTGCCATTCTAGCAAATAACACAGAAAACCACACATATCTGTTTCCAGTTTTCTCCACCCTTTCTCACACACACACACACACACACACACACACACACACACAGAGGTTCATTATCAAGTTATAGTGATTGGTAAGTTAAAGACTCAGTTTAATGCTTTGGTTAGAAATAGAATTGCAAACATAACCTTTATTTTGTGACTCTACCAAAGAATAATTGTGTCTATGTGCAAATTAGGATCAACAATGGAGTTTTGTTCAGAGTCCTGTTGAGATCCATATTGACTAGTCAGCCTAAGTTAGAAACTGTGATGCAGGTATCTGTCAAGTGCTTAACAACAAATCAAACATGTACTGAATGTTTATTATGCTCAAGGCACTGAGCTTATCTGCAATGATATAAGGGCAAATAAGAACTGGGCTTAGGCTTTAAGGAGTTCATGAAATGCAAAAACATATGAAATCTGAACATATTTGTGGAATTACCAACATATTTTTATTGACGCTGAAGCACTAGTACCATCAATAAAGTTAAGAGTTTTTACCTTGACTCAGACTGACAGGTCTGAAGCATAGACTCCAAGAACAATTTCTTGGGCTACTAACTTTTGTTGCTCTGAATATTAATTGATATTTGAGTTTTAGTTGTGAGATACGTATGATATTTTATGTAAAGGCTTATGTGCAATCTTTATAGAGATCAAAGTGGGTACTTCTATCCAGGGCAACAGGCAACTATCTAGAGAATTCTCTAAATTCTCTCTTCTATTTTGCTTATTGTTTTTCAACTTATGCTTCATAAGAGAAACATAAATGCCGAATATGTTGAAAACATGCTAGATGGAAAGTCACATAAGAACTAGTTGGAAAGAGGCAAAGTAGTATAGTCAAAGTAGGCAAACCAGCCCTTCCACTTACTAGCTGATTTGGGGCCATCATCTGGCCCTGGGAGGCACAATTTTCTCCACTGTGTAACAGAAATAGTAGCAATTCCTTCTTTATCTTTCTCATTGGGCTGTGCAAGTCTCCAATAAGAAAATACTGTAATCTCTGAAGTACTACACAAATGTGAGTCATTACAGTTAAATGATGTCACAGGTTAGATTAATTATACTGGAAGATTTTCAAAGCTATTACTGTTACTCTGTAAAAGTCTGAGTAGACAAAGACAGCATTCACATTCACATAGTTTTATCTTTCAGAAGAGTGTGGGAGGGAGGTGGGACAGAGGAGCTAGAGGAGAGTCCAAGTTGAAAATATGAAATTTATAACACAATAAAATGCAGTGAACTGAACGACTTGGAACAAACTAGCTGCATTTTCTTTATCGTCTTCATGATCTGCTTGCAATGGATTTTCCAAAATTACCCCCAAAGCAAGAAAAGACACTGAATGATCCAGGTAGATTTGAAAAATAAGTTCTAAAAAAATAAGAAATGCATTAATGGCTTGTCCCTTGTAAGGAAATTAAATAAAACAATCAAAGTGTATCTTCCACTGCCTAAAATAGAGAGAATTCAACCATTTTATAATTGCGACCTTCACTGTAATCTTAGCTGATAAGTAGATTTGAGGAGAAACTAAACTAAGAGGTACTGCTCTCCTTTCCATTCCTCTGACAAGAACAGAAAGTCTGAGTCATAAAATAGAGGCCTTAGCCACTAGTTAGAATTTCAGATTTGTCATTTCTGTGGAGTCATTTTAAGAACTGATATATATTTTTAAAACCCTAGACATTTAATGCCTGATGTTTTTGAGGAATATGTGTGTGTGTGCATTTATGGATTCTTACATGGGTTGACTCTGTGTTTTTGGTGGTTCATACTCTTCAAACACTTCAGTCTGAAGCAAATTCACCCCCTGTAACATATCCTGGCCTCATTAAGAAAGGCAAAATCACTGAATAAATTATTTTTGTTTTTCTGTGTCCTGTCTCAGTGCTCAAGTTTTCTACTTAATTAGTCAGTGGCTGGATTTTATTTATCTGGCAAGGAAAAGTCAAACATCGCAAACATTTAATTAAAAGTTTATCTTAGCAGATACTTATATTTTGAATTCTAATGTACATGTGACCCTTTTGCAAACTATGGCCATCTGAGTACTTGACCTTATGTGTGAAATAGTTCAGCTTTCCTATGCATAACCACAAATTTATATTTACTTGCAGAGTCAGAGACATGCTTTTAATACATAGAAGGTCAACCAATAAAGCTGCCTGTTTATCTGTTTTTGCTATTGTCCCTCCCTTTTTTCTAGTAAAAAATTTTTCTTCATCAAAATGTTTGAGTAGGTTTAAAAAAAAAAAAAACAGAGTTACAGAGTTGCCAATTACCAATTATCTTTCCTCAGAGCATTAAAAAGCTAACACTAGTGAATAGATGCTCTCCACTTCGTATTTAGAACTTCACAAATTCTTCCCTGATAATAATGCAGTTATTTATTTAGTATAAATGATCCAATTAGCCTGTAGAAAAGGAAAAAAATGAGATAACAATAAATAACAGATTATTTGGAACTATATAAACAGTAGGTCCTGATGTACAAACTTAGGATACAAATATGTTCATATATTTTTTAAAAAAATTATTTGAATTGACCATTCTAGCCCCCATAAGACTTACTAGCAAGAATCTGGTATTTCTTCTTGTGATTCCACTCCTCCAAATAGTGTAAAAATCTCAGTTCAAAGATAGTGATGGGGATGGTGGTGTTAGGTCTGAGCTGTTGCTTCTTGCTACTACTTGATATCATAAATGAAGATTGGTCCCATGCAGTCTACACTGCTACTAGAATGGTCTGGTTGGCCTGGGTCCTTGACCAGGCCTTGGGTTGGGTCGCAGGGGAACAACACATTTTGGCTTACACTTTTATTTATTTTTATTTATTTATTTGTTTATTCATTTATTTGAGACAGAGTTTCACTCTGTTGCCTAGGCTGGAGTACAGTGGTGGGATCTCAGCTTACTGCAACTTCTGCCTGTCCTTGGGTTCAAGTGATTCTCATGCCTCAGCCTCCCGAGTAACTGAGACCACAGGTGCGTGCCACCACACCTGGCTAATTTTTGAATGTTTAGTAGAGATGAGAGTTCACCATGTTGGCCAGGCTGGTCTCGAACTCCTGACTTCAGGTGATCTGCCCACCTCAGCCTCCCAAAGTGTTGGAATTACAGGCATGAGCCACCGTGCTAGTCTTAGTTTACACTTTTGTGCTGTCAAATCCATCTACTATGTTAAGGTGCCTAGGTTGGGGGAACTTCCAGCATTAGTCACTGCTCAAACAAGCCCTCTCTCATAAACATTTAAACCCAGGTGGTAGCCTTGCATCACCTGTCCTCAAAGACCCTGCCAATTTTGTACTTTATTTTCCATGATTAGCATTTTTCATTTTGAATATTGTCCAGAGTTCAGGGACTGGGATCTTTATGCAGATTGGGCCACCTGCATCCCAAGAAAAACCTCTGCTTATCAGCATATGGGCAGATTTACTCAGCTCCTGGAAAAAAACCAAAGGCCTACGCTCTTCTCTCAGGACAATGGGTGAATACTTGCTCTACCTTTTTCCTTAACTTAAATAAACAAACAAACAAAACCCTTAACTGTTCTACCCCCAACAACTGTAATATTTGGAAGCATTTACAGCAGAAAGATAAATACACATGTACTTTGAGCAAATGGCCTTCTATTGCTCTTGTGTGTCATTTTGATCTGACCTATAATGTCAAAGCGTAACCACACAAAATAAATGGTTTAGTAAATTCAATTACTGTGGATACCCAAACTGTATAATGAATAATATTTCAGATACATTTGCTAGAAAATTGCTTTAGTGCTTTTTTCCATTTGGTCATCTGAAATATCTGACCTTTATCCCAATACTTTGTCCAAAGAGGAGCTATTGTAACATTGGAAGACCAGAGAATTCAAAGTGGAGGGATTAAAAAACCTCTTTTTGCGTGGGTGTGGTGGCTCACGCCTGTAATTCCAGCATTTTGGGAGGCCAAGGCGGGCATATCACTTGAGGCCAGGAGTTTGAGACCAGCCTGGCCATCATGGAAAAACCCCATCTCTACTAAAAATACCAGGAAAAAAAAAAAAAAAAAAAAAAAAAAAAAGCCGGGCCTGTAATCTCAGCTACTCAGGAGGCTGAGACATGAAAATTGCTTGAACTCAGGAGGAGGAGGCTACCATGAGCCGAGATCATGCCATTGCACTCCAGCCTGGGTGACAGAGCAAGACACTGTCTCAAAAACAAAAACAAAACAAAACCCAAAAACCCAAACACCAAAAAACAAAACCCATAAATAAATAAATAAATAAATAAATAAATAAATAAATAACAAACTTCTTTCTAATTTGGGTAACTGCATATACTCTACTATATTCACTCTATTGACATAAAAATTCAGCAAGCTATATTTATCTTCAATGAAATCTCATTGACATAACCAGGATTAAAATTAGCCCTTGAATTTAAAATCTCAGTTTGTAGAGTAGGTTACATCACAGTTAATAGTTACATGTGGCACAGTGGCAGAAGGAAAATTGCTCAAACCAGAGCCATTCATCAAAAGAAGGAGGTTCCTGTAACAACCACATCAATAAAATTTGCCAATGTTAAAAGAAGAAGAGAATTATGTTTCACTAGATAGAGAAAACCAAAGGCATGTGGTTTCATGACTTTCTCGCCATTTAATTTCACAGTGAATGTCTAATTCAAATTCTGGACCTTTGATGGGAATAATCTTTAGCAAAGCTACAAATGCTAATAATTAACATATTTCTTACAATGGTAATTGCTGTTGTGAAGGAAATCACCTCTGATTCAAGGCTGAATTTTGGATAGTTTGGTGGCATAGAGTTAGGTGGCATAGAGTTAGATGATCCTCTACTTCCCTAGGAGTCTATCTTTGTAATTACTGATCTTAAGAGGATATTGAGAAACTTCCTGAAAGAAAAAATGAACAACTTAAGGGTAGTTCACAACTGGGGTTCAGATGTACACAGGTATGTCTGGTGGATTCGGGGCTGGGGTGTGTATGTTTTGGAGGCAGGAGCACAAGCTGACCAATTTCATGAAGTCTTGGAGGGAGTACCTGATAACAGAATTCACCACGAGGACAACGTGCTGCTGGACAAGTCAGACTCCAGTATAGGCCAAAGGACAGAGGGTCTGTGAGTGAAAAAAATATTAAAGTGTGGCAGCTAATACCTGAAATTAGCCTTGATAAATTCACCCTGTATGTCACTCCAAGGAGAAAGAAAAAAACGTGTTTTTCACTGCCTTTGTAATCCTACATCCCAGGCCCCTGATTTTTTTTTTTTTTCCATTCTTCTCACTGCTGTCCACCATTTCTGAGAATCCCCAAGGACAGCATAACACACAGAGCAGATTCTTTCACTTGTCTCTCTCTGTGAACATTATTAGCTGGAAACAATCTTGGGAGGGCAAAAACCAACCAAACAAACAGAAACAAACAAAATAAAAGACAAAAGCGAGGTAGGAACATGGTCTGCATAGTTCTGGCACTGTTCACAGCAGCACCAATGTAGGTGTCAGTGTTTGATGACCAGGAATGATTTGTAAGACATTCCTTAGTGATTCTGCCATACTGGGCAACTCAGGGGAGAAAGGATCTGAAAGGATCTGGAATCCTTCAAGAGCAAGTCCAAATTTATTTTTATTTTATTTTTTATTTTTTTTTAAGATGGCGTCTTGCTCTGTAGCCCAGGCTGAAGCACAGTGGCACAATCTCAGCTCACTGCAACCTCTGCCTCCCAGGTTCAAGCAATTCTCTTGCCTCAGCCTCTCAAGTAGCTGGGACCACAGGTGCACACCGCCATGCCCGGCTAATTTTTTTTTTTTTTTTTTTTTTTTAGTAGAGATGGGGTTTCAGCATCTCTCAAACTCCTGACATCAGGTAATCTGCCTGCCTCCGCTTCCCAAAGTGCTGGGATTATAGGTGTGAGACACTGTGCCCAGCCACAAGTCCAAATTTAACTGACAATTTGACATTATTTGTATCCACAAACTAATGAAGTTACTAGACATTTGGGTGAATATTCATTATCATTTTATTGGTAGTTTTGTGATAACCTTTGTGGGACAGATCTTGATTCATGATTGAAACAGAACTTTAGCTCACTCTTCCATTCCAAGTTATGTAATAATAGTTGTATTCAAACATACACGCACACACGTACTTAATAATTTTAAAATTTTGGACAGCTTTACTTCTTTAGAAGTGAGCTGACTGGGCGCGATGGCTCACACCTGTAATCCCAGCACTTTGGGAGGCTAAGGTGGATGGCTAAGGTGGATGGATCATTTGAGGTCAGGAGTTTGAGACCAGTGTGGCCAACATGGTGAAACCTCGTCTCTACTAAAAATACAAAAATTAGCTGGGCATGGTGGCAGGCACCTGTAATCCCAGCTACTCAGGAGGCTGAGGCACGAGAATCGCTTGAACCTGGGAGGTGGAGGTTGCAGTGAGCCAAGATCATGCCACTGCACTCCAGACTGAGCAATAGAGTGAGACGGTCTCAAAAAAAAAAAAAAAAAAAAAAGAAGTCAGCTTAACTGTTTCCACAGATTGTGTTCTTTTGCTAGCTATTATAATGCTGTACAATGAAGCCAGTTGAATATACCCATTAGAAAAGCAAAAAGTTTTGATATGAGAGAAGGTGGAACAGAGGGAAAATATATATAGATATTGTAGGGAGATAAAAATAAAAATGATAACTATTGAAATACACAGATTCTTTTCTTTTTTTTTTTTTTTTGAGACGGTGTCTCACTCTGTCACCCAGGCTGGAGTGCGGTGGTGAGATCTTGGCTCACTGCAACCTCCGCATCCCAAGTTCAAGCGATTCTCCTGCTTCTGCCTCCTGAGTAGCTGGGATTATAGGGGCCCGCCACCATGCCTGGCTAATTTTTGTATTTTTAGTAGAAACTGGGTTTCACCATGTTGGTCAGGCTGGTCTCGAACTCCTGACCTTGTGATCTGCCCGCCTCAGCCTCCCAAAGGGCTGGGATTACAGGCATGAGTCACCACACCCGGCCGAGATGATTTTCAAATGTACGTTTTATGTCTACATAAGATTCAACATCAATACAAAACTTAAGTTTTATCAAACCTCTATGACATGTCTGAAACTGTGCTAGAACCTGAGATGCAAAGATAACTAAGTCACAGATTCTGGCATGATGAATTGTCCAACTTAAAAGGGAATTAAGTGGGTAATAAGTGTAATAAATAATGTAAAAGGAATACTGTCTGACACAGAGGAAAGAGTGTAGCAGCTTTTGGGAAAGTGGTTCGAGATGGCTTCACAGAAGACTCTCTTAGCCTTGGTTTTGAGGGTGGAATAGGTAAAGAAGGTTGTTTCAGTTAGGAAAAACTGCATGTAAAAAAGGAAGCATAAACCAGATTTTTACTCTCTGGATGAAAATCCTTGCAATTTTCCCCATGGTCTATTTGGAAAACCACTACATACTAGAAAGCTAGTATGAGAAAAATTCAGGGAGTATTTTGGAGGGTGCTAGGGAATGAAGTTGGAGAGATGAATTCCATTCAGGTCATTGAGATCTATGGTAAGGGACTGGATTTTATAATGTGGGCGATGAGAAACCATTGAGGTGTTTTAAGTAAAGAGCAATATATTTAGTCATGAGCTGAAAAAGAAATAGCACTACCAGGCATCCATACAAATGACCTTCTTTCCTACCTCTGTCCCACTTGTCTGTAGAACCCTTTCTCATATGCACATTTGCACGGTGCATAATCATCTTTTCTAAAATTCGTGCTCATCTTAGCCCTTTGATGTTATAGGTATTGATTGTTGAATAATAGATTTCATTTCAGGAGTCCATTCTTTCATGAGGTTGTTATGATTTTTGCCAAGATAAAAATGTTTTCAAGTTGAGAAACAGTGTATGGGTTCTCTATTTTTTTATTATTATTATTATTATTTGAGATGGAGTTCTGCTCTGTCACTTAGGCTGGAGTGCAGTGGCGCAACTTCAGCTCACTGCAACCTCTGCATCCTGGGTTCAAGCGATTCTCCCGCCTCTGCCTCCTGAGTAGCTGGGATTAAAGATGCGCACCACCACGCCTGGCTAATTTTTGTATTTCTAGTAGAAACGGGGTTTCATCGTGTTGGCCAGGCTGGTCTCAAACTCCTGACTCCAAGTGATCTGCCTCCCAAAATGCTGGGATTATAGGTGTGAGTCACCAAGCCTGGTCTAGGTTCTCTATTGTTAAGATCATTTTATTAAGTATCATTGTGGAAAATGGCTTGTCAGTAGAATCAGGTGCATTAGTATTTATGTTGATAGAATGTGATCTCTTAAACTTTCATACATAGTGAAGACTATTTAAAGGAGAGAGTTTTACAGTTTTGCACTGCAGGAAGAAGATTCTAGGTTCGAATGAGTTAACTGTGACATGCGGGAATCCATAGCCCATTTTGGTTTTTCCCATATTTTTAAACATGCTAAATTCAGAAAACAATGTTAAAGACTGTTTTTGAAGAAGACATAGCTTGCTTTAAATTTAAAACACTAAATAGCAGAAATAAATGGGTACTTGAAGTAAATTAGCCTAGAATCACAAATTCTTACCCTAATTCAAAATGTTTCCGATTTAGAGAGAAATAAGCATATGAAATGAGTTTTCATGGACTACCGTTTTTATACTGACTACAGTTTGAATAGTTATTTAGGAATTTCTGCCAATATTGTGAACAAATTAAGACTTCAAAATATCTGCTGTGCAGTGCCTACATATAGTGTGCATTCAATAAACATTTGTTGAATTATGACAGTTTTCACTGTAATAAATTGGTTTCTTAAGCTGGATCCTTTTATTTAACACTCATAATTGTCACATGACCTTTGGAACTTTGGGATGATGGGGGAGTAGTGTGGAGAGTTAATGTTTACTATTGTAAAGAAGAAATCCATATTTTCTTAACAAACTTTTCACAAATGCTGTTCATGTCCATAATTAGACCCCCTTAGTGCTTCTAGATCTCATTTGATCTCACATTTAGTTCCACAGACATTTCCCTACCACCTACGACACTGGTTTTATTGTTCTGATGTGTGGGTTTCAGTTGTTTAATATGTGTGTCCAGAGTCTTCCATTATTTTAGGGCAGAGCTCACGTTTTTCTTATCCTCCTCCTTCCTTTTATCATTTTGTCTCTGTACCGTCTTTTAACAGATCATAGGATATGGAATTCCAATTCCATATCAGCAAATTGCAAGTCACTTTTATTGAGAACACTTAGAAAAAAAGAAGTAACTGGGAGTTAGGAAAAGGGACGTAAGGAAAGGTGAATGGTGGCCCAGCTTGGTGCCTAAGGGCTCTGGCCAGGGTGTCAAGAGTGGGTTCCAATCCTCCCCTGATCACTCATTAACTGTGTGACCTCGGGCAAGGTACTAAACTTATACAAACCTCCATTTCCTCATCCATAAAACGAGGATGACACTAACAACTATCGCATAAGGTGGTTTCAAAATAGGCTGGGTGCAGTGGTTCATGCCTGTAATTCCAGCACTCTGGGAGGCTGAGGCAGGCAGATCACAAGGTCAGGTGTTCGAGACCAGCCTGACCAACATGGTGAAACCCCGTCTCTACTAAAAATACAAAAATTAGCTGGGTGTGGTGGTGTGTGCCTATAATCCCAGCTACTCAGGAGGCAGAGGCAGGAGAATCGCTTGAACCTGGGAGGCGGAGGTTGCAGTGAGCTGAGATCATGCCACTGCACCCCAGCCTGGGTGACAGAGCGAGACTCTGTCTCTAAATAAATAAATACATGGAATAATACTTACAAAACCTAGCACGTAGTTATCACCAGATAGATGTCATGATTGGTATATAAATATGAATAAGTGAGAAGGTTTTTCCAGTAAAACATTGGGAGAGGTAAAGAGAGCTGAGGAAGCAACTACTGCTTTGGTATTACATTCTTTTCTTTATTAGAATGAGAACTCCAATGTGCTTCGGATGTCCTTTAGCCAGAATAACTTCTGGAAAGAGCCCAAGATATATTAACAAGTGTACTACAGAAAAGGTTTGAAAAGTAGCCCCTCAGTTGTGCAAAGTAGGCCAGCATTCCAGAGAGCCTTTTGTACATTCACTTTTAAATTTCTGTGTCCCTAAAACCATGGTGTAAACTGAAATAACAGGACTTAGAGCTCTAAGTTATAAAAATCAGAAAGGACCAGACACATTTAAACAATGCCTCAGCATGCAAGCCATTTGTGATAAAGCAAATTAATTTCTAATTTTCTTATTGTAACTTAGGGGAAGTGATCTTTTGAAAAATTCATATTAAGCAAGGGATGAAAACAGGAAATGGATTTTGCAGTCTTCAGTCTTAATTTAAGATGCCAAATGGCACTGACAATTGCATGTGTTGCCTTTGTTTTAGTGATGGTAAAAATAAAAAACTGGCTGGGTGCGGTTGCTCATGCCTGTAATCCCAGCACTTTGGGAGGCTGAGGTGGGTGGATCACTTGAGGTTAGGAGTTCAAGACCAGCCTGGCCAGCATGGTGAAACCCTGTCTCTACTAAAAACACAAACATTAGCCAGGCGGTAGTGGCATACGCTTGTAATCCCAGCTACTCGTGAGACTGAGGCAGGAGAATCACTTGAACTCAGGAGGCGGAGGTTGTGGTGAGCTGAGATCACACCACTGCACTCCAGTCTGGGTGACGGAGTGAGACCCTGTCCCCCAAAAAATAAAAAAAAAATTAAAATTAAAAATTAAAAAAACAATTGGGAGTCCGAGGCGGGCGGATCACCTGAGGTCAGGAGTTGAAGACCAGCCTGGCCAACATGGTGAAACCTCGTCTCTATTAGCCAGGCATGATGGCAGGTGCCTGTAATCCCAGCTACTCAGGAGGCTGGGGCAGGAGAATCGCTTGAACCTGAGAGGCAAAGGCTGCAGTGACCCACGACAGTGCCACTGCATTCTAGCTTGGGTGACAGAGTGAGACTCTGGCTCAAAAAATAAAAATAAAATAAAAATAAAAATTAAAAACAAACGAAAACCAAAACCAACCAAATAACAATAACAAAAGGCAAAAATAAAAATGCCTGTGAGAGATTTCTTACAGTCACTCATGATTAGTTTATGCTCCCAGAAGAGATATTTCTTCAATCAAGTCCCAGTTTCCTCCTCTTTTATTGCATTGTTTTGTGAAGAAAGCTTAAAGAAATTAATTGTTGTCCTTGGATGTGAGGGAGGACTATACTATGCTTTCTCTAGAAGGCACTACTGTGTGTTTGAGTCATTTCTCAAATAATTAGTAGGTGTGAGTGGCTCCGCCAATAGATATGCCACATTTATTTTCAATGATCAGTTGAAAAACACACCTATAAGCTTATAATCGCTGACATTAACAAACAACAGGTATGAAGATGCTGTTCACAAAAAGTGCATGTAGTTCCATGTGTTTTATTTAATCTGTTTGAAATGAAGTTTGGCGTATCTATAGCATACAGCATGAAACATGTCATTTTGAATTTAACATTGTGCATAATGTATTCATAAGAATTATATTTATTTTTTAGCATTTATCTTCAAATCAAAGGTTAAAAGTTTCAAGATGCACAAAAGTGGTTAACCTTCTGTGAGAACTCTGAGAAATCACTGAAGACGTGAAAATGACAGGCTGGAGGAAGAAGTAAAGAACCTAGAAGGCCAAAATGGAATTCTAAGATGATATGGATCTTCATAGAAAAGAGAAAGGATTGATTGAAAAAATGAAAGGAAAAAAAAAAAGGAATTATTAAACGGAAGCATTAGTTCAAGTAACGCCAAAACAATCAGCAAAGTAGATGTTAACAGCATTTCAAGTACATGTTACGAGTATGAGAAGTGCAATTCTAAATATTAGGCCCTTATGTTTTAATCTATCAGCAAATACAGTATTTTGTTTCTAATTTAACAGATTTTTAAGAATGTTATGTTAGTTGTGACATATTTCCCATAAATAATCATGTTTCAGAAGGACACTGGGTACAATAAAGTGGGTCTGACAATTAACTTACCTTTGAAACCTGAGCCCTTCGTTAGTTAATAGACTGGAACATGATTCTCCTCTCCTGCTTGGAGAATCCACAAGTTGTGTTTCCTTTAGGAACACTGGAAATTCTTTTAGCCAAATGAAGAGTGTGCATTTCTTCCGCCAGGAGTTACCAGGCTGATAATCCTGATGCAGCGGTTCTCAAAGTGTCCTCAGAAGACCCGCAGTAGCACCAGCAGCACCAAAGGACTTGTTGCAAACACCAGTTTTCTAGGCCGGGCACAGTGGCTCATGCCTGTAATCCCAGCACTTTGGGAGGCCGAACTCCTGAGGTCAGGAGTTTGAGACCAGCCTGGCCAACATGGCAAAAACACGCCTCTACTAAAAATACAAAAATTAGCCGGGTGTAGTGGCAGGCACCTGAAATCACAGTTAGTTGGGAGGCTGAGGCAGGAGAATTGCTTGGGAGGCAGAGGTTGCAGTGAGCCAAGATTATACCATTGCACTCCAGCCTGGGTGACAAGAGCAAAAACTCTGATTAAAAAAAAAAAAAAAAAAAAGGCTAGGCGCACAGTGGCTCACGCCTATAACCCCAGCACTTTGGGAGGTTGAGGTGGGCGGACACTTGAGGTCTGGAGTTCAAGACCTGCCAACATGGTGAAACCCCGTCTCTACAAAAACATGATGGCGCGCGCCTGTAATCCCATCTACTCAGAGGCTGAGGCGGGAGAACCGCTTGAACCCGGAAGGCGGAGGTTGCAGTGAGCTGAAATCGCGTCATTGCGCTCCAGCCTGGGTGACGTCACGAAGAAAAAAGAAACACCAGTTTTCTGATTCCACTGAAGACCTACTGCCTCAGAAACCGTGAGGGCAGAACCCAGCAATTTGTGCTTTCACAAACCCTCCAGGAGTTGCTGCAATTTAAGAATCACTGCCCCAAAAAGTGGCCCTCATAACGAGATATCAGGTAAGGAAAGACGACATTATTACCTATGTGTAGTGTGTTAACACTCTTTATGAAACATGCGTGAAGACCTAAATCAAAGACTTTCTCCATGAGATATTCCCTAATCACATTAGTGAAGTAAAACTATATTTCCTCTACTTTTCTACTGCTACAGAAATCTCCCCCGGTTAGGATAACCCCAGTTTCCTATTTATCTTTGTTTTTCCTGCAGTGCACAGCATGTCGCCCAGTAATTGATATGTTTAAATGTTAAAATTAAATGGAGTGAATTCCTAAAATAAACAAATGTGGGACAATTTATTGCACTCTGTTCAAATTCCCATTTTGAGGTGGAATTCAAACAAACATGACAGTAAAGGCGGACAGTGAGCACAGGGACAAGAGAAAAGGAGAAAGGGAAGAAATACAGAGAACTAGATAGGAGGAAGTGTCAGACTGATGGGCGTAAGCCACCTCTGCCTCTGGATATTGGTTTTCCTTTGAATTGTGGTATGTGCTCATATTGCTTATTAGTCATATCATAGAGCTGTCGGAAGATTCTTTTCAATTAAAATTTCAAATGTAATATTAAAATTGTTTGGATTCCTTCCTACTGAGCACAGGACACTGTCTGTGGAGCTGGTGGAACAGGACTGAATAGGGCCCTACTTTAAAGGAACTCAGCCTAGTGCAGTTTCTCAACCTCAGCACTATTGGCCTTTGGGGCCCGATAATCCTTTTGTGTGAGGGGCTGTCCTGTGCACTGTAGGATGTTTAGCAGCATCCTTGGCTTCTACTCAGTAGATGCCAGAATCAACCCCCTCCCCAAGAAGTGATAATTAAAAATGTCTCCAGACTTAGCCAAATGTCCCCTGAGGAGCAAAATTGTCTCCAGTTGAAAACCACTGGGTTAGCAGGAGAAACAGATAAAAAGATAGAAGTTTTCCATACACGATGATAATGCCATGATGCCATAGGGCTGGCAGGAGTGAAGGGAAGAGCTTCTCACAAAGACTCGGGTGGATGCAGGGAGGAGGAAAATTAGGACATGAGGTGGGCAGAGTTTCAATTAGCCTGTGGGGGAAATGAAGGAGAAGGGATAAAGAAGAAGAGGAGGAAGGAGGGAGGAAGAGTGATAAGTAATAGGAAATTATAGTTGACCTTGAACAACTTGGGGGTTAGGGATGCTGGCCCCTGCACAGTCAAAAATCTGAGCTTAACTTTTGACTACCTTAAAACTTTCCTAACAGCCTACTGTTGACCAGATGCTTTACCAATAACATAAACAGTCTATTAACACATATTTTGTATGTTTTATGTATTATACACTGTATTCTTACAATAAAGTAAGCTAGAGAAAAGAAAATGTTATTCAGAAAATTGTAGGCTGGGTGTGGTGGCTTGTAATCCCAGCACTTTGGGAGGCCGAGGCAGGCGGATCACGAGGTCAGGAGATCGAGACCATGGTGAAACCCCGTCTCTACTAAAAATACAAAATATTAGCTGGGCATGGTGGCGGGCGCCTGTAGTCTCAGCAACTTGGAGAGGATGAGGCAGGAGAATGGCGTGAACCCGGGAGGCGGAGCTTGCAGTGAGCCGAGATCGCACCACTGCACTTCAGCCTAGGTGACAGAGTGAGACTCCGTCTCAAAAAAAAAAAAAAAAAAAAAATTGTAAGGAAGAAAAACTATATTTACTGTTCATTAAGGGAAAGTAGATCATCATAAAGGTCTTCATCCTTGTCATCTTCACGTTAAGTAGGCTGAAGGAGGAGGGGGAGAGAGAGAAGAGATTGGCCTTGCTGTCTTAGGGGTGGCAGGGGTGGCAGGGGTGGTAGAGGTGCAGGAGGTGGAAGGGGAGGCAGAGAAAGGCAGGCACACTCGGTGTAGCTTTCACTGAAAGAAATCTGCGTATGAGTGGACCCATGCAGTTCAAACCTGACTTGTTCAGAGTCAACTGTACTTGTTCCAGGCTAAGAACAGAGAATAAAAAAATGCACAGAGGCCTGAAACAGCATATTATATTAAAAGAACTCAAAGGTGGTAAATGCTTTACTACTGAAGCATAAAGTGAGAAAGGGGAATCATGGGCTCTGAAATTGCAGCCACAAGTCTACAGAACACATTTTTCATAGCCCAAGGTCAGTCTTCTATTACCCTTTGCAGTGAGGTTATCATCATCCATTTTTCACTCGTCAGTGCTAGGGAGCCCATTAAATACTTGCCACTATACTTGGTCGCAATAGTTAATAGACTGCAGCATCTTTTATTTCTTCACCTAGCCTGAAATCAGTTGAGCTTTTGAAGAATTTTAGATATGTGGTTTTTTTCTTCACATTTAGAATGGGGCACTTAAAAAGATGCATAGTACTTGAAAATAGAGAAAGAAAATAGCATGTAGCAATTTGTGCCTTTATTCTGTCCAAACATCTCAAAAAGGAAAAAATAATTTTAAGGGTAAATATTGTTATCAATTTATCTGAGCTCTTTTGACTTCCTGTGAGCCTGAAAAAACAGGATCATGTCTTTTTAATATTTACCATAGTGCCTGATATGTAGGTGTTTGGCCAATATTTATTAGATACATGTTCACTTTTATTATTAGTACTACTAACCACATTTTAATAGAGACTAATAATACCTGATAAACTTCTCAAGGATGTGATCTCATTTGATCACTATAACAACCCGATGAGGTAAGTGAGGAATAGTTGTTAACTCGAATACATGTTATATCTTATCCTTGACCCAGTATTACCCCAGTCATGCCTTCCTCTCCCTGCAATGAAAGAAAACAGATAAACACAAAATGTTGCATCCCATATAAGCGCTCATTCTTATGGTAGATAAGTAAATGGAAAAGATAGGTATGCATTTTCAATTTTTTTAAGTCCTAGAATTATAAAACAATAAAGAAGTGAGAAGAGAGAGAAATCTTAAGGGACCAACCTCTTGATTTTACAGGTGAAAAAACTGAGGCCACATAGCCATATAGTGCAGAGCCAGGATTATAAACCAGACGTTTGGACTCCTATGTGGTGGTGGACCTGAGGATATAACTAATTAGCGTCCTTACCGGAAAATTCCATGTATCTCTAAGGAGCAGATCACCACACACGTGCACAGCCCAAGCCTAGATTGTGGAGGTTTTTCGGGTAGACTTTGTCTTCAGTAGATAGATACGGTCCAGAAGAAGGCCAGCTTCAAGTATGTAAGAAAGGGCATATTCAAAACAAATACATGGCCGGGCACGGTGGCTCATGCCTGTAATCCCAGCACTTTGGGAGGCCGAGGCAGGTGGATCACGAGGTCAGGAGATCGAGACCATCCTGGCTAGCATGGTGAAACCCATCTCTACTAAAAAGTACAAACAAAAAAAAAAATTAGAAGGGTGTGGTGGCAGGCGCCTATAGTCCCAGCTACTTGGGAGGCTGAGGCAGGAGAATGGCGTGAACCCAGGACGCGGAGTTTGCAGTGAGCCGAGATAGCGCCACTGCACTCCAGCCTGGGCGACGGAGCGAGACTCCGTCTCAAAAAAAAACAAAACAAAAAACAAATCCATGTATGCCTATTCTTTTAAACCAGTACTTAACAATAGTATCCAGGTGTCCGAATATAATAGCTTATCTGTTTTATTTTTTCCAGAAAAGGAAACAAGGTCTTAGAGGTTACATTTTACATAGGATTTTGTTAGCCAAGTCAGCCTCTGTTTGCATCTTAAAAATGAGTCATACCTATTCCTTGTAAGTAGGACAGGAGGGCAGCTGGAATTCTCCAGCTCACTCCTTGTCACTGCTTCCTGCCTCTGTTGCTCTTTGTCCTCCACAGCACGCTTCATTGGCTAAAAAGTGAACCAGATACTTCGTTACCTCAGGGCAGTTGTAAGTACTGAGTCAGACGCCTTAGGCTTGTGTGATGGGAAGTTTAGGGCGAGACCAATGTCTTACTTTAGCAACAGTGTGAATAAGTTAATCTCTTTTGAGATTTTATTACTCAATATTCCACCCAGAAAGAAACACAGATGACACTCAGCCTATCAAAGGCCATCTGGGACTGACAAATGCAGAGCTTGTTGTTGTAGATGACAAGGATCAGTGGATGGATCATCACTGAAAGAAAGGGAAACATTTTGAACTGTTGTGTCTCTCTCCTTGCTCACATGAAAAACAAAATCCCTGGCCGGGCGCGGTGGCTCACGCCTGTAATCTCAGCACTTTGAGAGGCCTAGGTGAGCAGATCATTTGAGGTCAGAAGTTCGAGACCAGCCTGGCCAACATGACGAAACCCCATCTCTACTAAAAATACAAAAACTAGCTGGGTGTGTTGGCGGGCACCTGTAATCCCAGCTACTTGGGAGGCTGAGGCAGGAGAATTGCTTGAACCTGGGAGGTGGAGGTTGCAGTGAGCTGAGGTCGTGCCACTGCACTCCAGCCTGGACCACAGAGTGAGACTCCATCTCAACAAACAAACAAACAACAAAAAATCCTTAACCACAGACTAAGTAAGCATTATTACACAGAGTGTCATTCGCTAATCTTGCTTGTGCCTGAACTTTGAAAGCACCAAGCCCTTGCTTTGGGAGTCGGGGGTGTGGGGTGTAAGTGTGTGTGTCCTCTAGAAGGAGACAACATTGAGAACAGAAGGAGAGGATCTTGGAGATTTGTTAATTTCCTATTGCAGTTAGCCTTGTCTTGGGCTTTCACTTTGGCACTTAAAATAACATACATACTCCCTTGCACAGCTGTTATTTTTTTCTCTTCATGTGTACAACTTGAATTATCCAATGGCCTTGCTTTGAAGATATTCATCCTATCTTATTGATTCTCTCACTGTGTAGGACAATGGAGAACACAGTAAGAAAACCCTCAACGGATACTACTTACACTAAATTAACTATGAATTCAAAGTTTTAAGATGCTACTTAATCATATAAGCCTGGTTCTCCAAAACTTCATCTGCCATGGGAAAAATCAAAGCTTGTAAAATGATTAAACTTGTAAAGGAATTGAACTGTAGGATTCACTCATTTTATAATTGGTGTTTTCACCCTAAGAGCTTTGTTTTCCTCTCTGGTGCTTAAAAACAAAGTAAAACAGACAAAACAAGATTAACTAAATTAAAACTCCCGTGACTTAAAAAAAAATATCCAAGAATAATGTGCAAGCGTCTAGTTAGGCCAACAGATGTGCTTAACATGTGTGAACTGGGAACACCAATGAACATGAAGGCTGAGGAAGAGCACCACCCCCTGCTTCTTTTCCTGCTTGTGTTCTTGCAGAGGGTCAGGCTTAGAGACCACATATGGTCAGCTCAACACATGAGTCCACCAAGCAGCTCATGAGGAACTCTTCCTTCCAGAGTTGTGCACACCATGCAGTGTGGTCCACCTGCAGAAGCACAGAACAGGTGCTGCCTGGGCCAGAAGTCCATTCAGGTCATGGAATTGGTCTCAATGCCATTTAGGCATGAATCCAGGGTCCTGGGTACCAGACGCATGTTCTAGGTAGGGAGTGTTATGTACTAGGTGAGCATGGGGTTCCATTGGGCATGTTCCCTTGTCTTGTAGGATGTTAGCTCTGAGGGGCGTGGCTGCAAGAAGGCTAGCCTTGAGCTCTCTAAAAGGCAGGGCTCAGGACAAAGCTCCCAGTTGCTCAGGCCTGTGGGTAGTACTACTTAAAAATGCCCTTGAGAACGTCTTTAAAATGTAAATGTCTCGATCCTTTTGTGGTTCAAAAGCATGATGATTGGGTGTTCAGAGGCATGTGTGAGACGTGTCACCCTCTGAACCTCTTTATGACCCGGTACATTACCTCTCTGACCTGAAAAAAAAAAATGCAAATTTCTCGATTCTACCCGCCTCCCTGCACTCTGACACGATGATATAGCAGCTCTGTGGTAGGACCCAGGAATCTGCCTGTGTAATCACAGGTTGATATTCTGGTGTTTCCTGGTTTTGCTCTGCTGATTTGGGGGATGTTTACCAGCAGGAGAGCGGCCTCTTTCCTCTGCCCTCCCCCAGACCCCAGTGACTCAGGCTCCTCCTGCTCCTCCTGCTCCTCCTGTTGCTGGCCTGTCTGTTGTGGTTGCCAGCGCTACTTTGCAGACGCTGCCTGCTCCCTGCACGCCAACACAGACTCTGCTTCCCTGCTACCGCTGCTGCTGTTGTTTGTTCTGTCCCTGACTTATTGTAGGAGAACTCATTGTTCTGTTGCCACTGCTACCAAGCTGCAAACACCAGGCTCACGGTGCAAGGGGAAAGGGTTTCTCCTCTGGGTGTTCTGCCTCTATCGCCTAGGCTCTCAGGCTTGTTGTCAATGGCACTGCGAGACCCTAAACTGTGGCCTTGTGATTCCCACATCTCCATTTAGTTCTTTCTTTTGTTCTCTGAGATCTGAGAAGGAACCCATGTCTTTCAGTATTCCTGTTTTCTTTCGATACTTCCCCCCTCCCCCACTCCAGAATTTAGGGCAACCTTCTGCTATGGTCTGAATGTTTATATTCCCCTCAACTCACCAAATTCATATGTTGAAATCTTAACCCCTAAGGTGGTGGTATTAGACACTGAAGCCTCTGGGAGGTAATTAAGTTATAAGGACAAAGCCCTCATGAATGGAATTACTGCCCTTATAAAAAAAGGCCCTAGAGAGCCCGCTAGCTCCTTCCACTACGTGAGGACAGAACTTGAAGGTGCTGTCTACGAGGAACGGTCCCTCACCAGACACCAATCATCTGGCACCTTGATCCTGAACTTCCTATCCTCCAGAATTGTAAACAAATAAATTTCTCTTGTTTATAAACCATAAGTTCATGATTTTTTTTAGACGGAGTTTCGCTCTTGTTGCCCAGGCTGGAGTGCAATGGTGCTATCTTGGCTCACCACAAACTCTGCCTCCTGTGTTCAAGTGATTCTCCTGCCTCAGCTTCCCAAGTAGCTGGGATTACAGGCATGTACCACCATGCCCGGCTAATTTTGCATTTTTAGTAGAAACGGGGTTTCTGCATGTTGGTCAGGCTGGTCTCGAACTCCTGACCTCAGGTGATCCACCCACCTCGGCCTCCCAAAGTGCTGGGATTATAGACGAGAGCCACCGCCTCTGTCCAAGTTCATGGTTTTTGTAATTAGCATCCCAAATGGACTAAAACCCCCACCATCCTGAAGGTTCTGAATCTGAGGACCCAAGACTTGGCTCTCAGCCTTAATGTCCTGCTCCCACTATTTTCAGGGGGCCCAATATAAATTTCCTCAGTTTCTGAGGTAGGTGGGCTCGCAGAGTGACCTTTAGTATAATCTTTGTTACATTTACAAAATAGATTGCTTACAGGGTTAGACAAATATAGTTGGCCTTCTCTATCCCTGCCTTCCATATCCATGGATCAAAAATATTTGGAAAGAAAATGTGTCTGTATTGAACATGTATAGACTTTATTTTCTTGTATATTTCCTAAACTATATATAGTATAATAACTACACAGCATTCGTATTGTATTAAGCATTACAAGTAGTGTAGTTATGATTTAAAGTATGTGAGAGAATATGCACAGGTTGTATAGAAATACTACACCATTTTTTTTTTTTTTAATCAGAGACTGAAGCATCTTTTCAGCTATGGCTTTGGTATTCAGTGGGGGTCCGGGAACCAGTCCTCCATGAATACCAAGGGATAACTCTAATTGCTAAATCATTTCCTATTTTTGTGAACTAATAAAGGACTGTGTGAAAAACATGAAGACTGAAAATGGCCAAAAATTAAAGAATAGTATGCTTATTCAAGCCTGGTGTGGTGGCGGGCACTTGTAGTCCTAGCTACTTGGAAGGCTGAGATGGGCCTAGGAGTTTGAGGCTATAGAGGGCCATGGTTGCACCTGTGAATAGTCACTGCACACCAGCTTGGGCAATATAGCTAGACCCTGTCTCTAAAAAAGAAAAATTCTGCTGTAATAAACCTGCACGCATAAAATAATGTCTATGTATCTATGTAGTGTGTATATACATATGTGTATAGGAAATGTGTGCGTGTGTGTTTGTGTGTGTGGATACTGTATTAGTTAAGACAAAAAAAATCTGGCTTCATATGTTATAAAATAATGTCTTGAGCTATCCATTCAAGTGTGCTTTCTTGTTTCTCTGTTTTTTTTTTTTTTTTTTTTCCCTATTTCATTCAGTGGTTTTCACTGCCTTTGGGAAAAAGTGACACAGCAAAACACTTAGAAGGATCAAATGTTCTTCCTTTGAGGATGTGGTCTGCACATAAGAGAGAACATTTAGAGTCAGATTATGAGACTAAACCAGTTTCCTTCACCTGCAGCTGGATAAAAATTTCTAGAGGAAGGAGAGAATCAAGAAAGATTGAAGACTTGACTCCCTGTTAAGGGTTCTGCCCGAATTCTGAGAATAGAGAATAAAAGACACCCTCTCCCTCTCTAGTATATTTTGTCAGTGAAGGTCAGAGAGGCCCACGAAATCAGGTCTGGGGAGCAAGGTAAAACCCAGAATTTCTACATGATCATGTTAAAGTGGGAATGAAGGAATATCATTATAGTGTATCTGGGCAGGTGGGCATGAGACAGCCTGATTGAGTTTCTGAAATCCCAGGTCAGTGTGGGAGCAGCAGAATATTTTATGTGGCTGAGAGCTCCATAGTTTCTTTCTTTCTTTCTTTATTTGAGATGGAGTCTCACTCTGTTGCCCAGGCTGGAGTGTAGTGACACAATCTCTACTCACTGCAACCTCTGCCTCCCTGGTTCAAGTAATTCTCATGCCTCAGCCTCCTGAGTAGCTGGGATTACAGATATGTGCCACCACACCTGGCTAATTTTTGTATTTTTAGTAGAGATGGGATTTTACCATGTTGCCCAGGCTGGTCTCAAACTCCTGATCTCAAGTGATCCACCCGCCTCAGCCTCGCAAAGTGCTGGGATTACAGGCGTGAGCCACCAGCAGTCCCAGCTACTCAGGAGGCTGAGGCAGAAGAATCGCTTGAACCAAAGGGTGGAGGTTACAGTGAGCCAAGATTGTGCCACTGCACTCCAGCCTGGTGACAGAGCAGGACTTCATCTTAAAAAAAAAAAAAAAAAAGATCTTCTCAAGGTATTTTCTGTGCTTCTTGTTTTCTCTTTTGTATTTTTCATCTTTATGTCTTTGTGTTTCATTCTGGATAACTTTAGCGATCTGTCTCCCAGTTCACTAATTATCTTCTCAGCTATGTCTAGTATTGTAATTTATTGAATTATTAGTTTTAGGTATCAATTTTTAAGCTTTAGGATATCAAATTTGCCGCTTGTTTTCTGCCATAATTTTTTTTTTGAGATGGAGTCTCACTGTGTCGCCCAGGCTGGAGTGCAGTGCAGTGATGCGATCTCAACTCACTGCAAGCTCCGCATCCTGAGTTCACACCATTCTCCTACCTCAGCATCCTGAGTAGCTGGGACTACAGGCGCCCACCACCACGCCCAACTAATTATTATTTTTTGTATTTTTAGTAGAGATGGGGTTTCACTGTGTTAGCCAGGATGGTCTCCATCTCCTGACCTCGTGATCCACCCGCCTGGGCCTCCCAAAGTGCTGGGATTACTGGCATGAGCCACCACCTGCCTCTGTCATAATTTTTAACCATGACTTTTAGCTCCTTAAACATAGCAAGCACAGTTGTTTATATATGTATCTGATAATTCCAGCATCAGGCGCCTCTAGGGTCTACTTTCGTCTACTTCCATTTTTTTTTTTTTTTAATTTACATTAACAGTGTCTAGTCTGCATTTATGCCTGGTTACTTTTGATTGTGTGCTAGACATTGTTTTTGACAAATAATTTTTAAAACACAATGTGTACAAATCATATGAAGCCTAAACTGGTGTTTTGTTCACCAAAAAAGATTTTAAATTACTTTAGTTATGTTCGTAGGGACACTGTTAACTCAGGATGATGTTAATTCAAGTTTCAGATTTGATATTTTCCAGGTCAGCTGGACCCACTGTCCCTGCTGTATGATTTATTTCTTAAAGCAATATCAGTTCAGTTCTGCAGCTGTCTTATATACTATGGAGCTCTCAGTCACATAAAATATTCTGCTGCTCTCACACTGCCCTGTAGTTTGTAAGAGGAATAGTTTACTTCCGTATTACTCTTACATCTAGGGTGTAGCTCTTTGAGCTACCAGTCCAAAGTGAAGAATAATTTACTGAATTCCTACCTTCTCTGGCTCTAGGCACTGATTTTTGTTTTCCCTCTTGGCCACCTATCTTCAATTGGAAAATGCCCTCAATTTAAAAATGCTCCAAGTGCCAAGCTTTCCTATCTGAATTCCCATTTTTTCCTGTATCTGGCTGGCAATTCATTAGAATCCTGCTGGCCCTGTGATGCTTCTAAGATTTTCATCTTTTATTTTTATTTGTCTATTTATTTGAGATGGAGTCTCACTCTGTTGCCCAGGCTGGAGTGCAGTGGTATGATCTCAGCCCACTGTAACCTCCATCTCCTGGGGTTAAGTGATTCTCCTGCCTCAGCCCCCCAAGCAGCTGGGACTATAGGTGTCCACCAGCATGCCCAGCTAATTTTGCATTTTTAGTAGAGATGGAGTTTCACTATGTTGGCCAGGCTGATCTTGAACTCCTAACCTCAGGTGATCTGCCTGCCTTAGCCTTCCAAAGTGTTGGGTTTATAGGCATTAGCCACCACATCTAGCCTGAAGTTTTTATTAAAAATGCTTTACTGGGCTGGGCAGGATGGCTCATGCCTGTAATCCCAGCACTTTGGGAGATTGAGGTGGGTGGATCACTTGAGGTCAGGAGTTCAAGACCAGCCTGACCAACATGGTGAAATCCCGTCTCTACTGAAAATACGAAAATTAGCCTGGTATGGTGGTGTATGCCTGTAATCCCAGCTACTCAGGAGGCTGAGGCAGGATAATCGCTTGAATCTGGGGGCAGAGGTTGCAGTGAGCCGTGATCGTGCCACTGCACTCCAGCCTGGACAACAATAGCAAGACTCCGTCTCAAACACACACACACACAAAACAACAACAACAAAAAAACTTTACCAGAATTAAATTCCAGTCATCTTGAAGTCATGATCATGACGCTGTGGAAGAACCGGTGAGGTAGGATGAGACAGAATCTCAGATGCTATGCTGATTTGGGGCTGTGATGATTTTGGGCGATAGACTATGATGAGGCTTCAAAAAGAGTGCAATAGTGTATTTTAATTTCTTTGGGTAGATTCAAATTAATCTTCAGAAAGACAAAATGCAAATGTAGTCTTGTTAGAGCTTGCTGATGAGACTAAATTTTCCAAGTGTTTGAGGAATGCCTAACAAGGGAAAGGCAGAGCAAACTATTTTTAATGACCTTACGGCTCTGAATTGCTAAAAGGGAGTCAGTCCACCAGGCTCAGGCTACTTAGAGTAGAGGATCCTGTTTCAGTCACAGACTGGCTCATCTCTTAATCTGCCATAAAATGATGGCCTAGCATACATGTGGGAGCTGGGGCTAAGGGAGAAGGAGGTGCTGTGTTTTGCAGAAGAAGCTACATTCTATAGTAAGGACTGACTCTTCCCTAGCCTTGGAGGTGAAATACTTGTGAGACAGTGGCCAGGATCAGCTTAACTGCCCTCTCTTCTTGCTTTACCTATGGGAAACTGAGCCCCTTTTTGCAGAGTATATTCATCCACTGAACCCACCCACCTTATGATGCATAAAGTGATAAAGGCTTGGAGATCTGGAGGAATCCAAGGTGCGATCCCTGGCTCTAGAAGAAACTCTGGGCAGCCGGCATGATTTACTTTTCTCTGCTCCAAAGACTGGGGGATAAATTAAAGGAAAAGAGGGCATGACCCAGCCATCCACTGGTGCGAGTTGTTGCTTTAAGCAAAGACTACTGTTTCCCTTCCTGATTTTCCCCTGACCATACTCTCCCAGAGATGTCTCCCAGCAACCACCAGAGTTGTGGTTAAGTACACCTAGCCAATCCAATAAATCCATGGGAGATGCAGTCCACATAGCCTTGCATGACTTGTCATGTGAGTTACCGTTCTGGAGAGACAAACTCAGGCTGAAAACTTATTTGAGATAGCTTATGAAAACAAAGATAATTTATGGTGAGGATACAGGCACTCTCATACAATCTAAGGCAGAAAAACAGCTAAGCATCAGAACAAACTGGACCAAAGACTTAAACACTTCTACTCCTTTGTGTAATTGGTTTCATGCGCTTCTCTCTCTCCCTTCCTCTCTCTCTCTTTCTCTCTGTGGACTAGCTTTTTCTACTTTTCATATACAAATTTTAAAAATATAATTTCTAGCCAGGTGCAGTGACTCACGCTTGTAATCCCAGCACTTTGGGAGGCTGGGGTGGGTGGATTACTTGAGATCAGGATTTTAAGACCAGCCTGGCAATCATGGCAAAATCTCGTCTCTACTGCAAATACAAAAATTAGCTGGGTGTGGTGGTGCACGCCTGTAATCTCAGCTACTTGGGAGGCTGAGGCAGGAGAATCGCTTAAACCCTGGATGCAGCGGTTGCAGTGAGCTGAGATTGTGCCACTGCACTCCAGCCTGGGTAACAGAGGGAGACTTTGTCTCAAAATAAATGAATGAATAAATAAAATAATAAAAATAAATTAATTAATTAAATTTCTACAATTTCCCAACATTAAATGTCAGCAATTTGGAGAGGGACAGCTGTCTCTTGTTCTCTCTCTTTTCCAATTCTCAATTCCTGGGTCAGATGCTTTCCCTGGCTCAACTGACTATTGTTGTAGGGTAGGGCCATGAAACAGAAATATCACATTAGGATCCAACCTTTAACTATGTAGATGGACAGCAGTTCACAGAAAAAGTGGTTGGGAGGTGGAGGCAGGTGCTGAACAGATATTCTAAAAGGGCTCCACCAAAGAAAGCTATTTGTTATATTTATGAACATGCTGGAAAATTCTTTCAATTGTGTTCATGAAGAAATTATGATTGATTGGTTAAAAGCTAACACACATGTAGATTATGTAACCTCTTTTTTTTTTTTTTTTTTTTGAGATGGAGTCTCGCTCCTTGCCCAGACTGGAGTGCAGTGGGATCTTGGCACACTGCAAGCTCCGCCTTCCGGGTTTACACCATTCTCCTGGCTCAGCCTCCCAAGTAGTTGGGACTACAGGTGCCCGCCACTACGCCTGGCTAATTTTTTTGTATTTTTAGTAGAGACTGGGTTTCACTGTGTTAGCCAGGATGGTCTCGATCTCTGACCTTGTGATCTACCTGCCTCGGCCTCCCAAAGTGCTGGGATTACAGGTGTGAGTCACTGTGCACAGCCTATATAACTTCTTAAATCTATGTCTAGTATCTGAATCTACATATTATTTTGGCATATATAGACAAATCCCAGATACTTCAAAGGCTATCATTAGAAAAATGTTAATGAAAAGGTTAGTGGAATCCTTTATATTTATTACCTGTGAGAATGTCCAGTTTAACTTTCTTACTCTACTGATGAAGAAACAGAACTGAAATCAAAAGATTATAAAGCTATTTTCAAGATGCATTTAGGTTTTCATTCTAAATACTGAAAAAAGATATCCCTGCAAATAGCGGTTAAGAAATTAAGAAGTCCAAAACCCAATAATGTAGTTGGCAGCCTGTTATAAAGATTTAGAGTATTCAAAGATAAAGTGAAATAAAAAGACTACTATTAATTTTTTTATACCAGAATAGAAACAGTTTATTTTCATTATCACTACACTTACTTCAGATATATCTATTATCTAAGTTGATGCTTGCAAAGACTCCTGATTCTTACACAAAGGCAGTTGATTCATGGATCTCTTAGAGGAAAAAAAAAATAGTTGGATGTGTTACAGCTATATGAATCATGTAGGATACTGCTTAAAGCTATATTTATCATGGATGAGGGAAAGTTTTCAGGGGAAACTATTAATCTACCTAAAGTTACCCAGTTCACCTCTGTTCCAAGGGACTCATCTTTTCAGCATTTTGTTTAGCGTGTTACAAAGGTACCTCAATGTCTTCTACACTATTAGCATTGTGGGAAGAAACTCTCCCGGAGCTGGTAGAAGTCATCCTTGAAAGTCTGGATTTCTCCTGAAAACTTGTATTTCTGTCATTGTGTTAACTACCTTCTTGAATCCTTTTGATCCTGACCTCCATGTCCTCTTCCCTTGGTTGCATTTAAATTTAGCTGCATATAACCTTGCTCTTTTCCTTCTAATCCAACCTATAAACCATATGAGGGGAGGATATGTGATTTGTCAATTTTTTCCCTCACTTCCTCCTCAAGAACTTTCAGTGGCCCCATATTACCTCTGAGATTAAATTGTAGCCACTCATCCTGAGTTTTGGTGTTCCACAATCTAATGTATCTAGTTAGCTTTATGTTCCAGTCTGTTTGTGCTGCTATAAAGGAAGATTGAGGCCAGATAATTTAATAAGAAAAAAGACTGACTTGGCTCACAATTCTGCTTGCTGGAAGATTGAGCATCTGGTAAAAGCCTTAGGCTGCTTCTATTCATGGCAGAAGGGTAAGCGGAGCCTTCATGTGCAGAAAGCACAGGGCAAGGGAGGCAGCAAGGGAGGTGTGGAAAGGTGCCAGGCTCTTTTTAACAACCGCTTCTCAAGGGAACTAATACAGTGAGAACTCACTGACTCTTTCTACAGGGAGGTAATTAATCTAGTCGTGAATGATTCTCCCCCATGACCAAAATATTTTTCATTAGGCCCCACCTTCAACATTGGGATAAAATTTCAACATGAGGTTTGGAGAGGGGACAAACATCCAAACTCTAGCATTCTGCCTTTGGCACCGTAAAACTTATGTCCTTCTTACATTCGAATACAATCGTTTCTTCCTAATAGTCCCTAAAAGTCTTAATTGGTTCCAGCATAAACTCAGAAGTCCAAAGTCCAAAGTACCACCTGAGACTCAAGGCAACTTCCTTACAGCTGTGAGCCTGTAAAATAAAAAATGAGTTATATTCTTCCATGATACAATGGTTGTACAGGCATTGAGTAAATATTCCCATTTCCCTAATGGAGAAACTGGCCAAAAGAAAGTGGTAACAGGGCCCATCCAAGTTTGAAAACCAGTGGGGCAGACATTAATCTTAAAACCCCAAAATAATTTCCTTTGACTCCATATTACACATCCTGGGCATAGTGGTGTGAGGGGTGGGTCCTAAGGCCTTAGGCAGCCCCACTCTTTGGCTTTTCTGGGTGCAGCCCAATGCCTGTGCCTTTTTCAGGCTGCAGTTGTATGTTGCTGGTGGCTCTATAATTCTGGGGTCTGGAGGGTGGTAGCCCTGCTCCCATAGCGGCAATAGATACTGCCCAAGTAGAGGCTGTCTGTGGTGGATCCGCCCCTATGGCAGACTTCTGCCTGCCTGCCCAGGCTTTCCAGTAAATCCTCTGAAATCTAGGTGGAAGCTGCCAAGCCTCCAACATTTTTGCATTATGGGCACCTGCAGATTTCACACCATGAAGCCACCAAGGCTTACCACTTACACTCACCTGAGCAGTGGCTCAAGCAGTACCTGGGGCCATTTGAGCCATGTCTGGAGCCAGAGTGGTCAGGATGCAGACAGCAGCATCCTGAGGCAGCGCAGGGCAGTGGTGCCCCAGGCTTGTTCTGCAAAATTATTTTGTCCTCCTAGGCCTCTAGGCTTGTGATGGGAGGAGCAGCCTCAAAGGTTTCTGAAATGCCTTTGGGTCCTTTTTTTCCAATGTCTTGGCTATTAGAACCTAGTTCCCATTTAGTCATGCTAATATCTCTCTAGCAAGTGTTTGGCTGCATCCTTGAATTCCTCTCCTGAAAACACTCTCTCTTCCTCTACCACATGGCCAGGCTGCAAATCTTCCAAATTTTTATGCTTTACTTGGTTTTTAGTTACAATTTACAACTTTAGGTCATTCCTTTGCTGCTATATCTAATTAACAATCAGATTTACAATAAAAAGCAGTATAAACCAAAAAGTATCTGAGACAGGTCTCAATCAATGTAAGGGTTTATTTTGCCATGGTTAAGGACCATGGCCCATGACACAGCCTCAGGAGGTCCTGAGAACATGTGCCCAAGGTAGTTTTGTGTAGCTTGGTTTTTTACATTTTAGGGAGACAGAAGTTACAGACAAAAACATAAATCAATACATGCAAGGTATATATTGGTTTGGCCCAGAAAGGCAAGACATCTCCAAGTGGGGGCTTCCAGGTCATAAGTGTATTCAAAAATTTCCTGATTGGCAATTGGTTGAAAGAGTTAAGCGCTGCCTGAAGAGTTGAAGTCAGTTTGAATTAAGATAAAGAGGTTGGCTGGGTACTGTGGCTCATGCCTGTAATCCTAGCACTTTAGGAGGCTGAGGTGGGCAGACTGCTTGAGCCCAGAAGTTTGAGATCAGCCTGGGCAACATGGTGAGACCCTGTCTTTCCAAAAAATACAAAAATTAGATGGGCATGGTGGAGCACATCTGTAGTCCTTGCTACTCGGGAGGCTGGGGCAGGAGGATTACTTGAGCCCAGGAGGCAGAGGTTGCAGTAAGCTGAGATTGCACCTTTGCATTCCAGCCTGGGTGACAGAGCCAGACCCTGTCTGGAAAAAAAAATAAAAAATAAAATTGTGAAAGTAAAGGTTCTTGTCACGTGGATGAAGCCTCCAGGCAGCAGGCTTCAGAGTGAATAGATGATGAATGTCTCTTATTAGAACTTAAAAGGTGTCAGACTCTCTGGAAAAGACTTGGTAAGGGAAAGAGATTCTCTACAGAACACTAATCTCCCCCACAAGAGACAACATTGCGGGGCCTTTTCAAAATGTCAAATAAATATATTTTGGGATAAAATACTTGTACTGTATTGTATCGTATTGTATTGTATTGTATCATATTTTTGAGACAGAGCCTTGCTCTGTCATCCAGGCTGGAGTGCAGTGGCACGATCTCGGCTCACTGTGACCTCCGTCTCTCCAGCTCAAGTGATTCTCCTGCTTCAGCCTCCTGAGTAGCTGGGATTACAGGTGTCTGCCACCACGCCTGGCTAATTTTTTGTATTTTTAGTACAGGCGGGGTTTCACCATGTTGGATAGGCTGGTCTCAAACTCTTGACCTCAAGTGATCTGCCTGCCTTGGCCTCCCAAAGTGCTGGGATTACAGGCATGAACCACCACACATGGACAATAAAATACTTTTATTTCCTTTAGGTCTTGCTATGTCATGTGCTACTATAACAGAGTCGGGTTCAAAGTTGGTATCTTATTGCTACAAAGAGTCTCTTTTGTCAGTCGTATGATCTCTGTTTTAATGGCGATGCTGGTCATTCGTGTCTAAACTCCAAAGGGGGAGGGTATAATAAGGCATGTTGGATACCCTCTCATCCTGTTATGGCATGAGCTGGTTTTTCAGGTTTCTTTGGGATCTCCTTGACCAAGGGGTCCATTCCGTTGATTGAGGGGAGTTTGAATTTTAGTTTTGATTTCCAGCAGCCATGCCACCTCTTGAATGCGGTATTGCTCAGAAATTTCTTCTGCTGGCTGAGCATGGTGACTCATGTCTGTGAGAGGCAGGCGCTTTGGAAAGCTGAGGTGGGCAGATCACTTGGGCTCAGGAGTTTGAGACCAGCCTGGGCAGCATGGCAAAATTCCATCTCTACAAAAAGTACAAAAAGAAATTAGCCAGGTGTGGTGGCATGTGCTTGTACTCCCAGCTACTTGGGAGGCTGAGGTGGGAGAATGACCTGAGCCCAGGAGATAGAGGTTGCAATGAGCCGAGATCATGCCACTGCATTCCATTCTAGCCTGAGTGACAGAGCAAGACCCTGTCTCAAAAAAAAAAAAAAAAAAAAAAAAAAAAAATTCTGGCAGATATCCTAGGTCCTAGGTCCTAGGTCATCACTCCATCACTCTTAACTGCAACCTTCCACAAATCCATAGGACATGGACACAATACAGCCAAGTTTTTTTTTCTAAAGCATAACATGGAACCCTTTGCTCTAGTTCCCAGTAAGTTTCTTATTTTCTTCTGAGACCTCCTCAGCATTGCCTTTACTGTCTATATTTCTATCAGCATTTTGGTCAAAACCAGTTAACCAATCTCTAAGAAGTTGCAAGCTTTCCCTCATCTGCCTGTCTTCTTCTGAGCCCTCCAGGTACTTCCAACCTCTGTCCAATGCCCTGTTTCAAAGTTACTTCCACATTTTCAGGTGTCTTTACAGCAACACTTCACTACTTGGTACCAATATTCAGACTGTCCATTTTGCATTGCTTTAAAGGAATACCTGAGGATGGGTCATTTACAAAGAAGGAGGTTTATTTGGCTCACAGTTCTGCAAACCTATACAAGAAGCATGGTGCCCGGATTTGCTTCTGGTGAAGGCAAGGAAGCTTCCACTTGTGGCAGAAAGTGAAGGGGAGCCTCCATGTGCAGAGATCACATGGCGAGAGAGGAAGAGCATGAGAGGAGAGGAAGCTGCTACGCTCTTTTTAACAGAGGTACAGGCTTTTGAGGGAACTAACAGATTGAGAACTCACTCACTACCACCCCTGCCAGGGAGGGCATTAATCTATTCATGAGAGATCCACCCATACAACACACACCTCTCATTAGGCCCCACCTCCAACATTGGGATCAAATTTCAACATGAAGTTTGGGAGGGCGAACATCCAAACTACAGCACCTTGTTTCTTGTTGTTTTCTAATATTTATCTTTTATCCCAGGAAATGGGGGGTAGGAAGATGAGTTCTTGGTGTACTCTAAGCAGTCATGCTCAGCCTGTACTATCAAATTTTATTCCACTTATTCTTCTGTTGAGGCTTGCATGACTTCCTTAAGGTACAATGGCAGAGATAGCCACATAGGTAGTAAAATCAGGGGCAGACAGTTTTCTGCCAGGAATTTGCCTTAGGGAAATTCCTCATCTTTGACTTTCCTCATTCTGACTTCTTTTTTCTTTTAATTCTACCTCCTCTCCAAACCTGGCACTATTCCTTTCCAATCTTTATCCTTGTCCTTACTGTTTTGAAGTTGGCTCTTATGCCTGTTTGTCTTTGCAATCTGTCTCTGCATTGCCATGTTGGTAGTTGTTTATTTTTGTCCCTAGTCATGATTCCCAGAACTTTGCTGTGGTCATTTTGATGCCCCTCCCTTTGACTGTTACAAACCACGAGAGCTCATGCAAGTGGCCACATGTTGTAGTGGTTAAGAGCACAGGCCCTGTAGCTTAACTTGAAACTCAGCACGACAACATACTGGCTGTGTGACTAAGGCGAGTTAAATGACCACTCTGTGTCCTGATTTTCTTATCTATAAAATGGAGCTAGAATAGTACCTCCTCATAGGGATGTTGTGAAGCTTCAGTGAGTTAATACAGATATAATGATTAGTTATCTGCCTCCATTAAATCCAATCATCAATACTACCAATCTTTATTAAAACTTCTGACTTTTCTTTTTGGATGTGGCCAGGTCCTGAACCAAATTGGTTTTTCCAAGTCAAATTTAAATCTACCTTCCTTCCCTTCCTTTTTTCTCAATGCCAAATTGTTCTTCAGTTTCCATCTCTAGCCCCGTAATCTTTGATTTCTCTTGCCCACATGGATGGTTACCTTTTCTGAAATGTCATAGCCCTTACAGTGCTAGCCACCTATTTTGATGCCAAATCTTTACACCAACCAGTGTATCACTTAATCAAGTCTTACATCTATGTCTTAATTTCTCCAACCAAACCTAAGACTTGTTGGTGCCAAGAATCAAATCTCATACTTTTGAGTTATTCAAATCCTACATAACAGTAGATACTGAATAAGTATCTGTCTGTATGAATTTTTTGAATAACTAGAATTCTCTTAAAGAGCCTAGAAGCAACTGGGTGCAGTGGCTCACACCTATAATCCCAGCACTTTGGGAGGCCGAGGCAGGCGGATCACCTGAGGTCAGGAGTTTGAGACCAGCCTGACAAATATGATGGAACCCTGTCTCTACTACAAATACAAAAATTAGCTGGGCGTGGTGGCATGTGCCTGTAATCCCAGGTACTCAGGAGGCTGAGACAAGAGAATTGATTGAACCCGGGAGGCGGAGGTTGTAGTGAGTCAAGATCACACCATTGCACTCCAGCCTGGGCAACTAGAGCAAGACTCCATCTCAAAAAAAAAAGCCTAGAAGCTTTCCAGGGTGGTCTTGGGGGTATTGGCTTTAGAAGAGGAAGCTTGATAGATGAAAACTTCCAGATCAACAGCATTCTGTGTACTTCTCAGAAACAAGGTATGACTAGACTGAAAGATCTGAAGTCAGGAAGAAACTTCTTGGCATCAGTCTATGCCCTTAGGAAGAAGTGAGTCGTAAGTTCTATTAGCATACATAGCTGAAAAACTGAAAGAGGATGTAAGAGAAAGGATTGTAAAAAAACTAAAAAGAAAAACAAACAAAAAGCCCCCAAAAAACAAACAAAAAACCCCCAAAAAACAACAAAAAAACCCCCCCAAAACCTAGGTGAGGTATTTGCAATACTAGAGCCAAAGAATTTGACCTGAGAGGCTGGGCGTGGTGGCTCACATCTGTAATCCCAGCACTTTGGGAGGCCGAGGTGGGTGGATCACTTGAGGTCAGAAGTTTGAAACTAGCCTGGCCAACTTGGTGAAACCCCATCT
The DNA here is from genome assembly GCF_003255815.1 of Theropithecus gelada. Classification (NCBI taxonomy): domain Eukaryota; kingdom Metazoa; phylum Chordata; class Mammalia; order Primates; family Cercopithecidae; genus Theropithecus; species Theropithecus gelada. Next base: position 85,995,825 of record NC_037683.1, read on the forward strand.
CTACTAAATACACATAAAAAAGGGCCCGGTGAGGTGGCTCATGACTGTTAATTCCAGCACTTTGAAAGGCCGAGGTGGGAGGATTATCTGAGGTCAGGAGCTCGAGACCATCCTGGCTAACATGGTGAAACCCTGTCTCTACTAAAAATACACAAAATTAGCCGGGTGTGGTGGCATGTGCCTGAAGTCCCAGCTGCTTGGAGGCTGAGGCAGGAGAATCACTTCAACCTAGAAGGTGGAAGTTGCAGTGAGCTGAGGTCGTGCCACTATACTCCAGCCTGGACGACAGAGCAAGACTCTGTCTCAAAATAAATAATTAACTGGGTGTGGTGGCACACACCTGTAATCTCAGCTGCTCCTGAGGCTGAGGTGGGAAAATTGCTTGAACCCAGGAGGCAGAGGTTGCAGTGAGCTGACATTGCATCACTGCACTCCAGCCTAGGGGGGAAAAACAGAAAGAAAGAATTCTGATCCAGGCACTGACTCATTGACCAAGTCATCTTCACTCTTCAGGCCTCAGCTTTCTTCATTTGTGTTTTTTTTTTTGAGACAGTCTTACTCTGTTGCCCAGGCTGGAGTGCAATGGCACAGTCTTGGCTCACTGCAACCTCTGCCGCCTGGGTTCAAGCAATTCTTCTGCCTCAGCCTCCCGAGTAGGTGGGATGACAGGTGCCCGCCACCGCGCCCAGCTAATTTTTGTATTTTTAGTAGAGACAGGGTTTCACCATCTCGGCTAGGCTGTTCTCGAACTCCTGACCTCGTGATCCACCCACCTCAGCCTCCCAAAGTGCTGGGATTACAGGCGTGAGCCATCGCGCCCAGCCAGGTCTCAGCTTTCTAATGTGCAAAATGAAAATATGCACTAGCCCTTCACTTGGCTTTCTCTATGTGATAATTTTTTTTTAAGTGAAGATGTCATGTTACATTTTATCTTTATGTTTACATTTCATCTTGTGAGGTTGCCTTTGAGCCTTGACACAGTGATTTTTCCCATCTCAACCAGTGTCCTCACCATCCACTAATTGTTTATGCACTTCTTCCCATCTCTCCTGCTACTAGTCTATCCAGAGCTACAACCACTTCCTTTATAGATTATTGGAATAACTTTCTTATTGGTCTTCATATTTTCACTCTGACTCCCCTCCGATCAATTTTCTGCAATGCAGTCAGAATTATCTTTTAAAAATGTAAGTTAGGACAGGCATGGTGGCTCACGCCTGTAATCCTGGCACTTTGGGAGGCCAAGGTAGGAGGATCACCTGAGGTCAGGAGTTTGAGATCAGCCTGGTCAACATGGTGAAACTCCATCTCTACTAAAAATATAAAAATTATCTGGGCGTGGTGGCGGGCGCCTGTAATCCCAGCTACTTGGGAGGCTGAGGCAGGAGAACTGCTTGAACCCGGGAGGCCATATATATATATATGTAATATATATATATAAAGTTTGATCACACCATTGTCCTGCTTAATCTTTTTTTCTTTTTAATTTTTAGAATTTTTAAGAGAAGTCTCTCTCTATGTTGCCCAGACTGGTCTCTAATTTGTGGGCACAAGAGATCCTCTCATCTTTGCCTCCCAAGTAGCTGGGAATACAGGCATGTGCCACCACACCCAGTGACTTTCCTCCCTAAAATGCTTCAATAGCTCCCTCCCTCCTTCCTTCCTTCCTTCCTTCCTTCCTTCCTTCCTTCCTTCCTTCCTTCCTTCCTTCCTTCCTTCCTTCCTTCCTTCCTTCCTTCCTCTCTCTCTCTCTTCCTCTCTCTCTCTTTCTTTCTTTTTCTCTTTCTCTCTTTCTTTCTTTCTTTCATGGAGTCTTGTTCTTTCACCCAGGCTGGAGTGCAGAGGCGTGATCTCGGCTCACTGCAACCTCTGTCTCCCGGGTTCAAGTGATTCTTCTGCCTCAGCCTTCCGAGTAGCTGGGACTACAGGCACGTGCCACCACACCCCAATAATTTTTTGTATTTTTAGTAGAGACAGAGTTTCACCATGCTGGTCAGGCTGGTCTCGAACACCTGAGCTTGTGATCCGCCCGTCTTGGCCTCCCGAAGTGCTGGGATTACAGGCTTGAGCCACCGCACCCGGCCGCTTCCATAGTTTATTTTTGTGCTTAATATAAAGTTTAAATTCATGTCCAGAACCTATAGGGTGTCATATGACCAGGCCCCTCAAGGTATAACTCCAGAAACTCTCCACTTCACTCAAGCCATGTTTGTCTCATCTTAATTCTTCAAACATACCACATTCTTTCCTAACTCAAGGTCTTTGAGCTTGCTGCTTCTTCCAGGTGGAATGATTTTAGCCCTGCCCTTTGTTGTTGTTTTTTAACCTTTTTTTTTTTTTTTTTTTTTTTGAGACAGAGTCTTGCTCTTGTTTTCCAGGCTGGAGTGCAGTGGTGCGATCTCGGCTCACTGCAACCTCCACCTCCTGGGTTCGAGTGATTCTCCTGAATCAGCGTCCTGAGTAACTGGGATTATAGGCACCCGCCACCACACCTGGCTTATTTTTGTATTTTTAGTAGAAATGAGGTTTCGCCATGTTGGCCAGGCTGATCTCAAACTCCTGACCTCAGGTGATCCTCCCACCTCAGCCTCCCAAAGTGCTGGGATTATAGGCGTGAGCCAGCCAGCATACCCAGCCTTTTTACCCTTTTTTTTTTTTTTTTTTTTAATGATTTCAATAGGTTTTTGGGGAACAAGTGGTTTTTGGTTACATGAAAAGTTCTTGGCCGGGCGTGGTGGCTCAAGCCTGTAATCCCAGCATTTTGGGAGGCCGAGATGGGTGGATCACGAGGTCAGGAGATCGAGACCATCCTGGCTAACACGGTGAAACACCATCTCTACTAAAAAATACAAAAAACTAGCCAGGCGAGGTGGCGGGCGCCTGTAGTCCCAGCTACTCGGGAGGCTGAGGCAGGAGAATGGCGTGAACCCGGGAGGCGGAGCTTGCAGTGAGCCGAGATCCGGCCACTGCACTCCAGCCTGGGTGACAGAGCGAGACTCCGTCTCAAAAAAAAAAAAAAAAAAAAGAAAAAGAAAAGTTCTTTAGTGGTGATTTCTGAGATTTTAGTGCACCCATCACCTGAGCAGCCTACACTCTACCCAATGTGTAGCCTTTTATCCTTCACCCCCCCAACTCTTTCCCTGAGCTCCCAAAGTTCATTGTATCATTCTTATGCCTTTGCATTCTCATAGCTTAGCTCCCACTTATGAGTGAGAACATACAATATTTGGTTTTCCATTCCTGAGTCTCCAGTTCCACCCAGGTTGCTGTGAATGCCATTAATGTGCTCCTTTTTATGGCTGAGTAGTATTTCATAGGGGGTGTGTGTGTATGTGTGTATATATATATATATCACATTTCTTTATCCACTCATTGATTGATGCGCATTTGTAACCCTGCCCTTTGAATGGCTGGCTGCTTCTTCTTATGCTTCAGAATTAATACTTTGTAATTATACTAATATATTTTTTTTAAAAAAGAAAAAAACCCCTGTACATAAAAATCGGTCTGTCACAATAATGTATAACAACATTATGGTTTCTATTTTAATGACTTGGCAAACTGCAAACTGGTCAATGATTTCATTAAAAGTGATCTTTTTTAAAAATATAATCAGGTTCAATAGACAGTTTAACCAGATTTGTCAACTGTTTTTTTTTTTTTTTTGAGACGGAGTCTCACTCTGTCACTTAGGCTGGAGTGCAGTGGCGGGATCTCGGCTCACTGCAGGTTCCGCCTCCCGGGTTCACGCCATTCTCCTGCCTCAGCCTCCCGAGTAGCTGGGACTACAGGTGCCCGCCACCATGCCCAGCTAATTTTTTGTATTTTTAGTAGAGATGGAGTTTCACTGTGTTAGCCAGGATGGTCTCGATCTCCTGACCTCGTGATCCACCCGCCTCGGCCTCCCAAAGTGCTGGGTTTACAGGCGTGAGCCACTGCGCCTGGGCTTTTTTTTTTTTTTCTTAGACATGTTCTCACTCTGTCGCCCTGGATGGAGAGCAGTGGCGCCATCTTGGCTCACTGAAACCTCTGCCTCCCGGGTTCAGTGATTCTCATGCCTCAGCCTCCCGAGTAGCTGGGATTAGAGGCACCTGCCACCATGCTCAGCTAAGTTTTGAATTTTTAGTAGAGATGGGGTTTCACCATGTTGGTAAGGTTGGTCTTGAACGCCTGACCTGAAGTGTGATCCAGCTGCCTCGAACTCCCAGAGTGCTGGGATTACAGGAGTGAGCCACTGCACCCAGCCTCCATAAAAAGGTCTTAAACAAAGGATGTGGTTGGTGAAATAAAAATCCTATTGCACAGTAATTTTCACAAATTGTAAAATTGACAATACCTTCACTTCTTTCAGATCAATTATAGTGGCTTTCAAATGTCATCACTCAAAAAAGTTCCACTAAAATATCTTCACTAGAAAATTAATCATAAATTGATGGTACAGATGGGGTGCAGTGGTTCACGAATAGAATCACACCATTTTGGGAGGCCGAGGCGGACGGATCACCTGAGGTCAGGAGTTCAAGACCAGCATGGCCAACATGGTGACACCCTATCTCTACTAAAAAAAAAAAAAAATGAAAAACTTAGCCGGGTGTGGTGGCGCATGTCTGTAATTCCGGCTACTTGGGAGGCTGAGGCAGGAGAGTCGCTTGAACCCAGAAGGCAGAGGTCACAGTGAGCTGAGATCATACCACTACACCTCAGCCTGGGCAACAGAGCGAGACTCCTCTCAAAAAATATGTAAATAAATAAATTGATGTTACACTTGGAAAAACTGCTGAAATGTTCCTCTTCTGCAAAAAGTTAGAGAAACCACTGAATGATTGAAAACATTGACATTATTTAATACTTTGCTTTAGAGCAAGTACCCGGTTGTTGATTAAAGTGATTGAAGGATTCAAACACTGTCCTTTTGTTTTCTTTTGGTAACATCAGACCGGCATATTTTGTTATTGCTGCTGGTTGTTTTCTTCAAAATTTGCTTTGAAAAAGATGTAAATGGCCATTTCCTTATACTTGTGATTAAATATTTATTGGCCTTTCCACCAGTTCTCTGCACTGATCTTCAAGAAAAAAATTTAAAACCTGCACACAAAATTTTAAAGACTGCACACAGAATTTTAAAGCATGCACACAGAATTTTAAAGCATGCACATTTTTCAAAGCTGATTCTGTCTCTTCGGAAGTTTGTGTCTGATTAAGTTCATCTAAGATTTCACTCCAGGAAAAAAGTTAACTCAGAAAAGATAAATAGCCTCAGCAGAGAGAAAAATCTACTGATTTTCTTGTGTCTACATTTTCTTTTAGATAGTATAATACTTCAAAGGTTGGGACTCGTTTCTAAAACTTTACTGTGTGCATAGCTTCAAAATGAATACTCTGTTGTGTGTGGGAAAGCCTTTTCATTGTCATACTTAAAATCTTCAGCATGGACCATCAGTGAATCTTTTTAAAATTGATAAAAAGGCCAGGCGCGATGGCTCACGCCTGTAATCCCAGCACTTTGGGAGGCTGAGGCGCGTGGATCACCTGCGGTCAGGAGTTTGAGACCAGCCTGGCCAACATGGTGAAACTCCGTCTCTACCGAAAATACAAAAATCAGCTGGGTATGGTAGCATGTGCCTGTAATCCCAGCTACTCAGGAGGCTGAGGCAGGAGAGTGGCTTGAACCTGGGAGGCAGAGGTTACAGTGAGCTGAGATTGTGCCACTGCACTCCATCCTGGGCAACAGAACGAGACTCCATCTCAAAAAAAAAAAAAAGGGTTAAGAAGATGAAGTAAAAATTTTCCAAGTTCCCCTCCACCCCTCTAAAAAAATCATACCTGAAGAAACATTTCCAAAACAGTGGAGTTTGGAGATTGAGTTACACAAGCACAAATGAGGATTTAGGATAAATTTCTTTGACTTTTACCTAAACACTGTAGTCAGTCTTGGCCATAGTTTCAACATTGCCATGTCCTTGGCGATGATAGGGGTTCATGTCCAATATATCACAATTCAGTCATACGGTGACTACCATGTGAGTTCAGGAGTATTTATCTTAGAAATAGAAAGAAACCCAGGAATGACTCCTTTCTTTCAAATTTGCTGTTCTCAAAATGAACATAACTGAGGACTTTACATTCGATCAGAGTGTAAACCATTGGGAAGACTAAGTTCTCTGAAAAAGAATCAAAGACTTGGAGATAGGAACAGAGCCTGAAATGAACAGAAATTATTCTACACCCACCATTCACCTAATCTAGAAACAAATGCGTATAGCTAAGTGTGTTAGTCCATTCGGGATTCTTTAACAGAATATCAATTAACTGGAATGCTTCACAGTAAACATTTATTTCTCAGAGTTCTGGAGGCTGAGAAGTCCAAGATCTGGTATCTGCTGAGGTTCCTCTTCCTGGTTTGCAGATGACCATCTTCTTGTTCTATCCTCACATGGCAGATAGCAGAGAGCAGACCATCTCTCGTGTCTCCTCTAAGAAGAACATTAATCCTATTTACGAGCCCTCTACCTTCATAACCAAAAGGCTTCATCTCCACATACCATCACTTGGAGATTTAGCCTTCAACACAGGAATTTTGGGGGTACACAAACATTCAATCTATGGCACTGAGTATGTATGTGTTGGGAACTGATTGCATAAATCGGAATTCTTTAAATTAACTTCCATGTAGAATACAGTATTTATTAAAGGATAAGTAATAAAAAATGTGTTAATTTATAGCACGTATATTATTATTAAAAGTCTACAGGGCTGGGCACAGTGGCTCACGCCTGTAATCCCAGCACTTTGGGAGGCCGAGGTGGGGTGGATTACGAGGCTAGGAGTTCAAGATCAGCCTGGCCAAGATGGTGAAATTCCGTCTCTACTAAAAATACAAAAATTAATTGGGCACAGTCAGGCGCATGCCTCTAATCTAGCTACTTAGGAGGCTGAGGCAGGAGAATTGCTTCCATGAACCCGGGAGGTTCATTCAAGATCATGCCACTGCACTTCAGCCTGGGTGAAAGAGTGAGACTCTGTCTTAGAAAAAAAAAAGTTAACAGTAACTGCAATTGTTTAGAATTTAAACCAACAAGATATGTTTTCTTTTCCGGGAGTTGTATTTTTTATCACTGCCATTGTCTACAATTGCCAGTGCATGGCAAAAAGCAGACTCGTCTTGCTGAGGTGGCTCACGCCTGCAATCCCAGAACTTCGAATGGACGAGGCAGGAGGATTGCTTGAGCCCAGGAGTTGGAGACCAACCTGGGCAACACAGTGAGATCCCATCTCTAAAAAAATAAAAATAAAACCACTCATTTTTGTCAATTTTATTACTGCTTTTAATTTTTTGAAAGACGATGTGCTGCCCCAGCTCTGGGTACACACATGCCCATGACAGCAAGCTCATAAGAGAAGAAACCACATCCCCTCTCTCCACCTATATATCTAGTGCCTTGCACACTAGCTGGCACATGGTGGACATGAAATAAATATTTGTGGAATAAATAAGTGAAGAAAAATGTTAGAACACTTTATAAGAAACAATAGATCCTCAGAGATCAACATTTCAAATTAGCAACTTTATTTACAAACCTCTTTTCTGAATTTTATTATTTACTACAAATGCTTGCAAGACTTGTTATTATACACTCATATATTCCCATCAAAGGTAATCATCAGATATTATATTTCACTAAATAATTTAATGGTGTGTTCTGTTCTTTATTCATTATTATTATTATTTTTATGTGTGTGAAAATGGAGTTTCACTATGTTGCCCAGGCTGGTCTTGAACTCCGGGGTTCAAGTGGATCCTTCTGCCTTGGCCTCCCAAAGTGCTGGAATTACAGGCGTGAACCACCATGCCCAACTATGTTTTTTGCTCTTTAGTAAGTCTAGCCATGTTAAATTTTATGTGGGTTTTTTTTTCTTTTTCTTTTCTTTTTTGAGACTGAGTCTCACTCTTATCACTCAGGCTGGAGTGCAGTGGCATGATCTCCACTCAGTGCAACCTCCGCCTCCCAGTTTCAAGCGATTATTTTGCTTCAGCCTCCTGAGTAGCTGGGATTACAGGCGCGTACCACCACACCTGGCTAATTCATTGTTGTTTTTTTTTTTTTTTTTTTGGAGACGAAGTCTCACTCTGTTGCCCAAGCTGGATTGCAGTGATGTGATCTTGGTTCACTGCACCTCCACATCCTGGGTTCAAGTGATTCTCCTGCCTCAGCCTCCTGAGTAGATGGGACTACAGGCATGTGCCACCATGCCTGGCTAATTTTTGTATATTTTTTAATAGAGATGGGGTTCACCATGTTGGCCAGGCTGGTCTCAAACTCCCGACCTTGTAATCCACCTGCCTTGGCCTCCTGAAGTGCTGGGATTACAGGCGTGAGCCACTGAGCCCGGCCTAATTTTTGTGTTTTTGATAGAGATGGGGTTTCATCATATTGGCCAGGCTGGTCTCGAGCTCTGGACCTCAGGTGATCCACCTGCCTCGGCTTCCCAAAGTGTTCGGATTACAGGCGTGAGCCACTGCACCTGGCCCATATTACATTTTAAATGGAGGTAGAATATCAACCTGAATTCACTAAGAGAATGCAGGACAAATCGCCCTGATATCCTGACACAAAGGTGAAGCACGACTTTTTTGTAATTTGAAGACTTAAAAGTATGGTTGCTCCAGGCCAGGCACAGTGGCTCCTGCCTGTAATCCCAGCACTTTGGGAAGCCAAGGCAGGCAGATCATTTGAGGTCAGGAGTTGGAGACCAGCCTGGCCAACATGGTGAAACCCTGTCTCTACTAAAAATACAAAAATTAGCTGGGTGTGGTCAGGTGCCTGTAATCCCAGCTACTCGGGAGGTTGAGGGAGGAGAATTGCTTCAAGGAACCCGGGAAGCAGACGTTGCAGTGAGCCCATATTGTGCCACTGTGCTCCAGCCTAGGTGACAGAGTGAGACCAGCCTGGCCAACACGATGAAACCCCGTTTCTACTAAAAATACAAAAAATAAGCCGGGTGTGGTGGCGGTCACCTGTAGTCCCAGCTACTCAGGAGGCTGAGACAGGAGAATGGTGTGAACCCAGGAGGCAGAGCTTGCAGTGGGCAAAGATCGTGCCACTGCACTCCAGCCTGGGTGACAGAGCAAGACAATGTCTCAAAAAAAAAAAAAGTACGGTTGTTCCAGTCCTGGGAAATTGAAATAGGGAGTAAAAAGGGTGGTGGGTGTGGTAGGCAGAATAATTACCTCTTCCTTCTCCCAAGATGTTCAGGTCCTATTCCCTGGAACCCATGACTAGATTACCTTCTGTAGCAAAAGGAATTTTTCAGATGTGACTAAATTTAAAATCGAGGGTTAGGGAGATTATCCTGGATTATCTGTGTGGGTTTAATGTCATCACAAGGGTCCCTAGAAAGAAAAGAGGGAAGCAGAAAAGCCAAAGAAGGAGATGGAATGACGGGAGCTGAGATCAGTCAGATTTACAGATGCAATATTGTTTCCTATAAATTCTGGGGTGAAAGAAATGCTATATTGTTGCTGGCTTTGAAGATGAAGGAAGGGGCTGAGAGCGAAGGAGTGCAAGTGACCTTAAATTGGAGAAGACAAGAAAATAGATGGCCCTGTAGAGGCTATAGAAGAAGGATGTCCTTCTGACACATTGATTTTAGTCCGACGAGACTGATTTTGAACCTCTGACTTCTAAAAACTGTAAGATAATAAATTAGTCTTATTGTAAATCACTACATTTTTGGTAATTTGTTACAGCAATAGGAAACTTATATAGTGGGCCCTGGGACCCATCTGCCCCAGCCATTTATCTAAAACAAAAGATCTTATGGGGAAAGCAAACAAACAAACAAAAATACAGAAACAAAGCAAAACAAAACACCACTATGCTCTGGGCTTGGACCTGGTAAGGGCACTATGAGCCCATGATTTAGCATGTTGCTGGGAAATCACCTTCCCCCTGTTGAGTTGCCAGAATTGTGGAAGCAGATGGTGTGGGGGATTCAGCCTCCTCCACTGCTTTCTCAGCCAGACCTTTGAGGACAGCTTGGCTGAAGTGGTCCAAGCTTTACCCTCTTGTAGCCATTGTTTTGAGCCATCTCAAACATAAGTAGGTCTTGAGAGTTGAATTGAGTCCTTCCAAAAGACAGACTAAAGTCCTACTCTCCAGGACCTGTAAATATGCCCTTATTTGGAATTAGGATGTTTACAGATGTAATCAAATTAAAATGAAGTCATACTGGACTAGGGTGGGCTCTGACCCAATAGGGCTGGCATCCTCATAAGAAGAGAAGAAGAGACATAGACACATGGGGAAAAGGCCGTGTGATGATGGCCGAGATTGGAGTGATGTATTTACATGCCAAGGAATGTCAAATATTGCCAGCAATATCAGAAACTAAGAAAAGGGCATGGCACAGGTTGTCTGTTAGAGCCTCTCAGAGAGTGTGGTCCTGCTGACACCTTAATTTCAGACATCTAGCCTCCAGAACTCTGAGAGAACAGATTTGTGTTGTTTTAAGACACCCACCGTGTGTTAATTTGTTACAGTAGCCCTTAAACTAACACAGTGACCTTGTGTTTTCTGCCAGGGGGATTTGATCACACTGGCGAGCAGGGGTCCTGGTCCATAATAACCCAAATTTCTGCCAGGGAAGAGGAGATTGAAAGGTCTCAATGATCTTGGCCTATTTACTTGGGAGCTCTTCCACATAACAAATGAACTCCTGAAGATGAGCTGCTGCAAGGATTCTGTGCTTTGGACAGAATTGTACCTGCCTCTTCCCCCTGCTGTCACTCCCTGACTAGGAAAGGTCCAAGCTATAAAGGAATCCACCCCCAGAAGAGACTCGTAAGCATTAAAGACCTGTGGAAAACTAAAAGGGAGGGTGGATAGAGGAGTCTGGAGACCCACTAACTTCTGAGCTGCTTATTGTCTGAAGTGGGGGTGGAGTGGGCTGCAAACACTGTTATATTTGGGGGACACATCACAGATGCTTATTTGCACTTTGGACTTCGTCAGGACACTCTGGTTACAGCACAACTTTGTTAACATGGATCACAAGATACTGGGAAAGGTAGTGTTTGCATTAATTAGATTAGTATTCGCTAAAATTTTAATTAAAGAACCAGAGAATACTTCAGAGGCAAGGAGATGATAGTTGTTACATGGAATTACTTGCTATTTGTAAAACCAACCAACTGACCACTTGTGTTGTTTGTCCCAAGGTATAATAATAACTAGATGTTTGCATATTGTGATTGTTTCTGTTCAGATTTAGATGGCTGATCTATTTACCATGTTAAAAGAGGGATCGAGTTCAAAGATTTCAATGCTCTTTATCTTCTTTCTATATGCAATATTTATTTTTTTAAATGTCCATATTAAATATACATATACACACACGATTCTCAGAATTACAAATAATGTGCTTGGTAGCATTCAATTATATAGATAATTTTTTTTTTTTGAGACGGAGTTTCCCTCTTGTTGCCCAGGCTGGAGTGCAATGCTACGATCTTGGCTCACCGCAACCTCCACCTCCCAGGTTCAAGCGATTCTCCTAACTCAGCCTCCTGAGTAGCTGGGATTACAGGCATGTGCCACCACACCCGGCTAATTTTGTATTTTCAGTAGAGACGGGGTTTCTCTGTGTTGGTCAGGCTGGTGTCGACTCTGCTTCACAAAGTGCTGGGATTATAGGCGGGAGCCACCATGCCTGGCTTCAATTCTGTATATTTTAAAATGTAAGTATAAAGATTGAAGATACAAAGTATACTCACATATCAGTTTTCATGTTATTAATATTATTATTATTGCCATTTTAACTATCTCCAGATGAAGAAAATTGAATGTAAAGTTGAATATCTCCTTAACTTTCTATTTAAAAAGAGACTGAGTTATTTGTGAGATAACCCAGTTGTAGCTGTTCTACTCTTCTCTACTGCTAGATTTTGGAAGAACCAAAAAGGAATGAAGCAAAGCATGAAACAGAAGAGAAAGCAGAATTATACTGTAGTATGTGCTCATATTTTATCAGAGTTTGCCTGTACTTTTGCTGATACGTTTTTTTTCCCTAGCTTGGACATTTTAAAGGCTTATTTTAAATTTATCTCTCCTGTATTAATAGGTGAGAAGTGGACAATTCAATGTATAAAAACTACTATGGCTATCATCATCTAGAATTTTGTCTTAAAAGTAATTGGATTTCTGGGGTCCTAGACACATAATGATTAGCGATCATGCCACCAGTTCTATATGGAGCCATCTCAATTCATCCTTTCTCAATTTTTCCTTTCAAGGCATTTTTCTTGAAAGTGTCTAAGTACTGGTGTCTCCCTATGACTGTTATATCTGAAAACACATTCAGTTTTCAAACCAATTGAATTTTATGCCTGACTATTCATTTTAACTTATACCAATGAAAATCCTTTAATAAATTCACTCACAATTGCTCCACTTTCTCAAACAGAGCACAAAGCATCTAACTTAATATTTCTTCATGATTCACAGCATACACACTCTTGACTTCAGATTCTTCAAAATCTTGATATTTTGAAAGCATTAGTGCCTGTTTTTTTTCCCCCATGAGAAGCACTGACAGATTTGTTCTATTGGGTGTTGTCTTCTGTTTGGTCTTTAGCTTTTCTTATCTGTGATCATTTATTGCTGAATAATTAACGGCAATTCTTTCCCACTGAAATATTTTTCAAGTTAAACATTTTTTCCTTAAATTTTTGCCCCAGGCTACTTCTAGATCCAGTGTTGTTCCAGCTTACTGAGCATTCCAGAGGGCTAAGGTCCAAGTTAGCCAAGGTTTTAAAATGTTGACCATGTGGATCTGAATTCTTTCCAGTTACATATTTGCATACTTTTAACAGGAGTGGTTATTTCTTGTCAAAAGACAGAAAACTGGAAATACTAGGGCAAAACTATGTGTTTTTTTCTTGGTGATATCTTGATCTTAGCCTTTTACTCTCTCTTCCTAGTTTCTAGCTTGACCTTTGTATTTCAGAGGAGGGTAATAGAATAACAGTGCACTGAGAAGCAATGGGACATGACAGAACAGTTTCAGCAGTGAAAGTCTGGGAAGCTGGTTTCAATCATTCATTCACAAGCTTAAAGGACTTTGGTATCTGACTTTGTGGATGCCACTTTCTCATCTGTAAAATAAGGGGGTTGGATCATGTGATTTATAAGAGGCTTTCTTACTTTGTAAACTTCCATAATGTATAAATACAGTTAAAGGCTCCAGAGAGTTAAGAATGTAGAAAATTCCTGAAATTTACTCAGTTCCTTTATTCCTAAATATTTTTGAATTCTGAAATTATTATTATTATTATTTGAGATGGAGTGTCACTCTGCTGCCCAGGCCAAAGTGTGATGGCACAATCTCAGCTCACTGCAATCTCTGCTGCCCAGGTTCAAGCGATTCTCCTGCCTCAGTCTTCTGAGTAGCTGGGATTACAGGCATGTGCCACCATGCCTGGCTAATTTTTGTATTTTCAGTAGAGAAGGGGTTTCACCATGTTGCACAGGGTGGTCTTGAATTTCTGACCTCAAGTGATCCACCCGCCTCTACCTCTCAAAGTGCTGGGATTACAGGCATGAGCCACAGCACCTGTCCTGAATTCTGAGTTTTGATTCTGTTGTTGTTGTTGTTGTTGTTTTGAGACAGTTTTGCTCTTGTTCCCCAGTTTTGCTCTTGTTCCCCAGGCTGCAGAGCAATGGCACGTTCTCTGCTCCCTGCAACCTCCGTCTCCCGGGTTCAAGCGATTCTCTTGCCTCAGCAGGACTGTGACTACCACTGTGCCTGGCTAATAATTTTGTGTATTTTAGTAGAAATGGGATTTCACCATGTTAACCAGGATGTTCTTGATCTCCTGACCTCGTGATTCTCCCTCCTCAGCCTCCCAAAGTGCTGGGATTACAGGCGTGAGACACTGTGTCCAGCCCATACTCACAGATTTCTTTGTGATATTATCTCATTTGTTTTCACCACACCCAGATGATGTGGATGGTAGGAGTAATCCCATGCAAATAAGTGGAATACTGTTAGTAACTGCTTCCTTGGGTCCTTTTGGCTTTGGACTTAACTCTTTTTTTTTTTTTTTTTTTTTGAGACAGAGTCTTGCTCTGTCACCCAGGCTGGAGTGCAGTCTCAAGCAACGTCTGCCTCCCAGATTCAAGCAGTTCTCCTGCCTCAGCCTCCCGAGTAGCTAGAATTACAGGCATGTGCCACCATGCCTGGCTAATTTTTTTGTATTTTTGTAGAGACGGGGTTTCACCATATTGGCCAGGCTGGTCTCGAACCCCTGACCTTGTGATCCACTGACCTCGACCTCCCAAAGTGCTGGGATTACAGGCCTGAGCCACCGCGCCCGGCCTGGACCTAACTCTTAAACGATGTTACCCAGGTAAACCAATCCATGACTGGGGGGGGGAAAAAAAACCCCAAAAAACAGGATTATTGGTAACATATAAAATTGGGACATTTTATGAAATTCAAGCGACTCAGTCAGTTAGGGCATAGAATATTAAATAAATGTCACCAAGTGAATACTTTGGTACTTTGGATATGACTCTGCTATATAATGTAGTACAATAAAGGTGGGGCAGGGGGTAGAAAGTATATTAGAGTAGGATGGGTGAGGGTTATTGAAAAAGAGATACTAAGAATTTTAAATTCTATTTGCAGAAGTGTTCTGTAGGGTGTTCATTCATTCATTCAAAAATATATTTTGGGGCCAGGAGTGGTAGCTCATACCTGTAATCCCAGCACTTTGGGAGGCCGAGGCGGGCGGATCACTTAAGGTCAGGAGTTTGAGATTGGCCTGGCCAACATGGTGAAACCCTATCCCTACTAAAAAATACAAAAAAATTAGCCGTGGCTGTTGGCACATGCCTGTAGTCCCAGCTACTCGGGAGGTTGAGGCAGGAGAATCACTTTAACCTGGGAGGTGAAGGTTACAGTGAGCCTAGATAGCACCACTGCACTCTAGTCTGGGCAACAGATTGAGACTGTGTCTCAAACAAACAACAAAGAAAAAAACCCCAAAATATATTTTGGGCACCAGCAGTGAAAAAAACAGATATGTTCTGGTAGGGGGTAGGGAAAAAAAATAATAAAAAGTAAACAAATAAACAAGATTGCTCAGATTAAGATAACAATAAATACTATAAAGTCCATGACACTGGGTAATGTGATCCCGAGTGACGCACGTGGAGGCAGAAGTCGTTATGCTAAAAAGATTGACCTCTCCTTGAAAAGCTGACTTTTGAGATGTAGCCTAACTGATGAGAAGGAGCCAGTCACAGGAACATAGAACAGTTCATGCAGAGTAAAGGGCAAATGCAAAAACCCTGAGACGGCAGAGTTTGGAATGTCTGAGAATAACCACAAGGCCACTGTGATGGAGCAGAGTGGGTGGGGGCCTTTTAAGACACGAGGCCTTGGCCGGGCGCGGTGGCTCAAGCCTATAATCCCAGCACTTTGGGAGGCCGAGACGGGCGGATCACGAGGTCAGGAGATCGAGACCATCCTGGCTAACACGGTGAAACCCCGTCTCTACTAAAAATTACAAAAAACTAGCCGGGCGAGATGGCAGGCGCCTGTAGTCCCAGCTACTCGGGAGGCTGAGGCAGGAGAATGACGTAAACCCGGGAGGCGGAGCTTGCAGTGAGCTGAGATCCGGCCACTGCACCCCAGCCTGGGCGGCAGAGCAAGACTCTGTCTCAAAAAAAAAAAAAAAAAAAAGACACGAGGCCTTGTAGGCCATGGCTAGGAACTTGTATTTTAAGTGCAATGGAAAGCCATGGGAGGATTTTATGCAGAGGAGTGGCAATAACTGATTTACTTCTTCTTTATTTTTTTTTTGAGATGGAGGTTTGCTCTTGTTGTCCAAACTGGAGTGTAATGGCGCAATCTTGGCTCACCTCAACCTCCACCTCCCAGGTTCAAGTGATTCTCCTGCCTCAGCCTCTGGAGTAGTTGGGATTACAGGGATGCGCCACCACGCCTGGCTAATTTTGTATTTTTAGTAGAGGCGGGGTTTCTCCATGTTGGTCAGGCTGGTCTCGAATTCCTGACCTTGGCCTGCCTCAGCCTCCCATAGTGCTGGGATTACAGGCATGTGAGCCACTGCTCTCAGCCCTGATTTACATTTTAAAATGATAAGAGCTCAGTGAGGATTGGATTTTGGATTGTAGAACAGCTAGAGCAGAAGCAAGAAGACTTCTGGGAGGTGATTCCCTTAGCCCAGATGAAAGATGATGGGAATTTGAATTTGAATAGAAGCAAAGGGTTTCCAGGAGAAGTGATGAAGAAAAATTTAGGGCTGATATTTAGATGAATGGATCAGGACAAAGAGTAAAAAAAAAAAAAGCTATCCTAAATAACTGGGTTTCTGCCCAATGAAGACAGAACGCTTACAAGAAGCAGAAGAACAGAGGGACATGAGATTGTAAATTCCTCTAAGCAGAGGGACTGGAAGTTGAGAAAACCAGATTTCCTTTTAGTTAAAAGGAAGCTTTTATTGTGCAACTGGTCACTGTTGCCCAAGAAAGAGCATAAAAATCAGGGAAAAATCCCATTTCACACTAGGAATGGCATTGGGTTGAAATACAAGGGCCAGAGACAAAAGACAACTGTGATTGTGACCCACATATGTGACAATCAAGTATGAATTATAAGAATTGTACAAAGAGGCCGGGCTAGGTGGCTCATGCCTGTAATCCCAGCACTTTGGGAGGCCAAGGTGGGCAGACCAGAAGGTCAGGAGATGGAGACCATCCTGGCAACATGGTGAAACCCCGTCTCTACTAAAAATACCAAAATTAGCTAGGTATTGTGGCACGTGCCTGTAATCCCAGCTACTCGGGAGGGTGAGGCAGGAGAATAGCTTCAACCAGGGAGTTGGAGTTTGCAGTGAGCCAAGATTGTGCCACTGCACTCCAGCCTGGCAACAGAGCGAGACTGTCTCCAAAAAAAAAAAAAAAGAAGAAGAAGACTAGAAACATCAGTAAATCAGGAGCTAGGCAGGCCTAATCCCTAATCTACTTAGTGACCTTCTGCAAGACACCTTTCTGTTAGCCTTTTCAAAAATTTGTAATTTTTTTTTTTTAGACAGAGTTTCACTCTGGTTAGCCAGGCTGGAGTGCAATGGTGCGATCTCAGCTTACTGCAACCTTTGCCTTCCGGGTTCAAGGGATTTTCCTGCTTCAGCCCCCTGAGTAGCTGGGATTACAGGCACCCGCCACCACACCCAGCTAATTTTTGTATTTTTAGTAGAGATGGGGTTTCACCATGTTGGCCAGGCTGGTCTCGAACTCCTGACCTCAGGTGATCCACCTTCCTCAGCTTCCCAAAGTGCTGGGATTACAGGTGTGAGTCACCATGCCTGGCTCACTTGTGATATTAAAACTTCAACTGTTACTCCTTAGGAACTTCTCACAAATTTCCATACATAAATATCAAATAGACACCCCTGCTTGCCAGAGGTATACTCTCTAAAACACTAGTTCTCGGATGGACATGGCGGCTCACGCCTGTAATCGAGCACTTTGGAAGGCCGAGGCAGGTGGATCACTTGAGGTCAGGAGTTTGAGACCAGCCTGGTCAACATTGTGAAACCCCATTTCTACTGAAAATACAAAAAAATTAGCCAGGTGTGGTGGTGCATGCCTGTAATCCCAGTTACTCTGGAGGCCGAAGCAGGAGAATCACTTGAACCTGAGAGGCGGAGATTGCAGTGAGCCACTGCACTCCAGCTTGGGAGATAGAGTGAGACTCTACCTTGGAAACAAACAAACAAACAAACAAACAAACAAAAACACTGGTTCTCCAGCAGGGCAAATTCACCTCCAAGGGGACATTTGACAATGGCTGGGGACATTTTTGGTTGTCACAACTGGGGTTGGGGAGTGAAGTGCTATTGGCATCTAATACGTACAGGCCAGGAATGCTGCTGAACATTATGCAGTGCACAGGACAGCCCCCCATGGCATTAAAAGTCCAAAATGTCAATTTTGTTGAGGTTGAGAAACGCTGGTCTAAAAGAAATGACAGGACAGATGGTTTGGCTCATGCTTATCATCCCAGCACTTTGGGAGGCTGAGGCAAGCGGATCACCTGAGGCCAGGAGTTTGAGACCAGCCTGGCCAACATGGTGAAACCTCTTCTGCACTAAAAATACAAACATTAGCCAGGCGTGATGGCCCACACCTGTAATCCCAGCTATTCAGAAGGCCGAGAATTGCTTGAACCCGGGGAGCAAAGATTGCAGTGAGCCAAGATCACGCCACTGCACTCCAGCCCGGGTGACAGAGTGAGACTCCGTCTCAAAAAAAAAAAAAAAAAAAAGAAATGACACAAGTGTTTACAGTGATTACTTCTGGATGGGATTGTGATGATTATTTCTCTACTGTTCTAAAAAACTTTCTGTTCTTTCCAAATGTTTAATATTGTACACTTATTTTATAATCATTAAACAAAGAAATGACAACTGTTAAAAAAAAAATACTTAAGAACTGAAAGGCAAATAACACCACCACTCAAGCCATGTCTCCCAGATCTAGGTTGTGAGTCACATGATACCAGACTTGAGAGGCAGCACATCTTAAGGCCTCTCCAGTGTGTGTCAGGGCCAGCAGTGGGAGTAGGGCCCTCCGAGTCAGCCTCTTTGACCTGTGATGCTGCAGGAGATCTTAGGAAACATTCAAGATTTTCACTGAGTCATTTGCCTGTGGCGTTGATCTGCTCACTCAGGTCTTCCGGTGTTTTGGTGTGAGGGAGGCTAAAGAGGAAAAACAGCTGTTTAGTTGCTCATTGATTTGTATTGTCATTGAGCAATACCTGGAGCCCAGGTGGGTGTCCTGTGGCCTCTACAGCTGGGTCAGTGTGGAAGGCTTCAGACCCTGAGGAATTGTTCCTGGGAGTCAATTATTTTAATAAGTGAGATATCAGATTATATTCACAGAAAGAGGCTTCCCTGGCACGATAAGGGCAGCCAGGAATAAAATAAAAATGCTTCTTCAGTGAAGATAATTGTCCAAATTGAAGACATAGGAAATATTTCTAATTTGTCTGTGTATTTGGTGAACATTTCTCTCTCTCTCGCTCTCTCTCTGTCTCTCTCCATAAATGAAGACATGGAAAAATATATTAAAAATTAAATTAAAATGTGACACTTTTACATACGCAAAATTCCCAATCCCTCTCCTTACTTTACCTCAGCCCAACCAAATGTGGGTTAAATCTCTTCCCTTTCCCATGGGACACTAGCATCTTGGTGGCCCGGCTCAGTAACTAAGCATAGAGTTATGAGTTTGTTAAATAATTTCGATTACATTGTTTTTGAGATTCCAGGGTCACAGGGAAATTCTGACTTGAATTATCTGGATGAACTGTCACAATTGTGCACCGCCTTGTTCAAATTTGGCAAGTGCTGAGAAGCACTCATCCAAGGGGTAGATCTGGACTTCAGCTCATGCAGCAAAATAGAATTTCAGGCTCAGTGATTTCTAATCTGTTACCACTTGCCATTTCCTACTTGAACAGGGCAGATACCTTCACTGATCTCTGTTTCTATTTTATCTTTTGAAAAATTGGGATGGTAATGGTTATCTGGCTTACATGCTTGTCAGGAGGAGTTATTTTAAAGCACTTTACAAATATAAAAATGTACAATAAAATTGCAGAGTCAAATGCATCAACATCTGTATCCTTTGAGGAATCCATCACAATCCACACCCCTCCCAAGCCAACTTTTCTGGTACTACTCTGGAAAATTGTGCTTCTACAGTTAAAATTTTTATTTTTAAAAGGTTGTGTAATTCCCTTTTTCAACAATTTTTTTTGTTATAAGAAATGCAATTAAAAACATACTTTTCTTTCCAAATAGAAGAGCCTGCTCTGCCTTATAAGAATTCTTGTTTGAAAGATTGAAAGACAAATGGAGTCATACACCTTCTCTCTTCGATACCATATTGAACTCAAATGAACACATTTTGAGATAAGAAATGAGCCTGGAAGATTTTTCTTTTTTCTTTTTTCGAGATGGAGTCTTGCTTCGTCACCCAGGCTGGAGTGCAATGGCGCAATCTTGGCTCACTGCAAACTCCACCTCCCGGGTTCAAGTGATTCTCTTGCCTCAGCCTCCCGAGTAGCTGGGATTACAAGCGCGCTCCACCAGGCCCTGCTAAATTTTTGTACTTTTAGTAGAGACAGGGTTTCACCATGTTTGCCAGGCTGGTCTCGAACTCCTGACCTCGTGATACCCCACCTTGGCGTCCCAAAGTACTGGGATTACAGGCATGAACCACCGTGCCTGGCAAGAGATAGAATTTTTCTTTTTCTTTTTTTGTTTAAGAGATATAATTTTTCACAAAAATAACTCATACCAGAAACTTTGTAAGGCCCCCCATGCCGTATCTTTAGGAAACAAACTCAAATGCCACCTATTTCCTAATACCTTCTATAACGACCAGGTCATATTTGGAGTTCCTCCAGCACTCAGTGTTTCTCATCAGATCTGTAGCAATGGAGTAATAAATAACACTGCTCAGGAAGTGAGAATTCAGAAAGAAAAGAGCAGGGCCTAGAAAAGGAACAAACTTGTCGCATGTGTAGAGAAAGAATCTGCAAAGCAAGTAATAAGATCCAGAAAAACGTAGCATCATAGTGGTCACAAAAAAGAGTGGTTAAATTTTCGAAAATTGAGACAAATCATCCACCATGATGGTTCCATCTGAATAGAAACACGGAAACAACAACAACAAAATGGCTAAAGAGAGAAGCTCAATAACCACGTGAAATGCTTTGGATGTTAAGAAGTGCTCAGACGGATTTAGCAAGCAGAAAGTCACTGATGCTGGGTGCACAACCAGACCTCAGTGTATTTAGGAGGAATCTGTTATTTTAGAACAACTGAAAGCTTTCATTTGGCTGAGAAATATCGACTCATTCTTAAATAGGTATGTTAGAAGGAGCCTCTGGGCCTGATGTCTCCTTGATTACAAGGAAAATGAATAACAGTTGTGTCTGATAACCATGACATATCACCCCTATATTTGCTTGTAGCTTTCAGCAGCTCAAAACATTGTTGAAAACACTCATTATTCCAATATCCCCAACAGGGAAGTGTTAAAACCTGCCTTGTGCAACTGTCAATCTTTGATGATTAGATAAACACAATTATGTCATGAGTCGTAGTTATTGTTATTTACTTCCCAAGAGCCAAATTACACGGATATCTGATTGCTGAAGCAATGTCTGGATGTACCACGAAATTCCACCTGCAGGTACAGTATAAACACCTCTGGCCATCATCTTATCTAATTTTGATCGGGTAAAAGTTAATCCCCTCCTGTATCTTTATAAATCCTAAATTTGCCTCATCCACCTGAACTTTGCTGTAATTTACTCTCAATTTGTATGTGTTGTGATGGAGTTGTTGTTATTTTCTTTCTTTCTTTTCTTTTCTTTTCTTTTTTTTTTTTTTGAGATTGAGTCTCATTCTGTCACCCAGGCTGGAGTGCAATGGCACGATCTCAGTTCACTGCAACCTCTGCCTCCTAGGTTCAAGCGATTCCCCTGCCTCAGCCTCCCAAATAGCTGGGACTACAGGCGCCCGCCACCACGCCCGGCTAACTTTGTATTTTTAGTAGAGATGGAGTTTCACCATGTTAGCCAGGATGGTCCCTATCTCCTGACCTCATGATCCGCCCGCCTCCACTTCCCAAAGTGCTGGGATTACAGATTTGAGCCACTACGCCCAGCCTCATTTTCTTTATCTGTCTGCTTAATCAGGTTTTGCAAGTTTCACCACATTTCCTCAACTAAACTTCATTTTACCACCCAAGCAAACTTCATTATACATATTTTATTTTTCTGATGACGTCAGATTTCTGTAGGGGTGCCTATTAGCCAGAGATACTTAGATTTGATTTTCCCAGCATGTGAGTATTTCCCATTCTATTCGACACAATGGCAAGAGCAGGAGTATGTTTTTGGACAATTAAAGAGAGAGAAAAGGCCGGGCGTGGTGGCTCATGCCTGTAATCCCAGCACTTTGGGCGGCTGAGGTGAACAGATCACGAGGTCAGGAGATCACGACCATCCTGGGTAACATGGTGAAACCCTGTCTCTACTAAAAATACAAAAACATTAGCTGGGCGTGGTGGTTTGGGTGCCTGTAGTCCCAGGTACTTGGGAGGCTGAGGCAGGAGAATGGTGTGAACCTGGGACGTGGAGCTTGCAGTGAGTGGAGATCGCGCCACTGCACTCCAGCCTGGGTGACAGAGCAAGACTCCATTAAAAAACAAAACAAACAAACAAACAAACAAAAAAAACAGAGAGAGAGAGAAAAAAAGTAACTCAGCTACATTTAGATATCTCTTATTCTTCTCTCACCCATGTAGTGGATGTTCACAGAAGTGTAGGAAGCAAAACTATGCAAGTTAAACTGTTAATTTTAGAAGTTTATAGCAGTGACGTGGAAGGCTGATAAGATGAAGTTGGCACTTTGGTCTCACTATGAGCCATGGTAATAAATACATTAACAATGTCCACAAATAACAGTAGACAGCATTTAATAAGGGCTTGCTCCAAGCCAGGCACTGTTTTCAGCTTAAGTCTCACAGCCTTATGAAGTAGATTCTGTCCCATCTTAGAGAAAGTTGGTCTGAGGATCCTCAAGGATAAGATCTCTTGCCAAAGGTCAGCAGAGGTAGTGAGTTCAGAACTGGGATTTAAATCCAGGCTGTTCTATTTCTGTTCCACAATTCTGCCTCAACCGCTTCTCTCCATTCTAGGCACATGTTTGAATACTGAAAATTTGGGTCACAGACTTGGAGACGTTTCTTCTGCTAGGTCCCTAGGTCCCAAACGGGAGCCGGGTGCCGTGGCTCATGCCTGTAATTCCCACTACTTGGGAAGTTGAGGTGGGAGGATCGTTTGAGCTCAGGAGTCTGAAGATACAGTGAACTATGACCCTGCCACTGCGCTCTATCCTGGGCAACAGAATGAGATCCTATCTCTAAAAAAAAAATAGTAATAAAAATAAAATAAAATAAAATTTTAACAAAAGGGCCCAAACAGGTCAACAGTAATTACAACATGATCATTACTACTGTCTAACAACATCTCACAGTGCTGTTAAACATACATAGTTACCATTCTGTCCACTTGGTTGCCCGTAATATTAACTCATTAAGTAGGAATACGTCCTGCCCTGACTATATACTCATAAATATATGTTCCAAGTCAAGGGTCTTGCAGGTTCTGATTTTAAAAAAAAGCATTTTTTTGAGGGTCACTGGTTTTACATTACCTCATTCTTTTCAAGTTCCTTTGTGCGTAAAACATCCTTTGCTCAGTTATATGATCTGTTCAACCTGCTGCTTGACAGATATCAAAACAGTGCTCTCATGTAATTTATGTAATTTACATTTTCACATATTTAGCAGTACACCTTTGTGCTATGTTATATTGTTTGAGAACTAATCTGTTTTTCTGATGGCTGGAAGTCTAAGTGAAAAGATTATACATGAAAATAATTCATGTTTATTATCACTAGGAGAAAGTAAAACAATTTAGTTAGATTCACAAGCATTTGAATCCCTATTGTGTCAGACATTGTATTGGAAACTGGGAATACAAGGAAGATACAACTTCATCTCTCAGAATTCCCTAGTTATCCCATACATATATACTATTATTATTTGTCAATTAAATTTTAAAAAATATTTAAAAAGGAGTTTCCAAGTAAGAAAAATCATAGTGAAATGGTATGATTGGTATAATAACAGTTAATTAGCTATAGTATGAAAATACAGAGGAAGATCTAACTAAGTTTTTGGGGATTATTAAAGACAACTTAAATTAGCTGAGTGTGGTGGCAGATGCCTGTAATCCCAGCTACTTGGGAGGCTGAGGCAGGAGAATTGCTTGAACTCAGGCGGTGGAGGTTGCAGTGAGGCGAGATCACTGGGTAACAGAACAAGACTCTGTCTCAAATAAAATAAAATACAAAATATAGAAAATTGGACTGAGATGTGGCATTTGAATTGTCTTTCAGATTATGAAGAAAGTTACCTGGTAGCCAATTCAAATATAAGATTTGCAAACAGAGAGTACAGCATGAACAAAGGTGTGGAGGTACAAAAAGAATAATGTTTTTGAGGGGAGAATAGCGAGTACTCTGGGGGTGGCCAAAGCTTGAGTTGTGTGGTGGATGGAGATGAAGGAAGATTAGGAAGTGGATTGAGATCAGATTGAGAAAGGTCTTCCAGACGAGATGAAAAATTTTGCCATATTTAGGCAATAGGGAGCCCCAGAAAGCGTTCAATCATCATCAGCTTTACATTTGACTATGATAATTTGACTTCATAAGATGCATGGGTTGGAGGTTGATAAGAGCAGACACCAAGGGGCCAATTCATTAAACTCAACTGCCAATAATGCAAGAGACAATGAAAGCCAGAATGAACACAGTGACCATGGATGCCAGAGGCATTTCTAGGATTTTTGTAGCGGACTTAAGAGACCATTTGGGAGGGGAGGCAGGCAGAAGATAAGGGAAAAGAAGGAGTTGATGTCTTTTATGACTAATGGCACTTTTGCTAAGATGAAGAATAAATTGAAGCAAGAATAAATTGTCCGGGAGCAATGGCTCATGCCCGTAATCCCAGCACTTTGGGAGGCTGAGGTGGGTGAATCACCTGAGGCCAGGATTTCGAGACCAGCCTGGCCAACATGGTGAAACCCCGTCTCTACTAAAAATACCAAAAATTAGCTGGGCGTGGTGGTGGGTGCCTGTAATCCCAGTTATTCAGGAGACTGAGGCAGGAAAATTGCTTGAACCCTGAAGGTGGAGGCTGCAGTGAACTGAGGTCAAGCCATTGCACTCCAGCCTGGACGACAAGAGCAAAACTCTGGCTCAAAAGTAAATAAATAAATAAATAAGTAAAATAAATAAAACAAAAGAAAGAAAAGAAAAGAATAAATTGAGGGAGGGGAGGAGATACAGGATTCCTATTGGAATATATTGAGTTTGAGATTCCAGCCTGGACATATGGCACTCTTGAGTTGTTTCCCAGGAGATCATATCACTGTCTTGATGATATCTTTAATCACACACATCACTTGTGGGTAAAGAAGAAACTTCGAGAGTTTTACACATCAATCCTTTACTTTGCCATCTAGACAAATTATATTTTTACTAATGCCATTTTCTGTAGTTGTTTTGTGAGTTCTGCTGAAAACTTCCCCTATATTTTTCTAATTATGGTAACCTAGGGAAAACATTAAATTATGTTGATAAAATTGGCTACAATCTGACTCTAATGATAGTAGCTTAGAATCACGAAGCAGCAGTATTTTATCCTGAGAGCAAACAAACTTTATCCTGAACACATGTGTTCTTCTGCCTTATTCACCTAATGTTACTTGAAACTTTTATTTTTTCACTTTGAATAGTAGATTCTGCCAACTGTTTTAAAAGCTTTTCTCTTTTTAGAGGAGGAGGGGAACAGCTTTTCTCCCTTTTGTCTGATAACTGAGGAGCGAGGATTTAATCGGTGAGAAAAATATACACACTATAAACCTCAGAATGTTCCCACTGCTTTTAATGTCTGATGTGCCTGACAGATTACCCTTTCAAAACAGGATAATAGGATACGTGGTGCTGGAAAAAACTTTTCCATCCAAGACAAAACCACATGGACATTGAAAAGAACTGGCATTTGCCTAGACATTTAGTGGGGGGACATGTCCTTAGGGCACAAAATTCCATAGTGAAAGGCTCTTCCCCCCTTCCACACACTCCAGCTCTCTCTAGAGTGTATAGGGGAAAGAACCTTGAGCAAGAGTCAGGAAATTGGCCTTTGTTCCTGACTGTGCCACTTTGTGGAACTGGGCAGGTCTTACCTCACTCTGCTTTAGCACCTTCGTTTGCAAAAATTAATAATTACCTTAAATGATTTCTGATTTTAGCCAAAAATAAATACAACAGTTTTTAAACAACTGCTACATATTAGCTATTTACGTATGTAATTTTGCACTCAGTATAAAATGTATTATGAAAAAGAAACTCAACCTATGTTAACCATCTCTGTACTGATGAGGAAACTAAGACTCAGGGAAAATAAGTGATTTACTTAGTATTGGGCAGTTAATGAGCATTTCTGAGCCAAGGTCTTACTTTAACCAGAGCCCTTTGCATAATATTGTACTGTTGCTAAACACTTTCTATTATTTGACTAGAGGAACACAACATATTGATGCATTTGAAACAATAAAATAATAAATATTTTTCCTTACCCTGGGCAGAAACAGAGGATGATGAGAAACATTGACTAAAAATTTAATCAAGCCTTAGGGACAAATAATATCACAGTTTTGAATAAGAGACTGGGTACTTTGAAAGTAAGCATGAAGAGGTGTTTTAACTCAGCAAAAGGCTCTTTCTTATTCCTGCTAGGAATGAAGAAGCACAAATTGAAAGTGAAAAAGGAGGAAATAAAACACTGACTCTATGTGTAAGAAAGGTGACTTGCAAATTACGAGGCAGTTAGGAAAATGTTTATTTTTTTCTTATCATTTTATATGTTGTATATATTTGAGAATTAATATTTGTCCTTTGGAGGGTGTGTGTGTGTGTGTGTGTGTGTGTGTGTGTATGCATGCTGGAGTTTTGTGTGTGTTTTAGTCCACTTGCATACTGCTATGAAGAAATGCCCGAGACTGGGTAATTTATAAAGAAAAAGAGGTTTAATGGACTCACAGTTCCAAGTGGCTTGGGAGGCCTCACAATCGTGGTGGAAGGTGAAGGAGGAGCAAAGGCACATCTTACATGGTGTCAGGCAAAAGCGTGTGTGCAGAGGAATTGCCTTTGGTAAAACCATCAGATATCATGAGATTTATTCACTATCACAAGGACAGCATGGGGAAACCTTACTCCCATGATTCAATTACCTCTCACCAGCTCCCTCCCAAGACACATGGGGATTATGGGAGCTACAATTCAAGATGAGATTTGGGTGGGGACACAGCCAAACCGTATCAGTGTGCCTGTGTGTATGCATGTGCACATATATAAATTTTTTCATTAGTGACTGATGGACCATCTATAAAATAAATCAAAGAGAAGAGACAGAGTCTCACTCTGCCTCCTAGGCTGGAATACACTGGCATGATCATAGCTCATTGCAGCCTCTAATTCCTGGGCTCAAGTGATCCTCCCTTCTGAGTAGCTGGGATTACAGGCACGTGCCACTATGCCCAACTGATGTTTTGTTTGTTTGTTGTGGAGATGGGAGATGGGAGTACTGCTATGTTACCCAGGCTGGTCTCGAACTCACTCCTGACCTTAAGTGATCATCTGGCTTTAGCATCCTAAACCACTATGATCTTAAAAGGGACCAGTTTCCTGGATTGCCTCTTTCCCTCCATCATCCACCATCTGCCATCAACTCTATAGAGTCAAGGGCTATCCCTGCCTTTTCAATAGAAGCCCTCAAGAAGTCACTCCACAGGGACTGTCTTGGGCTTTGGGAAGTGCACAGGGTTGGGGTGGGTGGGAAGGTGAGGAGGAAAGGCCACTCTTTTAGGTGGGGTTGGAGGGGGATGGAAAATGGATCACAGAGGTTCAGAGAACAGGCCCTTTGTGGAAAGGGGGAGACCAAATGATGCTGCTTTGTGAAAGCAGGTGAAACAAGCTGCAAATAGAAGGAGCCCACAGGAGACCCTGCTCTGAACAGCTGAACATCCTGGGGTCCTCAGACTCTGATAAAACAGCACATTTAGCCTACAGCTTTAGGCCCTTCATCCTACCCTTGTAGACTCTGCCACAGACATGCCCTCCAAATTGATTCTATCCACTTGTCTCTAGTCTACTGCTGCTATTTTAGTCGAAGGCCCTCTCCCCCTTTCCTGGGTTGCGGTCACAGACTCCTACCTCAGTTCCCAGCACCAGGTGCCCAGTTGTTTTCATCTGTTACACATTTCACATATTATAGCAAGAGAGATCTTTCTCAAATGCAAATCAGACCTTGTTGCATCCCAATCCCAACCCCTTTAGTTGTTCTTCTCTTTGCCCTCATGGTCAACTTCAAGCTCTCTAGTATGGAGGCAGATGTTCCTTTATAATTTTTCTGCTTATGTCTCCTGCCTCAGGCCTCACAATCCTCCACCTCACAGACGATGTCTCAGCCATGATGAGTTCCTCTCAAATTCTTTAGGTTTCAGAGATGTCATTTTCCTTGGGAACATTTTCCTGACTCTTTGTTCCAAGCATATGTCCGTCTTTATGTTCCCATAGTACCTGGTCATTGGATCTTGGTACGGTTTATCACAGTCTTGTATTTGTCTGCTTGTCTGTATTCTTTACTTCTCAAATACAGTCTTCTTTGTTCATCATTGTAACTCCTTTCCCCAGAATGGTCTCAGATATTTACACCCATCTTCCCCCTCTGTGAAGGGAATAAATGGATATATAGCACTGTATTAGCCCATTCTCATGCCACTATGGAGAAATATCCAAGACTGGGTAATTTATAAAGAAAAGAGGTTTAAATGATTACCGTTCTGCATGGCTGTGGAGGGCTAAGGAAACTTACAATTATGGCAGAGGCATCTCTTCACAGGGAAGCAGGAGAGAGAATGAGTGCAAGCAGGGGAAATGCCAGATGCTTATAAAACCATCAGATCTTGTGAGACTCACTCACTACCATGAGAACAGTACGGGGGAAACCACCCCCCATGATCCGATTGCCTCTACCTGGTTCCACCCTTGACATATGGTGATTATGGGAATTAAAATCCAAGGTGAAATTTTGGTGGGGACACAGAGCCAAACCATATTAAGCACCAACCTCAAAATAGCCTTCCAGCTGAAGACAGCTAAGGCACTCATGCAGTCTTATTTTGTCTCAAACAAATAATTTTACCTTTGAATCATTGTTCATTAATCTAGATTTTATCCTGAGGCCCTAAACATTGTTTATCATCTTTTGGGAGAGCCTAGTCCTAGATGGTGTTTTATTCCACAGATTAAATTTACACTTGGGCCAAATCTCCATCCTTGTGGCCTGTGAGTACTGAATTTGGGACTGAAGGCCTGGGACTAACTGGAAGTGTGGAAAAGGAAGAGGGTGTGGTGCTCCCCACCATGATTTTTTTTTTTTTTTTTTTTTTTTTTTTTTTTGAGGATTTCTGGTGGAAAAGGAGAGACACTCAGGAATCCCCAGATAAACATGGTTTAGCTTTCATAGTCAGATCCTTTCCCCACATTTACTGCTTCTTTCTCTACCGCTTCTCAACCCCCTAAACTGAACTTCCCTCTTCAACACACTCCCCTGTGCCCTACAGTCAGTCACAAGCTTGACCTATGGAGAGCATGTATTTCTTGAGGCAACAAAGGTGGGAAACCATATTCTAAAATGTTTCTTACACTTTTGGCTCTGTCTAAATTCTCCATTTTTCAATTAAAATGGAAATGAGATTAGAATCCTATTCTAGTAATGGATATAATCAGAACACAATAAAGCAGAAAGATTGCTTTAGGCTCCTCTGTTAAAGTTACATTTGTTCAACAACTCTTTATGGAGACCTGCTATTAGTCAGGCACCAGGCTGGGCACGGCAGCTACAAAGGTGAAGAGAACACAGGCTCTTCCCCAAAGAAGCTTATATTGTAAACTTCATAGTTATGAAATCATGATTGCTTACCTAAAATTTTATTGCCCTACATTCTTAGATATTTTGAGTCTTGAGAAACTTGTTTGTTTATTTTTTTTCATTATTATACAATGTCAGTTCAGTGGAATCCAAGATGTTCGGCTAACCTTCTGATCCAAGATAGTGGACCAAACATTTGTATTTACTCATTGTGCCTCTCCATACTTCTCTGAAATAAAAGTGTAGATCTTCAGAATTAAACATATCTATAAAGCAAAGGGAACAGAAGGGGATATTATCAGCAGATACGACATTCCAAAAATTTTTTAGAAAATAAAAGGTAAATTTAATAGTAAGATATGGAATTATTAGATATGTTTGGAAAACCAACAGCATGAACAAGATAATCCAAGAAAAACAAGTTGATCCCTGGAGAAAACGGAAAGAATTTGAGAAATACAGAAGTGAACTAAACAATAAATACAGTCATCTCTTGGTATCTGTGGGAAATTGATTCCAGGACCTCCCTCAGATACCAAAATTTGGATGCCCAAGTCTCTGATATAAAATGGTATAGTATTTGCATACAACCTATGCACATCCTACTGTATACTTTAAATCATCTTTAGATTACTTATAATACTTAATACAATGTAAATACTCTGTATATAGTTGTTATATTGTATTGTTTAGGGAATAATGAGAAGAAAAAAAGTCTGTGCATGTTCAGTACAGATGCAACTTTTTTTTCCAGAATATTTTTAACCTGTGGTTGGTTGGAATCCACAAATGTAGAACCCGGCTACAGAGAGCTGACTGTAATTAAAACCAACAGCTTCTATTTAGTATACTGAGAGAGAATTGGGAAATCATTAAATCCATAAAATAAGAACAGGATGGAGTGAAAAACTGGACTCTGTGACCAAATGGACATATATATGGATAAGAACCAGGGAAGTTTTCATAAAGGAAGTGCCAAACTGAGCTAGTTGGTCAAATGAACTATTCTCCAGGTGGATGGGGCAGGATATTTTAGGCAGAGGAAGCAACAAACAAAGCACAGAGTGAAGCCCAGGAAACTACAGGTAGCTGCAGAGAGATGACGGGGCTACAGTGTGCATGGAGAGAGGCCAGCTTGGTGAGGTAGGCAGGAGGAACTCCTGAAGGGCTCCAGCCTGGGAAGTCAGGCTGAAGAGGTGGCATTCTATCTTGTCAGTAATAAGAAACATTGACATTTTGTAGAGATGATGATTTGAGGAAGGGATTTATGTGGTCGATTGTGCTTCTGGCTGATCACCCGGAGTGTTGTCTGCTAGAAGGATTCCAAGGGTTAAGTCCTGAGGCGTGAAGAAATACTGATCTGTAAGATAGCTTAACTAAGGTGGTAGCATTGGGGTAAGAGTATGTGTATGTGGGGGGGCGGCTACAAAGTTATTAAGGTGGTAGAATTGATGGCAACATTCATCTTGACAGAGAATACAGGATGAGGAGCAGATTTCAGAGGAATATAATGAGCCCTTTTTTAGCTCTTTGTGAATGTTCAGAAATGGCAGCTGGTGTTGCATAATTGCAAAATTGGGGCTTAGTTAGTTATTGGCTTCTGAGAACATAACTGCATTTTTTTTCTCCTCTGTCCCACTCTTTGAAAGGGGGTGGGGCTCAAAGAGTGCTGTGTGTGTGTGTGTGTGTGTGTGTGTGTGTGTGTGTTGTAAATACTTAAATGCAAGTTTCTTTACATTTTTCTTTATCTCCTTCACTCCTTTTCAACATTTTGGCGGGTTGTTCTGATATTACCAAGGTAATCCACAATTATGGCAAATATTCAAAGAAAACAAATTGTAGAAAGTCCAGGAAAAAAACCTCTGAAATACATTTTCCGGAGACCACCATCATGAACAGTTTGGTCTACAGATCTTTTAAAGTATATAATATATTCTTTTATGTGGCCACTCATTATATTTTATGGGATCTTGGTATTATTGCTTTTTAATTCATTTCTTATATTTTAAGTTTGAAATACTTCAAATATGCAGAAAAGTAGAGAAAATAACATTAACACCATACACTTACCATGTAGACTTAAGAGAAATCTATACTTTGCCAAATCTTTTTTTTTTTTTTTTTTTTTTTGAGACAGAGCCTTGCTCTGTCGCCTAGGCTGGAGTGCAGTGGTGCGATCTCAGCTTACTGCAACCTCTGCCTCCCGGGTTCAAACAATTCTCCTGCCTCAGCCTCCTGAGTAGCTGGGATTACAGGCACACACCACCATGCCCGGCTAATTTTTGTATTTTTAGTAGAGACAGGGTTTTGCCGTGTTGGCCAGGCTGGTCTCGAACTCCTGACCTCAAATGATCCACCTGCCTCGGCCTCCCAAAGTGCTGGATTACAGGCATGAGCCACTGCACTCGGCCAAATCTCCATTTTTGTAAACAAGTTTTCAGATATAGAAAACTACCCAATTATGGCTGGGCACGGTGGCTCACATCTGTAATCCCAGTACATTGGGAGGCCGAGGCAGGTGGATCCTTTGAGATCAGGAATTCGAGACCAGTCTGGCCAACATGGTGAAATCCTGCCTCTACAAAAAATATAAAAATTAGCTGGGCATGGTGGCAAGTGCCTGTGGTTCCAGCTACTTGGGAGGCTGACGAAGGAAAATCACTTGAACCTGGGAGGCGGAGGTTGCAGTGAGCTGCGATGGCACCATTGCACTCCAGCCTGGGGTGACAGAACAAGACTCTGTCTCAAAAAAAAAAAAAAAAAAAAAAAAAACAAAAGAAAGAAAACTACCCGATTACTATTACTTCTCTCTCTCTCTCTCTTTCTCTCTGTATTCCAAAGGTTTGCAGTATCCTGAAGCTGGTGTGAATCAACCTCATGCATTTTTTTTTTTTTGAGGTGGAATCTCGCTCTGTTGCCTAGGCTGGAGTGCAATGGCGTAATCTTGGCTCACTGCAACCTCCACCTCCCAGGTTCAAGCGATTCTCCTGCCTCAGCCTCCCAAACAGCTGGGATTACAGGTGCACACTGCCATACCCAGCTAATTTTTTGTATTTTTAGTACAGACCAGGTTTCACCATGTTGGCCAGGCTGGTCTACAAATGTATCTATCCATAAGCAATACAGTATATAGTAATATTTTTATTATTCTATTATTTCTATTAAATGTTTATATTCATAGTATCATACTGTATACATCCTTTTGTAATTTGCTTTCTTTAGAAGCAACAGTATATTTTTGAGATTTATCATGTTGCTTTGTGTAGATTTACTTTTTTTTTTTTTAGATAATGTTTCCCTCTTGTCGCCCAGGCTGGGGTACAATGGTGCAATCTTGGTTCACTGCAACCTCTGCCTCCCGGGTTCAAGTGATTCTCCTGCCTCAGCCTCTCAAGTAGCTGGATTACAGGCATGCGCCACCACACCTGACTAATTTTGTATTTTTAGTAGAGATAGGGTTTCTCCATGTTGGTCAGGCTGGTCTCGAACTCCCAACCTCATGTGATCTACCCGCGTGGGCCTCCCAAAGTGCTGGGATTACAGGCATGAGCTACTGTGCCCGGCTGATTACTTACTTTTTAATTTATTTTATTATACACAATTTGTCTCTTTATCTCACTTTATTTTTTGATTTTTATTTATTTATTTTTTTAGACTGGGATCTCACTCTGTCATCCAGGCTGGAGTGCAGTGGCATGATCTCAGCTCACTGCATCCTCTGCCTCCCAGGTCCAAGCGATTCTCCTGCCTTGGCCTCCTGAGTAGCTGGGACTAGAGGGTGCACCACCACATCTGGTTAATTTTTGTATTTTAGTAGAGATGGTATTTCATCATGTTGGCCAGGCTGGTCTTGAACTGCTGGCTTCGAGCAATCTGCCCGCCTCAGCCTCCCAAACTCACTTTATTTTTTAGGTATTGTTAACAGCACTATAGGCAGCATCCTCGAACGTCTCTCTTTGTATAAATGTAAAAGACATTCATAGACATGGGACTAAAGGAGGTGCCCATAGTCAACTGTACTAGGCATTGACAAATGGCTTGCTAACGGAGTAATACCTGTGTATATTGCCACTAGCAATTTGTACACTTTCTTGATTCCTTTCACTGTTGTCAACACTTACTCTTCTTTAAATTAAAAATTATTGGCCAGGCATGTTGGTTCATGCCTGTAATCTCCTAGCATTTTGGGAGGCTGAGGCAGGTGGATCACCTGAGGTCAGGAGGTTGAGACCAGCCTGGCCAATCATGGTGAAACCCTGTCTCTACTAAAAGTAGAAAAATTAGCTGGGCATGGTGGTGGGTGCTTGTAATACCAGGTACTTGGGAGGCTGAGGCAGGAGAATTGTTTGAATATGGGAGGTGGAGGCTGCAGTGAGCCAAGATCGCACCATTGTGCTCCAACATGGGGGACAGAGCGAGACTCTGTCTCAAAAAATAAAATAAAATAAAATAAAATAAAGTAAAATAAAATAATTTTGTCAATATTGTTGGTTATGAAATGCTATCTCATTATTGTTTAAAGAGGCATTTTCCTTGATAACTAGTGAGGCTGAATTTTGTTTTCCAGATGTGCATGAGCCACTGGTTTTTTCTGTTATGCATTTTCTGTTCATATACTTTGACCGCATGATACATGCCTGGTCATAACCCATCAAACTCTTCTTTCTCTCAGACACTTCACTTTATGGAAATCTTTTTCATGTTTATTCCTCAAACCCAGAATTTTGAGTGTCTCACCTGTTCTAACACAAATTTGAGGAAAATGAAGGCTAATTCAGAATAAAGAACTATGTAAGCAGATGGACGGCATGTTCTCCTCTAAATAGGGGTGCTAGGATAAGAGGCGGTAGGATAAATGCACAGCCTCAAAATCTACCACCCACTAAAGACCTCACAGTACATGATGACATTAGCATGCTGTGCCCGCATTTCTACCTACCACGATGACCTGGAATGAAAGACAAGAGGGGCAATTGTTAAGTCCTGTGCGTAAACTTTGGAAGAGAGCATACCTTGCTTTAAACCATTAAGGAGGCAGGCAATAGATTCCTGTACAGGGTGGCTTAGCCAAAAGCGGCTGGTCTTGTTCTCATTTATATGGTTTATAATGATTCTAAATCATTCTCGGAAAAAAACTGACTCATTTCATCTCCCTTTAATTAGGATTTCTGTTTCTGCAATATTTTAGCGGTATTTATGTCAAATGGTTTCTTTTGAGAACTTCTCCCTTTTTCTGTCTTTTCTCTTTTCTTTTTTTAAAAACTTTTATTTTAGGTTTGGGGGTATATGTGAAAATTGGTTACATAGGTAAACTCAGTCAAGAGGGTTTGTCATACAGATGATTCATCACCCAAGGATTAAGCTCAGTACTCAATAGTTATCTTTTCTGCTCCTCTCCCTCCTCCTACTTTCCACCCTCAAGTAGACCCCAGAGTCTGTTGTTTTCTTCTTTGTGTTCACAAATTCTCATCATTTAGCTCCCACTTATATGTGAGAACATGCAATATTTGGTTTTCTGTTCCTGCGTTAGTTTGCTGACGATAATAGCCTCCAGCTCCATCCATGTTCCTGCAAAAACCGTGATCTTGTTCCTTTTAATTTACTTTTTGCTATTCTGATTAGAGAGTGGCCATGCTCCATGCTCTGTGTGGATATTCTTTGGAAACAAAGCGTTTTTGAAATGGTAGGACTGGGGCTAGTAAAAGAGAACAGAAAGAATTGTGAACAGGGTCTCCTCCAGTACAGATGGTTAAAGAACACAAATAGGGAATTGTGATGAGTGACCTCCATTTAATTTGGCGCCCAAGCTGTTGGCTGCTCCAGCATGGGTTGCCATCCTGACTGATCCCTTTGCTCAGATATGGTGCTATCAGGGATGCAAGGCCTATGTCTGAATATTGCAGCAGAGACTGCTCCCATTGCAGAAAGCAACCCAGATTAAAGTTCATGACTCAGTTTCAATAAATGCTTCCTTTTTTACAAAAAAGGCATTTAACATCACTCTTTTCCCTGGTAATATGGACTTAGCTTTTGGGATCAACTGGAAAATGCATCCATTCAGAGGGAGATTGTAAAAGGCTGCCTGCTAACCACAGGAAGTTGGGCTGATGCAGGGTGCCAGGTTAACTTAAGGTTGATAACGGTTACTTCCTTGTCACTTTTTGCATGCATCCTTACTCTGCAGTGGGGGTTATAAGAAGTAAGACGCATGCAAGGTGAATCTCTAGAAGTCAGCTTCTCCGAGAAGTATTCTCCGACCATGCGTTCTTACTACAGTCCCCACATATGCGCGGATCTCCCCATGTTCACCCCATTGTTGAAATCACTCCCTCATTGTAACTGCTCACTCATCTGTCTCCACCATAAAGCTTAGGCTTCTAGAAAGTCAGGACCAGAGCTGACTGTTTTATTCCCAGACCTAGTACAGTGCCTCATGTGCTTATGGGATGAATTTAGTGCCTAGAGTTGGGTGTGGTGACTAGAGCTGGGGGCCAACTGTCATGAAGCCTCTATCCTTGTTTATGTCGTGCTTTCCCTCCCAGCCCCTCCTTGACCACTCTTTCACCTCCCTCTTTCTACATATATAGAGACAAATAATAATATGCTTGTACAAAGGGTGTACTTGTATTATCCCATTTGTATTGATAGTCCACAACAGCAGATGAGGTTTTTTTGTTTCTTTGTTTGTTTGTTTTGACGGAATCTCCCTCCTTCGCCCAAGCTGGAGTGCAGTGACGCAATCTCGGCTCACTGCAACCTCCACCTCCCGGGTTCAAGTGATTCTCCTGCCTCAGACTCCCGAGTAACTGGGACTACAGGCGCCTGCCACCACGCCCGGTTAATTTTTGTATTTTTAGTAGAGATGGGGTTTCACCATATTGGCCAGGCTGATCTCTAACTTCCAACCTCAGGTGATCTGCCTGTCTCGGCCTCCCAAAGTGCTGGGATTACAGGTGTGAGCCACTGTGCCCGGCCTGATAAGGTTTAAAGATTAAATACCATGTTGTTAAATTTACAAATCTCTCAAACAGGAAAATCAGGAACAATGACAACATTTGGAGGTTCCCAGAAGGTAACAACTATGGAGATTTCTGCAGGCGTCTGAGAGAAGCACATGCACAGATAGTTTGCCTTTCATTGGTCCATTCTTGCCCAGAAGGCAATATGAACTGAAACAAAGAAGCCTCATATGAGAAGGACATGGAGTCACAGCAGCTTTCGGTGTGGCCCCGGGTCCTTGATCTGGTCTCTCTCTGGCTCATTTTGTATTGCTCATCTTGTCACCTCACAATCCAGGGCTTGTGACATTTTTCTTCTCTGGAGTGGAAATGACAGAGCTGCAGAACACTCGTTTCTGATTGATCCCTATGTGTCAAGAAAGAGGGCTGATTGAAACTGGGCTCACAAAAAAAAAAAAAAGAAAAAAGAAAAAAAGAAACTGGGCTCACGTGTGTCTTCCCATCAGCTAAACAAGTTTTCAGAAGTACAGAAAGAATTTGTTGGGGAAGGGGACCCAGGACAATGACAATGTTTTCGATGGTAATGTCTGCAGAAGTAAGGCAGGTTTCTTCTGTGCCTGAAGAGATGGCACCACTTGAGGAGATGGCATACTCATGGCGGAATCTTCATTAAGACGTCACAAAGTAAGCTGTAGGAAATCAACTCTAGAAAACAGCTCTAATGCAAGAAAATACATATCCAGTTTTATAGAGCAAGAGCTGTGATCATGGTGACATTTAACAACTATATTAGTTGGCCAAGAGGGTAAAAATATACTTGACCTCTTAGAGCACCATAAATAGCCTGGATACTCTCAGCTCATGGGCCAACTGTGTCATGGTCTTTTCTCTCTTCCAGCCCCTCCTCTTTCTCCCTTCCTTCTTGTCTCTCTCCTCCCCTCTCTTCCCTCCCCTTTCTCCTTTCTGACCCTGTCTTCTCTTCTCTCTCTTCTCGAACCTTCCCTTCCTCCTCTTCTTTAGGTGCTCAGCACCTCTTTGATTTCAATAAACGTTTATGGAGCTCCTTCTTGTGCCAACGACTGTACACAGAGCTGGGATGTCAAGATGAATCAGTTATATTTCCTTCCCAGTGCCAAGTGATGACTTGATGGGTTTTGACCAGCCCCTCCCTGGACTCCCAATTTCTACCTCCTGGAACATGCTTTACTTACCAGCCTTGGTGTTATTCTGCAATATGAGCAACTGGGATTTTTTTCAATCTTGTAGAAATTATTCTCAGCAATGCTATTTTTTTTTTTAAATGAAGTTACAGCATACAATCTAAGGATAAATAATGTACTTACTCTGCAACTATTGTTTCAAGTTAAATCCCCTGATTACTCCTCCAAAAGTTCTTTTCTTAATAGAATCTCTAACCCTTTCCTCTTCCTGTTAGAACTTCTGGAGCTACCATTGTTCCTGCTCTTGGGCTGCTCATAACCTAGGGGAGTCACAGTGAGATTACTTGCTTTAAAATTCTTTAATCACTCTGCGAGTCGTTAGGAAAAGCTGACACATCTGATTTGGAAACTCCCACTTCAGTGGAGTGTTGTGCCTCAGCACACAGGGACGGGTGGAGCAAAGGAACAAGAAGCCAAAAACTCTCATGGCACTTACTATGATTGTGTAAAAGAGAGACTCATCAATTAACACAGGTACTGGCAAGCGCGCCTCATAATGCCTCCATTTCTAGACAGATCAAAAACAGTGTGCCCTGTCAATAAATACTGAGTTTCTGTAGCAGCCTGATTGAGATCAGCTAACCTTTAGGCCAAAAGCGTGATTCTTCCTTGCTGAAGCTTTTGGCAAAGCATGTTTAGCTTCATGCCAGGAATTAGATTAACTCTTGCAAAACTGGTTCACCAGGAACAATGACTCAGTGTTTTTTTTTTAGTATCCGGCATATTGTGTGGAGTAGCTATAAATATATTTACGAGCTGGAGTTTCAAGGGAGGGGAGTATTAGCTTGCTGAAAAACAAGCCAACTGAGTTATGGGTCTTCACGTAGCCAGCATACAGTGTTTTGGGCTTTGCCTGTTTTAATGTTTTAAAATTAATTAATTTGTTCTTTATTAATATTTATTTATTTATTTATTTTCAGATGGAGTCTTACTCTATCACCCAGGCTGGAGTGCAGTGCCACGATTTCGGCTCTCTGCAACCTCCGCCTTCCAGGTTCAAGTGATTCTCCTGCCTCAGCCTCCTGAGTAGCTGAGATTTCAGGTATGCCTCATCACGCCCAGCTAAATTTTGAATTTTTAGTAGAGACGGGGTTTCGCCATGTTGCCCAGGCTGGACTTGAACTCCTGACCTCAAGTGATCCACCTAAAAGTGCTGAGATTACAGGCATAAGCCACCGCACTACCATGCTGCTTGTGATTTTATTTTCCTCCTCAAGGACTTTGAGCATATTATCTTCTGTTTAATAACTTGTCTCCACCCTTCTTTGTGCAAGTGTGTGTGTGTGTGTGTGTGTGTGTGTGTGTGTGTGTGTGTATTTTCTGAGCTCCCTACAGGGAGTGGAGAGTCTTAAGTAGGTATGTCCATGTTATTAACATACCGTCTGCTTATTAACTAACTGCACCAATGATGAAAGCCAACTGACAAACAAGCGATGCTCTTATCCCTCCTTCGCAAGCAATGAATCTGAAAACCAAGAGAAGTTTTCTTTTCAACAGGAAGCGTTTTGGAGTTCGAACAACTCTGCATTTAGACAGTGCAGCTTTTAGTTCCAGATCTTGGCAATGGGGCAGGCAGAGGGAGTGGCAACTACAGACTTTGCCGTAGGGCTGTGTTTTCTATGGAGTGTGTGTACGCTGACGAGCTAGTGACAGGAGGGAGGTTACAAAAGCATTTACTGAAATAAGGATTTCTAATAGAGGAGCTTTTTAAAAGTATTAAATATGCTAATGTGCCTAGGGCATAGTCAACAAAGAGTTATAATAAGTGTCGTTTTTCATATTTATCAAGGAAACCATGTCACCCACAGCCTTTCTCTGTGTCTGGCATTCTGAGAAGCACACTGTAGTGGTGCCTGAGGGTCTGGGGAAAGAAGAATAGAATGAATGGGGCATTTCAGAATCGGAAACTCCCCCAGTTGTAGTTCTTTTCTTTTTTTTTTTTTTTTTTTTGAGACGGAGTCTTGCTCTGTCGCCCTGGCTGGAGTGCAGTGGCCGGATCTCAGCTCACTACAAGCTCCGCCTCCCGGGTTTACGCCATTCTCCTGCCTCAGCCTCCTGAGTAGCTGGGACTACAGGCGCCTGCCACCTCGCCCGGCTAGTTTTTTGTATTTTTTTTAGTAGAGACGGGGTTTCACCGTGTTAGCCAGGATGGTCTCGATCTCCTGACCTCGTGATCCGCCCGTCTCGGCCTCCCAAAGTGCTGGGATTACAGGCTTGAGCCACCGCGCCCGGCCTGTTGTAGTTCTTTTCGATGTTGGTCGATGGATGAATTTCCAGTTTCTACCATTGTGGTTGGGTTAGGGAGAGTAGCTCAAATTGGGAATTGCTTTTTGAGGATCCAGGGCTTCTGGAATT
Source organism: Theropithecus gelada (assembly GCF_003255815.1). NCBI lineage: Eukaryota > Metazoa > Chordata > Mammalia > Primates > Cercopithecidae > Theropithecus > Theropithecus gelada. Next base: position 86,036,025 of record NC_037683.1, read on the forward strand.
CTCCCAGTTTCTTTTTACTTCTTTATGCTATTTTGTCTACTTTGAAAAATCAGTATCATCCGTTTGATTGCAGAGCTGAATCTTTCTATACAGTGAGGGGTTGTAATCACATTACTTATAACCTGCTCATTTAATTTTTTAAAGGTACAAGTCATTGTAACCTAAGTACTTACTCACACTGATCCTTAATACACTCCCCTTTCTTATCTGCAAGCTTCTTTCTCTGGTTTCTCCTGACTCTGTTACTGCCCATGAGTTTAAAACTTTGTCTTCTCAGTTCCTGTTTGGTCTCTGCTCTCCAGGACTCTGCCTTGGAAATCTGACTCACACTTCTATGTGTCCCTGGGGCTCAACTTTACCTGGCCTCAGAATCACCCAGGCTCCAAGCAAGTCCTGTAGATTCCACTCAGTCCTTTGACTCAAGGAAATCTCCACTTCTAAATGGCTTTCCGGTTGATTTTGATGCCAGTCCGGGGTTGAGAACCACCACTATAGCTTCTAGACACAGAGCCCCTTCTCCTTTTTCCTGGAGCCCTTCTTAGGTCATGATTCTATTTTCCCTATTTCTGCACTCAGAAGGGATAAAAATGGAAGTGTATGTGAAGTTGCTACCATGTCTCAGGTGCTTTAAATACATCATTTTATCCAATCTTCACAACAGTCTTATGCAGTCTCTTTCTATTTTAAGAATGAGGAAAACAATGGCTGGGTGCAATGGCTTATGCCTGTAATCTCAGCACTTTGGGAGGCCAAGGTGGGCAAATCACTGGAGCCCAGGAGTTCAAGACCAGCCTGGGCAACATAGCATAACCCCGTCTCTACCAACAATACAAAAATTAGCCAGTCTCATAACCTGGTCTATACATAAATAAATAGATAAAAATTTAAAAATAAAATAACTTAAAAAGAAAAGAAAGAGGAAAACAAGATTCAGAGAGCCTGGGTCATCTTCCCAAAGGCGCACAATTAAGAAACGGCTGAGCAGGGGTTCTGACTCAGATCTGTCAGCATCTACAGCTTTGCTACTTAAAAGAGTGTGGTTCCTGGACTAGCAGAATCAGTGTCACCTGGGATCTTGGTAGAAACACAAATACTTGGGTGTCATCTCAGACCTACTGAATCAGTTTCTTCGGGGGTAGGGCCCAGGAATATGTATTTTATCAAGACCTCCAAATGTTCCTGATGTTTCCCAAAGTTTAAGAAGCATGGAGAACCATGGCTTTCCCTACCATATAGTCTCGTCTCTTTCCTTGTTTCTTTACTCCGAAGGATTGCCTTCTTTCTTTCCCAGAAACCTCACTATCAGCTCACTGTGCAGCCTTACTCATATCTTCCTCAACCAGCAGTTTTATTACACACACCCTTCTCATTTCCTCACATTGCTCATGGTATCTGACTGAGTGAGGGATCCAACCTGGCTTTGGGTTTTGCACTGTCTTGCCTCAGTCACTTAATTTCTTCCTATGTACATTTTAAGATATTGAAGACACTGACTTCCAAAACCCCTTCTCTAAATCTGACAGTGAAGCAGAGCGTGTGTGTGTGTGTGCGTGCCAGTGCACACACCACACACATATGCACATACACAGAGTTAAGTTTGATCACATTTGCTTCATTAATTGATCTATATATACCACAACTGAGAAAACCTTACTGGCATTCTACTCCAAGCTTGAATTCCCAGACGAAAAACAAACAAGCAACCTCTCCCTAAACAAAAATATCTAGTGGCCTTGGAAAATTCCATTTAACATTAAACTATGTCTTTTCAAAGAGAAGCAGGGTGGGCAGATTTTTGAACATGAGCCTACTGATAACACAGCACCTCTTCAAAACTAGAATCTCATTCAGGGTTGGATGATGTCCAAGTCAAACCAGAGATGCTTGCATGATGCTCCATCGTCAGTCAGAGGTTTCAGGGTGGCAAACAACTTTGGCTGACTCTCCTCTGCCTCTGTCTATATTTGCAGAAAGTCCAGCTTCCACTGCAAAAGTTCGATCACTCTGTAAAACAGTTTGATCCTAACTTCAAAAGAATTTTTATGCTATTTGGAATGCATAAAAATGAATGTATTCCAATATCTTTAGCCCCATAAATAATGCATAATGATTGGCGAAAGACTGGCATTTTGGAGTTCAAAGAACATAAAGTTTTCTCGAATGGATAGTGCATCACCCTTAACTAGCATAGGGGGAAATAGAAGGTTGAAGGTTGACAAGGAAAACTTAGTTTAGGGTTGTTTATTTATTTTTCTCTAGTTATGTTTACCTTCCCGGGTGGTTTTATTGATGCCACCTTTCACAAGGATATTTCGTGAATAAATATCAGGTTGAATCTCTGGCCCTCTGTAATGGTCACATTTTTATTTTTAATGAGTTGCTCATGGGATTATATCTTAACTGGAATTGCAGTTAGTATATTGAGATGCATTGACTCCATTTCTGTCTTTCATTCTTCTTTCTAAATGTATTCTCACTGGATTAGCACTCCTAGCCCCGAGGACTCTTGGGCCAGTTTTATTACTTAAAGAATTATAGTTCCACTATACAGTGACCTTGCACGAAGTATCAGCGCAGCTCAATTTCAAATTCTGCTCAAATTTCAAATATGTTCTTGGTATATTTTGCTAAGCAGTTTATTGCCTTCTCATCTCCACTGTTTTTCCTGAGTAACAGCTCAGAACTCTATAAATAAAACCTAATAATGGGGAGTGACTCAAAAGTCTGGTTATTTTTATTAGTAAACTATTTTAGGGGTGAACACTTCACATTTTACATTCTAATGCTCCACAGTACTGAAAATAGTCTGAATTTTTTTTGTTAGGTTGAAGAGAATATTTTTGAGATGACTAACAGAAAACAGAATCAGTAAAACAGTGCTATCAATTTTCATGTTGAATAACTTTATAGGAAATGATAACATCTTCATTTATTTATTTATTTTTGAGACGAAATTTCGCTCTTGTTGCTCAGGCTGGAGTGCAATGGCGCGATCTCGGCTCACCGCAACCTCCTCCTCCTGGGTTCAGGCGATTCTTCTGCCTCAGCCTCCTGAGTAGCTGGGATTACAGGCCTGCGCCACCAGGCCTGGCTAATTTTGTATTTTTAGTGGAGATGGGGTTTCTCCACGTTGGTCAGGCTGGTCTCCAATTCCCGACCTCAGGTGATCCACCCGCCTCAGCCTCCGTTCTCAGCCGATAGCATCTTAACGATAAACATACAAAGGTTTGTAAATGTTGGCAAACAGCAAGAAAAACACATTTAGAAAATTGTGCTATGCTTTAATGTCCTGTCTATACGATAATTTACTCTTCCCTCCTTCCCCGCAACCCCCTAGAATGTTTAAACTGAAATTTAAAGCACCGTTGATTTTGGCTTGGATAGGAAGCCTACATATTAACTGAGGATTTAATTAGTATCCAGGGGCAGGTCTACTTCTCAAAGTGAGATTCACATAGCCCCCTTGGAAGCTTTCAAATAGATTGACTACCCTTTTAAAATTCCTCTTTTCGGCCGGGCGCGGTGGCTTAAGCCTGTAATCCCAGCACTTTGGGAGCCCGAGACGGGCGGATCACGAGGTCAGGAGATCGAGACCATCCTGGCTAACACGGTGAAACCCCTTCTCTACTAAAAAATACAAAAAACTAGCCGGGCGTGGTGACGGGCGCCTGTAGTCCCAGCTACTCGGGAGGCTGAGGCAGGAGAATGGCGGGAACCCGGGAGGCGGAGGCCGAGCTTGCAGTGAGCCGAGATCGCCTCACTGCACTCCAGCCTGGGCGGCAAAGCGAGACTCCGTTTCAAAAAAAAAAATTCCTCTTTTCCCCTTTCTTATTGGCCCCGCCTTCTCTAGCTGTATACTAACTTGCTGCATAGAATCCTGAATTTCTGGATTTCTACACTTCTAACTCAATGAATGGGGTAAATCAAACCTTAATAACACCCTTGATTTTGAAACGCTTCAGTGCTTCATGTTAGACTTTTTGAGAAAAGATCATTTTCATTTATTTCTGTTTTATTTCTAGTTTAATGATTAAATGTAAGCTGTTCAATACCTTTTTCAATATCCCACTTGTTAAACTCACACTGAACCTCAGAAATACTGAGTCAACGATCTAAATTTCCATTCAAAATTTCCACAAAGCAGAAAATATAAATGTTTTCATTGTCATTACAAATAGACAGGGCCGGGCGCAGTGGCTCATGCCTGTAGCCCCAGCAGTTTGGGAAGCTGAGGTAGGAGGATCACTTGAGGTCAGGAGTTTGAGACCAGCCTGGCCAACATGGTGAAACACTGTCTGTACCAAAAATACAAAAAAAAATTAGTTGGATTGGTGGTGTGTGCCTGTAATCCCAACTACTCAGGAGGCTGAGGTAGGAGAATCACTTGAACCTGGGAGGCGGAGGTTGCAATGAGCTCAGATTATGCCACTGCAGTCTAGCCTGGGCAACAGAGCGAGACTTCATCTCAAAAAACAAAAACAAAAACAACCCCTTTCCCCTCCCCCCACGAATAAAACCCCAAATAGACAAATGAAAGCAATGAAAACAGGAAAATAATTTCAATGCCTACTTCTGGGATGTTATGTTATGCTTTGCATGGGTTTTATTTATTAGATATGTTCTCATCTTTATTATTTAAGAGCACATAAAATAGCCTCACTACATTAATCTCTTTTGCTCTGCCTCTTTCCATATGATTCTTCATTAGCAGTTCCCAAAACAAAAAAATTGTGCACCAAAATCCCAACTGAGACTCAATTGTTTGCTGACTCAACAACCCCAGTGAGAAATCTTATACAAGAGCTTTTGTTTCAAAACCAAGTGCCAGGAAAATTTTGCTTCCCTCAAGCAATGGCATGTTTTCTTTTTCTGGACAGTGAGAACCATGTAATTAAACATATTTTCCTTTGTGCTTTGGCTGTCAGGAAACTCAGAGCCAAACTTGTAACCCAAGTTTTATGGCTATGTAAGACATTGTGGCCCATATATCTGGACTCTTCCTTTCTCCTTCGTATTGATCTTCAGTCTTGGCTTTAGTTTACAAAATATGCCGTTATAAAAAATAACAGTATCTGTAAGCTGTCTGAAATTATTATGGAGAAAAGTAGGGTATAAATAAATGAATAAGTCAATTGTTTGAAAAACAATGCGTTTGTGTCAGAAATAACTTTGTGAGTGGTCTTCAGGCTGTAGTGCAGTGGTGAGATGACAGCTCACTGCAACCTCCACCTTCAGGGCTCAAGTCATCCTTCCACATCAACCTCCCAAGTAGCTGGGACTACAGCTTCACCCCACCATACCCGGCTAATTTCTTTTATTTTTTGTAGAAACATGGTTTTGCCACGTTGCTCAGGCTGGTCTCAAACTCCTGAGCTCAAGCGATCTGCCCACCTTGGTCTCCCAAGGTGTTGAGATTACAGGCATGAGCCACCACACCCAGCATAATGTTATCAAATTTCGGTGAGAAATGGGAATGTCACTACAAAGCATAAGTAATAAACAAAAGATTATCATTAACATTGCTCCTAGAGAAAGACAGGTTTATTTAGAGGTGAGGCGAGTAGAATTTTTTTAAGGGAACTTCTGGGTAATTTAACACCACGATCCTTCTCGAATGCATATTACAACGTAAAAATGTAGTTCCTGCTGGCCGGGCGTGGTGGCTCACGCCTGTAATCCTACCTGTAATCCCAGCACTTTGGGAGGCCATGGTGGGCAGATCACGAGGTCGGGAGATCGACACCATCCTAGCTAACACTGTGAAACCCCTTCTCTACTAAAAATACAAAAAAAAAAAAAAAAAAAAAAAATTAGCTAGGCATGGTGGTGGGCGCCTGTAGTCCCAGCTACTTGGGAGGCTGAGGCAGGAGAATGGCGTGAACCCAGAAGGCAGCAGAGCTTGCAGTGAGCAGAGATCGTGCCACTGCACTCCAGCCTGGGCTACAGAGTGGGACTCTGTCTCAAAAAAAAGTAGTTCTTCCTTTTTCTTTTCTTTTCTTTTTTCTTTTCTTTTCTTTTCTTTTCTTTTCTTTTCTTTTCTTTTCTTTTCTTTTCTTTTCTTTTCTTTTCTTTTCTTGAGACAGAGTCTCGCTTTGCTGCCAGGCTGGAGTGCAGTGACACAATCTTGGCTCACTGCATCCTCTGCTGTCCGGGTTCAAGCGATTCTCCTATGTCAGCCTCCCGAGTAGCTGGGATTACAGGCGTGCACCACCACGCCTGGCTAATTTTTGAATTTTTAGTACAGATGAGGTTTCGCCATGTTAGCCAGGCTAATCTTGAACTCCTGACCTCAAGTGATCTGCCCACCTTGACCTCCCAAAGTGCTGGGATTACAGGCATAAGTCACCATGCCTGGCCTTTTTTCTTGATAAAGGGGTGTCATTGGGGCCTCTTTTACTCCTGTCACTCATCATGGGTACCATGTCTTAATTGACAACCACAATGAAGAGAGGAAGGAAAGAGGAAAGAAGAAGACAATATAAGAAGAAGAGGGAAGGAAAAGCCAATGACAGAGATTAACTGGATTTTCCTACATAAAGAGGTCATGAGGATCAAGAGCATATAGAAGTTTGCAAGATACAGAGTTTCTCTGGATTGGAGTTGACCAAAATAAGAGAAAGGTGAAGCAAGTATAATGTATGGAGACTTATCCTGGGAGAATGTGTCAGTGAAGTTATTGGGTCATGCAGTGATGGTGTGGGGATAGGACCTGGTGGTGAGTTGACAAGGAGCCATTGCCATTCAGTCATCAAGCGTCATGATGTGTGTTGTGTAGGAACGGGGAGGTGAGTATGGAGTGCATGGGGCGTAGACAGAGAAGCAGGAGGATTCATCATGCACCCTGAGGCTTGTCATTATTGATGTCAGACTTCCTCCAACTGTGTCACCACCCTGGACTGTTTGACTTTGGTGGCTATTTTAAAATAGCAAGAAGAGCTGCTTGAGAAGAACCTGGGGGAAATTTCAAAAACAGCAGCTGCATCGAATGCCCCTGGATGTGTGCTTTTGGAAACAATTTACACAAGGGCTGATTTCAACATGCACTAATATATACAGTTTAGTTGGCACTTTATATGGAAACTTTAATAAAATGCTTCTAATTGGTGCTTAATTTACATAGATTAGAGAGTTCTACAGGCCCACACAGTAGGGCTTGGGGATTTTGTGTCATTTGATGGAGATGCCAGTTTGATTCAGATAAAGAACCAATCTTAAGGAATCCTGGTGAAATTTGCCTGACACAAATGAAAGAGTTGTGGCTTGCATTTCTTTTACCCACTCTTGTCCAGTGGCTTGAACTAGCTTCCTATCTCTTCCACAAGATTTAGGACAAGATGCATTTCTGTGTCAGCATCTAGTAGGGGAGCTTTGATTTTCTAGTTCTGTCCTATGTGGATCTGTATGTAGCTCAGATTCCCCCACAATCTAGGTCAGAGAAGCTGCTAGCCTTGGTGCAAAGTTTTCAAAAAGGCTTTTATTGAGAGAGATGAATAAGGAAAAACTCACTCCCTACATGCGAAGTTTGCTTAATGAGAAGTGTGAGATGGAACTCAGTTGCCACTTATCCCCGTAGTTGGGTACTGTTGTGCAGTCTGTGCACTGCCCAACCATTTGCAGTGGCCCCGAACAGGATCATCTGGTCATCTTGCTGGGAGAGAATGTGAGTTCCTGCCACATCACTTGGTATAACATGAGAAAACTCAAACTCTAGGCAGATCATTGCACCTGCCCTACTTTTCCACCTGCTCTCACAGACTTCTTGAGGGTGACCAGAGTCCAAGTAACTAGGTGTAATTCAATGTGGTGAATGATATGATTGCTACACAGGAGTATCTATTAAGGCTTTCAAAATGTAAAGAGGAAGTGACTCATTCTTCCTGGTGGTGGTGGTTGCATCAGTTGGTGTAGTCTATTTCCTCTCTCCCATCAATAAGGGACATTTGGCAAAGTCTGGAGTGTGTCAACTGTGGGGTGGTGGTGCTACTGGCATCCAGCGGGTAGAGGTCAAGGATGCTGCTGAACATCTTACAATGCCCAGGACAGCCCTCTCACAACAAATTATCTGGCCTAAAATATCAATAGTGCTGCCATTGAGAAATCTGGTTATGTAACAGATAACTTTTTTTTTCTTTTTTTGAGACGGAGTTTCACTCTTGTTGCCCAGGCTGGAGGGCAATGGCTCCATCTCAACTCACTGCAACCTCTGCCTCCTGGGTTCAAGCAATTCTCCTGCCTCAACCTCCCGAGTAGTTGGGATTACAGGCATGCACCACCACGTCCGGCTAATTTTGTATTTTTAATAGAGACGGGGTTTCACCATGTTGGCCAGGCTGGTCTTGAACTCCTGACCTCAGATGATCCACCCACCTCAGCCTCCCAAAGTGCTGGGATTACAGGCGTGAGACACTGCGCCTGGACAACAGATAACTTTAAAAATTCTCAGCTGCTTAACCCAACAAATAATTATTTCTTCCTCAGGCCGTATATCCAGCATGGGTTGGAAACATAGCCCTGTTTGTCCTAGTCCCTTCAGGAAGTCTATTGATGAAAGATGCATTTTCATGTGGGATTCTCTCACCACTATGATAGAGAGAAGGAAATTTGTTGGATTGTACCCTGAATTTTAAAAAGCTTCTGCCAAGAATTGACATATATTCTTTCCAATAGCATTTTACTGGCCATCATCCATCATATGACCATGCCTGAATTCAGACAGAGTCAGTGGAGAATACATTTTTAATTTTAATTTTTTTTTGAGACAGAGCCTCACTGTCTCGCCCAGGCTGGAGTGAAGTGGCGCCATCTCGGCTCACTGCAACCTCTGCTTCCCAGGTTTAACAATTCTCCTGCCTCAGCCTCCCAAATAGCTAGAATTACAGGCATGCACCCCCACGCCTGGCTAAGGTTTTTCATATTTTTGTACAAATGGGGTGCCACCATGTTGGCCAGGCTGGTCTCAAACTCCTGGCCTCAAGTGACCCATCCTCCTGGGCCTCCCAAAGTGCTGGGATTACAGGCGTGAGCCATTGCGCCCGGCAAGAGTGCATTTTTTTCTTGTACCCAGAAGAGGAGAGAATGGGAATAATCATGAACTACCTTAATGACTATCATGCTGATGGTTAATGGTGGTTGTGGGATGGTGTGAGATTTAAAGATTTAAAGACGGCTTCACTCCTGTCAACTTTGCTTACTTACTGCTGTATAACAAACTGCTCCAAACTTCGGGGATGAAGATAACAAAAATCATTTAATTTGCTCATGAAGTTGCAATTTGGCTAGGACTATGTAGAAACAACTCCTCTCTATACCATGGGGCATCAGCTAGGACAGCTCAAAACCTGGGAGTAACTCAAAGGCTGGGGGCTGTAGTCATCTGAACGCTTGCTCACTCCCGTGCTCTCATGTCAGGCAGTGGATGCTGGCCGTAGACGGAGACCTCAGCGGTGGTTGTCAGCTTGACCACCTACTCCCAGCCTCTACATGCGGCTGTTGGGCTCCCTTACAGTATGGTGGCTGGGTTCCAAGGCAGAAAGTAAATGCTGCCAGTTTCTTCAAGTCTGTCTGAAAATTGGCACAGCATTCTTTCTATCATATTCTCTTCATCAAGGAGTTGTAGAGGCCAACTTTAAGGGGAAGAAAAATAGACCCTATGTTTCAATAGCAGGAAGGTCAAAGAATGTGGTGGGGAAACTGCTTCCCACGTTAGAAAAACAAGAATTATTTTTGCTTTGTTTTGTCTTTTTTGAGACAGAGTTTTGCTCTTGTTGCCCAGGCTGGAGTGCAATGGTGGGATCTCAGCTCACCACAACCTCCGCCTCCTGGGTTCAAGTGATTCTCCTGCCTCAGCCTCCCCAGTAGCTGGGATTATAGGCAGCGCCACCATGCCCAGTTAATTTTGTATTATTAGTAGAGACAGGGTTTCTCCATGTTGGTCAGGCTGGTCTTGAACTCCCAACCTCAGGTGATCTGCCTGCCTTGGCCTCCCAAAGTGCTGGGATTATAGGCGCGAGCCATCACGCCAGGCCAGACAAGCAAGATTTCTTTAGGTGGAGTTTGTGGAATGAATGTTCTGGACAAGTAAACGGCATGCATCAAAGCACGGAAACATCAGAGCTGCATTCGTATAAATTCTCTAGCTGGTCTTACGTCCTAGCTACTTACTCCTACTGCTGACATTAACCTTATAAACTTGCTAGAGGCTCAGTGTGGGGAAACAAACAAACAAAGCCTCATGAAACATTTTGATTCAATTAGAAAATGTCTATTAAATACATTGTGTTTCACAAATGTGAACTATTAATACAATCTGGGTTTGTTCTGATTTAATTGTCTAAAATTATACATAATTTATCCTCTTGCCAACAAATGAAATTATGGAAAAATTAAAAATATCACCACCAATTTTTTCTGTTAAATGTTTATTTTTGTAATTATAACTTAGTTTAATCTCAGTTTGATATTTAGTACACTGTGGCATTCACTCTGGTTTGGGTTCATTTGGCTCTGAGCTTCATGGTTCAATTTAGACTTCAAAGCATGTCAGACTTGACCTGAGGCGCGTTTTCAACAATCAGGTGCAGTTTGTAAGGTTATGGGTTGAGGAATAGCATACATGGGCCATCCTTTTTCTGATTTTGAGAAGAGAATGACTACTAACACCCAGGTGTGTTCTTGTCTTTCTGGAGTCAATTCCAACAGCATTGGCTGTGGGTTATAAAACCATAAAATTTTACAGCCAAGAACAACTTTAAATGCCTTCTAGGAGGAACTTCTTCATTTTGCAGTTGAGGAAACTGAGAATCAGAGACGAAGTGACCTCAGGGCGTTACAACTTACTATTACTGTATTGAAAGAGGAAGGGAAGCTGGTGCAAGTTGAGAGACCCACTGATGACCTGCAGGATATCCAATGTTGCCCCTGTGATTGGGCTGAGGGAGAAGCAGCTTCTTAGCTTCTGCTATGCTGACTTATCTTGTGATCTCTGTCCCAGCCCTTGGCTGCCTCTCCTCCTTGTCCCCAGGCCTGCACCATTCCATCTGCCTCCTGATTATTCACTGACAGCTGCCTTTTCCCTCACCCTTTGTTCTCAGTTTTTTAAAATCCAATGGGGAGAAGCTTGGATTCAAATGATAGCATTTGAATTCAGCTCATGAAAAATTCTATAACAAGTGCATTTGACCGTTTGATCTCTGGCTTCTCCCACACACTTGCCCTTTATACTCTGACAGCCATAAGCTTCATTTCCTTGAAGCAGATTGCAATTTCAATGGAAAGGAAATAACTGTGTAGTTTTCAAGCTGAGTTCAGTTCTAAAAAGGACTGAGCGAAGCTCAGTCCCGGGCTACTGTGGACTCTTAGTCACTGAATCAGGCAGCGAAAGATCTCTCTCCAAGCTTCCTGGTTATGATCTTGGAAAACACCAGAGCTAGGTTCAGATTTCAGCCATACCATTACTTAATTGTGTGATTTTGGCAAATACGCTTAAAACTTTTTTGACTCAGTTTCCTCTTCTCTAAAATGGGAACACTAATTAATGCTTACCTCTAAAGGTTGTTCAGTCATTCAACATATATTTGTTGGGTGCCTCCTGTGTGTCAAACTGTTTCAGTCCAGTGAAGAAGATGGACATGAATCCAAGAGTCACCAAAAAAATGTAAACTGGCACCTTTGATGAGTGACAAAGGAGAGGTATATGAGAAAGTGTGTGAGAATATCTAACAGGTGAGGGCATTGTATAATTTATTGTTGCAAACGGGACACTTTTGAGTGAAAGAGGGTGTGTTAATTGTCCTGGAACAACAGGCATAAATCAGGACTTCGTGGGCAAACTCGGGCCCATAGTTTCTTCCCTACCCCACCCTTACCCACCCTTACTATAAGAGGGAAAGTTGGGAAAGGCTTTCCTGGGGGAAGGAAAGAAGAAACTGAGATCTACGGAAGGAGTGAAGATTCCTAGGCAAAAAGAGGAAGACAGAGTGGTTTAGGCCAAGAGAGCAAACAGTGGTGCAAAACTCTAAGGCAGGACAAAGCATGGAGCCTGCAGAGGACAGACAGAAGGTCAGTGTGATGAAGAAGGGAGAGGGCGTGGCTTTAAACACAGGCCCCTTGCTTGTTGGTTTGTTCTGTAGATGTTAAGAAATGTAGACTGTATCAAGGTGAATTTAAAGTAGAGGTGGCCAGGCACGGTGGCTCATGCTTGTAATACCAGCACTTTGGGAGTCCGAGGTGGGTGGATCACATGAGGTCAGGAGTTTGAGACTAGCCTGGCTAACATGGTGAAACCCTGTCTCTACTAAAAATATAAAAATTAGCTGGGCATGGTGGTGGGTGCTTGTAATCCCAGCTACTCAGGAGGCTGAGGCAGGAAAATTGCTTCAACCCAGGAGGCAGAGGTTGCAGTGAGGTGAGAGCATACCACTGCACTCCAGCCTGGGCGACAGAGTGAGACTCTGTCTCAGGAAAAAAAAAAAAAAGGTGGGGGCGGCAGGGAGCAGGACACATGACTCACACCTGTAATCCCAGCACTTTGCGGGGCTGAGACGGGTGGATAGCTTGAGATGAGGAGTTTGAGACCAACCTGGACAATATGATGAAACCCCGTCTCTACTAAAAATACAAAAAATTAGCTGGACGTGGTGGTGCATGCCTGTAATCTCAGTTACCCGGGAGGCTGAGGTATGAGAATCGCTTGAACCTGGGAGGCAGAGGTTGCAGTGAGATGAGATAACACCACTGCACTCCAGCCTGGGTGACAGAGTGAGACTCTGTCTCAGTAAATAAATAAATAAATAAATAAATAAATAAACAAACAAATAAATAAATAAAGTAGAGAAATTGCAAGACTAGACTTGCAGCTTTAAACATCAGTCTGACTGCAAGATGGAATGGATTAGCATTGAGCAGTAGTTCTGGCCTTGGCTTTCCAAAGGAAACTTCTAAACAATATCAAAGCCTGGGCATCACCCACAGAGATCTTGGTTTAATTAGTTTAGGTTGACTCCCAGTAGGTTATAAAGTGTGCCAGGATTGAGATTCACCATAGAAGGAGGTGTGAATATGGGGAAGAATAATTATAAGGCTATTGCAGTAGCCCAGGTAAGAAGTGATGGAATAGGTTCATGGCAGTGGGTTTCTGAAACTGGTTCTCAAACTGTAGTGGATTTGAGAATCCCCTGGAAGGCTTATTTGTTTATTAGAGATGGTCTTGCACTGTTGCCTAGGCTAGAGTGCAGTGGTACAATCACAGCTCACTGCAGCCTCTATCAGCCTTCATCTCCTAGGCTCAAGCAATCCTGCCACTTCAGCTTCCTGAGTAGCTGGGACTACAGGCATGCACCACCATAGCTATTTTGTTTGTTTGTTTGTTTTTAATAGAGATGATGGTTGTTAAAACTGTGATGAGTTCTCAGGAAGAGGGAGAAGCAGTTACCTTTGTGAAGCAGTTGTTGGTATTTAGTAATGAGATTTAATTTCCTGGGACAGTGGGTGTGTGAACCAGCAATAGCGCCATCTGGTGGAAATAAGTGATACAACAACTATTATCTTGAGGACTAGGCTCAGGGCTGTTAAAACTGTATTGCTCTGGGAGAAAAGATTCATTTTTTTTAAGGTTAAAAGTATGAGTAAAATTCTTTAGAGGGAAGATAGAATTTCTTTTGAAACGGTTGGAAAAATTGGATAATTATTGAAAATAGTGTTCAGTTTTCAAAGAGGAGAGAAACCTTCAAGTCACTGTAATTAAGAGGAGTTTATTGAAAGAACGTATGGGATAAGGAAGTTAGAGATCTCCATGCAAAACCAGCATCTCAGAAAACAGAAACAGGCAAAAATCTGGCGGAGTGTGGTGGTTCATGCCTGCAGTCCCAGCACTTTGGGAGGCCACGGTGGAAGGATCGCTTGAAGCCAGGAGTTTAAGAATAGCCTGGGCAACATAGTAAGATCCCCATTTCTTTTTTCTTTTCTTTTCTTTTCTTTCTTTTCTTTTTCCTTCCCTTTCCTTTCCTTACCTTTCTTTTCCTTTCCTTACCTTTCTTTTCCTTTCCTTTTTCCTTTTCTTTTCTTTTCTTTTTTTTCTTTTTTTGACAGTTTCACTCCTGTTGCCCAGGCTGGAGTGCAATGGCACGATCTCAGCTCACCGCAACCTCCCGGGTTCAAGCGATTCTCCTGCCTCGGCCTCCTGAGTAGCTAGGACTACAGGCATGCACCACCATGCCTGGCTAGTTTTGTATTTTTAGTAGAGACGGGGTTTCTCCATGTTGGTCAGGCTGATCTTGAACTCCTGACTTCAGATGATCCGCCTGCCTCGGCCTCCCAAAGTGCTGGGATTACAGGTGTGAGCCACTGCGCCCGGCCCCAAGACACCCACTTCTATTAAAAAAAAAAAAGAGAAGAAAAGAAAAATGGGAACAGGCAAAAACCTAGGCTTCTCAGAGACTGAAGGATATTTTGGAACTGACTGAATATTGCTCGTCTCTGGCTGGTTGTGTTGCAGCCTCGTTGGTGGCAAGTGCAGACCTTTAGTCAGCCACTTTCTCCTTTGTTGCTCTTCCATCAAAGGGCCCACTTCTCCTGCCCAGGCGTGGTGTTACTAATACGGTGATGTTAGGGGCAGGGGCTGCATCTATGATGGGTGGAGGTACGAGAGTATACACATCATTCTGTTGTTGTCTTTGTTAGTTTGTTTCTAATTTCTATTGTTGGGGAGAAAGAGAAATTCTTCCCTACCCTCTTGGGATATTCACCTGGGTCTAAGAATTAAATCACTGTAAGACAGGTTAACAGGAGAAAAATATATGAGTTTTATTGATTTTTACCTGTATGTGGAGACCCTCATGAGACAGCAGAAGACCTGAAGAAATGGACAAAGCAGAAAGCTTTAATACCTTTTAGACAAAGAAACCATAAATTCATGAAGAGCTGACAAGACAAAGGGGTTGGGGCCAGTGGCAGTAAATTGTGGAAATTCACTAGGGAAGTGTAAAGATAGAGGAAGATAAGGGATAGTTTAGAAAGTTTATTTGTGCAGCTCCATTGCAGCATCAATTCCCAGTCAATGGTGATAAGAGTTATTTTCTTACGCTGGTACAGGGAGGGTACCTTTCTCAAAGAAATCTTTATGGCTTACGACAGGTAGAATGAGGGCGGCTCACACAGCCCTTTCCTGCATCTGCTGTTTCTCAGGCGACTGTAGCTCAAAATAATCGACATGCCACATCAGCAAATTTTGGGGTGACATGGCCTGTTTCTCTATGATAATGGGAAAGAAATTGGACTTTTTAACTCTGAATTAGAAAACACAAACTTTGACTATGTCCCACAATTTATGTGACTGATTTCATATTCTATCACATCTATTTTATATTCTCTCATATTTTCCTCATGAATTTTCCCCTGGAATGTTGGAATTTTGAAATGACTTGGGGGGCATGCTACAATTGGAAAAGGAGACAGACATACTCTCCAATTCTCTCCCCACCTACCTCACAATGTGCAGCTCTCCTCTGCTGCTGCTGCTTTTTTTTTTTTTTTTTTTTTTTTGAGACGGAGTCTCATTCTGTCACCCAGACTTGAGTGCAGTGGTGCAATCTTGGCTCACTGCAACCTCCGTCTCCCGGGTTCAAGTGATTCTCCTGCCTCAGCCTCCCGAGTAGCTGGGACTGGAGGTGTGTGCTACCACGCCCAGCTAATTTTTGTATTTTTAGTAGAGACGGGGTTTCTTTATGTTGACCAGGCTAGTCTCAAACTCCTGACCTCAGGTGATCTGCCCACTTCGGGCTCCCAAAGTGCTGGGATTACAGGTGTGAGCCACTGGGCCCGGCCTCCTCTGCCTCTGATTCAACTGCTGCTACTGATAGACTTACTGAAGGATTTGAAGCCAAATGGTATTAATTTTGGTCAGTTACTTCCCTGTATCTAGTGTCCCCACTAGACAAAACTTCTGTGTCTAGCTACTTCATAGACCCCGACCAGCCTAAGTATTGTTTGCTCTAAGATCTAGTGCCCTCTATTATTTCATTCAGATATAGCCATTGTTGGTGGGGGAGTCACATAATACAGAACATAATCACTGTACCAGTTCAGGTGCTCTTGATTCAAATGGATTTAATTATGAGGAAATTTATTCCTTACATAATTACTAAGTCTAGCATTAGAATGGCCTGCAGTTGAGGGTTAATCCAGTGATGATGGCCAGAACACTGTTTATTTTTTCCGTTCTGCTATCTATGGGGTTGGCTTCATCCTGAGGTTGTCTTCCTTTCTGTCATAGGTTTTATATCAATGGGGTAAACTAGTTTACATTATGGTAACAAGCAACTCTCAACTCTTTTTTTTTTTTTTTTGAGACTGAATTTTGCTCTGTTGCCCAGGCTGGAGTGCAGTGGTGCAATCTCAGCTCACTGCAACTTCCGCCTCTGGGCTCAAGTGATTCTCTTGCTTGAGCTTCCTGAGTAGCTGGGATTACAGGCATGCACCACCACACTGGCTAATTTTTGTATTTTTAGTAGAGATGGGGTTTTTTCTTTCTTTTTTTTTTGAGACAGAATCTCGCTCTGTTACCCAGGCTGCAGTGCAGTGGTGTGATCTCGGCTCACTGCAACCTCTGCCTCGTGGGTTCAAGCTATTCTTCTGCCTCAGTCTCCCGAGTAGCTGGGACTACAGGCACGTGCCTCCATGCCTGGCTAATTTTTGTATTTTTAATAGAGACGGGGTTTCACCATATTGGTCAGGCTGGTCTTGAACTCCAGACCTCGTGATCCACCCACCTCGGCCTCCTGAAGTGCTGAGATTACAGGCGTGAGCCACCATGCCCGGCCAACTCTCAACTCTTAGTAGCTTAAGACAACAAAGATTTATTTCTTGCTTTTACTATCTGCCCATCTGTATCACCTTCTCTGCAGGACCCAGTTTAATGGAGCATACACAGAAAAAGGTGCTTGTCACTAGGGCCAAGGGAACAATGGCTCTGGAAGGTTTTTCTTGAACAATGCAGTGTTCCAGTCTTGGAGCAATACATCTTATTTCTACTGTTAAATCCATGGCCAGAACTAATCATGTTGTCCCACTCACCACAAAGCCATATGCAACCCCACCATGTACTCAGGAAGGAGGAATGGGAAGCATTTGGTGAACAGAAATAATGACTTCAACAATTGGGACTACCAGTTCACTGTTTTGATTGTTTAAAAAAGAGAGAGAGAGAGAGAAATACAAAAAAAACAATAGAAAGTACTTGCTTTCTCATCCAAGAAAAAAGTTGGTCAAAGCCTCTTAGTGTAAGTCTACAAAAAAATCTACAGCAAAAAATGCCTGATAAGGAATTGTACATACTGTTCTTCGTGAAAACCAAGAGTACTGTGTATTTAACATGGTTGCTCTGGGCTTCTTATAGCAGTTGAGAGTGTATCAGCAGGCTTCCATGGTATTTGAATGTTAACAGCTTTCATTCCCCCTGGAAGAAAACACATAGCTAACTAAAGAAAAAAAAGAAGGGGAAAAGAACAAAGAAAAATAACCACTAGAGTGTCTGAAAAGAGGTTGTGAGATACTTGGTTGTCTGCGCCTTCTAAGTATGTACCATGAACCCTCAGATTCCTACCTCATTTTGTGATGGTGGGGAAGGCACACTGGCCACCAGCAACCCTTGTAAATATTTGCGGATTTGAATTTCACAAATAGAAACCCGGACTGCTGAGGGCTTTGCTGCTAACGTCAAAGAGCTGGGGCAACTACCATAAAACCACCCGTGGGAGACTTTTTAGATGAGAAGATAGGAAATTCCTAATAAGAAAATTTTTTTTGTAAAAGACTTTCTAATGCTGGCTCTTTAGAGAAGCACATTTTATACGGCAGTGGTGCAAAGTCCTCGCCACTAAGATTTCTTCACTCACAGAAAGAAGGAATGATGCAGGTGCTGTTCACATGCGGTGGGAACCAGGCCCTTGCCAAGTGGCCCGGCGGGGCACAGGGGCTGCGCTCCTCATGATAGTGCAGATTGGCTCCGAGGTACTCAATTCTGTGGAGTCACAGCACCTTCCGACAGATTTCAGTTTCTGGAAAAGGAAGGGCTCCCTTCGGGGTACCTGCTGTTCACCTTCCATTAGATTAAGGTTGAAGAGCGAGTGGCCATTTGTAGGTACTGGTATGGGGTGTTCCTAGCTACCAGTATGTCAGCCCCAGGAAACGGCAGCAGTTCCCACGCTTCTTACCCTGAGTCCTGAGTAGGAATAAAAGTTAGTGATCTTAGGGGCATATTGAGAGCTGGCAATGATACCTCTCACAAATCCCTCCCCCAGAGATAAGGGGTCCCCCATGTCTTTGTTGTATTTGGGAGCTGTGCTGTGTGTGTTCTCTTTGACTCCCCAGTGGAGAATAATAACAACAACAACAGCATAATAATACAACCCAGATGTCAGCGCAGACCCTCTGTTCTCTGTCTTTCCTGAGATATCTGTATCTTCTCAGGGATTACTGTTGGTTCAGGCCTGGCTCCTGCTTTCAGCTTGTGGGAAAACTCACTCTATCTTCATTCCATAATCTCACATCTCCTATGCCAGTTCCTTCTCTGTGCGCCATGCTGAACCAAATGCCACACTCATCCCCTTTGCTTTGAATTATATCGGGGAAAAAAAAACCCTCAAGGGGCCTTTATGTGTAACAGTCTTCACTGCACATTTGAGAACACAGATGGGGGTTTATATCCTAGCAGAGCAGATATTGTCAATGGAAAATGGAAACAAAACAAAACACAAAAGACAATCTTCAGCATCACTGTGTAGCTTGGCTGTCATCTTTTGCTGTCTCCTTTACTTCTGGAGTCCCCTTATGTACCCCCAAGAATGGAAATAGACTCTACATCAATCTCTGTTCTGGGAAATCTGCTCACAAATCCAAAGGCAAACTAACAAGTTCTTGCTCTGACAACCCATCGACTTCGGGTCTCATCCCTCCCTACCTACCAGCCTCTGTGACTGAAAGGGGCCCAAACAGAGACTTATTTTCCCAGGGATGTGAATGATGTCCTTCTCCTGTTCCTTGACCTTGGGAGGCAGACTTGATTATGGTCAGCTTTGATTCAAAGTAAGTTTTTTGTTTTTTTTTTCTTCCCCTCCCTTAGGAGAATGTTGTGAGGTGCTGATTGTTCTCTGCTTCATAATTGTATCACTTATTACTGATATCTTTTTCTGCCCCCAGAGGTTGCTGAAGAATGTAGCACATACCGTGGACACAGAGCCCTGATAATATAATTACTAAATTCTCCAAGGTTGAGGGCCTGGTCTTAGGTCATGAGATTCCTGATCCTTGCCTTCTGCCTGCTAGGAAGGCCCAACTAATTTCACAATCTGTATCAGGGAACCATAGTAAAGGGGGGCCAGAAGAGAAGAAGATGATGTCTTTTGGGAAAATGCCCAAATCATATTGTGAAAATCCTTCCTACTGTTCTTCTCATGGGAGGGGAAGGACTTTGGACTTGTTTCTCTCCTTTTTCTGTACCCTTGGGGATGTCAGAACCGTCTGTTCCCTCATCTACACGTGGTTAGATGCTGACAATAATCTCTGCTCTTAAAATTGCTTACTATTAGACCAGCAGAGTGTTTGGTATGAATTGATCAAGGAGGAATTTGTAGGAAAGGCTTGGCTTAACTAGGAGAGGGAATGCCAGGGAGAAATCTGCATTTCCCACTGTGGTTTTTTTTTTTTTCTTTTTTTGAGACACAGTTTCACTCTGTCACCCAGGCTGCAGTACGATGGCGCAATCTCAGCTCACTGCAACCTCTGCCTCCTGGGTTCAAGCGATTCTCATACCTCAGCCTCCCGAGTAACTGGTATTACAGGCGCCGCCACCATGCCCAGCTAATTTTTGTATTGTTAGTAGAGATGGGGTTTTATCATGTTGGCCAGGACGGTCTCTAACTCCTGGCCTCAGGTGATCTGCCCACCTTGGCCTCCCAAAATGCTGGGGTTATAGGCATGAGCCACCACACCTGGCCATTTCCTACTATTTTGTTGATAAAGACGTTTGGATTTCCTTGCATTAGGCAGATGTAGAAGAAGACGGAAGGAGTGAAAGCCTCCTTGCCAAAATCTCCCAAAAGACCTAGCCAGTGGGTGAGCGGATCTCAGTTACAAAAAGCCTACAGGTTGAATTTTCTAAGAAAAGGCCTGGGGAGGAGGTACCAGGAAGCCAGTTGAAGTTGGATTCTCATATCACAGATTTTCATATCTTCCTCTCTCTCTCTCTCTCTCTCTCTTTTTTTTGTGAGACAGAGTTCAAGATCAGCCTGATCAACATGGTGAAACCCCGTCTCTACTAAAAATACAAAAAGTTAGCCGGGCGTGGAGGCAGGTGCCTGTCATCCCAGCTACTAGGGACGCTGAGGCAGGAGAATCACTTGAACCCGGGAGATGGAGGTTGCAGTGAGCCGAGATTGCGCCATTGCACTCCAGCCTGGGCGACAAGAGCCAAACTCCATTTCAAAAAAAAAAAAAAAAAAAAAGGAAAAAGAAAAAGAAGAAAGAAAAAAAGCTAAATGCACTTTTTGCTGTCAGTAAAAGTTAAGCAAAAGTCTTGTTGAGAGACTGATATTTAAATAACTATTATAATGCAATGTAAAGAATACTACAAGAGGTATGAACACAGTGCTTAGGAAGCTTAGAGGAAGGAGAAACCAACTCCTTAGTGATGGGAGGTGGACTGTCAAGGAAGGCTTCATGGAGGTTGTGTAATTGTAGGATGAGGGCCATGTAGTAGGTCGATGGGGCCCTCATGTGCCAGGTGGAAGGAAGCCATTTAAGTCTTTTAAGCTGTGCGGTGGCATGATTACAAGTGCACTTTAGAAAAATCTCTATGGCAGCAATGTGGAGGATGAAGTAACAAAAATACACACTTTGGTTCATTTTGTTCTAAATGACAACTTTACCTTTAACTGTATACACAGCTTACTGACTATACTCAAGCAACAAAATGTACACTGGGAAATTCTGTGTCACGTGCCTATACTAGCTTTGTCTCTGATTCACCGTATACCCTTCCTCCTGTGTGACAGGATTGTGTATGGAAACAGGTAAGACTGATGAATACTAGGCTATGTTCAAGTGTACAGTCTCATGATTACCACCAATACTGTGGGCGTTCCCTCTTTCAGATAAGTTTTTCTATCATATCTTTGGCTTTACAAAATGTGTTAACACAATTTCATAATAGGCCTCTTGGAATATGATTGTTTGGTGTTAAGCATTCTATCTGGCAAAATCAAAAGTAAGATGGTAAGAGTTATCCTACAAAAATCCTGATGTTCTCAAGCTACTGCTGAGATTCTTTTTCTAGTAACTTAGAAAAAAAGTCCCCATTTTCTTGCAGAAATAAGTCAATTAAAAAAATTAAAATTAAAAATTGAAGTTCTTAATGCTAAATTATATTAAAATTTATTTCCTGTTTTACCCTATATCCTATGAGCGTCGTTCTCAAACGTCATTCAGTGTGTACCAGAATCACCGTGTGCACTTGTTAAACAGAGGTCTGGGTTCCATCCCCAGAGTTTCTGGTTCCGTTCATGGAATCTGAGAATTGGCATTTCTGACAAGTTCCCAGGGGATGCTGAGGCTGCTGGTCCAGGGACCACACACTGAGAATTATTGTTCTGAAATAGTAACGGCTAATTTTTGTTGGGCAGTTTCTGTGTTCCAAATACAGGTTGAGTATCCCTTATCCAAAATGCTTGGGGCAAGCTGGCTGCAGTGGCTTATTCCTGTAATCTCAGCAGTCTGGGAGGCTGAGGCAGGAAGATTGCTTGAGACCAGGAGATTGGGACCAGCCTAGGCAACATAGCAAGACCCTGTTTCTACACACACACACACAAATTGCCAGGCATGGCAGCATAGCCCTATAGTCCCAGCTACCTGGGAGGCTGAGGGAGGAGGATCAGTTGAAACCATGAGTTTGAGACTATCCTGGGCAACATAGTGAGACACTGTCTCTACAAAAAGTTTTGAAAAATTGGCCGGGCATGGTAGCTCATGCCTATAGTCCCAGCACTTTGGGAGGCTGAGGCAGGTGGATCATTTGGAGTCAGGAGTTCAAGACCAGCCTGGCCAACATGGTGAAACCCCATCTCTACTAAAAATACAAAAATTAGCTGGGCAGTAGTGGCGGGTGCTTGTAATCCCAGCTACTCGGGAGGCTGAGGCCAGAGAATCGCTTGAATCCAGGAGGTGGAGGCTGTAGTGAGCTGAGATTGTGCTCCTGCACTCCAGTCTGGGTGACAGAGTGAGACACTGTCTCAAAAAAACAAAACAAAAGAAAACAGGCCGGGCGCGGTGGCTCAAGCCTGTAATCCCAGCACTTTGGGAGGCCGAGACGGGCGGATCACGAGGTCAGGAGATCGAGACCATCCTGGCTAACATGGTGAAACCCCGTCTCTACTAAAAAATACAAAAAACTAGCCGGGCGCGGTGGCGGGCGCCTGTAGTCCCAGCTACTCGGAAGGCTGAGGCAGGAGAATGGCGTGAACCCGGGAGGCGGAGCTTGCAGTGAGCAGAGATCCGGCCACTGCACTCCAGCCTGGGCGGCAGAGCGAGACTCCGTCTCAAAAAAAAAAAAAAAAAAAAAAAAAAAAAGAAAACAAAAACAAAAAACAGAAAAAAAAAACCCGAAAAAAAAATAGCTTGGCATGGTGGTGCATTCCTGTAGTTTAATATATTTGGGAGGCGGAGGCAAAAGAATCGCTCGAGCCTGGGCCTTCAAGGTTAGAATGAAGTATGATCTCACTACTGCACTCCAGTGTGGGCCACAGAGCAGGACTCTTAAATGAAAACAAAACCAAAACCAAAATTCTTGGGACCAGAAGTATTTCAGATTCCAGATTATTTTGGATTTCGAAATATTGGCATGTATATAATGAGACATCTCAGGGATAGTACCCAAGCCTAAACACAAAATTAATTTGTGTTTCATATGCACCTTGTATGCATAGCCTGAAAGTAATTTTATATAATATTTTAAATAATTATGTCCACCTGTCACATGAGGTCAGGTGTGGAATTTTCTATTGTGGTATCAGGTCAATGCTCAAAAATTGCAGATTTTGGAGAATTTCAGATTTCAGATGTTTGATTAAAGGTGCTCAGCTTGGACCTTACTTGTAGTAGCTTGTTTAATCCTCACGGCAATGCTAGGACACAGGTGTTTTTAGTATCATTTTATTACAAAGTCTGAGACTTGAGAAAGTAAGACAACACGCTCCAGGTTACTCAGCCAATTAGTGGTGAGCAAGAATTGAACCCAGATTTGATATGCAAATGACTTGCTGTGATTCTCCTATTGGTGATTTTTTTTTTTTTTTTTTTTTTTTGAGACAGGATCTTGCTCTGTTACCCAGGCTGGAGTGCAGTGGCACGATCTCAGCTCACTGCAGCCTCTGCCTTCCAGGTTCAAGCGATTTCTCCTGCCTCAGCCTCCCGTGTAGCTGGGGCTACAGGTGTGTGCCATCATGCTCGGCTAATTTTTGTATTGTTAGTAGAGGTGGGGTTTCACCATGTTGGCCATATTGGTCTCGAACTCCTGACGTCAGGTGATCCACTCGCCTAGGCCTCCCAAAGTGTTAGGATTACAGGTGTGAGACACTGCACCTGGCCCCTTATAGGTGAATTTTTATTTCCAAAGTATGATATCTATTCATAACCTGTTTGGAACCCTGAGAACATTTTGTTGGTGTGTTTTGTGACTAATATTGCCTTTTTCTGAGATGAATGTTGTTCTTTGAAAAAACATTTGTATTTTTAGATAGAAATGTACTTCATTCCCAGTGAATATTTCTGACTTTAGAGAAATTGCCAAACCTGCTGACTCATAACAAAAATAAAGAGCATCTACTATTCAGTTTATGGCTTTTAGTTTTGGGAGGTGGTAGGAGGAAGGATAGATTACCACCCACTATAGATCATTTTCTTTTCACTTTATTTTAATGCCATTTACCAGTACTGTGTATGGAGGTGGTCTTGAGAGCTTTGTGGAGATTATTTTTTCAATAGTACAGATGGCTCTGATAAATATTTAAGGCATCTTGAGAAACAAGAATACAATCCTGACTCAGGGGAAATTGGTCATGTAAATCACTTTGTTTCAAGTGCTTTGGCCTCTGAGCATCTCAAATGGACACATACTTTATTGGCTTATTAACTCATTGCTGGAGTCACTGAAGGCCTAAACTACAACTTCACGCCCGACCACACACCAAGGCTTTTTTATTGCTTAGTTGTCTGGCTCTTTGCCTATTCTGCTCTCCCTACCCATAACCATGTGAGTATCATGTCCAGCAAACTAACTTACTCCTTCTCTCTCCCCACTACACACACACACACACACACACCACACTGCGCACAAACACACACACACACCACACTCTACACACACACATACACAGAGCATTTTGCATGGGTATGTTAAGTCAGACAGATTTCTCTGTTCTGAAGGCTCATCTCCTTAGAGAACCTAACCATGTCAATGTTGTATTTAGTTTAGTTTAGTGTGTGTGTTTTTGTTGTTGTTGTTGTTGAATCTTGCTCTGTTGCCCACAGTGGCACCATTTCGGCTCACTGCAACCTCTGCCTCTCGGGTTCAAGCAATTCTCCTTCCTCAGCCTCCTGAGTAGCTGGGATTACAGGCGCCCGCCACCATGCCCAGCTAGTTTTTGTATTTTTAGTAGAGAGGGGGTTTCACCATGTTGCTCAGGCAGGTCTTGACTTCCTGCTCTCGTGATCCACCTGGCTTGGCTTCCCAAAGTGTTGGGATTACAGGTGTGAGCCACTGCGACCAGCTGTTTTATTGTTTTGTTTTGTTTTTGAGATGGAATTTTGCTCTTGTTGCCCAGGCTGGAGTGCAATGGCACAATCTTGGCTCATTGCAACTTCTGCCTCCTGGGTTCAAGCGATTCTCCTGCCTCAGTCTCCCAGGTAGCTGAGATTACAGGTGCCCACCACCATGCCCAGCTAATTTTTGTATTTTAGTAGAGATGCGGTTTCACCATGTTGTTGTTGTATTTAGTTTTAACACTGTTATCTTCTCAGATTATAATGAGAGAACGGGCTATCATCACTTGGTGATAAAATTTCCTGTAATTATAATCTCATTATCAAAGATAAAACATTGATACCTAATATGCTTTTAACTTTAATGCCAATTTATCACAATGGAAGACATTTCAAATAAATACTGTTTTTCTGTTCATAAGCTCTTAAAAATCTTGAACATAACTGCAAAAAAGAATTACATGTTAAAACAAATCATAAAATTAATTACGAAATGAGCCAAACTGAAAGAAGATTATATTCCTATGCCCTTGAATCTTTATAAAATTTAGTAAAAACTATTAATATAGAATTATTTACAAGAGACTTCTCTATTTACCAGCCCAATATCTTCATATTTCTACAATCTAAGGGGAGTTGATTGTGACCAGAGAAATTTCTAGGCTCTGGTATTGCAGTTTTCCTGCACTTACCACCATCTGACATGTTACATATTTTACTTATTTTTCTTGTTTATTGCTGTCTCTTTCCAGAAGTTCCATGAACAGAAACAGTTTTTCTGTGTTGTTTATGGCTATATTCTCAATGTCTGTAAGAGTGTCTAACATACTGTAGTCATTAAAGAAATGCTGGTTGGATGAATTCAGAAAAAAATTAGTAAATAGATGAAGCATGTTAGTTTAATATTCATCATCAGAACTTAAAAAGAGTTTAGAGAACCTCGACTGAGTTTTATACAAAAAGTAGTGATAAGATGAGACAGAGGTAATTTCTTCATATCTCTGAGGCTTTCTATCTCATGAGGAACATAGAATAATATGTGTTTGAAAATGCTGTGTTCAATATCTGAAGAGTATATATCATCAGTATATAAAATAGCCAACACATGTTAAAGGGAAATGTTGTAAAAATTCTAGATGATTTTTAAGGTATGTGTGGTTTAATAGATTGTTTATATGCTATTTTCTTCTCTTAAAATGAAATAGTGTGAATGAAAAAATAAACTTTATGGGTAGTTTCTGGGAAATTCAGACAACAAAATTGTCTATAACATATGCCAAAAACAATATAGCATTTAATCATGACATGGATTCTGAAAGTCAAATCACTGTTCATCATATCACAAGGAATCCAAACAACTGAGGGGTTATCATTTATCTATAGCTGCATAACAAATTACCCTAAAATTTAGCAGCTTAAAATAATAACAATTTATTATTTCATACATTTCTGGGGAAGAGGAATCCAGAAGCAGATTCACTGGGTGGTTCTGACTCAGAGTGTCTGTATTTGTTTGCTAGGGCTGCTGTCACAGAATACAACAGCGCAGGTGCCTTAAATAACAGAAGCATGCATTCTGGAGGCCAGAAGTCCAAGACCAAGGTGTTCTCTGAGGTCTCTGTCCTTGGATTGCAGATGCTTGTCCTCTTGCTCCCTCTTCACATGGTTGTCCCTCTGTGCACATGCACTCCTGTGTCTCTTTTTGAGTGAAAATTTATAAGCATTCCAGTCCGATTAATTTTTTTTTTCCTTTTTCTGAGATGGAGTCTCACTCTGTCACCCAGGCTGGAGTGCAGTGGTGCAATCTTGGCTCACAGCAGCCTCCACCTCCCTGGCTCAAGTTATTCCCCTGCCTCAGCCTCCCAAGTAGCTAGGATTACACGTGTACACCACCATGCCTGGCTAATTTTTGTACTTTTAGTAGAGACGGGGTTTTGTCATGTTGCCCAGGCTGGTCTTGAACTCCTGGCCTCAAGTGATCCAGCTTCCTTGTCCTCCCAAAATGTTGGGATTACAGGTGTGAGCCATTGCACTCAGCCCCAGTCAGATAAAATTTTCATCTCACTTTAACTTAATCACCTCTTCGAAGGCCCTATCTCCAAATATAGTCACATGAATTAGGGCCAAGCTGTATGGCTTCATTTAACCTTAATTACTTCTTTAGAGGCTCTATCTGCAAATGCCTCCACATTCTGAGGTGGTGGTGGGGGGTTAGGATGTCAACATATGAATTTGAAGGGGCACAATTTAGCTCATAGAAGCCTGTCATGAGGTTGTAGTCAGCTGTCAGTTGGGGCTGCAATCTCATCTGATGGATTAACTGGGGAAGGATGGGCTTCCCAGCTCACTCATGTAGTTTTTGGCAGGCCTCAGTTTCTTCTCACTGGAGACTTCAGTTCCTGCCATGGGCTTCTCCATGGATTTTCCAGATTACCTCATGACAGCAGCTGGCTTCCCCAAAAGCATGGGATGGGGGTTGGGAATGGGATAAGAGAGAGAGAACCCAAGACAGAATGCACAGTCTTCTTATAACTTAGGTTTAGAAATAATATATCAGTACCTCTGCCACATTCTGATGGTCACACACACTAACCCTGGTAAAACGTGGGAGTGAACCATACAGGGGGAACTGGGGTCATTGGTGGTCATCTTTGAGGCTGGCCATGGTAATTAGGCAAAAATAAAAATTCAGGCTGCAGAAACTTATGTACTTATGTTACTTAAAATATTTTAACCAATTAGGAAAAAATGACTTTGAAGTATTTTTATAATACTGTATTATACTGTACTGTATTGTATTACTGTATTGTAATAATTGAGTAGGAATTATTTTTTCTTGGATTGAGTTATATTTACTATAAAGATACTTAATTTTTTTTGTGAAACACATTTATAAATGCTGCAAATATTAGTGACCGATGGTCTATTCCTCTAAATAAATAGCACCAGGAGTTAGTATACTATTTGACGCCAGCCTCTGGTGCTAGACTGCCTGGGTTTGAATATTTACTTTTGCATTTACAAGTTGTAACAACTTGAACAATTTGTTTAGTCTCTCTGTTCCCTAGTTTCCTCATATGTCAAATAGGCCAAACAAATAACATCTGCTTCATATGGCTGTTATGAAGGCCAAGTAGGTTTATATATATGTATGTATATATGTGTGTGTGTATATATATAATAGAGAGAGATAGAGAGAGAGACAGAGAGAGAGAGAGAGAGAGCTTAGAATAGGACCTGGCACAGAGGATATGATAAAAGAATATTATTTGTTTCCTCTTCTTATCATCCAGAACATGGCGCAATGCCCAATACATTGTAGATACTCAATAAATGTTTTTGTATGATCCCTAAACATTGTCCATAAGGAATTTACAATGGAGTTTATAATAAAAGGTGGTAGATGGTAGGTACCATGGAAGCATTACAAACAAATGACCATGTGAATTTGAAAGAAGCACAGATTGATTTCTTCATCATAAAATGTGGTTGTATTTGAGCTAAAGCTTAGAACTAATGAAGAGTATCAATATATCAAAATCATTATTTTAGGCTGGGCATGGTGGTTCACATGTGTAACCCCAGCACTTTGGGAGGCTGAGGTGAGAGATCACTTGAGCCCAAGAGTTCAAGACCAGCCTGGGCAAGATGGTGAGACCCTGTCTCTACACAGAAAAAAAAAAAAAAAGATTATTATTCCCAAAATAGGAAATAACATAAGCAAAAGTCCCCTATTTCCCCCACGATGGAGCTGGACCATAGTGTTTGAGAAGGAGAGTCAGAGGGAGCAAGAATGAAGGGGTTGGGTTGCTACCAGGTAATGAAATCATTTTAACATAAGACTACATGGCTTGGACTTCATTGTGTAGTCATTGCAGAGCATTTTAACAACAAAATAATGTCTTAGGAAGATTAACCTGGTCCAATTGTAAAGTAGATTGAGATTCAGGCTTCAGACTTGGCTTGATTCAGGTTTCAAATAAAATCACCAAGAATCCATATTTCAGATCTGCTTTCTTTGTGTGGCTCTGCCTGTGGCTCCATAAGAAGCACAGAAAAAAGAGAAATGGTCTATTAAACAGAAAAAGTGGAAAAGATTCATTCCCAGAAAATATCTTCTTGCATCTCCTTGGCCTGAGTTCAGTCATGTTCCTATTCTTCAACAAATTGTCACGTCCAGGATATGAAATGGCTGCTTGGATTCAGGCACACTGATAGTGCTGATACCACACCTAGAAAAAGAAACAAATGAATTTCATTCAAATTCTATTCTAATACTTTAGGGTTTCATGTCTAGATGGCTGGAGAGTAAGTGTTACAGGCCAGGCATGGTGTCTCACACCTGTAATCCCAGCACTTCGGGAGGCTGAGGCAGACAGCTCACTTGAGGACAGGAGTTTGAGACCAGCCTGGCCAACGTGATGAAACCCCATCTCTACTAAAAATACAAAAAATAGGCAGGTTTGCTGGTGCGTGGCTGTAATCCCAGCTACTCGGGAGGCTGAGGCAGGAGAATCACTTGAATCCGGGAAGTGGAGGTTGCAGTGAGCCGAGATGGCACCATTGCAGTCCAGTCTGGGTGACGGAGACTTCATCTTAAAAAAAAAAAAAAAGTTTTGCAATTAGGAGACCATAATGTTTATTTAGTGCCTACAATGTTTATTTAGTGGTGATACGTATGGTTTAGTCCTTTAATTATACTGCGGTTTAAATGTAAATTTAAAGAAACTCAAATACAGCTACTTTTTTTCTCACCTCGTAGGGAGAATATAAAGTCCCTCAGTAATCATTCTTTAAATAGATATTTTTCTTCTTCTTTCATCTACTGCCTTCACCACTTCTGTAGTGCTTTCTCCAACAGTTTTTTCTCCAAATGAAACCAAAAACACCACTACCACCACCACCATCACCAAAAATCTCAAGTACCTACTAGCTCTGATCTTTCTCATCTGCTAATATTCTCTTCCTCCCTTACTCCCCTCCTCTTTTCTTCCTTTCCTCCTTCCCCGTCTCTCTATCTCACATTTCCCTCTCTTCCTACCTCCCTTTCTTTCTACCTTTCCCCTTCCTTCCTTCCTTCCTTCCTTCCTTCCTTCCTTCCTTCCCTCCTTCCTTCCTTCCTTTTTTTTTTTTTTGGCTATTAAAAATTCCTCAAACTGGCTGGACATGGTGGCTCATGCCTGTAATCTCAGCACTTTGGGAGGCCGAGGTGGGTGGATCACTTGAGGTCAGGAGTTCGAGACCAGCCTGGCCAACATAGTGAAAACCCATCTCTACTAAAAATACAAAAATTAGCTGTGCATGGTGGCACCACACCTGTGGTCCCAGCTACTCAGAAGGCTGAGGTGGGCGAATCACTTGAACCTGGGAGGCAGAGGTTGCAGTGAGCCGAGATCGTTCCACTGCATTCCAACCTGGGTGACAGAGTCAGACTCTGTCTCAAAACAATGACAACGACAACAAAAACAAACTGGCAATGTAGGACTTCCTTGAAAGACAGAGGAAAGGAAAAGACTAAGAGCAGTTATACCAAAACTCTTTTTAATAGGTAGGCAGGGGAAAAAATTGGGATTGGGAACCTTTATACATCAATAATTTTATTCTCATAGTACTTGGAAATCATGACCAGCTCTTGCTCTTCTTCAACATCTATTATCATTTCCACATCTGATTCAAGTGCTTCCTTTGTACATGTCTTTTTTTCTTTGCCTTCCTTCAAATTAACTTTTCTGCCCACCTGGTGACCTTCTCTTCTTCAAGCCTTACTCATCAAGAAGCCTTCCCTAGCAACAGGGAAGACTCTGCTACCAACCCCACCTTTATGCTCTCTGGACCACCACTTTGTCTTGTACATTTCTATTAAATTGTAACTTTTCATTTTTGTTACGTGTCTATTGACTCTACTGCTCAGTGAACTATTTGAGACCAGGATGCCATTTTGCATACCTAGCAGAACACCTAGCACATAGTAGACATTTCATAAATTCTTATTGATTGAATAAGTCAATGGTGAATAAAATTTTTATAAATTTCTTTTTGTATTTGAGTTGAAGCTCCAAGGAGTACACCCTGTTGGAGATTTTAAACTTGATTTTGAAATTATTGGACTAGAGCTTAAAAGAAGACTATATCAGTCAGGGTTCTCAAGAGAAACAGACTCAATAAAGATATATACATTGACTATATAATTCATTATAATAAATTGGTTCACATGATTGTGGAGACTGACAAGTCTCAAGACTTACAGTCAGCAAGCTAGAGACCCAGGAGAGCCAATGGTGTAGTCCAGACTCCATCCAAAGGCCTCAGAACCAGGTGAGTCAATGGTGTAGTTCTAGTGTGAAAACCTGCAGGCTCTAGACACAGGAAGAAGCCAATGTTTCAGTTGAAGTCCGAGGGCAGGAAACACCAAGGTCCCAGCTCAAACATATTCAGACAGAAGGAATTATCTCTTACTCAGCCTTTTGTTCTATTCAGGCTTTCAACAGCTTGGATAAGGCCCACCCACAATCTGCTTTACCCAGTCTACTGATTTAGATGTTAATCTCTTCCAGAAACACCCTCACAGACACACCTAGAATAATGTTTGACCAAATGTCTGGGCACCCTGTTACCCAGTCAAGTGGATGCATAAAATTAAACACCTAAAGCCAGACTAAAGCCTGTAGATGAATATCTGGTAGCACCTCACAGAGGAGAGAGCTAAAGCTGTAATAATGTCTCTGAAGCCAAGAGAGAAAGGCTAGAAAAAGCAAGATCTGGGATATTTCCTTAGAATCCTTGCCTGAAGGCCAAGAAGATGAGGAAGTTAATTTTCTCATCCAGAATGGTGGCATTGAGCTAGATAATTTTGAAGACCTTTCTAGTTCTAAAACATCTGTTACCTCCTTACCTTGGGGTTTCAAGACCGGGTAAATGGAAATACTAAGAGAAGTGGATGATGTAAGAAGACTTTGGATGGAACAATGTCTTGTTATGTACCAGTTGTATGGAAACTACTTATTTATAAGATTTAAAATTCCACGTACATTCCTTCAGAAAATGTTATCGGCTTTCTACAAGATGTAGCTTTAATTGTATTATTGGGAACCATCATTTATTATGAGGTTCTTTGGAGAAATTTCTTTCCTTCAATTAGAAGCGCCCATGAAGGATATGAAGAAGAGCTGGTCAACGAACTGTAAGAAGATCATAAAATGTACTACACTATAGAAGCCAAAAGAAGAGGTAAATCAAGAGGCAAGAAATGATGGAAAAGTATTTTGCTACAGAGAGGTAAAGGTTGATAAGACTTGGGAAAAAGGACATCGGATTTGGTGATTAGAATATTAAGGACAAGTTTCAGCCAAGTCATGAGAAACTGAGCATCAATTAGGTCCCTGTTGTTTGATATGAGCACAATGTGGTGGATTTAGTAATTAGAGTCTTTTAAAATTGTCTGTTAGTGCTTTGCAGCTTGGGGACATGAGCAGAGAAGGTAAGGGGTAGGAGGAATGAGGAGCATGTCTCTGGCTGAGAGTTGAAGGCTTGAATGGTAAAAATAGGCTTGAGGATTGTGGCTTGTTAGAAAAGACAGCATTAAAATATCTGAACATGGGATTTTGTTTTAGAAAGGATACTAATGAAGTTAAAAGCCAGAAGAGGGTCTAGGGTGGGATTTTCAAGCTGCATTCCTTGGAGTCTTGAATCATGGATTAGAGTAGAGACCACCCAGTGCTGATCTCAGTATCTTCTCCTGTTAAACATCACAGCACATGTGCTTTGACCAGTTTTGTATATTAAGGCTTTATGTGGCTATCTTCTATCCCGCTCTGTCTCCCACTGCCACTCTCCTTCCTTCTCGATGCTGCTCTATGACCAGGGAGGTTGACCTATATGGACTGTATCAGTGGGCTGCTTTGCCCTCCTGCTTCTGTTTGGATTTTGCCCTTGGGGAGCACTAGCATGAGATTGCAGGGAGGGAGAATGGGAGGCAACGTATAATCTGCTGTGACCTACAGGGTCGTCACGGTCCTTTCCCCTTCAGGCCTAGGGTTGGTAATAATGCCCAGCTTTTTTAGGCCCTTGAAATTTCTCTATACCCTGCTATACCTGTGCAATTGCCGACATAACTTAACCAGTGTATGCTTTATTTCCTCAAATGACCCAAGTTGAATATTCCACCTGCACCCTGTCTCACACAAGTTTTATGTAATCTTTTATTATAAAGAATTGTCAACACCAAAAAAAAAAAAAAAGTAAATAAATATTTGAAACCAGTGAACTGGGACAGAGGTTGTCAAACTTTTTTTTCTTTTTTTTTGACAGAGTCTCACTCTGTCATCCTGGCTGGAGTACAGTGGCCTGATTACCTGATTACTACTCACTGCAGCCTTGATCTCCCTGGCTTAGGTGATCCTCCCACCTCAGCCTCTTGAGTAGCTGGGACTACAGGTGTGCATCACCGTGCCTGGTTAATTTTTTCTATTTTTTTTGTAGAGACAGGGTCTCACCATTTTGCCCAGGCTGGTCTTGAACTCCTGTGCTCAAGCAGTCCTCCCACCTTGGCCCCCCAAAATGCTGAGATTATAGACATAGACATGAGCCACCACTCCTGGCCCAAACTTTTTTTTTTTTTTTTTTTTTTAAAGCCAGGCAGTAAATATTTTTGATTTGTGGGTTATACAATCTGTGTTACCACCATTCAACTCTGCTATCTCAGTGAGAAAACAGCCATAGATGTTAAGTAAATGAATGAATGTAGCTGTGTTTCAATAAAACTTTATTTACAAAAAACAGGCAGTGAGCTTTGCTTTTGGCCCATGGGTTGTAATTGAAAGACCCATGATCTAGGACAAGAAGTTTTCCCTTTACTCTATGATTGTGGTTCTCAGTCTGGGATAATTTAGGTCCCTAAGGGACATTTGGTAATGTAAGACATTTTCGGTTGTCACAACTGGAGGAGGAGTGCTACTGGCATCTAGTGGATAAAATCCAGGGATACTGCTAAACATACTGCAATGCACAAGACAGCCCCCACAACAAAGATTACCCTGCCCAAAATATCAATAGTGCTGAGGCTGAGAAATGCTGGTCTTGAAGATGTTAAAAAGATTGTCAGTTTGTTGATCATATCGCCGTGGCTTGGCAAAAAGAATCACAGAGTTAATTTTATAACTATGAAGGATTGTTAGGAACTGAGTTTTTTCTAGTTCTTATTTTTAAATTATTTTATGATACTTTTTATAAAAAGTGTTATAAGTTTGTGTTTATTCAGAAATGTGTGTGTTTTTTTTTTTTTTTTTTGACAGAGTTTCGCTGTTTCCTAGGCTGGAGTGCAGTGGTGCAATCTTGGCTCACTGCAACCTCCTCCTCCTGGGTTCAAGCGATTCTCCTGCCTCAGTCTCCTGAGTAGTTGGGACTACAGACCACCATTCCTGGCTAATTTCTGTATTTTTAGTAGAGACAGGGTTTCACCATGTTGGCCAAGCTGGTCTTGAACTCCTGAACTCAGATGATCCACCTGCCTTGGCCTTCCAAAGTACTGGGATTATAGGCATGAGCCACTGCTCCTGGCCCAGAAATGTGATGGTTTCTTCAGCAATTTTATCACCCCTTAAGTCATATTAATCCTCCATAACTTAGTGTTTTTGCCCCCTGATTATCTTTTGGGTGGGCAGTGAAAGTATTCATACCTCTTTTAGCAAAAAACTGTCTCTTCTTGGATTTCCTTTGCTTGCTGATTAAGAGGAAGGACTATCTGTGAAAGAGTCAGATGTGGCTCATGTGAGTCTTTCACGTGAATGTGAGAATGGTATGAGTGTGGGTGGTGGGTGCTGTGGGGGTCAGGGATGAGTGGCTGAACTGCCCAAAAATAAGAGTACTGAAAAGTATGTTTTCTTGTGTGTGTGTATGTGTGTGTGTGTGTGTTGGGGGAGGAGTGGAACTGATGTGGCTAGACAGGATTAACGAAAGTCTCAGGAGTTGAGAGAGACTGGGGACATTTTACCAATGGCGAGAAGGAGGCAGGATGACAGCTGGGAAAATTAGTGATTGGAAAACGTAGGCTGGGCAGTGTGCCCATGAGCTAGTCCTTTTCATTATACTCTTCTGGGGCTCTATGTTTAAAACTGGATACTTCCATATTTCAGAATGAGAAAGAGAGGAATGGATGGTAACTGATAGGGGCCATTGTGCTATGAGTTTTAAAAGAGCCTGTATATTATCCTAAAACTACTGAACCTGGCAGAACTGCAACGTTAGTATTCTTGAACTGAACTGATATTTCCTTTGACTAATGTCCTTGTTCAATGATCAGAGACCATGACACTCCCCACCTCCACCCCCACACATTGCTCATTTGTGTCCAGTATGAAGAACAATGACACATGGAGGTCTGTGTTTGGATGACGTTATAATTTTGATCAGCTGGAAAGCCTGGCAGTGGCCTTGAAGAGGCGCTTAACTTCTGGAAATCACTTCTTGATTGCAACCAAAGCTCTTAAGTTTAAAGGTCCATAAAGATGAGGTAAACAGTCATAACAGCCTTTTGAAATTCATACACAGTGTGTTAAATGGATTTAATTGCTGTTAGTTAAATGTAGTGATGTTAAAACAATGTCTGGCAAAACAATACACTGGCGAAAATCAGATCATCAACTGCTTAATGAGGGACAAAATTCTTGAGAAAGACAGTGGAAGAAATGCTGCTTATATGCAATTTGTGATTAATTTTTGCAAAGTTTTCAAGGGAATAACTTGGCTTTAAAATATTACAGTGAAAAACAGCTTTATACTTGCGTCCAATCTTCTTAAAAATAGAGGTCATTTTTGCTATTAGACACCTTTTAGTACAGGATAACTTCTTTTTTCCCCCCATTGGAGACAGAGTCTTGTTCTGTTGTCCAGGCTAGAATACAGTGGCATGATTTCGGTTCACTGCCACCACTGCCTCCCAGGTTCAAGCAATTCTTGTGTCTCAGCCTCCCGAATAGCTGGGATTACAGTGCCTGCCACCACACCTAGCTAATTTTTTGTATTTTAGTAGAGACAGGGTTTCATCATGTTACCCAGGCTGGTCTCAAACTCCTGAGCTCAGGCAATCCACCTGCCTTGGCCTCCCAATGTGCTAGGATTACAGATATGAGCCACTGCGCCCAGCCAATTATAGGATAACTTCTAAACTTACAATCCTTGAAAGATCATTTTAGAATAATTCTGATCCTGCATACCAGTGAAATAAGTATAATTGAAACATTAAACCAAAATTAAACCAAATTAAGCCAGTATGTTAAATTGGGGTGTTAAATTAGAATTAAGATTAAATAGTTTAATCTTAATTCTAGTTAATCTTAATTCTAGTTAATATTTTTCATTTCCTATGTGTCAGGCAATATACTAAACAACTTACATGAATTACTGTTTTAATTTTCCTGGTAAACTGGAGGGGTGTGCAATTATTGTCATCTCCATTTTATAGAGGAAGAAAACTGAGTCATAAAGAGGTTCTGTACTTGGCTCAAAGTCACACAGTCAGTGATACTGTTGGAATTTGCACCCAGACAATTTAATTTTGGAGCCTATTTTCAACCACTCTCTGAGACTGCTTTCCTTTTCTGTACTTTTGATGATAAATATAAGAAGATAATTTTGAGGGTATTATGGTATGTTGGATCTTAAAAACCCAGGTAATAAGTCCCATCTATAGTACAAATAAGCTGTGTGATCTTAGAGAAATCACATAACTGCTTCTGTAAAATGAGAGATTATATTAAGTGATTTCCAAAATGTCTTCTCTACTTCAATGTGGTGATTCCATAGTAATGTAGAGGTTTTTAAAAAAACATACCCTTCAACCGAATGATCATCTTTTAGCATTAAATTGTTTGGAATAGATACTTCCCAAATTCACAGAATAATTTTCCAGCCTCTCTTTTTGCTTTGACACCTTTCTTTTTTCTTTTTTTTTTTGAGATAGGGTCTCACTTAGTCACACAGACTGGAGTTCTATGGTGCGATCTTGGCTCACTGCAACCTCTGCCTCCCGGGTTTAAGCAATTCTTGTGCCTTAGCCTCCTGAGTCACTGGGATTACAGGCGCCCGTCACTACACTCAGCTAATTTTTAAAATAGAGACAGGGTTTCACCATGTTGGCCAGGCTGGTCTTGAACTCTTGACCTCAGGTGATTCCTCTGCCTCAGTCTCCCAAAGTTCTGGGATTATAGGCATGAGCCACCGTGCCCGGCTATTGACCCCATTTTTTGATGCTTAGGGGTGAAACTGGAAACTCCACTACTAAAAGGGAGAATATTACTTGAGTCATTCCTCCATCATATATGGGATGTTTGCCAGTATAGAACATTCACAGAAATTATAACTGCAAAGGCCCTAGGCAATGTTTTAACGTGGTCTCTTCATATTACAGTTGAGGAAGCTCAAACTGTGACAGGGTCAGGGACAGGTAAAATTTACAAAGTTGGTTTACAGCAGACCTGTACTACAGTTATCTGGATTCAGATCCAAGGCCCCTCCAAATGAATCATAACCGCTTCTACCTTTATAATTCCAGGCCATGAAAGATCACTGTTTTAGTCTAGGTGGTGTAGTGGAACAGAAGGACCTCGGTTTGAATCTCAGCTCTACTGTTTACTAGACGTGAAATGAGGAACTCTAAAATGAATGTATATACACAGAAACACACATTACATACATATATGTAATGTTCAGGATCATTAGACTGAATTTTAGAGCTTAGTACTAATGTACAATCGAGGTTGTGTTAGTACTGAGCAGTATATCTTTTATTGTTGAAGTCCAATAAGAACAGAGCAGATATCAACCTAATTTGTAAGTGATGCATTTTCCTAAACTAAATGCCCAATAATGGAATGGGCTAGAATATTGCAGAACAGGGCTGTGAATGGAGGAAAGTAGTTGGAAAATCAATCCTTATAAGGGCACAAAAGGATGAATGAACCACATTCCCAAGAACCTGCTCCCACCCACTGCTGTTCCCACCCCCGCTGTAGTTGGTAGCATGTTCACAAGGAAGGAGTTGGCTAGCTTTCATGGGAGCCACATCATCCATCAAATCACATTAGTGTTGATTTGAATGTTGTTTCCTTTGTAGTTCTGTTTGCTTTGACTTTGTAAAATTGTTTAGTCTTGCTATTATTATATAAGGACTATAATCATAAGGCATTTATATC
Organism: Theropithecus gelada; assembly: GCF_003255815.1. Lineage (NCBI taxonomy): Eukaryota > Metazoa > Chordata > Mammalia > Primates > Cercopithecidae > Theropithecus > Theropithecus gelada. The sequence goes on from NC_037683.1 coordinate 86,074,016, forward strand.
TTATTGTGTATTATGTATTCAAGCAAAATTAAATTAAAAATTAGAGAGAGATATATAGAATGATTTTTCCTTCAAGAGTTATTCATTTATTTCCTTTTGGATATGAAAAACGCTTATGCAGTCCTGTATGTGGTCTCTCTCTCTCTCTCTTTTTTTTTTTTGAGACAGAATCTCACTCTGTTGCCCGAGCTGGAGTGCTGGGGCGCAATCTCAGCTCACTGAAACCTCTGCCTCCTGGGTTTAAGTGATTATCCTGCTTCAGCCTCCCAAGTAGCTTGGATTACAGGTGCCCACCACCATGTCTGGCTAATTTTTTTGTATTTTTAGTAGAGACAGGGTTTCACCATGTTGGCCAGGCTGGTCTTGAACTTCTGATCTCAAGTGATCTGCTTGCTTCAGCCTCCCAAAGTGCTGGGATTACAGGCGTGAACCATTGCACCTGGCCTGTGGTCTCTTTTTAAATGTTTGAGGTTTTCTCTGATCATCGCATGATGGCAGCTGCAAGCTGTAAATATATTAAATGAGATAATACCAAATGGCCTAAGAGCACTGTGAATTCAGTGATGTTCCAAAATAACTTGTATTTTATTCATCACACAGGCATTTATATAAATTAAAAAGCAATAGCACCTGAAAACCTGAAAATAATTGTATTCAAAGCTATTTACTGATTTTTAAGAGAAAAGACTGGAAACAACCCGAATGTCCACTAATCGAGACTGCTTGAACCCAAGACATTATAGCTACATCATACAGCTGAGAGAAGGAATAAGGTCTATTTCTGCTCACTGCCAGTGGTAATCTCCAGGAAGCATTGTTAAGTGAAAGAGCAAAATAGAGAAAATGTGAATAGTGTTACCATTTACCCAAGAAATCTGTGTGTGTGTGTATGTGTGTGTTTGTGTGTGTGATCTCCAGAGGGACAGAGAAAAAAGGATGGTGAAGACAAGGATAGAAGCGAGACTTCTCTGGGTGTATCTTTTTGTTTTTGTTTTTTTTTTTTTTTTTTTGAGACGAAGTCTCATTTTGTCTCCCAGGCTGGAGTGCAGTGGCTTGATCTCAGCTTACTGCAACCTCTGCCTCCCGGGTTCAAGTGACTCTCTTGCCTCAGCCTCCTGAGTTGCTGGGATTACAGGTGCCTGCCACCACGCCCAGCTAATTTTTGTATTTTTCGTAGTGTCTGGGTTTCACCACATCGGCCAGGCTGATCTCCTGACCTTAAGTGATCCACCCACCTCGGCCTCCCAAAGTGCTGGGATTACAGGTGTGAGTCACCGCACCCGGCCTCCTGGATCTCTTTTTAGTACATTTGACTTTGAAACCAAGTTAGTATTTTCCATAATTAAGAAAAAAATAGAATAAAAAAGCAACAATTTCTAAAAACGAAGTCAAAAGAAACACATTAACCTGTGAGTTGAGTTGGTAGCATAACCACACAGACAGAAATTATTTCAAGTGACTTTAACACATACTGATGTGACAGTGCATCCCAAGGGAGATGGAAATAAAGGCAAATGTAAATAAAGGTAAAAATAAGCAAGATATACATAAAGGTAAAAAGAAGTGCAACCATCTTGAATAGTTTTCAATAATTATATCGTAAGTAGTAATTTTGGTATTGTTACTTTAAAACTATCATATTTATAATACATATGTTAACATAATCATGTTTATGCTTATCATAACATATGGATGTATAGCTATTAGGATAATGTATAAACATGATTGTGTTAATGCCATCAGGGACCAAGATTTCAGAGAAAAAGAAAGAAAAATATAGAATTAAAGAAGCTAGTAAATATATTATCTTAAATTTAAACTGGAAACCTCAGTGTAAACTCATAATGTGTTTTCTTTTTTTTTTTTTTTTTTTTGAGACGGAGTCTCACTGTGTCTCCCAGGCTGGAGTGCAGTGGCGTGATCTCGGCGCACTGCAAGCTCCGCCTCCCGGGTTCACGCCATTCTCCCACCTCAGCCTCCCAAGTAGCTGGGACTACAGGCGCCCGCCACCGTGCCCGGCTAATTTTTTGTATTTTTAGTAGAGACAGGGTTTCACCATGTTAGCCAGGATAGTCTCGATCTCCTGACCTCGTGATCCACCCGCCTTGGCCTCCCAAAGTGCTGGGATTACAGGCTTGAGCCACCGCGCCCGGCCAATGTGTTTTCTTTTAAAAAAATTATTTTCAAATTCAGTCTCCTCAATAGAACTCGCAATAATTACCAAGCCAGTAGCAATGGCAATAAACAGCCCTAGTGCCCAGATGGTGCTCTCTAAATACCATTTTCCACTAAAAGGAATGAGGACTCCTTGGAGAATTGGATGTTTTCAGATACAGGGCAGAACACATACAAAAAGTGCCTGGAACATTTGTCATACTGAAAAGCAAATACACTATGAAAGACTGTAGTAATTTTATCAAAAGAACTCAGGAGCCACCATGAAGAGGCCCCCAGTGTCCAGAAATGGAATAATGTGAGCATTAAGAATAACGAATCTTAATTTGTCATGATATAACTTTAATCATATCATAAATATTCATAGCAGCATTATTGAAAATAATGAAATATTAGAAACAACTTAAATATTCAAAACTAGCAGTATGCCCTCATATATAGAAATGTCATTTAAACCTTGTAGAAAAGAAGTTTATGATTCAGGAAGATGTTTACAATATGCTGTAAAATACACACAACAAGTCATAAAATATTATGCATGCAGTATGTTCCAGTTTGTTTAAAATGATCTAGGTATAAATATCCATAACAAGAAAACTGAATGAATAAATGGTGAAATGTGAATAGTTGCTATATCTGTGTGGCAGGATTACAGGTGGTTGTATTCTAGTTTCTCTTTATGTTCCAATCTTCTACAGTTAGCATTATAATTTTATACTTTTAATACAAAATATGGTATTTAACTAGTATTTATTAAACAAAACATTAAAAATTCAAATGTTTTACAAAAACAAAAGCATATGCATAGAAGAGTACATTATTTTTTAGGTTATAGACAATGCTTGTACCTGTGTTTAGGGATTTGGTCCTCCAGGTAGGGAACTACAGATCTAATTTAATTAATTAATTAATTAATTAATTTATTTATTTTGAGACAGAGTCTTGCTCTGTCAACAGGCTGGAGTGCAGTGGTGCAATCTCAGCTCACAGCAACCTCCACCTCCTAGGTTCAAGTGATTCTCTTGCCTCAGCCTCCTGAGTAGCTGGGACTACAGGCACATGCCACCATGCCCAGCTAATGTTTGTATTTTTAGTAGAGACAAGGTTTCACCATGTTGGCCAGGATGGTCTCAATCTCTTGATCTTGGAATCCACCCACCTCACCCTCCCAATGCGCTGGGATTACAGGCGGGAGCCACTGCGCCTGGCCTGACTTTAAAAATTTTTAAGTCACCAAAAAGCAAAGTGACATGCTCAAGGCCATTATTGCCAAGCAAAGAAAAAAATGTCAAAAGTACAAAATGTGGTTTTATTTAAAAAATTAGATTATTATTATTAAGATAGGGTCTGGCTGTGTTGCCCAGACTGGAGTGCAGTGGTGCACTCATGGCTCACTGAAGCCTCCACTTCTTGAGCTCAAATGATCCTTTCACCTTAGCTCCCAAGTAGCTGGGACTATAGGCAGGCACCACCATGCCTGGCTAATTAAAAAGAGAATTTTTTTTGTAGCAATGAGGTCTCACTATGTTGTCCAGGCTAATCTTGAACTCCAGGACTCAAGTGATCCTCCCACCTCAGCCTCTCAAAGTGCTGGCATTACAGTCATGAGCCAACACGCCCAGCTATATTTCTATTATTTTGACAAGGTCCTGGATACTTCATCTATGTGTGCAAAATTTTGTACTTATCTCTTAAATCTGGAGAAAAATGGCCAAATTTATCATGGGGTGATTAATAAGTGATTAGAGATTGACCTTCAAGGATCTGAAGATCTGACCAGTGTAGATTTATTGTATTATAGTAATTACATTGAACCTCCAGGTATTTTCTATACATTGCTATAGTTAGCTATGAAAGGATGTAAAGAATTAGGGCAATTGACTATTTTAAAGAAATTAACCTCAGAAAGAGATTCTTCACCTAAATGCCCCTGCAAATACTATTGCTTTGTGCTTTGAGTTAGTTGAAAATGAGTTTACCATGCCTGATGTAAACTCTTGCACTACCCCCCTGTGCCAAAGAACTTTTCACTAACTGCATCGGGACTGATTGACGTCAGTCAAGTGACTTGATTGACTTGGCAACCAAGTGAGCCACTTAGAAGAAGGATCCCCTTATGAGGTTAACTTCTTTAAAATAGTGAATTACCTTTATTCCTTATGTCCTTTCATAACTGATTACACAAATGTATAGAAAATACCTCTTGAGGTACAAGACGATCTGTAACTACTTATCAGGGAAAAACACTTTATTGTAACACACATTTAGCTTGTCCATAAAGGGCATATTTACATCCACACTGAAAACAACTTTAATAAAATGAAAAACATATATCCTTGGATTCTTAGCAATTTAACAGCAGTGCTCTCAGGGGATCAAGCTACTATTTATTGACTCCCCCCGTGTGCCTTACACATTATTACTGATCCTCACAACATTCCTGGGAGTTAGTGTCTCACAGGAGACCTTTGACTTTTGTGATCGGACATTGTGAGTATTTTCCAAGTCCTCAATCCAGCAGTGTGGACATAGCTGTTGGTTTTCCTGAATTGTATTTCTTTCAAGAATCAAATGTTGCTTGTGAATATTCTCATGTCAGATTAAAAAAACATCTTTTCCCGACTCTTAGAACTTTAGTTTTATCTCTGCTTTGAGAGCCACTTTAATAAGCAAACTAACTAAAATCACTCTACAGAAAGACTGTACAGGAAATGAGTAGAGAACAGAAGTTGGCTAAACTGGGCAGTCAGCTAAGATCACTCAGGGTCTGAGAATTTGTTCCAGCAAATCACCCTCCGAGAATCATGCAGATTGTGCTTAGGCTTCCTTCATATATTCATACTCTCCTGGGGTGAATACAAGTCGGCACATTTATAAAGAAATTTTATTATTATATTCCGGAATATTTTTAAATATATATATAGTTTGTCTTTTTAAGTCTGCCTCTTGGAATCTATCCTAAGGAAAATAATCATAAGATATCTGCAAAAAATTATGTGAATGTTGATAATAATTTTATTTATAACAATAAAAATTTGCAAGGTGGCAGATATCAGTTTACGTCTCCGAGCTCCAAATCCACCCTTGTTTGTCTTACTTTGTGTGACTGGAGCTGGACCCTGTGGACCTTTCTCTTTTGCAAATTTGGGGGATATTCAACTTTGTCAGTTGAGGGCACTGGAGAGACCCTGCAGTGGAATAGAGGCTCCAGGTGCACCCACAGGCCATCTTTCCCTACCAGCAGCGATTTCAGAGCAACTTCAGCCTGTCCATACCCTCAAGCAATGGTGGGTCACTTCTGTAGATGAACTCTGGCCCGCCCCCAGCACCAAGCAAAGGAAGGTCATTCCTGAAGACCAGCTTCCAACCACCCTCATCCACCAGTGATGATAGATTGCTTTTATGGATCAGTGCCAGCCTTTGCACTCAGTCATTTCTTTCTTCCTGCAGGCTGCCTGTGGTAGTTATTATCTCTCCGAAGAGGTCTGAATCTCAGCCTTGGAGCAAGGATGGCTTCTCTAGTCCTTAGTGCCTTTACTGTTCTTCTTCCTCAGCCTAGAAATAATAGCTGCTTTTAAAATTCTTGATGCCTGGACCCCTTAGAGTCCTCCTTTATATATCTTTTAGTAGTTAATTTTTAGAACATTAAATTTTCCCTGTTCAAATAATTGTCGTACTTTTTGTCTTCCACTTGGGCCTTGAATGATACAGAATTTAAAGACTCAACAATAAAGGACTTGTTAAATAAATAGGGAGGTATCCACACACTGGCACAAAATTGTTTGGATTATCTATTGTTCTCTTGGTGTGGTGACCCAGACCCTTATCTGAAAGGGTTTTATTGGCTGGGCATGGTGGTTCATGCCTGTAATCCCAGCACTTTGGGAGGCCAAGGTGGGCAGATCACCTGAGGTCAGGAGTTGAAGACCAGCCTGGCCAACGTGGTGAAACCCCATCTCTACTAAAAGTACAAAAATTAGCTGGGCGTGGTGGTGGGCACCTCTAATCCCAGCTACTTGGGAGACTGAAGCAGGAGAATCACTTGAACCCGGGCATCGGAGGTTGCAGTGAGCCGAGATTGCACCACTGCATTCCAGCCTGGGTGACAGAGCAAGAGTCCATCTCAAAAAAAAAAAAAAAAAAAGAAAACAAAAAAAAAAAAAAGAAAAACAACAACAACAAAAAAGAAAACAAAAATGAAAGAAAAGATTTTATTTTTCTTCTCTCTCTCTCTCTTTTTTTTTTGCTCATATTTGCTGTAATTGCTCGTTTGCTAGGGTCATTGAACACAGAGATACTAAGATGCCTCTGGAAATCAGGAATATTCCCCAAGTCCCCCATCAAAAAGTGTGGACAGAGCTGTCGGTTTTCCTGGGGTTTAGACATGTTCTTTCTTGCTTCTGTTGTGTAGTAACCCTAGCTCCTCAAGGGAATCGTGGTCTATGGATTCTACCAAACAGTAATTCCTTTCTTTGCTTGCTGGCTCATTGACTTGAGGAACTCAAAGTAATCCTTTGGTAATTTCAGCTTCTAGGTCAGTGGGGACATTAATATGTTTCTTGGTAGAAATGTCACTCTACTCCAAGAAATAAGATCTTTAATCCAGAAAACCTGAGTTTTCAGGGACAGAATGCACAAACTTTTGTGGTCATTCACTGGGAGTTCTAATGAGCGGATTCAATCATATTTCTATTCTTTAGTTCCTCAACCCATGCAGTTTAGCTACTGGGCAGAGAACCACATATCAGCTGTAAGTGTTATGTGTATTCCATATCATGAAGTAAATTTCCCAGGCCCACAAGGTTTTCTTCCCATGCTGGTGCCGTAACTGAGCCTTTATCAGGCTATTCCATCATTTTAGGTGTTTCTGGGGTAAAGAGTAAATGATAAGACCAGTGACTCCCATGATAAATGTGCTTCTTTGGGGCCACCTCAAGTGAGGATGAAATGCAACAGCAGACTATCTTTGGCTAGAGGCAATAATCATGCTAGCCCAATTATGCACCAGGCCTGAGCTGTTTCCTCTATCACTGATTGTTTGTAGGTAGCAGTTGTGGGAGCTTCCTGTGGACCACATGAACAGATTCAGGTGGTGCAGCTGCTCAAACTCAGAACTCACCTGCAGAGTGTTCTGAAAATGTGTGGCTTAAGTGCCTCTACCCTGAAAGACCAACTTGGTGAGTGATGCAATGAGTGGGAAGTAGTGAGGATGGTCTGGATTCTCCATTGAGGAAGTGGCCAAGTCCTGGGGACAAATTGTACCTAGGAAAAGGTACAAAAACAGGAGAATGGATCATGCGTTCAGTATTGGACGGCTGTAGGCATCTGATTATAGATGTCGTGATGGTTTTAAAACATGTCTGAAAATTCTTTGACACTGTTTCCATCAAGAAGTGATGTCTTTGTCTCCTGCCCTTGAATCTAAGTGGGCCTTTGTGACAGATCTGATGAATAGAAGGTAGCAATGTGATGTCCAAGGCTAGTTTAGAAAAGACCATGTTGATTTCTCCAGCGACACTTGCTCTGGGAGCTATCAGTGTCCTTCAGCCAAAGCCCCCCAGGAACACACCTGCAGCTAAACAAATTGGATTTATTGCTCATTGTAGCAAGGGAAAACATACACCAAGGGGAACCATAGATATCTCAGTAAGAGGGTGTTAGAAAGAACCTATTATAAGATTTAGGCTTTGGTTGGGTGATTTGGGGGAAGGTTTAAGGAATCAGGGGTTTGGTCTAGATTGAATGCTCTCAAAAATGGGAGCAATTCTAGGGTTGGATATTTTGTAGGTGGCATAGTGACCTTCTTTTGTTTGTCCTTACACAAACGATGAAGTAGGCTTGTTTTGTTTCATTTTATCTTGGTCGCAGAGTAACTTTGTCTGAAGTTGGTATTCTATAAGATTGTTTATGTCCAACCAGAGAATGACATGGCTTAGCTGTGAATATCAGATCATTTCTGGACATGAGGGGCTGATATTTTCCTTTTGAGCTTTCAGTTGTCATGTAAGAAGTGTGGCTACTATGAGGCCACTGCAGAGAGTGATTGTATACCTATATATAAGAGAGATGGTTTGGAATTCAAGCCCCCAGCTAGTCAAGTCTTCCCAGCCCAAGAGACAGATGTTCAAATGAAGGAGACAGGTAATTTCAGCCCCAGTCATTGTCTGACCACAACTGCATTAGAGACCCTGAGGGAGAACTGCTTTGCTAAACCCAGTCAACCTCCAGATTTGCTAAGTAAAATAAATAATTATCATTGATTGAAGTCACTGTTCTAGGGGTGGTTTTTCCTACAGTAATAAGTCATTGATACAGGTGTCTGGCAGGCAGTTGGCTCTAGAGGTCTGGAGCTAAGGAGAAAGATCTGGCTTGGAGATATGGATCAGGAAGTCCTTTTACAAGAAGAAAAGCACTTGAAGTCATTTGAATGGTTGACATCACTTGAAAGATAATATACATTGAGAAAGAAAAAAATAGAGACCCGACAATAGCACCCTTAGTAACAACACCAAGCGACCAGGAAGAAATAAGCATTTGCAAAGAGACAAAGGAGTGAATAAGGTGATCAAATGGCATCCATCCAAGAGATGATGTCCAGGAAGCCAAGAATGAGAGTATTTCAGAAAGAAGAGTGTTGTCCACAGAGTTAAATGCTGTGGAGAGAGATGGAGTAAGATAAGATTGATTTAGCACTAATGAGCTTTCATTGTTGACAAATGCAGTTTGAGGGAAATTGGGGGCTAGGTAGTGATGGGGCCGGAACCAGAATTCAGTGGGGTAAGGAGGGGTAAGAAGAAGAGAAGAATGCCAAATCCATGCTGTTTGACACATCATGGGCCCTCTCTCCATAACATTTATGTTTGTATAATTTTTTTCTACAATTTAATAATGCATAAAACCATCACATCACATCACATCACATTACATCACAAACCCTACAATTTCACAATAGCATGGGTAGATCACACCCTGGTATATTTTTAATGTTATACTTTAACCTGTAGTTTTGAGTCATAAATGTACTACTGTGTTGTTGGTTTTGTTTTATTTTATTTTGGTCTGTCATTATAGTAATCACTTTAAATCTCTTATTGTTTATTTCTCTTGCAGTTAAAATAGTTCATCATTTAAAATAATACCCAGTGTTCCGTGTCCATTGGTGCCTTGTAATTACTTCAGAAAAACAGTCTCAGTTTAAAAGTTATAAACTCTTAATGCCTCTCTGCAGGAGGAATAGCTTCCTTTTGCCAGAGTGATCTGGGGAGTGTTATTCTAGTCCTACCCTGCGAATTCATTGGCTTGATTGTCAGGGCTCCTGGTCTAGTTCACCCTCCCGGGAGGCTGGTGTGGGACCCTGCTTATCCCAGTGGGGGTCAAGGCCTCCTTGACGACAGTGAATGAGTTGCTAGGAGGCTGCGGAAAGAAATTCCTCTAGTTCCATCCACAAGTAGATCCCACTGCAGTGGCCTCATTTGGCTCCTCTAATCCTCTCTTTCCCACTTTTCTTCAGGGCAAGTCTTACCCTATTTTCTTCATTACTTGCTTGTGGTTTCCTTGCCGGAGATGCTTGGAGGCAAGCATTATGACAAGGATGGGAGCAGGTGGGAGTAAGGCCTTTAAATGAAGAGTTTACATTTCAAAGAACTTGAAATGTATATTTCAAATGTCACTTCCAAATGAGGTTGTACACACAGACAGAAATGCAATTAACAGATTTGGAAGAGGCCACGTAGCATGCAGTTGAAAGTCCTGTTGCATTCCTTGGTTACTCTTGTCTGTGGCATCTTTTTAACAAATCCTGTAGTTACCTTGTAAATACCATCATAGAATATATTGTATTTAAAAAATATTATTTACTTAGATGTAAAAGTTGAAAAGGTACTATTATTTTTAAAAATCTGTGTTTTTTTTTTTTTTTTTTTCCATATTTTAGGATGCTAGAAGCCTCTAAAATGGAAACCCCCCCGGTGCTTCTCCGCATCTGAGAATCTGCTTGGGGCAGCAACTTTGAGCCTGTGGGGAAGGAACTGTCCATGTGGAGTGGTCTGGTGAATGCTCAAGGAGCGGGGGATGGGAAGGTAGTAAGGAGACAGTTACATATTGAGCATGTTTTGGTGCTTAGCACTGTGCTGGCCTTTCACATGCTACGTTTAATCACACAGGATTGTATGGAATGAGGCCTGGGTTTGCGAAATCCTGGGGGAGATTGTCTGAGCTGTCATTTGAAGGGAAAACTGTAGCGTGTGGGACTTGAAAACAGCTTGAGATGGAGTTTGAGGTATGGGGAGAGGGTAAAAGATCTTGGCAGATATATTCTGAACAAATACTTGTGTCATCCTCAATTGTGTAGTCTTTATGACTTTTCCTGTGTTCATCTGGTTGGCAGATGGATGCAAAATGCCTCTTAGCTTCATAGAAGGCACACATGAATCATGTCTATGTGATAAGTAGAAGAAGCCATGTTTCAGAGGGTTTCGGTGTGTGTGCGTGTGCACTTGCCTGTGTGTGGGTACACCCTTGTGCCAAATGGACCACCAGTTTAAATCAGTTTTCAACAGGGCAGATTTCACATGCTTCTTTAGTGTGGCCCAAGTGAATCTATTTTTAGAAGGGAAAAGTAGAGCGTGTTCCGAAAGTTCTTTTCTTCTGCCATCAGGGATTGTGGTACTTTTTATTTATAGTATTTCAAGGTCCCTAAATACTTCCAGCAAAATTAAAGAGGCAAACAAAAAAAATTAGGTACCAGATAATTGGATCATGTATTATTTTACAGAGAACTTTATTTCTCTTGCCTTTGGAAAATATAATTTGTATTTTTCAAAATTGTGATTAGATCTAATTCTTTTCCAAGATTTACTTAAAAGAAATATTTCTGCCTAGGAACAAGAATGTGTATAGTACAACTGGCTTTTTCTTAATGACTTGATGATGCAAAGAAAAATATATAAGAATCAGTTTTTAAAAAATGTGTTAATGTTTATTATAATGGAAATAGTCTTACTAATTAGCAATAACTAGAAAAATGTCTACTATTTATTGAACCACTGCTATATGCCATATTCTTTACCTGTGTTCATTTTCTCTTCTATATTGAAAATAATCCTGTAGGGTATGCTTTATGATCACCATTTGTTCCAATAGGGTCTCAAAGATATTAGGTAATTATTCCTATAACATTGAGCCTGTGAATGGCAGAGCTGGGAGTTTGAACCTAAGTCTGATGACTTTGAAGCTTATAGTCTTTCCACTCAAACAAGCTGTCCCCAAAGTCACGGCAATAACTGAGAATAGCACTCAGTTTTACAGCTAGGAAGGTAGTTGTAGTTGTGTTTATTGTTCAGTACTGTCCATATTCAAAGAACTATTCAATGAGTTTCTATTTCACTCCAGTCACGGTGATAAATAATGCAGAATCTAGAGATGAAAGATAAAATGGCCTTGCCCTCAAGGAACCCATGGTCTAGTAGAGAAGACTAATAGGAATATTAATGACTATAATGCAGAATGTTAGGTGTAATGAGAGAGGTAACAAGGTACTACTGGGGCCTGACAAAGGATACAGGTTCTCTGTGTGTGTGTGTGTGTCTGTCTGTGTGTGTGTGTGTGTGTGTGAGAGAGAGAGAGAGAGATGGTAAAAGAAACTTGAGATAAAGGGAACAACATAGACAGGGTCAAGGGCTTGAGAGCGTATAACTTATATGAGACAGAGCAAATTGTTTGCTTTAACTAGAAAATAGTGGTTACATGCAGCAGACTGTGAGAAATGAGAATGCAAGTCCTTGAGAATGGTAACATTTGAAATTCTACTTTTTGGAATGATCTCAACCTTTTAAAATTGTCTCAATATGATAGATATTTTCCTTCTGTTTTGGGGTATCTGTCTTTTATTTTTATTTTTTATTTTATTTTATTTTATTTGAGGTGGAGTCTCACACTGTCACCCAGGCTGGAGTGGGATCTTGGCTCACTGCAACCTTCACCTCCTGGGTTCAAGCGATTCTCCCGCCTCAGCCTCCTGAGTAGCTGGGATTACAGGCACATGCCACCATGCCTGGCTATTTTTTGTATTTTTAGTAGAGATGGGATTTCTCCATGTTGGTCAGGCTGGTTTCGAACTCCTGACCTCAGGTGATCCACCCGCCTCAGCCTCCCAAAGTGCTGGGATTACAAGCATGAGCCACTGTGCCTGGCCTGGGGTGTCCATCTTTTAAAGACACACTGTAAGAGTCATAATATTTTCCCAAATAAGAAATGTAATTAGTACACAAATGTATGTTAAAGCTGGCTGTTATTGGTAATCAAAATTTTTAAAAAATTAACCCTACTAAAGAACAGAACTAATGAAAATATTTAATATTGATAAGAACAAGATGTGATATGTATATTTGTGTTTTGCTGATTGGTCTATAAAGTGGTTCAAAACTTTTGTAAACTATGCATGAGCTATTTTAAATGTTTATGCCCTTTGATTCAATAGCACTAGATTTGGTACTTTACAATAGGAAACTTATTAGAAATATTTATTGCAGGGTTTCTTTAATGATGAGTCATAAGAATCAGCCTCAGTAACTATGGTACATCACTTTGATGCAACTTAATGTGTCATTAAAAGTCATGTTTATGAATAACATTTCAGATGCATTTAATACAATTCTAGCTGAAAAAAGATACTAAAATATTTTGTTTTTATATATGTCTGTGTATATATCCATATATATCCCTCTCCCTGTCAATCTATAAATTAAAAACTATACATTATAAACTGCAAATTAAAACTATATACTAAAGAAAGAAACTGGAAAGAAATCCACAGAATGTTAATAATCATGGTCATTGTGTTTGAGTGGCAGGACTATGGATAATTTTTTCTTTCTATTTATACATTTTTCACTTTTTTTTTTTTAAAATTTGAGACAGAGTCTCACTCTGTCACCCAGGCTGGAGTGCAGTGGCACCATCTTGGCTTACTGCAGCCTCTGCCTCCTGGGTTCAATCGATTATTCTACCTTGACCTCCAGAGTAGCTGGAATCACAGGTGCACACCATCACCGCTGGCTAATTTTTGTATTTTTGGTAGAGACAGGGTTTCACTATGTTGGTCAGCTAGTCTCAAAGTCCTCCCAAAGTGCTGGGCCTCCCAAAATACTGGGATTTGGCCTCCCAAAGTGCTGGGATTACAGGTGTGAGCCATCACACCCAGCCCATTTTTCACATTCTTAATGACGTTTTTAACTTTAAAAGTAAAAATTTGTAATTTAAATTTGTTTTAACTTTTACAAATAAAAATTACAAATGAAAATTGAAATTACTATATATTTTTGTTACTGAACAAGAAAAGATGCATTATAGAGTCCAGTTTTATTTTGTTTTCTGATAAATCTATGGCTGGGTGGCAGATTGGTAATTCTTTTTTAAAAATCTGTGTTAACTAGATTTCTCTTGGGATAGCTCTGCTGAACTGGAATTAGATCTTCTCCCCCAGAGCCACTTGGTGTTTTGATTTTCTGGAAAGAGAGGTATTATAGAAAGCTACAATCTACAAATTGCTGTGTTCTACAGTCTACTAAATAGTATAATATTTATTTTGCAAACTATATGTCTCAGAGTATAAGGCTCCACAGCTAGTCTTGCACCAAATATACGATGTTCTTGAATAGACATTTTCTCAAAGTTCCTGTCTCTTTACAAAGCAAGTTCATGGGGGAAGTGGAGAGAGCACTCTGGTGCTTCCAAAAGCATCAGCCATCCACACTCTGCCTATTGAAAACACCAAATCTGTTATCGTCCAGGGATAAACAATCATAAAAAGACATCAATGAAGCCTATAAAAATAAGAGTTCATGCAAGAAGATGTGATTTTTATTAAACAGGAGCACAAAGCTATTAAGAGAGAGCAAGCCTAAAGGAAAAGTCACCAGGGTGAGATGGAAATAGATATAGGAGGAACAGTGAACAGTTGCAAGGAAGTAAAGGAATACAAAAGTAATAAAATATCCATTGCATTAGTCTGTCCTTGCATTGCTATAAAGAAATAACTGAGACTGGATAATTTATAAAGAAAAGAGGTTTATTTGGTTTATGGTTCTGCAAGCTGTATGAGAAGCATGGTGTCAGCATCTGCTCCTGGTGAGGCCTATGGCAGCTTCTATTCATGGAGGAAAGTGAAGGGGGAGCTAGCATATCACATGGTGAGAGATGGAGTGAGAGAGAGAGAGAAAGAGAGAGAGGAGATGCCATTCTTTTAAATAACCAGATCTTATGTGAACTCAGAGAGAGAACTCACTTATCATGAGGACAGCATCAAGACATTCGTGAGGAATCTGCCCCCATGACCCAAACACCTCCCACTAGGCCCACCTCCAACATGGGCAGTCACATTTCAACATAAGACTTGGAGGTGACAAAACATCCAAACCATATCAGCCACACTGAGGGAGCAGGGAGCAGACTCCATACTGTAGAACACACGTGGGGAACAAACTTGAGAAGTTTCCCCAGGAAATAGGGTAAGAGTAGAAGGGGTTGGAAAAAGAAAGGTAATGGTTATAGAGGACAGAGAATGGAGTTAGAAGCTACATCTAAGAACTTTACATATTCCTAAGGAACCAACAAAGATAAAACAGAACAAGTATGAAAGATGTAATAGAAAAAAATGACCCTGCATTGAAAATGATCAAAGTATACAGATTGGAAAGGCTCACAAATTCCAATAAAAAGAATTGAAAACAAAAAATGCTGCAATAACATTCTTTAAACTATATTAATTACAAGATTTTAACAAAAATAAATACCCAGGCAGTAGTAAAAAGTTTGCCAATGAAGAAACCAAATTAAACTATAACTTTTCTTATGTAATACCAAATTCCAGAAGAATTTGGAAACATATTTGCATGCTTTACCAGGGACCAGATTATGAGGCAGGTATTTATGATTAGAAAAGTTCTCTTTCATTGGTAAAGGCAACAGAAAGATGTATTTTAGAAGTAGAAGCTCTCTAACATAGGCACTATTCTGCAAAAAAAAATAATAATAATAATAATAAGATAAATGTAACAAAATAAAATGAGCTTCAAAGTGTATTTTGGTCACTGAGAGATGATTCAAAAGAAGACTTTTAATAATGAGAATGTTAACATTTAAAAGATAGGTGGAGTTTTTCCTTACTCAGTTTGTTCAATAAAATCTTGGGTCCATTATAACCTGATGTATCTTGTTACTTAAAGGGAAAGCTTGGCCCTTTAAGTAACCCTTAAAGCCCTTTTCTGCTTTCTTCTCTTTTCATGGCATAAAAAATATATTTTTGTTAACCAATTATTTACTTCTCACTTGAGCTACACTTTGTTGCCATGTTGGATGGCTATTTTGTTAGGTCAAACAGTTTTTTGCCACATGCCTAGGTGATTTTAAATAATGTAGCCTTCACCCTCAGCTTCTGCTATAGGGACCACATGCTTTGTGGTAACCAGGTGCTGCCAAAATTGGATGATAGCAGGCTCCTGACCCATGCCTGTCAAGTCATAGGTGGTTAAGGGAATGGGAGTTGGAGTCAGACTGTTTGGTTCCAAATTCAAGGTCTGCCAGTTGACTTTGACCTTTATTTTCTTATTCTGTAAAATGAGTTTATTGATTGTTCCTACTCAATTTGCTTGAGATGAAGATAAAATGAGTTAATACATGTAACTTTTTGACTGGCACAAGATACAATCCTATTACATGTTCTGAAAAAAAAATTACACCAACTAAGGGAACGAATTCTATTTCCTCCACTACTACTACAACCCAATCCTTCTAGTCACCAAATGTGTGGGGGTTTCTACATCAGTTTGTAAAACACCTACTAGGTGTCCTATAATTCAGTTTAGTTCTGACACCATCTACATGGAATCAGCATCCGATTCCATGGACTAACAGCTCAGTCTCATAAGACTGTCTGTAATGATCCAAGTGGGTTCTTCTTGCCTGCTGCACAGAAAAACCTAATACATGGAGACAGTGGTGTTGCAGTAGAGAAAGCATTTGATAATCACAAGGCCAGCCAAGTGGGAGGATGGGAGATAATTCTTAAATCCGCCTCCCCAAGAGCTCAGGGGTTAGGGTTTTTAAGGATAATTTGGCAGACAGGGGGCTAGGGACTGAGTGCTGCTGATGAGTTGTGGATGAAATCATTGGAGTATCCAAACTGTCTTCGCACGCTGAGTCAGTTTCTGGGTGGAAGTTTCTGTGTGGGAGTCAATTCCTTGGCATGAGTCACAGGTCCGGGTAGAGTCAGTTAGTTGCCAGAATGCAAAAGTTTAAAAATATCTCAGAGACCAATCTTAGATTTTGACAATGGTGATGTTATCTATAGGAGCAAGTGGGGAAGTTAAAAATCTTGTGACCTCTAGTTACAGGATTCTTGAGCAGGAAGCTATTATAGAAAGGCAAGCTAGGGAACAATGGTTGGTTATCGTTTACACCTACATCTTAGCAGAATTCAGGTTATTCTCATAATCCCAAACTTGTGGACTTTCATTAGTTTTACAAAGGCAGTTTCAGTCCCCCACCAAGAAGGGGATTAGTTTCAGGAAGGGACTGTTATCATCTTTGTTTTAAAGTTAACAAAGGCACTTGATGTTAGAAGAAAAAGGAGTCAGCTATATCACATTTCTCTCACTGTCATCATTTTTGCAAAGGCAGTTTCATGACCCCACTTGAAATGAGAATGGGAAGTCCTTTCACCTGTGCTTTGGACTGGGTGGAGATAAATTAGAGGTTCACAGGACCTCCTCCTCAGTTTTGACCATTTGCTAGAATGGTTCACAGAACTCAGAAAAACAGTTTACTTATTTGACTACCAGTTTACTTCAAAAGGAAATTACAACTCAGGAAAAGCCAGATGGAAGAGATGCATAGGGCAAAGTATGTGGGAAGGGGCATGAAGCTTCCATGCATTCTTGGGCTCATCACCCTCTCAGCACCTCTATGTGTTCAGCAACCTGGACACTCTTTGAAAAATTTTCTTAAGCCAGGTGTGGTGTCTCATGCCTACAATCCCAGCAAGTTGGGAAGCCAAGGTGGGTGGATCACCTGAGGTCAGCAGTTCAAGACCAGCCTGGCCAATGTGGCGAAACTGCATCTTTACTAAAAAAAAAAAAAATATATATATATATATATATTAGCCAGGTGTGGCAGTGCATGCCTGTAATCCTAGTTACTTGGGAGACTGAGGTAGGAGAATTGCTTGAACTTGGGAGGCAGAGGTTGCAGTAAGCCAAGATTGTGTCACTCTACTCTGGCCTGGATGACAGAGCAGGACTCCATCTCAAAAAAAAAAAGGAAAATAAAAGTGTTCCTTCAGATTTTTATGAGGGCTTCATTGCATATACATGCCCCTCCCTGGAGGTGGGTCTGGAGGTTGGGCTGGAGGTTGGTCTGGAAGTTGGGCTGGAGGTTGGGTTGGAGGTTGGGTTGGAGGTTGGGCTGGAGGTTGGTCTGGAGGTTGGGCTGGAGGTGGGTCTGGAGGTTGGGCTGGAGGTTGGTCTGGAGGTTGGGCTGGAAGTTGGGCTGGAGGTTGGGCTGGAGGTTGGTCTGGAGGTTGGTCTGGAGGTTGGGCTGGAGGTTAGTCTGGAGGTTGGGCTGAAAGTTCCAACTCTAACCACATGGTTTATTTCCCTGGCAACAGCCCCTCTTATCATTAGGGACTTTCCAAAAGTCACCTCATTAACACAAACTCTGGTGTGACTGAAAAACGAAAGATGCTCCTGTTACCTTTATTACTCTTAGAAAATTCCAAGGGTTTTAGGGGCTTTGTGGCAAAAACAAACACTATATATATATATATATCTTATTATAAATCACACTATCACACACTATTATTATTTAAAATGATAAGTCGGTCAAGCTCTCTTGAGAATTTGATTTGGGAAACTTCAAGAATGAGGCAAGGAGCAGTGGAAATAGGAGTTTAAAGTAAGCATAGAGAGAAGCTAGGGAATACATTAGGGTTGCAAAAAGGGATGACAAATTGAGATTAGGAAATAGTGGAGACTGTGATTAAGCAGAGCCTGTCACTAGGCATTTCTGATATAAACCCAGATGCTGTCATATCACCGCCATGAATGCTTGCCCTGAAACACTTGTTTTAGCGCAGATAAATTCACCACCTAAGGATGGCTTATCCTTTCTATGGCCATTGAACCTATGAGCTCCACTAAATAGGATAACTCCCTTTATGTCAGGAAATCTACCAAAATTACCTGTGTCAGAAGGTTAAGAAAAGAGAATCCAGGATCCAGAATGGGATTGAAGTGATCTCCCATTCTTTTTGTGATATTTAGACTGCCTTCTGCCTCTCCAATTGACAGAATAAAGACCAAACTTCTACCCGGGGTGGGTAAGGCCTATCCTGAGGATGGAGACTTTCTAAGTATAGATGGTCAAGAAACTGGTGCACATTTCAGTTAGACGCATCTCTAAATTGTCTGGGCTTGGACTATTCTAAGAATGAATAATTATGAAAATTGAGGCAGCTCAGAGACTCATTTTCTAAGATTTCAATATATGATTAGCAAAGTGCTATAGAAAAAATAAAATGGCACAGTTTGGGAGTTGGCATCTTGTATCTTTCTGTCCCAGGTCTTTCCTGTGCTTGTAATTCTTTCATTGATAAAGAACTCAGCTATCTGTCCAGGCATGATGGTTCATGACTGTAATCCCAGCACTTTGGGAGGCTGAGGCGGAAGGATCACTTGAGGTCAGGAGTTCGAGACCAGTCTGGCCAACATGGTGAAACCCACAGGGTGAAACATCTCTACTAAAAATACAAAAGTTAGCTGGGTGTGCTGGTGGGCACCTGTAGTCCCAGCTACTGAAGAGGCTGAGACAGGAGAATTGTTTGAACCTGGGAGTTGGAGGTTGCAGTGAGCTGAAATCGCGCCATAGCACTCCAGCCTGAGTGACAGAACAAGACTCCATCTCAAAAAAAAGAAAAAAAAAAAGAAAAAAAAAAAAAGAGAATTCAGCAATGTGTGGTTCTTTTGAATCTATGGTATGTAGTAGCACATCACCCCAGAGCAGAGGTTCTCAACAATGGATTTTATTCCCCAGGGGACATTTGGCAATGTCTGGACACAATTCTGGAACTTAGAGGCTGACGCTATTGGTGTTGTGGGCAGATGCCAAGAGAGACTGTAAATGTTCTCCAATTCAGAAGACAGCCTCCACAAAAAGAATTATTCAGTCCAAAGTGTTAATAGTGCTGTTACTGAGAAACCCTGCCCTAGAGTAGCAGCCTAGAACTTTGATTTTTTCCTTTTTTTTTTAATCAACTAATGAGAATAAATGTGGGGGAGACAGGCAAAAATGTCAGCAGCCCCCGACGGGTTTCAAAATCATTTCAGATATTTGCTATTTACCAGTGTCAGCCAATGTGTATATTTTTGAAAGGTCGGGAATTTCATAGGGCCAGATTACTAAAATGCTTATTATTATTTTTTGTTTTCAAGAGTTTATGTTAGTTATCTAGTATAGAGAAGCCTACCATAGAGATCCCTTTGTTCTGAGTACTGGACCTTTTTCACTTACCCAAAACTCTCCTACTCTATATGTTCTTCACCCTGATAATCCAAAAAGTCTGAATCCTCCCCATGGCTCTGCCCTGTTTCCATCCCCAGTCAGTGGGTTTCCCCCAGGTCTCCAGTGTGCTTTGGAAGTAGGACCTCCTAACAGATTCGCAGTTTGAACATGGTAGTCCTCTGAGCTGTTCAGGATTTTAAATCTCTCTGCAGTTAGTTATAATCCTTCAACTCTTTTAGTCATTCTTCTATTATCAGTATAGATAACTAAATTATTAGAGTATTAGAAGACCTATTTCCCAGAGACCACTAAGACAATCTCGTGGATATCCCACTGTAGTAAATAGAGTCTATTTTCTGTCCAGCATCTGGTAGAGTAATTCAGACATGTGTTTTGACAGTTTGCCTGAAAGTAACTTGATGCATAATTTTACTAAAGAATCCTAGAAAGTCAATGGTAACATTTTGGTCATTCTAAGTTGTTCAAGCCACAACCTTATATGTGGTTGCTTCAAATTTCTTCAGAACTGGAAAAGTACAAGAGAATTAGTATTCCAGTAATAAGGAATCTTGGATTGTGTTGGTCCTTTTAAAACATAAACTAGTTTAGCACACAAGTGGAAACCTAGTACATTTTAAAGGGGAGTCCGAGGGAAATTTCTTGAATTGCTGTAGTTCTCATGGTGTTCTCCTGAAGCCATGTAGATATTGATCATGCTGCCTCCCACCACCATCCCCTTCATTCCAGATCAGCTCAAAGACAGCTTAGAAGGTCCTATGCTGGTCTCCTGTCTGAAACATACTTTCTCTCCTCCTGCCCCCAGCCTGCTGCCCATACTATCCCAATCCTTCTCTACTCTATTACTCCTCTGTTTTATTTTCTATATAAAAATTTTATCTATTTCTTTATACGTTAATCATCTATCACTCCCCACACACTACAATGTCTGCATTCATTCCTTGAGTAACTGAAACCTAGAAGCCCTTGAGTTATTTTTGAAACTTCCTTTCCTTGGCTTTCTCCTCCAACTGCTCTTCCAATTCATCTGCTGGGCTTGACTATTCGAATTCCAAATCTGTCTGGAATTTGTCTACCTCTCACAGTGTCCACTGCTGTTGTTCTGGTCTGGGGCACGATCGACACTCATGCTCACTGAATTGCAGCAGCCCCCTGCCTGCTGCTTATTTTAACCACACCTCTTTGTGAGCCTATTCTGTACAGAGGAGCTCGAAAGAGTCAATAAAAATACAGAGCATAGTGTTCATTGCCTTGCTTGGACAGGACTTGTCATGTGTGTCTTCTCTATAGTATTGGCTGAATGCATAAACAGCGAGAAATAAATGTGTAGAGAGTAAATCGACAGAAAGCTGCCCTAAGTCATCTCCCATGGAGAGGGCTAGTGGTGATTGGCAAAGGTCACAGAGCTACTATGTGTTAGATTTTGAACTAAAGTCCAATTTTTCTGAGAACGGTCAAGAGTTTATTTATAGAAATCATGCTGCTCTATCTCTTTATTCCTTCTCACTCCCTGCAAATTAGTGGCATTTTAGTTTATTTTAATGCACAATTATTTTTAATTTTGATTGAAAAGTTAACAGTCATTTACTTCTGAAAACTATTGCTTTACTGAGGCGCATAGAGAAATAGGGACTAATTTATCAACCTACCATAGGTGGAATTTTTACTTTCACCTTTATACTTTCTTCCTCATTATTACTTTTTTAAAAACATAAGTATGCATTTATTTTTATAATCAAGAAATATGTGAAGTTACATAAATGTGTAATGAATTTCATTACTGGGAACTAACTGCTGGTGATATGTTACACTTGATCTTAGCCAAAAGGCCGAGAAGCGATGCTGGTGATATTTTAATGCACTATAACTTATTCTAATATTTCATGGGATTTATTTGCAATTTGTGTGATATAAATTTCCATAATGTATGGAAAGATATATTAGAAGATGCTAACCATGGGCTTAAGAAAGTAGATTTCATAATTTGAAACACGGCCCACACAATTAATAAATATAAGACATTTGGCACTCTACTTCTAATCTCTCGATTTTTTAGAGGAACTGTCTTTAAAAACTGCAACATATTCATGGATTTTTTAGAAACTTAATTATTTCTTGGAAAAATCCTTTGAAACAGGAAAATTATATTTGACAGTTTTCTAAAGATTTTCTGTGGAGAAGTTTTATCTGGATATACGTATAAAGCCCTGAAGTAATCTATACATTTTTTTTTATCACTGGTCTTCAGATACATTGGCAGAGTCACTTGTGAAATATATGGTTGAAATTAATGTAATTACTCTGACATTTGTTATTTTAATAAGCATTCTTAGCTAATACATAGAGGAACAAATGAAAGGAACTCTAACACAAAAATTATCCTTTCTTAATTAAATAAGAAGGACTGCAATTATTTAAAAAGTGTATGTCAAATCCAAGTTCCCTTCAAATGTAATTTAATTTTCTGTTATTTACATTTTAAAATGGGCATAATTTTTTCATTGTTCGTCTTTCTTAATTCTTTAGGCACTACTTACGCCCCAACTCCAACAACCAAAGTTAATCCTAATTTGCATCACAGTAATTTAAAATAGGTCAAATAACCAATTTCATAGCCTGATTCAAAAGCATCGTGCTACCAATATATAGTATTAATAAAGCATATTTCTGGTTTTGCAGATCCAATTTTTTTTTTTTTTTTAAATTAAGTGCTTAACAGAGTGCTTGGCACAGAAAAAGCACTTGATACATGTTTGGTAAAGTCTTTGTGACTGTCGTTTTTACTGATGTTGGATATTGGTACTACTAAAGGCTAATGGGATGACTGCATTATGGTTTGATAATACAGTTAGGATGACCACTCGTCATAGCTGGCCTGTGAGAATCCTGTTTAATATCTATTGTTTCAATTTCCTCCAACTTAACATTTTAGCACTCAAAAGTATGTGATGTGGAGGATACATTTTAGGGTCACCAATCCTTTAATGTAAAGAATCGTGATGGAAAGGCTCCAGTGTAGTCATCACTCATCTTTTGATTTAGGCATCTAAGCCATTCAGGCATCATCATGGGGGTGAGCAGCCTGAATGACAGTAAGCTTTTCAAGTATGGGGACATGTACTTAAGATAGGTATAGTTAGTCCAATGCCAATCTCCTTTTACCTGCTGTAGGTCAAGAATCAGGCAATATTTAGGAAATGGAACCACAAGTCTTGATCTCTTTCTTTACCCTTTATCTCAAAATGATTTTTACTTGGGATTTTTTTTTTTTTTTTTGAGACAGAGTCTTGCTCTGTCGCCCAGGCTGGAGTGCAGTGGCGCCATCTCAGCTCACTGTAAGCTCCGCCTCCTGGGTTCACACCATTCTTCTGCCTCAGCCTTTCCAGTAGCTGGGACTACAGGTGCCCGGCTCCACGCCCGGCTAATTTTTTGTATTTTTGGTAGAGATGGGGTTTCACCATGTTAGCCAGGATGGTCTTGATCTCCTGACCTCGTGATCCGCCTGCCTTGGCCTTCCAAGGCGCTGGGATTACAGGCGTGAGCCTCTGCGCCCGGCCCCAGATCTTAGATTTTGTTAAGGCCCTCACGAGGTAGATGAAATAACACCCAGAATTTGGCTAGATTATTTTCTCCTTAAGATGCTCAGTTGTGATTTTCTGTGTATCAGTCTCAAGCTGCAAATTCTCTATTCCAAGTTCTTATGATCTGTGTCCTAACTAGGACCCCAGTCGTCCCTATGCCTCTGGTTCTATTGTCATCATACACAAATTTATTCATGGCTAGGGAACAGATTATGTTAGTAAAGGTGTTAGCTAACATGAGTTTAAGGCAAGAGCTTAAACGTAAATATCCCTAGGGATTGGACAAGCAATATGCCTTAAATAGTAAAGCCATCAGGTATGGCCTGACTGCATGCCTGCAGAGGAAACAGCTGCCTATTTAAAATAGCCACAGAAGATTATTGCCATCTAAAAATGTGGGTATGCTTTGTCAAATATTTTTAAAGAAAAGTCAGAAATCCAAAAATTTGTATGAAATTTTTAAATTTTTTATGTTGTCAATTAATTCAATTTTTGAAAAGACTCAATATAGGCAGAGAAAAATAACTACAGCCCAAGGTTAAGCCAAGAAGTATCGGTTTTCTACTTTTCCTTTGTAGTCAGATTTGTTCAGATGTAATAAATTCACCCTTTTGTGAATTTATGTACAGTTCTATGAGTTTTGACAAACACCTGTACATTAGTGTGACAATCACTGTAGACAAGATATAGAATAATTCTCTTATCTTCCCTCTTCCAAAATTCTCCCAAGCCTCTTTGTGGTTAATTCTTCTAGCTCCTGACAATCACTAAAAAATTTTCTGTCTGTAGCTTTGCCTTTTCAAAAATGTCAAATAAATGGAACACTACTGTATGTAGTCTTTTGAGACAGGCTTCTTTCACTGAACACAAATAATTTGACTTATTCGTGTTGTTATATGTATTTAGGTGTTTCTACCTAATTTTCAAAGGTTTTTTTCCTTCCTTCTCCTTTCCTCCTTCCTTCCTTCCTTTCTCTTTTCCTTCCTTACTACACTCCTTCCTCCTTTTATTCTGCCTTTTTTCTCTCCTTCCTATTTTCCCACTTTTTTAGATATGAGGTGTACAGAAGTAGATTAATCTTGATTTTATTTCATAACATATTCTCATTTGGGCCCATGCATGGCTTGTATTTCAATATTCTATTGAGATAAAACTCATATACATCCACATGGAGAAACAGCCCTGTGGAGGGAAAGAAATTGATATGCAGTAAACTACACATACTCATTTACAACTTGAAAAGTTTGACATATGTATACACAATGAAACCATCAACACATTCAAGGTAATAACATATCTCAGTTTCCTTGTGTCTTTATGTTATTCTTCCTTCCTTCCATCTGATCTGCTTTCTGTCACTGCATTTTCTAGAATTTTATGTAAATTAAATCATATAGCATGTGCTCTTTTTTTGTCTGGCTTCTTTCATGCAGCATAATTATTTTTCCATTCATATCAGTTTTTGTGTGTATCAATAGTTCATTCTGTATTATTACAAATTAGCATTCAATTACACGAATACATTGCAATTTATTCATTTGTGAATGGACATTGCATTATTTCCAGTTTTGGCTACGACAAAGATTCATGTGGAAGTCTGTATAGGGACATATGCTTTCATTTCTCTTGGGTAAATGTCTTAGAGTAGAATGGCTAAGTCATATGGTAGATGTATGTTTAACTTTTAAAGACATTGCCAAATTGTTGTCCAAAGTGTGTACCATTTTACATTCCTGGCAGCAGTGTCTGAGAGTTCTAGTTCTTCACCATCCCCCTTCCAACACTTGGTATAGTCAGTCTTGCAATTTTAGCCATTTTAATAAATGTGTAGTGGTATCTTACTGTGGTTTTACTTTGCATTTCCCTAGTGCCTAGTTATGTTGTGTCTTTACTTTTGTTTATTTACCATCATTATCTTCCTTGGTCAAATATCTGTTTAATAATTCATACTTTTTTATTGGACTGTTTGTTTTCTTATTAATAACTTTGGAGAGTGCTATATATATTCTGGATACAAATCCTTTAACAAATGTAAGATTTGCAAATATTTTCTCCCAGTCTGTGATTGTCTTTTCATTCTCCTAGCTGTCGTTTGAAGAGCAGATGCTCTTAATTTTATAAAGTTCACTTTATGGTTTTTTTCTTTTATGGATTGGACATTTGGTGTTATAGCTAAAAAAAATCTGCCTAACCCATAGCCTTATGTGTTTTCTTCTAGAAGTTTTATAGTTTTAGGTTTTACATTTGGGTCTATGGTCCATTTTTGAGTTAATTTTTGGATATGGTATAAGATGCAGATTGAAGATTTTTTTTTAATATGTGGAAAACTGATTGTTCCAGCACTATTTATTGAAAAGACTAATTTCGCCACTAAATTGTCTTTCTACCTTTGTTGTGAATCATTTGACTATGTATGTGTGAGTCCAATTTGAATTCTCTTTTCTGTTCCAGTGATTCATCTATGTTGATGCCAATGCTAAACTGTCCTGATAACTGTTTTCTACTTTTTCTTTGTAGTCAGATTTGTTCAGATATAATTCGGATGTAATAAATTCACCCTTTAAGTGTACAGTTCTATGAGTTTTGACAGACACCTGTGAATTAGTGTGACAATCACTGTAGACAAGATATAGAATAATTCTATATCTTGGTAACTGATAGTTATCCTGATAACTGTAGTTGATAAAGTCTTAAAGTTAGGTAATAAAAGTCTGCTACCTTTTTCCTTTTCAAAGTTGCATTTTCCTATTCCAAGTAATTTGCATTAATCAAAAACTACATGGAATATGTGTATTATGAAAAAAAGTTATGGAATTTAAAAATTTTCAAAATTCTTTTGCATCAAAGTAAATGTGTACTAACTTGTTATAATATGTGTGAACAGGAGCTAGTTTGAGGCACTGAAAAGGATAAATCATCAATTTAAAAACAGCCCCCATTAGAAAACATGAATTCTGATAAAATTGAAGGAAGAACAAATATCAAGCTTATTGTGAACCTGAGTGAGAAAAGGGTGAAATCACAGATGCTTTATGAAAAATTTATAGGGAAAATGTCACATTATCAAATGGATAACTCATTTTAAGAACAGATGATTTGATGTTGAAGTCGAAGCCCACAGCAGCAGACCATTCACATTAATTGATAGGAAAAAAATTCATCTTGTTTGTGTCTTAATTGAAGAGCACTGATGATTAACAGCACAAATAATAGCCACCACTATATACATCTCAACTGGCTCAGCTTACACAATTCTGACTGAAAAATTAAAATTGGCCGAAGTTTCCACTCTATGGGTGCCAAAACCATTGTGCCCAGATCAGCTCCGGACAAGGGTAGAGCTTTTGACGGAAATTTTAAACAAGTGGGATCAAGGCCCAGAAAGATTTTTTAAAAGAACAGTAATAGGAGATGAAACATGGCTTATCAGTATGACCCTGAAGCCAAAGCACAATCAAAACAATGGTACCAAGAGGTGGAAGTGGCCCAGTCAAAGTAAGAGCAGACCAGTCAGGAGCAAAGATCACGGCAACAGTTTTTTGGATGTTCAAGGCACTTTTCTTGACTTTCTGGAGGGTCAAAGAACAATAATATCTTTTATTATGGGAGTGTTTTGAGAAAGTCAAAGCGTTAGCAGAAAAAGGTCTGGCAAAGCCTCACCACAGAGTCCTTCTCCACCACAACAATGTTCCTGTTCATTGTCACGAAACAAGCTCTCACCAAACAAGCTCAATTTTGCAAGAGTTTCAATGGGAAATCATTAGACATCCACCTTACAGTCTTGATTTGGTTCCTTCTGACTTTTTGTTTTCTAATCTTAAAATCATCTTTAAAGGGCACCCAGTTTTCCTTAGTTAATAATGGAAAAAAGATTCCATAGTTCAATTCCCAGGATCTTCATTTCTTAAGGAATGTACTATTTGGCTGGTACCATTGCTTACAAAAGTGTCTTAAACTCGATGGAGCTTATATTGAGAAATAAAGTTTATATTTTTCATTTTAATCTTCTAATTATATTTTTCCACAACATTTTTGAAGTCCTCTCATATATACAAGCTCTGGAATCAGCTTATCAGCTTATTTACATTTACTGCTATATCACACTCTGTTTTGTGAATATTCTAAAATTATAGTCTATGATTTATATGTTCGTGACTATTGCATGATTTACATTATCTATATACCGATGATCATATTTTGCAAAGTTTTTGTTATTGTTATTCTATTATGAACAGTGCTACTAATATAAATCATATTTGCCACCTCATACACAGGTGCAAGTTTATTGTAATAGTCTTAGTATTAACTTTTCTGAGTCATAGTTTAGCAAAAGCTCAACTTTTTACAGGATATTGCTAGATTGTTTTCCAAAGTAGCTAAGTTATACTCCTATTAGCCATATACGAGAGATTCTAATCATCTTCATTCTTCAACATTTGCTATTTTCAGACTTACTAATTTTGCCAGAAAAAATGCATGAAAATGCATACCCATACCTGTAGTGGTCTTGATTTCCATTTACTCAGAAGAGATTGGACCTTTTTTCTTATGTTTATGGGCTATATTTTTCCTTCTTTTATGATATTACTGTTCATGTTTTTGATCATCTTTTATTGGGTTACAGGCCATTTTATTTTATTTTATTGTTTTTGAGGTGGAGTTTCGCTCTGTCCCACAGGCTGGAGTGCAGTGGCACCATCTCGGTTCACTGCAACCTCCAATGGGCCATTTTATATCCTAACACATGAAGTATCTGTTCAAAACTTTTGCCAGTTTTTTCCTGTAGGTGTGCTTGTCCTTTCCTTGTTATAATGTAGCAATTCTTTATTTTTGATATTAATCTTTTAGAAAGTGTTCTGTCGGGCTGGGCATGGTGGTTAATGCCTGTAATCCCAGCACTTTGGGAGGCTGAGGTGGGTGAATTACCTGAGGTCAGGAGTTTGAGACCAAACTGGCCAACATGGTGAAACTCCGTCTCTACTGAAAATACAAAAATTAGCCGGGTATGGTGGTGGGTGCCTGTAATCCCAGCTTCTCTGGAGGCTGAGGCAGGAGAATTGCTTGAACCCAGGAGGTGGAGGTTGCAGTGAACTGAGATCGCGCCACTGCACTCTAGCCTGGGTGACAGAGTGAGACTCCATTTCAAAAAAAAAAAAAAAAGAAAAAGAAAAAAAAGGAGAAAAGAAAGTGCTCTGTCAGTGGCAAATATCTCTTACCATGTTTTTTAGTTTTCTTTGAAACCTCTTTTAATGAATAGATTTTTTTTATTTTAATGTAATTTAATACATCTATTCTTCTTTTATAATTGTCTTCAGTTTCTTTAGTATTGTTTTCATAATCTTCTGAATATGAGTCTTGCAAAACATCTTTTGTTAATTTTCTCATGGTTTTTGTTATAATAGTATTTAGAGTTATTTTGTATGTTTATAGTTAATATAAATCAAATTACATGTTGTTCTTGCTCTAAATTACAGATTCAATAATTTGCGACAAAACTTTATCTCTTTGTAAGTCCTCAAGTTAATTAAGTACTGTGGATATCTTTACATGTAAATACTTGTATCAACTGTCTTCTGTCTTACTATTTCAGTTAAAATCCAGTATCTAGAATAGGGAAAAACCAGGTGAACATCACCCTTACAGAGATTTATTTCGAGACATAATTTAGGGTGTGCTCCATACTGTCTTGGCTATGGGCTGGTCTGTATATTCTAGAAGGGTCAGGTATGTGCACACATTGATTTGTGTAGTCAAAAACTGCTCCAATATAAATGTGCCACCAGGATCCATTTCAAAACATTGCTTCCTCTTGCCTAGGTTAGTGCAGCTATGCTTGCTATCACCCAAGTAACCAGAGAATGCCAGCGTGCTTACTCTCAAAAAGGCAGCCTTTTCTGCACCATTACAATTTGTGCTTTTTGTCCCTTTCTTTTCACTGATGGAAATCTTTTTCTTTTCATTCCAAATCAAAGATCACTACCTTCCTATGAGAAGTTTCAATAGAAAGAAAAAAAAAAATGTTATACTTCCTCAGAAAAATGGCACTTTATTCATATTGCAAGTTTTACTTTCAGAAAAGTTGAAAAAATAAATACTATGTCCCCAAGTTTCCCCTCACTGGAAATTGATTGCTATGTTGAATGTGCTGTAGCTTTGCTGCTTAAACCCAAATGCCAAGTGCAGGGGTATCTTCTTTACTAACCCATTTAATTTACCAAGCACACTTAGTGGCTGGTGTTTCTCACCTTTCTAAGAGTGCACTCACTTACACTGCTCTCAATATATGTAATTAGGATAAAACCATAGAATGGAAGGCATTAAAAAGGAGGCAGGAAAGCACAGGCAGAGTGGGATGAAGCCAGCTTTGCTCCGAACAGGACTTATATGATCACTTTAGTTTTATTCCAGACATGAGCCCCAAATACAACCCCTTTGACCTGAGTACTCCATCCCTTAAATGGCAAACTAAACATTCGTGAAAATTTAATGGTGAGGAAATTAGTACCTTCTTAAGTTTCAGACGGTGAAATGGCACCAGGGGAGCACTTTCAGTGGCAGGCAGAACTGTGTGGATGTGCTAGATCAAACCTGAAATATTTGTCCCTTCATCCTGCAATCCCTCTCCAAACCAGCCAGCCACTGAGACCTTCTGACAGGACACCCCCAGGATGCCACCCAAAAAAGGTATTTACAAAATCGAGACTGTCTGTAGGACACTGTGTCTTTCTGAGAGGTCTAAAGGTATTTGAAAACTTTGAGAAGTTTGTTTTACAATTTTTGTTCCCTCTTTTGGGGCTTTCCCTCTTCCATTTTTTTTTTTTTTTTTTCCTGTGGGTAGTTTCCCTTTGTTTTCTGAGAAATTGAGAAGGGTTTAATATCTCTCCACCTTCTTCTCTTTTATGGATGAATGATTTCACCAACTGGTAAGTGCTAAAACTGACCTTGCTTTTATTCAGGAAGACAATGGAGGATAGGAAAATGCACTGAGATTTCAGCATAGCAACTCAAACGCGGGCTTTATTCCACAGCAGTGACCTATTGTCAGATTGGTGTGTGAGACAGCTTTTGAAAGAGGACTTGTTCTACTTCCGTTTATGAATTAAGCAAAGTTCTAAATTAAGTAAAGTTGAGAAGCAGAGGAAGCAGGTAAAGGCAGGGATAGCAGAGAAAGGAGACATCAAGCCCTATTGTTGTAGGATATTTATGTGAAGGAACGAGCAATGTGATAAAACACATTTTTGCTTGCTGTGACTTGCCATAGGGTGCATTTTCAGTACTACATGGATAATGTGTGGCATGTTCATTCATCAGTCATTCTGTGACATTTATGTAGCTTACACTTGGATCTATTTTCAACAACATTTCGGTTTCCTAAAGACAAACTGGCAGAATTTTCAAATAGGAAAAACCTGAACACACACATTTGCTTTTCTGTATAGACTGTCTAGTCCAGATAATCTCGCTATCAGTCATTTTGTTAGCTTGCTTATTTAATCTTAGAAATGGAAAGTGGAAACAGAGACCTCATTTAGAGATAATCTAGTAAAGCCATCCAGCTTCAGGCCCGTATCTTGGGAATCTGAGTAGTATCCTATTTAATATGCTCATTTTATTAACTTTAAACACCTGGAGAACATCATTATTGAGAAAGCCATTGCTTTTGAAAAAACAGAAACAAAACAACCACTTTGTATGAGGCTCTACACATCTTTCCAAAGAAGCTATTGGAAATTGCCCAAAGTTTCATATTAGCTCTTAATAGGGTGGGGTGGTTTTTCATTAATAAGGACAGGATTCGAATCTTATGGAAGATGGTAGATTTCAATACCTTAGCATTTTTCTCAACCCTGGGATCTTCAAGTTCCTCAGGCTATTTTAGGTGGTTATAGTGTTGGCAAACTTTTTAAGTGCCCAATAATTTTTACAAAAACTTGTAATAAATCTGCTCAGGCTATCTTAAATGCCACCCATCTCATTGAGCAAGTCAAATTAGAATGGATTATTCCTGCTGTTTATTAGTGCTGCATATTATTTATCATTTATTAACCTTATTGCACTCACATAGCAGGTATTTTAAAGTTTAATAGTTTTATTTTAATTATGAATGTAATATATGTTGTTGCGGAAAATATGTAAACTTTAGAGAAAATATACTAAATGATGCACTGATGGAAATACAGACTCCCACCACAAAAATATCATTATCAACATTTGGGTATTCTCTTCCAAACTTTTTATATGAGAATTATGTTTGGTTTTTACGTAATAAAATGGATAAAAATCAATAAATACAAAGCAAATGTAGTTTTTAAGACAATACTTGGGCTTCATAAAAATGGAGAAAAATGATAGACTTGCCTGGTGTGGTTTACATAATGTCACAGTATCATAACAATAGCTCCATTATTGAGTGTCCATTATGTGCCAGGTTCTGTACAATGTTCAGTGATGAGTCACCGTGATGACTAGAGGTAAAGGAAGGACAAGTGATGCCTTACTATGATGGCTTTCGACAAGCTATGAAGGGACAGAATAAGCCTTTTTTGAAACTTTTATTTTAGGCTTGGGAGTACATATGAAGGTTTGTTACGTAGGTAAACATGTGTCATGGGGGTTTGTTTTGCATATTATTTCATCCCCCAGGTATGTATGCCCAGAATCCAATAGTGTAGTTATGTTTTCTCCTCTCCTCCGTCATCCTATCCTCCCCGCTCACATAGACCCCAGTGTCTGTTGTTTCCTTCTTTGTGTTCATAAGTGCTTATCATTATCGTACTTATAAATGAGAATGTCGTGTTTGGTTGTCTGTTTCTGCATTAGTTGGCTAAGGATAATGTCCTCCAGCTCCATCCGTGTTTCCACATAAGACATAATCTCATTCTTTTTTTATGGCTGCATGGTATTTCATGGTGTATATATATATATGTGTGTGTGTGTGTGTGTGTGTGTGTATCACATTTTCTTTATCCAGTTGGGACAGACCAAGTCCATTGCTCAGATTGTTGAAATACTCTGCACAGAACACAAGGAAATCTGTGGAGGTAGCCCATGAAGAGATGAAGCAAGGCAAATTTATCTGCCTGGATAACCTCCTGTATGCTGTTTTCACTCCATGGAGAGTCAACACAACACACTTCTGAGTTGTGTTATCAAGTTCCTTCAACATGGCATTGCTGTAAGATCCTAGATCCCACACTCCATGGTGCGATGTTTTAGCCAAATCTGGAAGTGGCACAGGCCCTCAAATCTCTGTGATTGCAGGTTGTCCACTCTGCTGTAGGCTTGCCACTTCAAGGGAAAGTGTTTGGTTGGGGCTGGGATTTGGGTGGAGCCATAGAAAGGAAGGGAACATTCAAGGGAATTTGATGATGTACATGGTGTCTCTGTCTGATACAGAAAGAAAAAACTCTAAATAAACATTTGATACGTAGAAATGCTAGTATTTGGTGAGATTGAATGTGAGAAGATGAGGGATAAGAAGGTATTAAGAATGACTCCCAAGTTTCTAACTTGGTCAGTCGAGTAGAAGCGAAATTATTTTTATTTTTATTTTTAAAATTTCAGTAAGTTTTTGGGGAACAGGTGGTGTTTGGTTACATGAATAAGTTCTTTAGTGGTGATTTCTGAGATTTTGGTGCACCCATCACCTGAGCAGTGTACTCTATACCCAATGTTAGTCTCTTATCCCTCACCCCCTTCCTACCCTTTTGCTTGACTCTCCAAAGTCCATTGTACCGTTCTTACGCCTTTGGGTCCTCATAATTTAGCTCCCAATTATGAGTGAGAACATATGATGTTTGGTTTTCCATTTCTGAGTTGCATCACTTAGAATAATAGTCTCCAATTCTATTCAGGTTGCTGTGAATGCCATTATTTTATTACTTTTTTATGGCTAAGTACTATTCCATGGTACATATATATGTCCTACATTTTCTTTTCTTTTTTTTTTTTTTTTTTTGAGACTAGTTTTGCTCTGTGCTCCAGGCTGGAGTGCAGTGGCGCGATCTCGGCTCACTGCAAGCTCCGCCCCCCTGGGTTCACGCCATTCTCCTGCCTCAGCCTCCCGAGTAGCTGGGACTACAGGTGCCCACCACCTCGCCCGGCTAATTTTCTTGTATTTTTAGTAGAGACGGGGTTTCATCGTGTTAGCCAGGATGGTCTCGATCTCCTGACCTCATGATCCGCCCGTCTCGGCCTCCCAAAGTGCTGGGATTACAGGCTTGAGCCACCGCGCCCGGCCTGTCCTACATTTTCTTTATCTAATTGTTGATAGATGGGCATTTTGGCTGGTTCCATATTTTTGCAATTGCAAATTGTGCTGCTATAAACATGTGTGTGCAAGTATTTTTTTCACATAATGACTCCTTTTCCTCTGGGTAGCTACCCAGTGGGATTGCTGGATCAAATGGTAGATCTACTTTTAGTTCTTTAAGGAATCTCCAGTTTTCCATAGTGATTGTACTAGTTTTACATTCCCACCAACAGTGTAAAAGTGTTCTCTTTTCATCATATTCACAACAACATTTTTTTTTTTTTTGATTATGACCATTGCTGCAGGAGTGAGGTGGTATCCCACTGTGGTTTTGATTTGCGTTTCCCTGATAATTAGTGATGCTGAACATTTTTCGATAGGTTTATTGGACCATTTGTATATCTGAGTAGAAGGAAATTATAATGAATAAAACAGGAAGGCAGCAGAAAAGGTGCGTGTGGGATATGGCTTGATTATTTGCAAGATGTTTGCTGTAGCATAGGAGAGAGGTGGATGTTGGTGATACTGATTTTGTCATTATCTGTGAGTTAAAGTTTCTAAAATCATGTGGCATCCTAGGGAAAGCATATAGAATAACAAGGGAAGATAGCTAGTAATGGCACCCTGAATAACTTAAGCATTTAGAGGTGGGTGGAGGAGGATAAACCCATGGAAGAAACAAAAGGATGGGCCAGTGAGATGAGAGGAGAAGCTAAGAGAATAGAGAGTTACCAGAGGGAGGGTGGGATCAGTTAAGAACCTTAGTGTGTTGCAAAGAAATAACCTGCAATGCGGACCAACCACGGGAACATTTGTACAAATGATGACAATTCTGAATTGTAATTTAAAATTTAATTGTATTGAGAGCTCTCTCTGTCTTTGTCTCATCATAATTTGAAGCAGGTTAACTACATATTAGCTAGAAAAAGCCCTTTGAAATTTTCCTTCAATGTATCAATAGATTCTGTGATTTTTTTTTTTTAAGTAGAAACTGCCTATTGGTAAAATAGCACTTAATTGGGATAATGCTTGTGAAAGCCATTTCTAAACTTTGAATTGACATACAAAATAAAGGTGGCAATCATCACCATGTTGCTATACTCTCTTTGGCCATATAAATTTTTTTTTCAACAATACAAAGATAAGCCTTGTACAAATTCTTCAAAGTTATACATTTGTGGTACTTGAATAATGTTTTACTATATATAAAGATTAATAGATAGCATTTCCTACAATAAATAAATAGTTTATATATCAATGTGTTGGGATTATAAATTCTTATAGAAATTCACTTTATTAACTCATTTATTCATCTGATCACAGCTCATTCAGCAAACAATTTGTTTTTTCCTTCCTTTTTTTTTTTTTTGAGATGGAATTTCGCTCTTGTTGCCCAGGCTGGAGTGCAATGGCGTAATCTTGGCTCACTGCAACCTCCGCCTCCTGGGTTCAAGCGATTCTCCTGCCTCAGCCTCCTGAGTAGCTGGGATTACAGGCACGTGCCACCACGGCTGGCTAATTTTGTATTTTTAGTAGAGATGGGGTTTCTCCATGTAGGTCAGGCTGGTCTCGAACTCCCGAACTCAGGTGATCTGTGCGTCTCAGCCTCCCAAAGTGCTGGGATTACAGGCATGAGCCACTGCACTAAGCCTTGTTTTGTTCTTTTTAAGTGCTCTGGGAAGAAGGTGATGAGACAGAGTCCCTTCTCTCAAAGCGTTTATAGATTAATGTGTTTGGCGGAAGTACAGAACAATTATTGAAACAAAACCAGAGTCAGGCACATTGCTACGCAAGCTATAGAGAGCCTATGAAAATTAGGAACATTGACACATTTGTTCCTAACCTGGTTTGTGCTTTCAGGATTCCTCTGAAGTGGCAGCACTCCTTGGGTTTGAAATGTTCGTCAGTAATGACTGATGAACATCAACAGGTGAATAGACACACACAAAAAACCTGTGAAACTTACATACCATAGGATACTATTCAACAACAAAAAGAAATAAATTATTGATACATCTAACAATGTGGATGAATCTCAAAAGCATTATGCTATTCCTTTGACTGATAAAATGTTGACACTCCTTTATTTCCCTTTCTTTCATCTCACTTTAAAAATCAGCCTTAGTATACTTTAGGCACAATATACTATGTACATTTAAAATGACAATTTGACAAGTTTTGACAAATGTATATGCATTATAAAAATCATGATAAAGATTTCCACTGCCTCAAAATGTTTCCTCATGCCTTCTTGGAATAAATCCACACATTCCCTCCATCTCTACACCCCACCACCCATATACTCTACCTCTAGACCCAAGCAATTGCTAGTCTGCTTTTTGTCAGTGTAGATTAGTTTGCATATTCTAGAATTTTGTTTTAATGGAAATGTACAGTAAGTACTGTTTCGTGCCTGGCTTCTTACATTTAGTATGGTGCTTTTAAGATTCATCCACAAGAAAATGTGGCACATATACACCATGGAATACTATGTAGCCATAAAAAAGGATGAGTTTGTGTCCTTTGTAGGGACATGGATGCAGCTGGAAACCATCATTCTCAGCAAACTATCACAAGAACAGAAAACCAAACACTGCATGTTCTCACTCATAGGTGGGAACTGAACAATGAGATCACTTGGACTCGGGAAGGGGAACATCACACACCGGGGCCTATTATAGGGAGGGTGGAGGGGGGAGGGATTGCACTGGGAGTTATACCTGATGTAAATGATGAGTTGATGGGTCCTGACGAGTTGATGGGTGCAGCACACCAACATGGCACAAGTATACATATGTAACAAACCTGTATGTTATGCACATGTACCCTAGAACTTAAAGTATAATAATAAAAAAATAAAATAAAATAAAATAAAATAAAATAAAAAGAATGCTTAACAAGAATGTATGAAATGAGAAAAAAAAAAGATTCATCCACATTGCTGGGTGTATCAATAATTTGTTTCTTTTTATTGCTGAGTAGTATTCTATCGTATACATGGTTCACAGTTTATCCATTTGTTTGTGAATGGACATTCTAGTTGTTTTATATTTGGGGCTGTTACGAATAAAGAAGCTGCTATGAACATTTGAATAGAATCTGTGTGAATGTTTGGATTGGAATTGCTGGGTTGTATGGTAAGTGTTTGATTAACTTCATAAGAAACTGCCAAATGATTTTCCAAAGTAGCAATATATAATTTTGCATTTTCACCAGCAGCGTATGAGATTTCCAGTTGATCCTCATCCTCATCAAAACCTGGAATTAAGAGTGAATCTTTTAGATTTTAGCCTTTTGAGAAGATGTGTAGTGGTACTTCATTGTGGTTTTAGTTTGCATTTCTCTAATGACTAATGATGTTTAACATGTTTTTATATCTTCTTTTGTCTCCATCTATTCTTGGTTCTTCATTCTCTTTTCTTCCTTTAGATTAAGTATTTTTTATTTTATTCTATCTTCACTACTGGGATATTATCTATAAATTTTTTGTTGTTCCATTTTAGTGGGTTTACAATATAAATCTTTAACTTATCACAGTCTATCATCAAATAATGGTATATCCCTTACATATGTTTTAGAAACCTTACAGTGGTAAAAATATCAGTTCCCCATCCTGTACTTGGTGCTATTGTTTTCATGAACTTTATTCCATATATACTAGAAACTCTACAATCTATCATTATTACCTTTGGTTTAAATATTAAATTATCTTAAAAAGAGATTTTTTAAAAATAAGAAAAAAGCCTTTTATATTTTTTCATGTATTTGCCATTTTTATTTTATTTTCTTCCATATTTCAGATCCAAATTTCTATCTGGTATAATTTTCCTTCTGCCTGAGTAACTACCTTTAGTATTTTTTTGTAGCACAGATCTGTTGGCAATGGTTCTCTGAACTTTTGTATGTCTGAAAAAGCCTTTAGTTAATTTTTGAAAGAAGTTTTTTGATGGACATATGATATGGTTTGGTTCCGTGTCTCCATCCAAATCTCACTT
Organism: Theropithecus gelada; assembly: GCF_003255815.1. Taxonomy (NCBI): domain Eukaryota; kingdom Metazoa; phylum Chordata; class Mammalia; order Primates; family Cercopithecidae; genus Theropithecus; species Theropithecus gelada. Next base: position 86,111,590 of record NC_037683.1, read on the forward strand.
TGAATTGTAATCCCCATGATCCCCATGTCATGGGGACATGATCCCCGTGTCAAGGTCGGGGACCAGGTGGAGGTAATTGGATCATGAGGGCCATTCCTCCTGTGCTGTTCTCCTAATAATGAGTGAGTCTCATGAGATCCGATGGTTTTATAAGCATCTGGCATTTCACCTGCTTGCACTTCTCCTTTCTGCTACCTTGTGAAGAAAGTGCCTGTCTCCCCTTCACCGCCTGCCATGATTGTAAGTTTCCTGAGGTCTCCCCAGCCATGCTGAACTGTGAGTCAATTAAACCTCTTTCCTTTATAAATTACCCAGTCTCGTGTATTTCTTCACAGCAGCATGAGAATTGACTAATACAATATGTACAATTACAGGTTGCTAGTCCCTTTTCAGTGCTTTAAGGATTTCTGTCTTCCATAGTTTCTGATGAGTAGTCTGTGACCATTCTTATCTTTGTGCCATATTTTCTCATTTTTTTCTGACCCTCCCTTCTGAGACTCCAATTACAAATATCCTAGACTTCTTAATATCATTCAAAAGATTACTGATGCTTGTTTCTTTTTTTTTTTTTTTAAGTTTCCAACTGGTAATCAATTTATTAAAATAGTTGACTTAAACGTCTACAATGGTGGCTTCCATCTCAACTCCTGGCTCAATACTGATGGAAGTAATCTGCTTAACAATCTCAACAACAACAACAATCTTGTACAGACGGGCTGTACAAGTCAATGAGTCTCTTGTGGATTCTCATCTGGAAACGATCCCATGACTTAGAACCTTCACCACAGGGGCGTTTTTTCTTATAGTGATTAGTAGGTATTCGAACTGGTCTTTTCACTTTGAGATTCTTTTCCTTTGCTCCTCTAATCAAGTCAGCACCCACCTTCTCTAGGGATTTTACGTTGCAGCTTGTTAGAGTGATTCGAATTCGGTGAATTGCCAACTCCTGCTCCATGGATGTTTTTCCGGTATCCTTAAAAGCCATGGCTGCTGCGCGGCTTCCTGACCGACTTCTTCAGCGGCGAGAGCTAACAGCGGTGAGTCAGGAGCAGGTGTGGGCGGATCGGAGCTCCGCACCACCTACGACCACGTCTTCCTCAAAGAGGTGTTTCATGTTTTAAAATCTTATTTTCCTTCTGTTTCACTTTGGGTAAAATCTGTCTTCAAGTTTGGTGGTCTTTTTTTGGGCCAATATCTAATCTAAAGTTTATCCTATCCAGTATGTTTCTCATTTCAAATATCGTATTTTCTAGCTGCAGAGTTTGATTTGTATTTGAAAACGTTTTTTGTTTTTCTCATCGTCTTAAACATTTGGGGTATACTTATAACAATTGTTTACTGTTGCTATCTGCTAATTCTATCTTCTGTGAAATTACTAGATCTATTTCTATTGATTGATTTGATTACTATTCTGGTTGGAAGGCAATATTTTCCCTACTTTGCTTACTTGGTAATTATTTTTTATCAAAATAAATTTATAAAAGTAAACTTCGTTTACAATTGGACATGATGAATTTTACATTTTTGTGTCCTGGATTTTTCTGTATTCCTTTAAATATTGTCGGATTTCTTTTTTTTTTCCCCCGTGGGATGCAGATAAGTTTCTTGGAATTAGCTGGATGGCTTTTGAGTTTTGCTTTTAAGATTCGTTAGGGTGAGTTCAGAGCAGGGCTACTTTGATCTAGGAAATAGCCCTCTGAAGAGTCTCATGTTCTGTGAGATAGGAGGTCTTTCTCCTTTGACTGGTTGACAGCCTAAGCTATTCCTGATTCTTGTAAGGTCTGGACACTGTTCTGCGTACTCCTTTCTGATAGTTCTTTCCCTGGCCTTAGTAGTTACCACACATCCATGCATACAGCAGTGTTCAGCCAAAGTTTGAAAGGATTCAAAGATCTCCAGAGCTCTCTGTGTGTCACTCGTTTCTGTTATTCTATCCCACAAATTCTAAGTGTGTGAAATGCCCTGAAATCAGCACTATGTCTCCTCAACTCAGTGAGACCACAAGCCACTGTTTGGGTTTCCCCTGCCTATGTTGCAGCCTGGAAACTCTTCTCAGGCGAAAAGATCAGGCAACATCAGGGGTCATCTCATTTCCTTCCCTTTCAGAGATCACTGTCTCGGGCTGTCTATTGAACAATGTCTGAAGAAAGATGTTTCATATATTTTGTCTGACTTTCTAGTTGCTTAAGGTAAGAAGGTAAATGCATTCCTAGTTACTGGATTGTGGCTGGGAGCAGAATTCCAATACTGTTTTTTAATGAGATGTTTTTACTTAATTATTTGAGGATTCCCTTTAGTTATCATAATTTTACATGATGTAAACAGGTAAATGAGAATATCTTCAAAACATATTTTTCAGTTTTGGGGTGGTTCTCCCAGTCCTGGTTTTTGCCAAAGATAATAGATTTTTAGTATCTGAGTTCCATATGACAATATGTATAAGTCTTGGGTGTATCCATATGGTATGTTATAATGGGAAAAGAAAGATGAAATTCTGCTTTTGTCTGATGTCTTTATAGGTCTTGGAAAGACTTGAAGAAGGGTTGTAAAGTCCATAACTTTACAATAAGACAAAATTAAAAGAATCCAAACCAAAATTGTCCTAGACAATGAAAAGTATCGCTAGGCAGAAGCTGAATCTCTTAAGCTCCCCTGCCAAATCGGCCATGACACAGTCCATAGTTTAACAGTGGTTTCAATTTGGAAATTAATTTTTAGTACTAATTTAAATATTTCATATTAGTATATGAGAATTCTTCCTCCTGTTCAGGCTGTGGTATGGGGAAAAGTCAGTTCCCATCAATACAGATTCATATCTACAAGCACAGTGATGAAATTATCCTCATAGCCCCTTGTGTTTGAACAAGCTGTGTACTTTTAATTTTAATGGGTTTAACACAATATTCAATATATGTTGATTACTGAATACAACAAAAAGTGTAATAGACACTCCTTGAGAAGCTCATAATCTATTTGGGCAGATGGAAAAAATACTTAGAAAAATTAAAAGGTAGTATAGGACCACAGTAAGAAAAATATTTGGGTGCAGGATATAAAGTATCAGTTGAATTATAGAGGCAATATATACTATGTACTTTTTCGCCTGGGTGACAGGGTGAGACTCTGTCTCAATAAAAAACAAAAAACAAAAAAACAAAAAAACTATGGTTGTTCACTATAACTACACATCTCTTTTTTTTTTTTTTTTTTTTTTTGAGATGGAGTCTCGCTCTGTCGCCCAGGCTGGAGTGCAGTGGCGAGATCTAGGCTCACTGCAAGCTCCGCCTCCCAGGTTCACGCCATTCTCCTGCCTCAGCCTCCCTAGTTGCTGGGACTACAGGCGCCCGCCACCATGCCCGGGTAGTTTTTCTGTATTTTTAGTAAGGATAGGGTTTCACCATTTTAGCCAGGATGGTCTCGATCTCCTGACCTCGTGATCCACCCGTCTCTGCCTCCAGAAGTGTTGGGATTACAGGCGTGAGCCACCGCGCCCGGCCACATTTCATCTCTTTTAGTCTAACTTACTCATCTACAAAATGGAGATAATACCTGTTTTGCAGTGCAGGCCCTGACACACAGGTAGAGTTGCATAAATTAGCTTCTATTCCTTAACTCTTTTCTTCCTTCCTTCTTTCTAGCTAATTTTTAACTCTCTATCCTAGACAACTTTTGCTAAACGTGTATAACATGTAGTACCTACGCATAGGAATATGTTTTTATAGAACAGAATTATTGAAAACAGCTTCTTACATTTTTGTTATTTTTTCAAAGGCAAGAATTCATGTATCCCTTCTGAGCCAAGGACATGCAATAAAAAGTAAGAGAGATTCAGAAACTCTGATGATTACTCTCCCAAGAAGGGTGCTTGCTAGGGTGAGGGTCTTGCAGACACAGAAGGAGCTGATGGGATGAACTGTTGGGGTGTTACAAAAGGCCTTCAGGAAAATATGTAATCTAAGGCAAGAAATCAGAGTGAAGATTCCCTCAGGGAAAAAGGGATTGGTTCTGAAGAATTTAGAAGTTTTTCCAGGCAATAGCCACAGATGCTAGCACAAGGACATGGTGGCCACATAGTGTGAGCAAAAATGCTTAACTTTTTGCTCTTCTTCTAATATTTACTCTATTAACCCAGACAACATGTGTTCCAGAAGCCTCATGATGAGTGGAGAAAGAAACATAAATCAGAAGAAGTGGTAAAAAAGATGCGTATGTTCACTTCCGCCCTTAGGTCTCCAAGCCTCAGTTCCTGGCATGAGGAGGTAGAGGAGAGAAGCTTGGAATAGGATGTGAGATTACAGTTTTAATATAGACTGGACTGGATATTTGAACACCTGAAAATGAATCTAAATTCTCAAAATGAGGTGGTTCCTACAACTGAAAATAACAAGAAAGCTACAGGATCTCCTGCTATGTTATCCAGGGTTGGAAAAGTGAAATTCAATGGAGCCAGATTAAAAGATGGACTTTGGGACGGGAGCAGTGGTTCATGCCTATAATCCCAGAACTTTGGGAGGCCAAGGTGGGCAGATTATTTGAGGCCAGGAGTTCAAGACCAGCCTGGCCAACATGGTGAAACCCCATCTCTACTAAAAATAAAAAATTAGTCAGATGTGGTGGCCTGTGCCTGTAGTCCCAGCTACTGGGGTGGGTGAAGCATGAGAATCACTTGAACCTGGGAGGCGGAGGTTGTGGTGAGTCAAAATTGCACCCCTGCACTCCAGCCTGGGCAACAGAGCAAGACCCTGTGTGACCCTGTGTCCAAAAACAGACAAAAAACAAACAAAAGCCATGTGGAGTTTGTTTACTCTTTAAACAAATATCCTTCACTTATTGAACTGAACTATAATTAACTCCTCTTTCACTTGCCATTTCCTGTGCTTCCTTTTCCAACCACTATATCTCTTTTGACACATTTTCTTTTTTCTTTCTCTTTTTTTTTTTTTTTTTTTTTTTTTTAGATATAGTCTCTATAATTAGAGTTAGTAGGGCACATAGCAGGTTTTATTAAGATATCTAGTTCCTCCTCTTAAGGTAACTCATGAGAACCTTTAAGCAAAAGAACTGAAGAATTTCTAATGGGGCAGCTAATCCACTCTTTTGTGCACTCTGTTCTGCTCATGATCTGATGTTAGTTGGGGTTTCTATTTGTGATTCCTGGGCCTTAACCGCTGATGACAGAGTTCAAAATCATTGCTTTCTAACTCTGAGAATGACTGCATAATACGACATCATTTTCTACCACTGAGTGTTAATGGTCTATCTTATTCCTCCTGCCTGTCCTTCTCCTTGAGGAGGAAGATCATCAATGCACTGTGTGGATTGAAGTGGCTTCATACCCCCTTGATGTTAATGTTCTCGTTTGCTTAAAGTCTGAACTGAATATGGATCCCTCATTTATGAAGCACCATGACACTTCCTGGGTAGTGAACAATTAAACAGACTTCCCAGCGACAATTGCTATTTTTTTTTTTTTTTTTTTGCTTTTTCACTTCATGGACAATATTGTATGCAAGTTAAATTTGCAACTAGCTTGAGGCTTCACACATGGTGATTTTGAGAAATTGAATTCTATACCTCAAATATATTTCCTTTTTCTTGAACTTTACATTCAGGTCAGCTGTCCAGTTCTTAAACAATGGGTTTTTGAGAGGCAATGAGCAATACAATAGCATTTTCTCCTTCAATTCTATCTGCCTTTGAAAAAAATAACCTTTTATTTTTGATTCAAAGAAGAGAGGAGTTTTCTTGTCTTTCTACATCTGTTCCAACTCCTCCAAATGCACAAAAATTTTTTCAGAGCGTTCCAGAGTTTCTCAGACTGCACATATAAGATTTTGCATATAGATACATCTTGGTCATAATAACCTTCTACCGAATTAGTAGAAAATAGATGCATTCTAGATTTTCATATCTTTATGGCAATATGAATAGACAAGGCTCTTCTTGCAAAAATATCTCCTGAACTGTGCAGGAGATGCTTGGAAGACCCAGTCAAAATTATGAAGTATCCCAAGTTCGTATCCTCCTGTGGCTTCCCATATTACAATAATGCCTTTCTTATCCAGGTTCCAGGACTCTCAAGCCCTTGTCCTTCACTTTTCATTTTAGTTTGCATTCATCCAAGTATTTGGATGGAAATTATCAATACCTTATATAAGAATGTATGGGAGGCTGAGGTGGGCGGATCACGAGGTCAGGAGATCGAGACGATCCTGGCTAACACAGTTAAACCCCGTCTCTACTAGAAAAATACAAAAAATTAGCCATGCATGGTGGCAAGTACCTGTAGTCCCATCTACTTGGGAGGCTGAGGCAGGAGAATCGCTTGAACCTGGGAGACCGAGGTTGCAGTGAGCCAAGTTCGTGCCACTGCACTCCAGCCTGGGCGACAGAGCGCGACTCCATCTCAAAAACAAACAAACAAACAAAAAGAATGTCAATGGAGTTGAAAGTATGCTTTTCAGTTTTCAGCCATGGATCATATTTTGTAGCCTTGCCTAATTCCTAGAGTCTCACTCCATGACGTTTCCTCCTTATTATAAAGATTAGATGGTTTGGCATTGCTGCCATGTGACATTTATACTTCCCAAGCTGCTGTGTCATCTTCTTCTACCATTTAAACTTAGTTTTACTTTAAGTCCGCATCTAACCTGTGTGCCTGCGTGCCCAGCACATTTTCCACCTTCTACATTTTATTTGACTGGAGAAATCACCTCAGCCTCTCTAGGTCTCTGCTTATCATCACTCTGCTCATTCTTCAAGCCTCACTTGATTACTGCTTCCTCTGTGATGCTTTCCTGGATTTCCTTAGTAAGACATAATTTCTCCTTTTCATACTTCTGTGGTATTAAGTATGCACCAGTTACATGTGACTCATCTCCAAGTGCTTTGGCGTGGAGTTGTTATTTATGTTCCTTATGTGACTACTGACCACTTTTTTCCAGACTAAATATTGAAACACTTGGCCAGATAATTTTTTCTCAATTTTGAGTTTCCTTTAATAAATTTTAAAACAGATTTTTGAAATTAAATTACATTTTGTTAGGTTGCAAATCTGACAAAGTCCAACGATGAGGTGAGTTTGTTGTGGTCAGTTGGCTAGTTGCTAAACTCACAGCTGGTTTGTGTCTGCTGACTAGCAAATTATTGGCCTACAGAAAGTCTACATGGGGGAACCAGATTATGATGCAAACATTGCTTGGAGAGCCCTTGATCAAGAGCAGAACAGGTTGGCAGACTCGAGGGATAGGTTCGGCTAGGTCTGATAGAACATTCCAGTTTTGCCAATAGAAGCAAAAACATTGGAAGGACTTCCCCAGGATCTGGATCTCTTGCCACTGGGTAACATTTAATAAGCACTAACATGGTATCCTCTTTCACTTGCCATTTCCTGTGCTTCCCTTTCCAACCACTACATCTCCTTTGACACATTTTCTTTTTCTTTTCTTCTTTCTTTCTTCTTTCTTGCTTTCTTTCTTTCTTTCTTTCTTTCTTTCTTTCTTTCTTTCTTTGACACATTTTCTTTTTCTTTTCTTCTTTCTTTCTTCTTTCTTTCTTTCTCTTTCTTTCTTTCCTTCCTTCCTTCCTTCCTTCCTTCCTTCCTTCCTTCCTTCCTTCCTTCCTTCCTTCCTTCCTTCCTTCCTCCCTTCCTTCTTTCCTTCCTTCCTTCCTTCCTTCCTTCCTTCCTTCCTTCCTTCCTTCCTTCCTTCCTTCCTTCCTTCCTTTTCTTCTTTTCTTCCTTTCTTCCTTTCTTTTTTTGAGATAGAGTCTTGCTCTGTCACCCAGGCTGAAGTACTCACTGCAACTTCCACCTCCCTGGTCCCAGTGATTCTTCTGCCTCAACCTCCTGAGTAGCTAGGATCAGAGATGTGTGCCACCACACTCAGCTATTTTTTTTTTTTTTTTTGCATTTTTAGTAGAGACAGGGTTTCACCATGTTGGCCAGGCTGGTCTTGAACTCCTGACCTCAGGTGGTCCACTGGCCTCAGCCTCCCAGAGTACTGGGATTATAGGTGTGAGCCACTGCACCTGGTCTCTTTTTCCTTAAGTGTATCAATACCATCATTTTGGCTACTTATTCTGCCCTGGGAGCCATTCTGTCTCTTTAGGAAGTTTTTGCATCTATCAGATCTCATCTTTTATGTTTTGATGTTTAATAGCATTTAAAGCTTTTTGTTTTGTGTTTTTCAAATGATTTGAAAAAAGTGTGATCGTTAATTAATAAGCAATAAATTCAAACTTTTGTTGCTTTTTTAAGAAAAAAATGAAAAATTCTGTAACAATGTATCTTAGCCATAAAACACTTGTAATCAGCACTCCTCCAGAAATTTCAGGATGTAAGTTATCGCAATGATAATACTAGAAAATCTTGGGAAGCAAGGATATGGCTAACTTTTTATATCATAGATCCCTACTGCCACAACAAGAGTTAAGACTTAGTAAATTCAGTCATGCATTGCTTAACAACTGGGATATGTTCTTGTAACCACCCAACGGGTTCATTTTGCCTGCTGCCTGGATAGAGCCAATTTATCAAGAACCAGAAATTGCAGCAGAGAAAGAGTTTAATTCATACAGAACCAGCTGAATGGGAGACTGGAGTTTTATTACTCAAATCAGTCTCCCTGAAAATTCGGAAGGTAGTGTTTTTCAAGGATAGTTTGAAGGGCCAGGGAATGGTGCTGCTGACTGGTTGGAGATACAATCATAGGGGTGTGGAAAATGGTCCTCGTGCATTTCTCAAGTCCACTCCTTTTCTTACTTCCTGCTTAGTGGAGGTGTTAGAATCCGCTTCTTGGTGGGGCCACAGGACTGGTTGGTGGGTCCAGGTGGGGCCACCAATTATCAGAAACGCAAAAACCTGAAAAGACATCTCAAAAGACCAATCTTAGGTTCTATAATAGTGATGTTATGTGCAGGAGTAATTGGGGAAGTTGCAGATCTCGTGCCTAATTTGTTAGTCCTACAAAGTCAAGTCCCCAGGAAAGAAGGGGGTTTATTTAAGGAAAGGGCTGTTATCATCTTTGTTTCAAAGTTAAACTATAAACCAAGTTCCTCCCAAAGTTAGTTGAACCTATCCCCAGGAATGGACAAGGGCAGCTTGGAGGTTAGAATCAAGATGGAATTTGTTAGGTCAGATCTCTTTCACTGTCATAATTTTGTCCCTGTTATAATGTTTGCAAAGGTGGTTTCAGTGTAGACTTTATAAACACCATATACTTAGAGTATACTAAGTTTATTAAAATATTTTTCTCTTTTTGATAACAAATTAACCTTAGCTTACTATAAATTTTTTACTTTTTAAAGTTTTTAATTTTTTTGAACTTTTAACTCTTTTATAACAGCATAAAACACACTTTGTACAACTGTACAAACATATTTTCTTTATATACTTATTCTATAAGTGCTTTCTATTTTTATTTTTTCCCCTTAAACTTTTTAATTTAAATGAAGACACAAACGCATTACCCTAGGCCTACACAGGGTCTGGATCATCAGTATCACTATCTTCCACCCCCACATCTTGTCCCACTGGAAGATCTTCATGGACAATAACACGAAGCTCTCATCTCCTGCGATAACAATGCCTTCTTCTGGAATACCTCCTGAAGGACCTGCCTGAGGCTGTTTTATAGTTAATTTCCTTTTTTACAAATAGAAGGAGTACACTCTAAAACAATGATTAAGATATCGTACAGTAAATACATACACCAGTAACAGAGTCTGTTATTATCATTATCAAGTTTTATGTACTGTACCTAATTGTGCTACATTTTTGTATGCCTGGCAGTGCAGTAGGTGTGTTTCACCAAGACCACCACAAACACGTGAGTAATGTGTTGAGCTATGACGTTACCAGAGCTACCATGCTGGTATAGACAGGAGACAGGGAAATACTGGGTAGAAGAGGGCAGTTCCCTGGTAAAAGCCTTACTCCCAAGCCTGGAAACCTGCAGCCCTAAATGGGAATAGACATTCCTGTTTGTGCACCCAAATGTTGCCTTTCGGTCTGCCATGCCCCTCTGTGCTGTACCCATAAAAACCCCAAATCCCAGGCTTGATGAGCAGATGAGCAGATAAGCAGACAAACAGAAGAGCAGAGAAGCAGAAGAGTGGTGCTGCAGAGAAGGAGAGAAGAGAAGGAGCATCTGAATGTCAAGAGGAGTTTGGAGGGGGATGGTCAGAGAGGAGATCAGTTGCAGGACAGCCGAACTCCAGAGAAGATCATCTTCCACTCCAATCCCTTTCCAGCTCCCCATCCATCCTGCTGAGAGCCACCTTCATCACCCAGTAAAATCCCCGCATTCACCATCCTTCAAGTTCATGTGTGACTTGATTCTTCTTGGACACTGGATAAGAACCCAGGTGCCAAGAGGGCACTGAGCTGGTTAACACTTAAGCCATCTGCCGATGGCAGAGCTAAAAGAGCACTGTAGCACACCCACTGGGACCTTGAGAGTCACAGGCACACACCCCTAAATGCCACCGTGGGGTGGGAACCCAAAAGTGCTCGCCCTGGCTCCTGCACCTGTCTGTCTACATGCTCCCTCTCCTATAACGGGCTTGCGCAGCAGTGACTGCCCAACAGATGAGCCACACCCCTTCCACATGTCCTGCAAGGGGGATCAGGGAACTCTCCCCCTTCAATGTCAGTAGCTGATAGGAATATTTTAGCTCCATTATAATCTTATGATACCACTTTTGTGTATGTGGTCTGTCATTGACTGAAGTGTCGTTATGTGGTATGTTACTCTGTTTATTGAGTGGATGGTCAACTGTATAAGGTACTTGAATAATGAGTGGTGTGAACCTTGGTTTTATGACATCTTCTGAGAGCTGCTTTCAGGTGAGTATAAGAAGAGATATTTCTAGTCTAGGTCCCCACTCCTTTTCTTAGTTCCTGCTTAGTGGAGGTGTTAGAAAAAAAGGCTGGACTCTGGTACTATTTTCCTGCACTGGTTATATGGACTCAAAGCCATAACTTAAGGAAGAATGTCTATTTTTAGATTTGGTGACTGTTTTAGATAGGTTGCTACAGAAAGTGGTACAAAGATATTTCACACATAGAATATCAAATCCAGGGTGCTTTAGCACTACATTCCGATGGCCTGAGATGGATGGGTGGAAGCCCTGGCAAGCTGAAATAAACCAGGGCAAGCTCCTCTTTGGAATTCACAAGTCTGACAACTGGTGACTCAAGCTCTAGTCAGGAGACCTGAATGTTATGTCTGGCACCACAACACCTTAGTTTACAGAGATTAATCTAACAGGCCTTCAGTTAGTTTGCTTTATTTTAAAATTCTGCTTAGCTTTTTGTTGCCTACCGAATTTCTCCTGGTCTATATTTAGATGTAGGTGAAAGCTCTAGATGTGTGCGCTACCAACACCAGCTCCTGGGAGGGAACATTTTCTCACTCACAAGCAAGTGAACTTTGCTTTCTCCATGAAGAAGAATGACCTGCATGATGGCTTTCAAAAGTGGAGAACGCGGCTCATGGTTCCCTCCATAGTTCCTCCATGGCCTTTGGTTACATCTTCTCTGAATGGAGGAGCTTGGGTTATGTGAAAAGCAGAGCGACCAGACGACACAAATGCTGTAGTGAGAAGGCAGCAAATTAAAATATCAGAAATTTCAAAAGGAAAGGTTTATAATAGTTAGATTTAAAACATGCTCTGAGGCCAGGCATAGTGGCTCACGCCTGTAATTCCAGCACTTTGGGAGGCCAAGGCAAGAGGATTGCTTGAGGGCAGGAGTTCAAGACTAGCCTGTACTACATAACAAGACCCTGTTCTGTCTCTATATTAAAAAAAAAAAAAAAAAAGAAACAAAGGAAAAGGAAGAAAAGTGCTTTAATATTCAGAGGCATGAGAGATGCAATGAGTAATATAGGACCTTCTCTAGGGACACCGGGGAAGCACTCTACAGAGGTGGTTCTAATCTAGCCTGGAAAATCTCTCTTCCCTTCATGCCTTGTACTTCCTTCTTCTTTGTGACTTTGCTAATATTTTTCCTTCCTCTTGGAAAAATTTCCTATACTAATCAAAAGGCCCCAAGACACAGGGAGAAATGTGGTAAATCTGAGACTGGAAGGAAATTACCATCTAATATCACTCTTATACAGTATAACTATTGTTAATATTATTGCTTGGGTCACTCATTTATTCATATCACAAACACTGACTGAGTGCTTATTATTTGCCAAGCATGGGCAATAAAGAGTTGAAGACCAACAAAGCCCCTGCCTTCCCAGAAGCTTATTTGCTTGTGGGGAAAATAAACAGTGGATCAATTAACAAATAAGTAGATAACATAATGGCACAGCCAGGCGTGGTGGCCTCATGCCTGTAATCCCAGCACTTTGGAAGGCTGAGTTGGGAGGATCGCTTAGGCCCAGGAGTTTGAGACCACCAGCCTGGGCAACATAGGGAAATCCCAGCTCTACCAAAACAAAACAAAACAAACAATAAACGAAACACATGGTGACGTGTGCCTATAGTCCCAGCTACTCAGGAGGCTGAGGTGGGAGGATCACTTGAGCCCAGGAGGCAGAGATTGCAGTGAGCCAAGATCTCCCCATTGCACTCCAACCTGGGTGACAGGGTGAGACCCTGTCTCAAAACAAACAAACAAACAAAACAACCAAAAACCAAAAAAACATAATGTCAGATGGTGACAGTGTTTTGAAGAAAATAAAGCAGGGTAGGGGAACTAGTGATAACTGGTAGATTTGGGTTTCTCCATCTCCGGCTGCTTTTGCATCCTCTGTAAGGTGAAAGTGGCAAAGGAAATTCCAGGTTGACTTTTGGGTTCAGTGAGTTTTCTACCCTGTGTCTCTTCACTGCCCTTTCCCTCCCCAGAACCTCTAAGGTCTGATCCTTAGATTCTGCAATGTAAGTCAGCTTCCTTCTTCTTGGTTGCCAGCTCACTACATTCTTATTCCTGGATAAACCAAAAATCTCTTCCTTGTTTTCCCATTTTCAAAAAGATGTAGAAATCTCTCACTGGCTCATGTTCCTTCCTTTTTGTCTCATGGGTATATATACCTTTTACAATTTTTTCCCTACCAAATGTAGTTGAATATTACAACTGTAATCATAACAAACACATGTATCATATGTACATAGTCATAACAAACACATAAATACAATCCACCATATTTAAACGGACTTATTCATTTAGTGTGCTTAAAATGGAGATAGTAACACAGGCACCAGTGGGTTTCTCTGCAAACTCTGGGCATTTTTAATCCTGGCAATTTTTAAATTGCTTAGCAGTAAAATGGTCAGGCAACAGCACCTATTGTTATGAATCCCTGCCCCTTCTTACCTCAATGAGGCTATCATTTCTCTCTATCAATTCTGCTGACGGAATTAAGAAGAGCCATTGACTTCCAGTTTGTTCAGTGTTTTTATTCTTAGGATGGGAGTGATGACTTGTAACCTCTTTCCATCTAGAGACTCAATTTAAGTCTACCTCTTTCATTCAGCCTTCTCTCACCATTTTCAGCTGCCTGGAATGCCTTCTTTCTCTCAGTTCCTATTTTTGACATTAAAAATCAGGGTACTTAGCTATATTGTACCTCACACCAATCGTTTTACTTGTTAATATCTTTTTTCCTAGTTAGATTGTGACATTTTGGAATAAAAGAAAAAATATCTTTTTTAACTTTACAGCTTCCCAGATTTCATTAGATTAGTATAGATTTGAGTGCCTTTTATACATCAGGCAATGCCTAGTGTATAATATTTTTACTTATGGGTTTTAGCATTTAACTTATCTAATGATCACAACATTCCTATGATGCCATTTGTTTTCATGATTTGTTGAAAGTTGATGGTCACAAAGGTTAAAAAGTTGTCTGTGGTCATAATTTTTGAGGAGGCAGAGCTAAGTTTTGAACTCAGGCCTGTTTGATTCTGAGAACAATCCTGTGCTCCTTCAGCTGAACCACACAGCCCCTCTTAGAGCTTTGTCTCCATAGACACTAAGTGTATTCTTGTTGATTGAGTGAATTAATGGATGAATTATCTGGAGTTCCTTCTGCTTCTGTTTTCTTCTCTGTAAAATGAAGATCATTGCAGGAACCTGAACTAATAATAGAATAGTCCAACTGAGTTCCGTTAATTTGGTAATCAAGAGAAAGTAGAGTTACTTAACTAGAACCCTTTGCCATGACTGCTCTCTAAACTTTTCATCGCTTTTCTCTGAAAGTCCGGTCCTGAGCTCTATTACAAGATAGAACATTTTAGCCACGATTGAAGAGAGCACTATTAACATTTTATGGCATTGGTTCCTTTTTTCCTAATACTGTGGGATTAAAACAATGTTCACCAAATTCTGGATGTTCTATTCCTGTTTTTTCATGATGTTTTATAATCCAGGCCTTCTTCATAGAGACAAAGGGCTATGTTTTATAACTGCCAGGGTCAAGAAAAGAACAGCTTGTGTGAGATCCTTAAAGAAATAGCTAAGCAGTAACTTCAGACCTTCTGTATGTTTTCCTCAACATTTTCTCTGACTTTTTGTCTCCCTACAACTCATTTTTAGAAAACAAAAACACAACACAATTTTGCCCTTTTAAAAGATAGTACGGCTGGGTGCAGTGGTTCATGCTTGTAATCCCAGCAATTTGGGAGGCTGTGGGGGGCAGATCACCTGAGGTCAGGAGTTTAAGACCAGCCTGGCCAATATGATAAAATCCTGTCTCTACTAAAAATACAAAAATTAGCAGGGTGTGGTGGCAGGCCCCTGTAATCCCAGCTACTTGGGAAGCTGACGCAGGAGAATCACTTGAACCCAGGAGGCGGAGGTTGCAGTGAGCCGAGATCGCGCCACTGCACTCCAGCCTGGGTGAAAAAGTAAGACTCTGTCTCAAAAAAAAAAAAACAACAAAAAAAGGTAATATACGTGTACTGTAGTACTTTACAAAGTACAGAAAATATCTAAAGAAAAACAAATAACATCTCACAACCTCATCATCTAGATATGACTGCTAACATTTTGACGTATTTCATTTCAGCTTTTAATTAATTTTTGCAGAAGACATTTATTTCAGATATTCTAACTTTATAATCTATAGAATTTTAATGATATTTTTGTATGACATCTATCATAAACATTTCTGCATGTCATTGAAATATTTACAAATATTATTTTTATTTAAAGGATACATAGTTAATTGATATAACCCTTCTTTTAAAATTGGTAATTTCACATACCTGGAGATGAGCAGATGTGAAACAAACAAGAAAAGGTAAGAGATAGCTAGTCTCTTGACTTATATACATATTTTCAATATGACTTGAAAAAAAGAACTTAACTTAGAGACCTCTAGAATAGTTAGCACAAATAGATTTCTCAGTGTGGTTAAGATGAAGTACAGATACTAAATTTACTCTTTTATGTGAAATAAATAAAAACTGGATAAGATATATACAGCAACAGTTTTCAAGACATTATACCTCAGACAACAAAGGATAATGACCTGTGAGAGAGGGAAAACAAATTAGGTGAGCCTATGATTGCCCCAGTTTACTGCCTAGAGAGAGATTCCAGGCCTAGGTGCAGAGAGAAGGGCTGCAAATGGAAACTATTGCTCTTTCTGAGTTGAGGAGAGAGACCTGAGAGTCTACAGGTACTAAGATAACTGCAATTCATGAGGAAGAGTTCCAGAGAAAAGAAAACTGAACAGAGAGTGAGCTCTGGATTTCTGTAGTGTTCCTGCTGACTCTTCTGCTGAATCATGATCAGTGCCTGTGTGTGGCTGGAGAAAGAACCTCTGAAAAGGTTTAGAGGGACAAATCCCTGGTATCACATAGGTCTGGGAATAGCTCCTCTTTCCACCAGAAAGAGTATAAAACCACATAATTCACGGGATATCAGGTAGCGTACTCAGAAGGGTTTTGCTTCAGCAGTGAGAAAAAATTAGACCTAGACCAAATGTTGCTCTGATCCTAACAAAACTTAAAAAATGAGACCCTAAAGGATAAAACTGTTTCCAGGTAACTTAAATATATACCAGAACAAAGCCGAAGAATATGGGAATATGAAAATATCTAGCAGTCAGTAAGATAAAATTCATAATATCTATCATGCAACCAAATATTACCATGAATATAAAGAAGCATGAAAATAAATACCCATAATTCCAAGAAAAATCAATTACACATAATTGCCCTGTCAATGACACAGATGATGTAATTAGTAAACAAAGAGCTAATTATAACTCTGCCAACTCTAGCCATTACACATGTTCAAAAGGCTAGAGGAAAGATTAAATCAGGACACAGAAGAAATAAAAAGACAAAATAAAATATCTACAGATGAAAATTACAATATCTGAGATGAAGCATAAGCAAGATGGGATTTGCAGCAGATTAGGTGTAGAAGAAGGATTAATGAACATCAAAGCATATATGACAACAGTAGCATAAAGTCTGTAAGAAAAGAAATGGAAACATAGTCGTATAAGGTTTTACACTATGTATGAAATGGTGTAGTATCACTTGAAGAGAGACTGTGACTAAAGACCACTGTACCCTCTTAGGGGAAGAAAAATATCTTTTTTTTCTACCCATCCTGGGTTCACAGCTGAGGCCACTATAACAAAAAACAGATTAACAACACAGAAGCGTACACATTTACTTAGTATAAGTGTTACGTGATGCAGGAGCCGTCATAAGGAAAGAAGACTCAAAGAAACAGACCAGAGTATTTTTATAGCAGGTTTGATGAAGAATGGATAGTCATGGAGAAATATAATAGAACAATGGGTGTATGATCTAAAGGTAGTAAACTGGGGGAAATTTAGCAGGGTTTGCTTGTTCAGATTTTTCTCCTTGATGTTTTGTCGTGAGAGGCAAGCATGTTTCTTTTCTCTGGGTATAGGGAGGGCACCTCTCACATGAGAGACATAGGATCTGCTTTAGAGAAGTGCCAGAGAAGAACAGTGACCTTCCTGCTTCTGCAGTTTTCTTAAATTCATATAACTTAAAATATTTAATATGCTAAGGTGTTACATTTGGGGGTAGTATATCTTGATACCCATCACCTGAAACCAACCACTTTATAATAGTAACACAAAGAGTTGTAGATAATATGCCATAAAGGTGGTAAAATGGAATCATTGGAAAAGTCAATTCATCCAAAAGAAGGCTGAAAGAGGAAAGCAAAAACAAAGAAGAGATGGGAGAAATAAAAAGTAAATCACAGGGACATGAGCATCCCTTAATTTTGGTATACAGGAGGGGTTCGAGGGGTGCCGTCGGATACCAAAGGATGACTGTATATTTTTTAAATTAAGAGACTTTCATTCTTTAAATATTCTTGGACTTAAAGTTTTTTAAAAAGAAAACAAATCAAAGCATACTATAGTTGCTAAAACCAATCATTTTAGTAGTATATTCAGTGGCTGAAATGATAGGGAGCATCAATCATTATTTCTTCAATATCAAGTTATCCTTACTGAAAAAATAAGATATAACTGGGAAATATTCTTGGATCCCTTACACATCCACTTAATTTCTTAAAAGAAGAAAGATAAAACACATGTAACAACAGAAACAAATAAACCATTTACTGTAACATTCCAGGAATCATGGGCTCCTTTTCTTCTTCGCCAGTTTATTTATTTACTTATCTTTATCACCTCGTAGTAGTTTGTTTCCTTTGACAGAATATATGGCAGTCCCACATTGGTGACAACTGGTGCTCCCTTCATCCAACTGGATCATTTTGAGATTCAGTTTTACATCTTTTTAGCATTTTCTTTGTGTTCCTATATCAGTTATGATGAGCCACTGATAATATTTTGTTCTAAAATGAAACATGTTACTTAGTACATTTTTTTAAGTGTCTTGCTGACTTTTAAAATTTGAATGATATACAGACTTTGTTTTTTAATGAAGTATAAATATTTGCTCATGATTTCTAAATTCCTTATAAAATAAAATTAATTCAATCTGCAAAAAATTAAATGGTAAGAGAGTAAACTCATCACTTAGATATTCATATTAAACGTAAATGGCCTAAACACCCCAACTAAAAGTTAAAAATGGTCTAATTGAATAAAATACCAATATCCAACTATATCTTGCCTATAAGAAAATATTGCCACTTTCAGTATAAAAATACAAATAGGTAAAAGATAAAAGGATGGAAAAAGACATACTATTTTAAATTAATCAAAAGAGAGTGGAGTGGCCATATTGAGTAAATTAGACTTCAAAGCAAATAATATTAATACTACCAGGGATGAAGAACATTATTTCATAATAATAGATGTAAATTGATAAAAAGGAAGTAACAAATTTAAACATTTATTCACCTAATATCAGAACTCTAAAATACATAAAGAAAATGCTGATATAACTTCAAATAGAAATAGATAAATCCACTGTTATAGTCAGATTTCAGGACCTTTTCCTCAATAACTGATAGAAAAAACAGACAAAAATATCAGTAAGGATATAGAAAAGCTTCAAAATATTATCAATCAACTTGAATTAATTAATATTTATGGGGCCAGGCTTGATGCTCATGCCTATAATTCCAGCACTTCGGCAGGCCTTGAGCTCAGGAATTCGAGACCAGCCTGGGCAACACACACACACATACACACACACACAAACACACACACGCATATATATATGTATATATACACACACACGCAACACATCAGCTAGCAGCAGAATACACATTTTCTTCAAGAGCACACAGAATAATTAGCATGATATGCTATATTCTAGGCCATAAATAAATCTCAACAGACTTAAAATAATTCAAGTAATACAAAATATATTCTGTAACTACAATGGAATTAAATTTGAAATCAATAGCAAAAGATATCTGGCAAATCCCCAAATATTTGGTAACTAATATCATACTTCTAAATGAACCAGGGTCAAATAAGAAATCAAAATAGAAATTAAAAAGTGTTTGACTAAATTAAATACACATTTCAAAATTTTGAGATGCAACAACAGCAGTATTTAGAGGAAAATTTACAATAGTATAGACCTATATTAGAAAAGAAGATCTCAAACCAGTGACCTCAGTTCCTACCTGAAGAAACTAGAAAAGGAAGAGCAAATAAATCCAAAATAAGCAGAAGAAAGTAAGTAATAAAGACCAGAGCTGAAATCAATAAAGTAGAAAACAGAAAAACAAAACCAAAAAAATCTAATAACACCCAAAACTTGTTATTTTGCAGATCAGTAAGATTGATAAACCACTGGCCAGACTGATTAGGAATTTATCAAGAAGAAACAAACAATTTTCTTTTTTTGATACCTTATATGTAGCACCCCAAAATACATAACTTTGATATAACATTTATTCATCTAATAACAGAAGACAGAAATGAGAAAGGTGACATCATTATACATTCCACAGATAGTAAAAGGATAATAAGATAATATGATGAAAAACTCAGGCCAATAAATTTGACAACTTAGATAAACAGAACAAATTACTTATATGACACAATCTACCAAAGTTCATTCAGGAAGAAATTGATAATCTTAGTAGCTGTATATCTATTAAAGAAATTAAGTTGACAGTTAAAAGTTATCCTGCAAAACGTATTTCAAGCTCTGATTGCTTCCCTGGAGAATCGTACCCAATATTTAAGGAGAAAAGTAATTCTAATTCTGCGTAAACTTTTCCAGGAAATTGAAGAGGAAGAAATATTTTCCAACTCCCCCTGAGACCAGTGCTACTCTATCCAAAACCAGACAAAGACATTCTAAGAAAACAAAACTACAGACCACTGTATGCAAGCAGCAATGGGAAATTAAAAGTTATAAAATATCATTTATAATATCAGAAAAAGTAATTATGAAGTATTTAGGAACAAACCTGACAAAAGTGGCTCAAGATTTGAACTCTGAAAACTATAAAACATTGCTGTAAGAAATTAAAGAGGGCAGAAATAAATGGAAACCTCATTTGTGAATTGGATAAATTTAACATTGTGAAGATATAAATTTTCCTTAAATTGGTCTATAATTCAACAGAATCTCAATCAATACCTCAATAGGCTTTTAAAAATGCTTGCAAAATTTGACAAACTAATCCTAAAATTGATATGAAAATGCAAAGGAGCTTCAAGAGGCAAACTATCTTTGAAAAAGAAGAGTAAGTTTGAAAGACATATATTTGCCCTCAGGGCTCATTATAAAGCTACGATAATCAAGACAGTGTGAGGCTGAAATAAAGATAGACAAAGAAAGACAATTTGTAGGTCATGAGAGCTATGTTTCCTAAAGGAAGGCAGCAAGTACTTATCAACTTTCCCCGTGTCCTCAGGATGCCTTAAGCAGTGGTTGCCGAACCACTAGCAACTTTAGCACCAACTGGAAGCTTTTTAGAAAAGCTAATTACTGGGCCCATCCCAGACCTACTGAACCAGAATCTCTGTGGGCAAAGCCCAGGAATCTGTGTTTTGACAAGCTCTCCAGGTGATAATGATGTCTATTAAAGTTTGAGATTCATTGCCTTGGGCTTTCCCTGTTGGAAATCCACCAGGATTTGGGAGACAGGAGAAGAGGTCTGGAGAGAGTGGCAGAATTCAGCACCACAGAATGACGAGGAAAACTGATGGCCTTTGTCCATGGAATCCATTAAAATATACTCTCATTGCTGCCAGGCTGAGTTGATGAATAAAAAATAAGCTAATCTCATATCAAGCCATCAGGCTATTGATGATAATTGTGCTTCAGGGTGAGCAAACAGCTTTACCAAGCTCACACAGTTGACACAATTTGTTGTTTGGAACTATCTTACTGTAAGTAGATGCTTAAGAAGAATGCAGAAGTTATGAAAATCAATCCAGGATTCAGAAATCTTTCAACTAAATCTTTAAAATTCTCTCTCTCTCTCTCATGCACACACACACATGCACACATACACACATAGTAAGATTTCATGACACATGAGACAGGCTGTGAAGTTGAACAGTTCTGATGAATGCCTGAGTAGTAAAATCACCTTGAAGAACCGGAAGTGAAGGTCTATTCTAGCTGGGTATGAGCTACAAACTCATTTCTTGGGGAACACATGAATACACGGGGGAGGCTAAGTAGCTTCTGAGGCTACTAACAGAATTTTAGTAATTTCTCCTGTCATCTGAAAAATATATGATATTGAATTTTTAAAAATGGGTTTAGTGTAGTCTAGTCTTACTGTCTGAAACTAGGATGTGGTTTGTTCCAATAACCAAAGTGATTCCATCCCATGTGAGGGAAAAATGGGATAATGGTGAATTAAAAGCACCTGCATGTATTTGTTGCTCCTTTAGAGGGAGTGTCTCTTCATCAACATTAACTTTCTTTCCTACTTTTGAGCTGGCTGCTAAAAGTCTAGGTTTAGATCTTAATCCATTGTCCTTCCCTGCATGATGTAATGCTTACAATTACAGTCTCAACCCTCTGGCATTTAATGAAGATAAAATTGATTACTTTCGACTGAAGACAAAAAAATCACTTACAATCAGGATACTGAATATATTAGTAAGTACAAGGTCCCAGCTTCTAGTGGACTTGGCAGACTGTCAAGCTCTTACTAAGTGACCCCACCCCATGCCTTTTTGTCCTTTCTGTTGCCACACAATCACGATAATTTGTTCTCTGAATGCCAGAGTACTGCCAAAGAAAGGAATTCTGAAGCTGGCTGAGAGAAATCATGTAAAACTCCCAATCTAGACTCCATTGACTCTTGTCTCTTTTTTTGTATAGAACTGATTTTATAATTTCTGTGGCAATGAAAGATTAGTACCCAAAATGACTGCTAGTCCTTTGTTTATTGATCAGTCTGAGCATGGACTAGAATTCATCCTCTAATTGGTAACAAGAAAAACTTGGATGGGGAAGCACATCATTGGTTAAGGCAGCACAGCAAGTTTGAATTTGGCTGCCTCTACTTTCAATATTGGTTGACGTCAAGAGCAGACATTGGCGTTGGAGTTAAGAGTATCAAGAGAGTTAGTAAGTATGAATTTAGGGTCATATTTTATGCCTGGTCCTTATCTTTTGGTGAAATGATTTCTAATATCATCTCAGACTAAATGATATGGGATATTTCTACCTGCAGATTCTAAGGTATTAAGATAAAGCTCAAAGTAGATATGTTTTCCTTATCTTCCTAAAATTTTAGATTAAAGATGCCAAAAATTTGTGTGTGTATGTGTCAAAGCATTTGAACCGCCCATGTAGACTATTACAACCTTTGTTCTGTACCAGGCTCTGTATTATTATTATTTTTTAAATTAATTAATTTTTTATTATACTTTAAGTTCTAGGGTACATGTGCACAACGTGCATGTTTGTTACATATGTATACATGTGCCATGTTGGTGTGCTGCACCCATTAACTCGCCATTGACATTAGGTATAGCTCCTAATGTTATCCCTCCCCCCCACCCCACAACAGGCCCCAGTGTGTGATGTTCCCCTTCCTGTGTCCAAGTGTTCTCCTTGTTCAATTTCCACCTATGAGTGAGAGCATGCGGTGTTTGGTTTTCTGTTCTTGCAATAGTTTGCTGAGAATGATGGTTTCTAGCTGCATCCATGTCCCTATAAAGGACACGAACTCATCCTTTTTTATGGCTGCATAGTATTCCATGGTGTATATGTGCCACATTTTCTTAATCCAGTCTGTCATTGATAGACATTTGGGTTGGTTCTAAGTCTTTGCTATTGTGAATAGTGCCGCAATAAACGTATGTGTGCAGGTGTCTTTATAGCAGCATGATTTATAATCCGTTGGGTACATACCCAGTAATGGGATGGCTGGGTCAAATGGTATTTCTAGTTCTAGATCCTTGAGGAATCGCCACACTGTTTTTCACAATGGTTGAACTAATTTGCAGTCCCACCAACAGTGTAAAAGTGTTCCTATTTCTCCACATCCTTTCCAGCACCTGTTGTTTCCTGAGTTTTTAATGATCGCCATTCTAACTGGTGTAAGATGGCATCTCATTGTGGTTTTGATTTGCATTTCTCTGATGGCAAGTGATGATGAGCATTTTTTTCATGTGTCTGTTGGCTGCATAAATGTCTTTTTTTGAGAAGTGTCTGTTCATATCCTTTGCCCACTGTTTGATGGGGTTGTTTGTTTTTTTCTTGTAAATTTGTTTGAGTTCTTTGTAGATTCTGGATATTAGCCCTTTGTCAGATGAGTAGATTGCAAAAATTTTCTCCCATTCTGTAGGTTGCCTGTTCACTCTGATGGTAGTTTCTTTTGCTGTGCAGAAGCTCTTTAGTTTAATTAGATCCCATTTGTCAATTTTGGCTTTTGTTGCCATTGCTTTTGGTGTTTTGGACATGAAGTCCTTGCCCATGCCCATGTCCTGAATGGTATTGCCTAGGTTTTCTTCTAGGGTTTTTATGGTTTTAGGTCTAACCTTTAAGTCTCTAATGCATCTTGAATTAATTTTCGAATAAGGTGTAAGGAAGGAATCCAGTTTCAGCTTTCTACATATGGCTAGCCAGTTTTCCCAGCACCATTTATTAAATAGGGAATCCTTTCCCCATTTCTTGTTTTTGTCAGGTTTGTCAAATATCAGATGGTTGTAGATGTGTGGTATTATTTCTGAGGGCTCTGTTCTGTTCCATTGGTCTATATCTCTGTTATGGTACCAGTACCATGCTGTTTTGGTTACTGTAGCCTTGTAGTATACTTTGAAGTCAGGTAGTGTGATGCCTCCAGCTTTGTTCTTTTTGCTTAGGATTGTCTTGGCAATGTGGGCTCTTTTTTGGTTCCATATGAACTTTAAAGCAGTTTTTTCCAATTCTGTGAAGAAAGTCATTGGTAGCTTGATGGGGATGGCATTGAATCTATAAATTACCTTGGGCAGTATGGCCTTTTTCACGATATTTATTCTTCTTATCCATGAGCATGGAATATTCTTTCAATTCTTTGTGTCCTCTTTTATTTCATTGAGCAGTGGTTTGTAGTTCTCCTTGAAGAGGTCCTTCACATCCCTTGTAAGTTGGATTCCTAGGTATTTTATTCTATTTGAAGCAATTGTGAATGGGAGTTCACTCATGATTGGGCTCTCTGTTTGTTTGTTATTGGTGTATAAGAATGCTTGTCCCTGTCTCTACTAAAAAATACAAAAAACTAGCCCGGCAAGGTGGCGGGCGCCTGTAGTCCCAGCTACTTGGGAGGCTGAGGCAGGAGAATGGCATAAACCCGGGAGGCGGAGCTTGCAGTGAGCTGAGATCCGGCCACTGCACTCCAGCCTGGGCGACAGAGCAAGACTCCGCCTCAAAAAAAAAAAAAAAAAAAAAAGAATGCTTGTGATTTTTGCACATTGATTTTGTATCCTGAGACTTTGCTGAAGTTCCTTATCAGCTTAAGGAGATTTTGGGCTGAGATGATGGGGTTTTCTAAATATACAATCATGTCATCTGCAAACAGGGACAACTTGACTTCCTCTTTTCCTAATTGAATACCCTTTATTTCTTTCTCCTGCCTGATTGCCCTGGCCGGCACTTCCAACACTATGTTGAATAGGTGAGAGAGGGCATCCCTGTCTTGTGCCAGTTTTCAAAGGGAATGCTTCCAGTTTTTGCCCATTTGGTATGATATTGGCTGTGGGTTTGTCATAAATAGCTCTTATTATTTTGAGATACGTTCCACCAATACCAAACTTATTGAGAGTTTTTAGCATGAAGGGCTGTTGAATTTTGTCAAAGCCAGGCATGGTATTATGTATATTGCATGTATTTATTATTATATTTAGTTCTCACAGCAACCCTATACAATAATTACAATTCCTTCCTTTCACTAAGGCATAGGGAGTTTAAATAAATTAGCCACTGTACAGGATGGCATAAAATTGTAGCAGAGCCAAAACTCAAACATGTCTCTGTCTGACTCAAAAACATAGTCTCATTCTCCAAGAGCCAGGCAACAACCTGAAAGCTCTGAGTTGACTTTTCTTGTTTTGTGGATGAATGCAATCATCTCAGGACCCAGATAAACAGAAGTCCTTCTTTCTTATTCGTATTTCTCAGTACTAGGCCAGTCAGGACAAACTCTGTTCTCCATGGCCACGATCTTGAAGAAATTTAGATTCATCCAAAGGAAATCAGGTATTGAAACATGTGTTTATGTGTATTGATTAATCTTCTGCCTGTTCTAGAAACATTTGAAGAAATGTAACAAAAACCAAATATCCTGAAACTCCCTAATGAACCTGATCTCTCTCTCTCTGTCTTTCTTTTTCTCTCTCATAGGTTTTTTGCCTGTATTTCTCTGGTAGAATTTACTAAATAATTACTTAATGTGTCTTTTTATTGTACTTGACTGTTTTCATCAAGGTAATCTTGAGGGCAGAGACTTCTTTTGTTAACCAGGGCACTCTAGTTGAACAGAAATTACACACACACACACACACACACACACAGGAACTGGCTCATGGTGGCTAAAAAGTCTCAAAATCTGCAGGCCAAAGGCTTGAGAACCAGGAGTACTGATGGTGTAAGTTCCACTCAGAGTCTGAAGGGAGGAGAAGACAGATGTCCCAGCTCAGAGACCTTTAGGCAGAGAGAAAATTCTGTCTTGCTCAGCCTTCGGTTCTTTTCAGGCCTCCAGTGGATTAGATGAGGCTCACTGACACTGGGGAAGGAATCTGCTTTCCTCAGTCTACCAATGCATAGGTTAATCTCATTCAGCAACATCCTCACAGACACACCCAGAATAATCTTTCACCAAATATCTAGACACTTTGGCCCAGCCAAATCGACACATAAAATTCACTTCCACACTTTCTTACTAATCCATGCATTCTCTCCAATATGGGGCACTGGGCCTTGCAAGGAGTAAGTGCTCCATACATATTTACTAAATGACAAGCAATGAGATTATCCTTAGCCTATGACTTAGATATAGACAATCAATTATTAATACCCTATCATTTTTCCCCACTCTGAGAACCCAAACTGAAAAATGTTGGGATTACCTCTTTTCACAATATGATATTCTCTGAATGCATACTCAAGTTTTGACCTTCCCTGTCTGTTCCTGTTTAGTATTCATGCTGGCTTAACTCATTGATTGATCAAGTAACCATTGAGCATATGCTGTGTTAACACTCTGAACAAGATCCTGTGAGAGGTGCTAATATGAATGGTGTTTAGCCGGATAAATAAAGTGTGGCAAACCTGTGAGTTCAGACTCATGCCTATGGGTTTGAATTCTAGTTCTTCCACTTTCTTACTG
This sequence comes from Theropithecus gelada, assembly GCF_003255815.1. Taxonomy (NCBI): domain Eukaryota; kingdom Metazoa; phylum Chordata; class Mammalia; order Primates; family Cercopithecidae; genus Theropithecus; species Theropithecus gelada. The sequence continues at coordinate 86,137,817 of NC_037683.1, forward strand.
TGCAGACTTTAGCAAGTCAGTTATTGTTTGTGAGCCTCAGTTTTCTCACCAGTAAAGTAGTGTGAGTAATAACTATCATATTATATCATTACAAGCATAAAATGAAATAAGAGTACTTGGCACAAAGAAGGATCTTAATTTTTAGCTTTTAAAAAAAACCATATATGTTTATATGCCATATGTACATATATTCTCAATTCTATTATAGACTATATTTATTATGTTTTTCATAGTCATTAGTTTCACTTAGGAATTGGTTGACCCTTGTGAGATACATGGTTTGACCACTTTTGACCTTGATATTCTTCAGAAAATAAGACAATTAGAAATCTCTGACTGTAATTTTGATGTAAAATATTTTATAATCACGGCTAAAATGATCCCAGGAGTGGAATCATACACATAAATTCTTTTCTTTATTCTAATAATATTGCTGTTAGTGTCTATGCTGAGCACGTATGCTATGTGTTGAGACAAAAAATTCTTTGTATGTTTGTTTATAACATTCCCAGCTCTTATTCCACTGAAGTCTATATTTACCTAGTTTCTTTCTTTTGTTTTCCTCTAACATTCATGCTATTTTAAACAATGTTCTTTCATTTGCAAGCCCCCAGTCAGTTTGGTCCCAAAGACTTTCAGTTTGCCCTTGCTACTCATAAGCATACTTACGACAATGCATGCCTCCCATTCTTTTCTTATATTTACAACAATCTTTTTATTGAGACAAATGCATTCACGTTTTTCATGCTTGTGTTTAAGATCTCACTGAGTTCAGCAAAAGATATTAAACATAATTATCTGCTTTCTCTTTTTCCCTCAAGACTTTCTTTTTCTCTAGACCTTTATTTCCTAACTCCAGAGTATTTGCCCAGGTCTATAGGCCCCTCTCTCTTTTGCTTTCTTACCACTCCATCCACTTTCTTCTGTTTCCTATTGCCCAACTGGCTTCACTTATACAAAAACATTTGTTATTTGTACAAAGTGCAACATATAATTGTCCTACTGTATTTGGTTGCTATAACAAAATACCATAGACTAGGTTGCTTATAAACAACAGATATTTATTTCTCATGGTTCTGGAGGTGGGAAAGTTCAATATCCAGGCACTACTGGCAGATTTGGTATCTGGTGAGAGCCTACATTCTGGTTCATAGACAGCATTCCATTTGTTGTGTCTCGATATGGCAGAATGAATAAAGTTTCTGGAGTCTTCTTTATAATGGCACTAATCCATTCATGAAGGTTTCATCCCATGACCTAACAATACTGTTGTATTGGGGGTTATCTTGCAACATATGAATTTTGGGGAACATAAACTTGCAACATATGAATTTTGGGGAACATATGAATTTTTGGGTAACATAGGCAGTGAAGCAGGAAATTTTCCCTGACCCCTTCATGGGCAGGAACTGGATACTGCCTATTTCACAGAGGTCTTATCAGATAATAAAATTCTCCATTAAATGGCAAAACAAATAACTATTTGGGATTCCTGGGTCTGTGGTGCCTACTCTTCCAAAATGAGATTATTAAGGCTAATATATTCTCTGACTCTGTGTATACAAAGACAGGGGACAGAAATAATATTGCTAGCCAGTCCACATACCTCAATCACATTTAATTTCACAAAATTTACTTCTAATAAGCATTGTTCCAACTAACAAACCATCTGGTGCTCGTCTAGAGATGGCTGAAGTGTACCTGATTCCAGTATTTTAGGTGTTAAATCTCCGTTCTAACATTGTGAATCCTTAACTGGAGTATTCAAATATTAACTAGCTTCCTCTAGGATATAAATTAATATGTGTACCACAGTCTATGTGAATTATTTTAATTATATTACAGGCCATACACAAATTATATATAGGTTTAGTCTTTCTGAGTATTGCAAGTTGAGTCTGTGAGAGAAAAAGTTAGGATGAATTGAGAATAAGTAGAATTCAGAATTATTTTTCATTAAGTGATGACTGTTAACTCATATTCCTGGCTAGGTAGCAAGTCCTATGAAGTGTGATTTTCTCCTAACAGCTAAAGAGCAGGAAAAAAAAAATGGATTTATTCTAGTTAATGACTTGCTTTTACTATTTTTATTAAAAAAATGAAGTAAATTGTTTCATTTTTCTTGGTGCTATTACTATTTTGTCAGGAATATAGATCTTCCAAATTTTAGGAAACTCTGAATCTAAATCCTATATTGCTCTCACTTCCTTTTTCTCTTTGTCTCTCTTCTGTTGTAGCCCTTCCCTCACTGCTAAGCCTTCATCCTGACTCTGCCCTGCCCCCACTGCCTTTTGTTCTTCAGAAGACACTCATTAACATTTGCTAATGTATGCTAATGAGCAATAATTAGCATCTCTAATGTGAACAAAAGCAGTGCTACAAAGGAAGGGTAAAGATGTGTACAGAGTTCAGCCAGCCTTTTGTGCTTCTTTATGCCTTAGGAACAATCCTCTTCTTTCAGTTCTTTCACAATTCTTTAGTGTTTTTTGTTTGTTTCATTTTGTTTGCTTATCCGTGAACCCTGACAACCATTCTTCTTCTTGAGTTGGAATATTGCAAAAATGCTGTGGAGGACAGAAAGATTCCTTTTTGTCCTAAATAATCCAAGGATATAAGCCTAGCTGCTAAGAGGTTATAATGCACATTTGTATCTTCATCTGGTTGTTATCTTGGTATCCTGTTACTAGCAAAGATTTTTAACCAGAAAGCCTCATACAAGATAATGTATTTCATTTTACAACACTTATTTACAGTGGTTGCCCTTTACGGTGGTAATTGCAATGTGAAAGCATACACTCTGAATATATATTATGACAGCATGGTTAAATAAGAAATGTTCCCTCCCTCAAACAATCTAAATGCAAAGAAAATGCAAGACTCACCACTTACTTTTTCATAACCACAGAGGGCTCTAAATGTTTTTGTAAATAGCTATTTATTTATTGAATATGTATAGTTTTTTTTTTTTGAAAAGGCCAACCCTCCAAACCACATAGAATAAGAGCTGTTTTTGTTCTTTCTGTAGACTGATGGTGTCGTGAAATACCTAATTGCAGTTTCTCACAAATACTCCAGCATGTAATTTGCCATTTGCAGAACCAGGCTTCACATTTCATATTTGCTCTTTCAGCTCAGGAGTGGTAGAATCTGGAAACATATCAGCAACCCACTTCACTCAGCCTGTGTTTAATTATAATTTCACGTACAATAAAAGCAGAAGGAAAACGTGCAAAAAAATTGGTGTGCATCCCTTTCCCCTCCGTCTTACGTATATAAAAAAGATTTATTTCCGTTGTAAAAGGATAGAATGGGGATCTTTATTTTGAGTAGATTTTCTATTTTTATTCTTTCTGTTCGCCTCAGAGTTAGTGTCCTCTCTCTGTGACCTCGGAGTAAAATGTGTTTCTCCGTAGGCTTCATCCTGTTCTATTTATCAACTATATTGTATTTATCAACTATTTTATATTGTGTTTTTAATAAAGCAGACATCAGCAGCTATTTGTTTTCTGCCTCTGAGGGCCCAAAGAGTCTCAGAAAATGAATGTAATCTAGAAGGAAAAACATTGAAGAGTGACAGCTATTATAACAGTTGCAATTTTTGCCTGCCTCCCTCTTTTGGATTGGTGAGTCCTACCAAAAACCAAAACTATTATTCTCTTTGTAATTTTGAAACCACAGAGATTGAAAATAACTATTTAGTAGCTCCAAGATATTATAATGTTTGAAAATATGACCAGTTTTGGGGGCATTTGTTACACAAGTTTCCAGTAGGGTGTTTTTGAATGTCTGTGCCCTCTGGTTTTCACAAAACTGATCTTAAGGAAGATAAGATACTGGTACACACAGAAGAAATATCAGCCTAGGTCTGTCTCATTAAATCTTGTCCCCAGATACTTTGATGATATTTAAGTGTGATGATCTCATTCTGTGTTTCTCACTCCTGATAAGTTTTTAAATGTCTTATCGCTTACAGGTTTATTAAGGTATTTGATTTATATAAGAACTAAATATTCTGTTCATTCAATGGCTTTTGAGATATGTTTAATTCCATTATTTGAAGGACTTGGGATTGTTATAAACAAATGGCACGAGCTTCTTTTTATCTTGACCTAGAAGTAGCAAAAATAAAGGGAGCTGCTTTGTTAACCTGAGCGAGATTTAATAATCTTGGGTATATTTTATTCTAGAGTAAGAAGAATTGCATCCCTTTATTTTTATTCAGTTTTGTAGACAGTAGCTTCTGTTCCCTACTTCACAACCACCAATAGTGTTATCATAAATTCAGAGAGTTGGGCGGTATTAGTCCATTTTTGCAGTGCTATAAAGAACTACCTGAGACAGGGTAACCTGTAAAGAAACTAGGTTTAATTGGCTCATGGTTCTGCAGCCTGTACAGAAAGCATGGCTGCTTTCTGCTATCCAGCCCCCTCATGGCGGCCTGGGGAAACTTACAATCATGGCAGAAGGCAAAGTTGAGGAAGGAGGCACCTCCTACATGGCCAGAGCAGGAGGAAGAGAGAAGGGGAAGGTGCTACACACTTAAACAACAAGATCTTGTGAGAACTCACTATTCCAAGCACAGCAAAGGGAAAGTCTGTGCCCATGATCCAGTCATCTCCCATCAGGCACCTCTTCCAACACTAGAGATTACAATTAGACATGAGATTTTGGCAGGGACACAAATTTGAACCATATCATGGGCCATTCTCTTTATGGAGATGATGCCTGAATATGATTCGGTGACCCAATCTAGCATCCAAGTGGCTCATTGTTGGGCAATTCTTCTTTAGTCTTCTTTAGGGCTAACTTTACCCATTCCTTTTAAAATTTGGATTGATTTACTTTTTGTTTGGTTTTAAGAAAAGCAAAATATCTACGTGCTGTTCTTGGCCTACCTTATATACATATACATACATATACATGTATAATTTTCTTCATATCAAAATATGCATCCCCATCATTCTTATTGCTCTAATCAGAAATTAGTAATTTGAGGGGCAACTGAATGACCTTATACCTAGAATTTTCAGAGTATAATATTACACAGTGTGTATTCATAAGAATGCTGCCTTTTAAAGAGATTTTTTAATATCATAGCTTATTTTTTATAGTTTCGCTGGTCTCTTTTCCCTCTTCTCTCTTTTCTTTCCCCCTGAGAAGAGAGATTTCATGTTTTTGTTAAGGGGCTCATAATTTCCTTATAGAATATGACAAATTTCAGTTTGGAATACAGTATCTTAAAAAAATTATTTTATTCACATTTTCTATCTTTTCACCTTCAAATTCTTGTTAAAGCAAAGTATTAATAGTACAGATAGCTGAAGGTGGTCTGACTTTAGTTAACGTGAGGTTACACATAATATGTACATATATTAAAAATATTTATCATATGTAGCAAGACAAAAATGCAAAATTTTGCTTTATATTTATTCTTTTCCATTATCATTTACTGTAATTCTCACCCCATATTTATTCTTTTACTTCTCTTTCTGTTTCTCTCCTTTCTCCTCTCATTCTTTTTCTTTCTTGTCTTCTGCCTACCCCATCTTTTTTTTTTTAATTAATAAATGTATTTTTTTATTATACTTTAAGTTCTAGGGTACATATGCACAATGTGCAGGTTTGTTACATATGTATACATGTGCCATGTTGGTGTGTTGCACCCATTAACTCGTTATTTACATTAGGAATGTCTCCTAATGCTATTCCTCCCCACTCCCCTGACCCCACAACAGGCCCCCGTGTGTGATGTTCCTCTTCCTTTGTCCAAGTGTTCTCATTGTTCAATTCCCATCTATGAGTGAGAACATGCGGTGTTTGGTTTTCTGTCCTTGGGATAGTTTGCTGAGAATGATGGTTTCCAGCTTCATCCATGTCCCTACAAAGGACATGAACTCATCCTTTTTTATGGCTGCATAGTATTCCATGGTGTATATGTGCCACATTTTCTTTTCTTTTTTTTTTTTTTTATTATTATACTTTAAGTTCTAGGGTACATGTGCATAACATGCAGGTTTGTTACATATGTATACTTGTGCCATGTTGGCGTGCTGTACCCATCAACTCGTCAGCACCCATCAACTCGTCATTTACATCAGGTATAACTCCCAATGCAATCCCTCCCCTACCCCATCTTTTAGTTCCATACTTTTGAATTCCTATAGTGGACTCAAATATAAGCAAGAGGTGGTATATTAGTAAGTTGTTCAGTCTTTTAACAATGTATCAGTCAGAGAATCACAGCCCAGGGATAAACCAAAAGCAGAAATAAAACTGCGGAATTAATAATCTAATTCATGTTGTTTGCTTTACATTATAGCTGGTTCATTTCATAGCCTACATCTTCAATTTCTCAATTCTCATTAGGTCTTTCTTATCAGCATATAAGAACATTCTATCTAGCGAAAATAGCTGTATCCTCTTACTCATTGCCCATCAGCTCATAAAGCCACTTGAATTCAGCTTTTTGCCCACACAACTGCACTAAACCTATGCCTGGAAGATGAAGATCATCAATATCTCTACATTGTCAGATCCAGTGGTCAATTTTCAGTCCTCAATGTACTTAGCAACTTACGATACATCTCTGATGCACATCTTCCGCCATCCGCAATCTCCGACTTTCCTTCTACTTAAGAGCTGATTGTTCATTTTTAGTCTCTTCAGTTTGTTCTTTTCCTGTTCCTCACCATTTTGAGTCTCCTTTTTCTGTTTTGTTTACACTCATTTTCTTTGTTATCTCATCTGGTCTTATGGCTTTAAATACAATGTATATGTTGATGATTCCCTGATTCATATTTCCAGTCCAGACGTTTCTTCTGAACTCCAGGCTCAAATATTCAACTGTCTACTTAATGTCATGCTTGGATGTCTAGATGGCACCTGAAATCCAATGGGTCTGATTAAACTCCTGAACTTCAACAGCTCCTACCTAAGCTATTCTCCCTACAGTCTTCCATCTTCTTTTCCTGCAGTTCCATTCTTCAGGTGCTCAAGCAAAGTACCCGTGGTTATCCTTCCTTGATTTCTCTATTTCTCTCACATCCCACAGGGATGACATGGGTTCATTTATGCCTGTCATGTCATTGATTAACATCCCTGTCAAGAAAGTTTAGTCTGAGGTAAAAACATGCAATTTTTATGAGAAGGGTCAATGTTGACATTTCTGATACACAAAAAAGAATCCTGAGAAGAAACACAAAAAAGCTAAATAATACATTGCTGTTGTAGCTCAAGTAGACTGAATAAGATACCCATACCTAATCTTGAAACTTGTTATAAAGTCTTTTTTTTTTTTTTTTTTTTTTTTTTAAGAAGGAGTCTCACTTTGTGGCCCAGGCTGGAGTGCAGTGGCATAATCTCAGCTCACTGCAACCTCTGCCTCCTGGGTTCAAGTGATTCTCCTGACTCAGCCTCCTGAGTAGCTGCGATTGTAGGCACCCACCACCACGCCCAGCTAATTTTTGTATTTGTAGTAGAGGCAGGGTTTCACCTAGTTGTCCAGGCTGGTCTTGAACTCCTGACCTCAAGTGATCTGCCCACCTCGGCCTCCCAAAGTGCTGAGATTACAGGCATGAGCCACTGTGCCTGGCGTATAAAGTCATTCTTTTGTGTCAAATAGTAAGACTCATTAAAGGCAGTGGTATTTTCTTTTACTGTCTACAAACCCCTATCCAAGAGCATTTTCTCTGTATTCCTTTGTGATCACACAATAAACGGTAATTCAATAAGTGAATTTTCAGTTTCCAGAATAATAGCTTGGAGCTATAAACATTGCTTCAAGAGGTAAATGTGGGTCAGAGAAAAAGGCAATACCATTCAACTTTTCTGGCCACGTGGTCACTGTGTTATCCTGAAGAAACATAGACTGCTTTCAGTTTTATAGATTAAAAAAGAAGCCCCAGAACAATATCCACTTTTCTGAACGACTCCTATGCCTCTGAAATGTGACATTTTGCTGTTGTTTCTTTTTACTGTTTTTAATTACTGAGTCTATCTGCATGAAATGAGGATCTGGGTTGCCTAGGAGTTCATCTGCTCCTATTGCATATTCCTCTTTTAACTACACATACTTCAATGCAGTTTTGCTTGCTGCCTCCAACATTTTGACAGACTTCCCCTCCTCTTCCTTCACTATCCTCCCATCACTCTCTAGGAGAGAAGGTTATTTTTAAAGTGCATGATCAATAGGCATTGGGGAGCAACTAAGGCATGAAGAGATCACATGATTGGGAATAAGGTACTAGGGACTGCTGGGAGAAGCAATGGCAACAGGCCACCTCAGAGATTGTCTGAGAAAGGAAAGATGGTTTGTAGCTCCCATTCAAGTATTTTGAGTTATCTCTTTGCACAGGTTTTTGTCTTGGAGGGGGTTCTTAACATGGTTCTTTAGCATTGCTTTAGGTTGAAGGAGATATAGGCCAGTGCTGATAGTTACTTTTCAGGCCAAATAATGTTCCATTAAAATCGAGCTTGGTCTCAGGATCTTGATAGTGTCTTAAATCTCCTGGTCATAGTGCTTCTATTTAGTTCTTAATGCTGATGACGCCTTTGCTGAGGGTTTGAATCAAGAACAAAACAAGAATTATCACAATGACTATAAAAAAATGACTGTTCCATGATCAGACAAAGGAATGCTGTTAAGCAAAGAAGGCACCTAAGGAGAACGTGGAGACGATCAGGCACAGACCAGAATCACTACTGGAAAACCAACTCAAGAGGAGGGAATGGGTCATTTCTGCAGCTTTCTTCATTGCATCACTGGGAAATCATAGCTGTGTTTTAGTTCTCTACTTGCCATCACAGGGAATGTCTTCCCTTACGGACTTTTAAGTTTTATTTAATGGTTATTTATAACTATTCTTTCTGTGCCAGAGAAGATGATTCATGATTCTAGTCCTGCTTTTTCTCTCCCTTGGTTATTAGAGGAAACTGAGTTGTTGCTTATCTCTTCAGCTTGGGATACCTTATTCTGCTCTTTTTATTTAATATATAATCCTTCCTAAAGATTTGCTTATATTTTTGTTCATTTAGTAGATTTTTCTATTTTATTTAATTGACTTTATATTATCACATTCTAGTGAAATAATCATTAGAAATCAGCCTAATACATTGTGCAAATGTTTTAAAAATTTGCTTTGGCTATGCATATTGCAAAGTAGGCTGTGGGTCAGCATTTGCTATTTGTCCTCAGCTGTTTCTTCTTTATATATAGCTGATAAGACCCTGCTCCAATGCTAATCTTATATCATTAAAATTCTTTCCTACAGAATCCTTTCTTTGACTGAAGAAGCTTAGTGGTGACATTAATTGCAAATAAAAGACCATGACCTATTGTAGAATGTGGAATATCTCCTTAGAAGTGTCTGCCTTCATTATTGCAAACTCTCAGTAGTGACATAAAGATCTTTGTCCTGTGTAGATTCAGTTGCAGCCAGCAACAGAAGGCATATGTTCACTCTGAACAAAAGAACATTTATTTTCACATTCTGTGGCTGATGTTGAGTGATAACATTTTTGCATATCCTAAATTTTTTTACCCAGATGCTGTTTAAAGGCAAAAAGTGCTTTTACAATAATCTTCTTTGTGAATGGAATTTACACTCTTGGTATGTGTTGCCTTTTCAATATGCCTGTCAAGTTCTGAATAATAACCTTTGACAGTGAGTGAACAGAAACAAAACCAGAGGTTGTTTCATCTGTTCACAGCAACATTGTTTGTCATCTTTGCTTTTTTGGACAAATGCCATTCCACCTTAAATAAAAATATGATAAAATTCATGTTTTATAAGCAAATTAATAGACTTTGGTTTTTAACAAATATTCTAATTTTTCTAAGGCAAGAAACCTGTGGTGAATGAACATTAAGTTGACAAGAAAAAAAATTTGCCAGTAAACATATTTTTCATATTACTGTAGCATTAAAAATTTTGTAAAACTTTTATATGTCTTTATAAAAATGAAGCAAAGCTAAAAGCAAGATGCTATATGGGGTGAGGAATAAACAGAAAAAGGGTCCTTTGTCTTGGGAAGAACTGTAAAATCACCTATCTCCATATTGCCAAAGGGAATCACATATTGGGAAATTTAGGCTATATTAATATAATACCTATAAAAATAATTGAAACAGAAAAGATCTGGCTTTAAGCATTTTTCTAAAGACTTTTTCATACTTGGTAAAAATGGTTGAAATAAATTATTCTCTAGTTTTATGTAGTTAATTTGGTTATTAACCTAATTGGTATGGGCATGTGGATATAGCTTTATTAACAATTCAATTTCTCGTGAAATAAAATAACCCAACAAACCCCAACTCTACCTATTGCAATACAGAATTCATTTTGGTTGAAGTTATTTTGAATTGAGCTGATAACTTATAACTTTGAATGGAGCTTATAACAGTTATGTTTTGCAAATCCCTGAAGATTATGAAATAGAAAAATCTTTGCATGGCATTGTATAAGATGCTGTAGCTGTATATCTTTAATAAATCGTGCTCATTTTCACAAGTTTATGGAAAAATTGTATTAACTGCACAAAAATGTTATGATAAAAACAATAAAAGTAAAAACTACTTACTAACAATTGTACAGGCATTTAAATAATTGCTGTACTGTTTTCTTTCCTCAACAGTACAAATCAAAGTGGAGGAAAAAGAAGACGAGACAGAGGAAAGCTCAAGTAAGTGGTGATGGGCCCACTTGGGATATGTTTCCTATGGAATACCCGTAAATTCAAGGAATTTATCCTCTTATCTTGTGGACTTGAGCTACCACATATAAGCAGAAGTGTGTGTGGATAACTTTTGATGGTCTCACAGGAGGAATCAAGTTCAGCAAACAGAATCCCCACTCTAGATTCCATCCAGTTGGCATTGTAGGGGCCAAGACCGTGGTCCCTTGAATGTTCGCTGAAAAATCAACAAGCAAAAGGCATATTAATAGGAGAAAAGCCATATAATGTCTTGGAACATGTATTCATTAAAGCCTTAGGATGAAGACCCAAAGATAGAGAAAATTGTTCATTTTAATGCTTAGGTTCAACAAAGTATGGACAGCAGTATAGAAATATGATTGGACAAAAAGGGTATAATCTAATGTTTACACACTGAGTGGGGAAATGCAACAAGGCCTGTCTGCCTAGATTCTTCTTGGCCTCTCTAAGCACGCATTTCTTTCTTCTGGGTGTGGGACAGGACCCTCTTTGGAATGAGGGTCTTATGATCTACACTCAAACAAGGTAGGGCGAATGATTTCTTGATGACCAATTTTTACACAGACAGGCAGAGGGAATGTTAGAGTAGTATTTTTAGGTTTTATGCATTTGAGGAGAATGTTTATTCTGCTGCTATTGGGTAGAATGTTCTGTGTATGTCTGCTAAGTCTATTTGATCTATAATGTTGTTCATGTCTGCTGTTTTCTTATTGATTTTCTGTCTAGATGTTCTATCCATTATGGAATGTAATGTAGGGTATTGAAGTTTCCTACTATAATTATATTGCTGTATGTTTTCTCTCCTGAGTTTGATTAATGTTTACTTTATATATTTAGGTGCTTTTGATGTTGGATGCATATATACTTATAATTGTGGTATCTTCCTGGTAAATTGACCCTTTTATTACTATATAATGCCCTTATTTGTTGCTTATGGCAGATTTATACTAAAAGTTTATTTTGCCCAATATAAGTATAGCCACCCCTGTTCTTTTTTAGCTACCATTTGCATGGCATCTCATTTTCCATTCCTTCACTTTCACCCGGTGCGTATCCTTAAATCTAAAGTGAGTCTTTTGTAGTTAGCATATAGTTGGACCTTGTTTCTTTTCTTTGGTTTGTTTTTTAATTCATTCAGCCACTTTACGTCTTTTGATTGGGAAGTTCAATCCACTTAAATTTAAAGTTATTACTGACAGAGCAAGATTTACTTTTGCCTTTTTGTTCATTGTTTTCTGTTTTAAAGCTCTTTTGTCCCTTTTTTATCTCATGCTATTCTCTTTTATATTTTATTGATTTTTATTACAGTGATACACTTTGATTCCTTTCTTTTTTTCTTTTGTGTATCTTCTATAGAAATTTTATTGTGGTTACCATGGGACTTAAGTTCAACATCTTATAATTATAAAAGTCCTATTTTAGGCAGAAAACAATTTAACCTCAATTGCATACTAAAACTCTACACTTTTACTTTCCCTGACACTTAATGTTATTGATGTATTGATTTATATATTTTTATATTATGCATTCATTAACATATTTTATAGCTACTTTTAATACTTTTGAACTTTTAAAATAAAATTAAAAGTTATCAATACACTGTCATTAAAGTATTATAGTATCCTGTATTTGTCTATATATTTACCTTTACCAGAGAGTTTTATATTTTCATGTGATTTTGTCTTGCTCTTTAGTGTCCTCTCATTTCAACTTGAAGAACTTCCTTTAGCATTACTTGTAAGAAAAGTCTAGGGGTGATTAACTTAGGTTTTGTTTGTCTGAGAGTCTTTATTTATCCTTCATTTATAAAGGATAGACTTGCTGAGCATAGTATTCTTTGTTGGCAGGTTTTTCCTTTTCAGCCCTTTGAAAATATCATCCTACTTTCTTCTGGCCTGCATAGTTTCTGCTAAGAAATCACTGATAGTCTTATGAAGGTTTCCTTGTACATGACAAGTTGCTTTTCTGTTTCTTTCAAAATTCTGTCTTTATCTTTGACTTCTGGCAATTTAGGTATAATATGTCTTGATGTGGATTTATTTGGGTTCATATAATGTAGGATCTGTGGGCTTCAGAATCTGAAGGTCCATTTCCTTCCCCAGATTTGGGAAGATTTTGTCTATTACTTTCTTTGAATAGTCTTTGTGTCCTTTCCTTTCTTTTATTGTCCTTCAGAACTCCCATAGTGTATATATTGGTCTGCTTGTTGAAACCTCATAAAACTTTCTTCACTTTTTCTTATTCTTTTTATGGTTTTGCTCTGCTAACTATTTCAAACATCCTATTTTTCAGTTTGGTAATTCTTTCTTTTGCTTGATTGAGTCTGCTGTTGGACCTCTGTAGTGAATTTTTGTTACTGTATTCTTCAGTTATTGTGTTAAGTTATTGTCTTGTATTCTTCAATATTTATCTCTGGTTATTTTTATATTTTTATTTCTATGTTGAAATTCTCACTTTGTTCGTGCATTTTTCTTCTGAATTTGTTGAGCATCTTTATGAGTTGTTTTTAATAGTCTGTTAAGTAATTAATATATCTCCATTATATTAGGGCTTGTTTCTGGAGCTTTATCTTCTTCTCTTGTTTGGGGCATGTTTTCCCATTTCTTTATTTTTCTTGATTATTTTTGTTTGTTTTGGCATCCATATATTAGAAAAAACAGATTCCTTTCCCAGCCTTCAGGAGAAGGACCAGCCTTGTACAGAAGAAGACTTTCACCAATGAGGCAGGCCAGAGATTCTTGGGCCTCTCAAACATTTCGTGTGTATGCATCCTCTCTGGACTTGTGTGTCTAGGGAGGACACACAAAATCCCTCAATAAGAGGGATTTTTCAGCTGACCTTTTTCTTTTTAAGAATTCATAATCTCTTGTTCCCTCCAGTATTCTTCTGTCATAACATGTGCCTTCTGGGGAAGCAGCATGTCCTGAGTTCTTTTTTTTGTTTCCGGTGGCCCCCAGGCATCAACGGTATGCTGGGTCCTGTCCATGCTCTGAGACTGGCCATTCCCTTAGGCAGCCTCCTGAAAAGTCTGAACATTGGGTATATATTTCAGTCTTTTCTTTCCCATTTCAGGGGCAAGTCAAGAACTGGAATTCTTGCCAATTATGTCATGCTGAACTGGGTGGGGAAAGGAGCTCTGGTGAATGAGTACAAACTAGTTCAAAATGTCACCTTTGTTCTCTGTGGCCCTGGACCATCTAGAATATAATGGGTCCTATTAGTGCTCTAGGAGACAAGTGGGACAGAAGCCAGTCCAGTCATCCTTTCCAAAAGTTGGAGGGAGTGTTGGTTACACTATCCAACTGTTTCTTCCCAGAGAGGTGCAGATTTGGTGTTTATCATCTGGTTACTCTGTGCTAAGTTGGGGGAGGGGCTACTGTGAATGAGGCATACTATTCAAATGGCTATCTTTGCTCTCATTGGTTCCCAACCAGAGGTCTTTTCCTGTCAATACTCAGATTCTGGCAAGACAGAAACCAGTCCTTTGGGAACCCCCAGAAAAATCAGAATGTTGGACACATGGTTAAGTTGTTTCCTCCCCTCCCCAGGGAGAAACTAGGAGACGGTGGGTTCTTCCCAATTGTATGGAGTTGTGTTAGCAGAGAGGGACTGTGGTATGAGGGTGTGTCAGATTTTTCTACCAGCTACTTAGCTGATTCTGTGTTCATCTAGGGTACAGGTACCTTTCAACTAGTTTCCGAATTTCTCACGAAGGGAGCTTATCTCCACATTGTGGTTGAACTTTTACGTCTGTGGAGGAAAGGAGAGTCCAGGGCTTCCTATTCTCTCATCTTGTTGATGTCATCCCAGTAGTTTAGTTTTAATACAAAAAACACTAAAATTCAGAGCACCTAGTAGCTGCTTGGGTTTGTGAGTTTTTCGTGGGTGAATTGTTTCTCACCTCCTGTCAAGTTTTTGTCCTTTCTTTAATTAGTGACCAATGTGGCTAATAAAAGCTGGGTAAATATTCAGAATGCCACGATGGGGTTCAAATAACATACATTTGCCACAAAATTAAACAAACAGAAACTCATTCTTGATTCGGATGACAGAATATATACAGTTTTCCAAGCCCAGTTAGAAAAGTTATTACAGGTCGGGCGCGGTGTCTCAAGCCTGTAATCCCAGCACTTTGGGAGGCCAAGGCAAGTGAATGACTTGAGGCAAGGAATTCAAGACTATCCTGGCCAACATGGTGAAACCCCATCTCTACTAAAAATACAAAAAATTAGCTGGGCTTGATGGCTTGCACCTGTAGTCCTAGCTACTCAGGAGGCTGACACAGGATAATTGTTTGAACTCTGGAGCTGGAGGTTGCAGTGAGCTGAGATTGTGCTATTGCACTCCAGCCTGGGTGACAGAGCAAAATTGTGTCTCAAAAAAAAAAAAAGAAAAAAAAAAAGAAAAGTTATTCTGTTTCTCTCCCTGCTACCTGACATTTAGTAATATAGGTAATATTTAAGTCTTATACCTGAAATATCAATAAAAAAGTTTTAACAAGTGGTAATTAAAGATAATTTTGAAAAAAAAAGGATGACTCACACGTATGTGAAAAGAACATATTTATCTAATAAAACAACTTGTGAGATGCTATAATCAGTTCAAAGGAAAGTCCAAAGAATAGATACGTTTATAGATAATAAATATTGAAATGATTGTACAAATGAAGGCAAAGTTGTTTTTTGAAAGGGGGCTTGTCTCTCCATTGGAAAGAGTTCATTTGTATGTCTACAGATAAAAAGTGTTTTATATTGCTTTATATGGTTATGTATAATTTTCAAAGTTGTCATATAGTTCTCATAAAATCAGAATCAGACAACACAGAAAGGCATACTGTAGATAATTCATAGTTTTCATTGAAATATAATTTTTTCTCCATGGTATCCTCTATTTAAGAGAATAATGATAACTGTAATATTTAATTTTTTACAATAGTTTATGCTAAATGTTAGAAGAAGTTAGGAGCAATAGAAATGAAACTGAAGTAGTAATATTATGTTATAAACTTTGTGAAGGAAATTTTATCTTTTATCGTAATTATCTCTCTATTCTTTACCTGGAAGCATCCTAAAAAGTTATGAACACATGAGTCTTTCATTGTTAATTGATGATAAAACAAAATAATGCTGTCATTATTCTCA
The DNA here is from genome assembly GCF_003255815.1 of Theropithecus gelada. Taxonomy (NCBI): domain Eukaryota; kingdom Metazoa; phylum Chordata; class Mammalia; order Primates; family Cercopithecidae; genus Theropithecus; species Theropithecus gelada. The sequence continues at coordinate 86,153,671 of NC_037683.1, forward strand.
ATTTTACATTAAATTTATGTTACCTATTTCTATTCATAAGAAATAAATGATCAAGCAAATGTGTATACTACTATTTTTTTAAAGAAAAGAACAAACATATTTACAAAAAAGGAGAAAAATATTTAGAATCAATAATGAAGAAAATTTAAATTGGGAGGAACCTCAAGGGTTGAATGAATTTCTCCAAAATTATTCTAGTTTGTAGCACCTCTTTAACGTTCCTCTTCTTTGTTCTAAGATAGAAATAGTAATAAATATGAACTGGGTAATCACTCAACAATTGCATAATGGAATGGTAATCTCTAAACTTGGACTTATTTGAATGGTCTTAGAGGTCATGGTATGATATTAACCACCAAGCTGTTTAGTTACTCAAGTAAATGAAGACTAGAACTTCTTCAAAAACTTATTAAAATTTGGGAATCCACATTCACCTATTTGAGTCGATGAACCACAATGGAAATGGAAATCTAGATACATTTATTTAAATGACGGGCTGTGAAGTATGTATGCCATGATGCATCTCATCATGATGTGGAGAATTGCTAGATTATGGTGTCAGATGTGTAATAATAGTTATTAAAATCTAAGAATAAGCTTGGTAGTGGGAGGAAGCACTTTCTGACATTACTCATTGAATCAACTGCTATGTTTAGGTGAAGAGGAAGAGGAGGAGGAAGGTAAACTACCTCGAAGAGAGAGCTTGAGACCAAAGAGGAAACGGACCAGAGATGTTATCAATGAGGATGACCCAGAACCTGAACCAGAGGATGAAGAAACAAGGAAGGCAAGAGAAAAAGAGAGGAGGAGGAGGCTAAAGAGAGGAGCGTAAGTTAGTTCTGATATCCTTTCAAAAGCTCCAGTGCTAAAGAAGATCACTCCTTTTAGATACTCTTTGACCTTAAAATTGGTAATTAAAACTACTTTTCGAAAGACAGCCTTAATCTGATGATGCTCTTTTATTCTACTCAATTAAATGTATTTTAATAGTTAAAATATAATTTTAAAATGAATGTATATTAAAAATGGACCATAAGAAATTCTCTTATGAAGGATCTGAATTATCATAGGTCATTGACATATTACAGTTAATTTAAAGATTTTAAAATTATCCTACTAATTGTATGCATTGTTATCTAGGTTAAGTAGAAACTCCTAAATAGTGAACACACATCACTTTATCTTACAGAGCAGGGTTTGGAAAATTATGGCTAAATCCAGCCCAAGAGCTAAGAGTGGTTTTTACAGCTTTAAAGGGTCATTAATAAAAAGCAAAGATGAATATGGGACAGAGTTGTATATCTTACTCAAGGCTTAAAATATTAACTATTTGGCCCTTTACAGAAAGAAAGTGTGCTGGTCCCTATTACAGAGGATTTGGGTTGTCATTTTATTTTTAATACAACTCAGTTATCTTTCAGTTCCACCAGGAAAACATTTTAGTGAATGCCGACTTTGTGTAGAATAATACATTAAATGCTGTTTAGGAAAAATCCAAGAAAATACTTTTCTTGTCTTTGCTTTTTGGAAATTTGCAGATAGCAGGCAGGTAGGAAAAGTGTGCATGTAAAACACCTCTAATAAGAGAAAACCTCGAATGCAAGAGAACAGTCAACCTGTTCCACAACCCACAGGTAACAGGGCCATGTGAATCACCATCGGGTGGTAGAATCGCCTCCAAACACTCCTAAGACTTTAAAGCAAGAGGAAATTTCTAAGGTGTCCTTCCAAGATGACACACTTTTGTACTCAATAGCTCTAACTATTGTATTGTTCTTTATAAATGATCGTCATTAAAAACAACTGTATGAAAAATTTGTCAAGTAGAGAAGCTTAGCATTAACAGACGATGGTTCCTTTTAGAATAAGAATAACGTCATCTACTTCACGTCTTAGTTTTCCTCCTCTTCTTCCCCATCTTCTCCTTTCTCCCTTCTGAATACCAAGACAAAACTTGCTTTTAAATTTTGTCTCTAGTATTTTTTATTTATATCTGCTTTTAAAGTTTCTTCACGCTTTATTCCTTTCAAAAATAAAATGCAACACAATTTTAAGTCCCACGTATTACTACGATTGTTAGTTCCATTATTATGTAGTAATAGTTCCTATTTAGCAAAGCTTATGCTTTCCAACAGCGGTATTTCATTGAGAAAACATCACTAATTGATGTATGCATGATATAGGTTGTGTTCCAAAATTTGCTTTTCTCCTTTATTTGTGCCTCAAAAAAATCCTTTTAAAAAGATGAGTTGGGCAAGAATTCCTCTGCTGTCTTGGTCTGCTGACAGCCCTCATGGCAACTGCTCAATCTCTAGGAAATGGGGCCATGTGAAGCAACTGGATCCTGTGGCTATGACAGTGTCTCTCCCTAGCTGGTCTCACTTTCATTTTGATCTTGAGAATCAAGATCCCTTACCTCCCACTCTTCCACATAACCAAACTGTCTCCATAGGTTTTGCAAATTGTATTTTTACTGCGACAATTTGCGCATCTATTATAAATAGTATCAGAAATTAGTTGTGATTATGGATAGTTCTGTTCTCTGTTTTAGAGTCCATTTTCTATTGTTCATTTTGAAGATAAGCATCTTTTTTTAAAAAAGAAAATCTTAGATAATATTTTTGAGAAAGATTAGTAGGCAAATCAGGGCACATTTATTTGGGTTAATTAATTCAAGGCCTTTTTAATTTAAATATTCAAGTAATGCTTCAGGGAATTTCCCTTGCATTGACACAACATTTGAAACCAACTAAAACCAAGGTTGTAATGCTAACTATCTTTGGAGGCAGTTAAAAAAACACTGCCTTGTTAGACATTTTGGAGTATTTCCAGTAATATTACAGGCTTTTCCTGACCCAGTTTTAAGTGAATAAGTAATATATTCATAGCAGTGAGAAATTCAGCATATTATGCCTTCTTCTTCCTAACAACTGTTGTTTAAATATATCAAACTTAAGATAGAAAACCATTCTTGAACAGATTAGCCTGAAAATTTAGATGAGGCATGCCTATGCCTTTTAATATGATTAGCCCTTTCTTTGAGAGATTCTAGAAAAGTAGGTTTCCTGTAATGCTGGTTAGAAAAGTATTTTAATTACCTTCATATTTGAGGGTATCTTATGTGTCAGCAACTGCACCCTGTAACACAGCATGATCCTCCTGGTGAAATAAACAATTAACAACAGAGACGTAAAAGATATACCAATCTGGGATCATTTAGTACCGAAATAATCGTCTTTCTATACCATAATAATCTCAGAGGTCGTTGTTCTATTTTAGTGTACTTTGAGCACTGGGTTTATGATGATAACCCTGAGCTATCCAGAAAAGTTTTATACACATATGTTTATTCAATAAATTATTTACCCACCTCTACTTTTGTGCGGCATAATTTACTAATATCTTTGGGATACTTGGATATGAGCATGTAATTGCCTGCAATCTTGCAATCTTCAAAAGTCCATAATATAGTAAGGGACAGGCCACTTAGATACAAATTATTATGACATATGACATTCTATGTGTCCCAGCGAAATACAAACAAAGTAGCTTGGAGTCTCAGAGAAGCGAAAACTGTTCCCATAGGCATAATTAGAAAAGGGATTATTAAAGACATTTCATATGATTTTTAAAGGACTTGAAATTTGGACAAGCTGAACTTATAAACTGATTAGTTTTAGAATTGTTTCTATTAAAGGGTTTCTGAAAGTTGGCATGTAGATTTAGTTACCTGGCAAATCCACACATCAGATAGGTAATTCTTTCATTCTTTGATGATGTTGGATTAGAGATGCTGTTTTACAGGTCTCTAATCCAACATCATCAAAGAATGAACTTCTTAATGGAAGTTCAGTAATGTAAAACTTTAAGGTAACTATATGTAAATATGAATTATTTTGAAATGGTTGGCAAGTTAAAGGCTTAACATATCAAGCAATTAAATTATTAATCATAAAGATTTTTTCTAATTGACTTTATTACTGATAATTTCTTGCCATCTATTTTATTTTATTTTTGCTAGTTTCTGAAAATATTTCAGTAAAACTGCTATCTATGTAATTTAGAGTTATTTCTATGTTTGCATGGAAACAATTATAATCATTTTAATTAAAGCACATCTTTACCTCCTAAGACAAACTAACCCACTTATCATTCTAATTGGCAAATACAAAAAACATGTGGATATAGATGCAGTAAAAAAAAATCCTGAAATATTTTACGCCGTGGCTGCACAGCATCATAGGCTTTCATATGATAAACACCAAATAATTAAATAGAAACAACCCAATGCTTATCAGAGATGTATCTTAGAAGAGTGTACTTCCCTGGTTCTCTTGAACCATGATGATTCTTCTAAGCAAAATGTTTGGATTGTCCAACAAACAAACTGTCGGTAGGAAGTGTTATTTTAAAGGGTTAATATGAATTTTTGTTTCAGTACTCATAGCACGATTAAAAACTATAGATTGGTGGCAAAGAAAGGAGATTGAAAGTCGTTTTGCAGGGTAAACTATACAACTGTGGATATGTCCTGTTCCTCAGCTAGAACTTTAAAAAGCAGCTTTTGCCTTATTTCTACTGTGTCTAGTCATGAGCTTAGTGAAAAATAAATTGTTTTTCTGAGTAATACTAAACTGGATTACAATTTTTGTTATTGGTCCGTATCTAGTGAGGGGAGAAACTTCAACAGTTAATTGAACAGAGAGAATTTAATAAGTGAATTGTTAGGACGTATAAATAATGTTAATTAGACTACAGAAAAGGTAAAAAGATAAAGTATCATGGTGATGGTAACTACTGGAAGCAGCTACCATCCCAAGGGCTGGAGGAACAATGGAAAGGGTTAAAATGAAAACACTATAGCCTGGGTGTTTTATTTCACTTGTAGTGGCTGCTATCAGATGCTAAAACCCAGGAGCTAAAACTCAGCCTCTGCAGAGGGGCTGATGCTCTGTGGCGTTGGTTTCTATGGGAGAGGTGATGAAGCTGGTTCTGCTAGCTTGGTAGCAGATTGGTAATAGGGATTCACTTGCAGTACGGCAAGGATGCTCAGCTCCAGGAGTGAAGAAGTGATGCTAAGGAGGAAGTGTCACCCCTCAAAGCAAATAGGAAGCAGAGAGGAAGCCACAGCAAAGATGGAGATCCTCTTCAGTATCCCCTGTTGTCAGAGTCTATATTGACCCCGCTAACAAAGCAGAAATATGACTCACAAAATACCAGCCCCAGCACCACAACGTTAATGTGTAGGAGGGTGTGTTTGAAGTTGGGACAATAGCTTAACAACTGAAATAATCTATTGCCAAAAAAACTGATCTCTATGATATGGTATTGCATGCCTCGATTTAAAATTATGTTGCTCTTGTTTAGATTTTGTTTTGAGTTCTGGACCCTGTAGTGTTTTTGTAATACTAGGAACACAGAAAAGAAAAGCTACGTCTCCTGCTCAGTAGGAACTAAATTCCTTTGAAGGAATCCTTCAAAGGATTCACTTCCATCAAATATATTTCAAGGTGAATTTTACCAACTGAAGTTATAAGTTTAATTAACAGATAACAGATTAAGTTACCTTTGAGAAATGGATTTTTATTTTTCCCGATTTCAATTTTTCTTTCTTTCTTTCTCTTGAGACAGGGCTAACAAAATGTTTAAGGGCAAAGACATCTTCACCCTTAATTTATTATCCTTATTGAAAAACAAAATATTTAAATGAAATGTAGAATTGAGGGAAGGTATACAAGGGAACAAAGAAGAGAGGGAAATATTTTGATATATCTGTAATTATTCTTTCCACAGATTTTCTAGTTCAGAGTGTTTGAGGCTCTAGACATAAAACAATTGCTTAGGCTGGGTGTGGTGGCTCATGCCTGTAATCCCAGCACTTTGGGAGGCCAGGGCGGGTGGATCACCTGAGGTCAGGAGTTTGAGACCAGCCTGGCCAACATGGTGAAACCCCGTCTCTAATAAAAATACAAAAATTACCTGGGCAAGATGACAGGTGCTTGTAATCCCAGCTACTGGGAAGGCTGAGGCAGCAGAATTGCTGGAACCTGAGAGGCGGAGGTTGCAGTGAGCCGAGATTGTCCCACTGCACTCCAGCCTGGGCAACAGAAGGAGACTCTGTCTCAAAAAACAAGCAAACAAACAAACAAAAAACCCAGCTCATGCCTATAATCCCAGTACTTTGGGAAGCCAAGGCGGGCAGATCACCTGAGGTCGGGAGTTCGAGACCAGCCTGGCCAAGATGGTGAAACCGATCTCTATTAAAAATATAAAAATTAGCCGGGTGAGGTGGTGGGTGCCTGTAATCCCAGCTACTCAAGAGGCTGAGGCAGATTGCTTGAACCCAGGAGGCAGAGGTTGCAGTGAGCCAAGATCGCGCCATTGCACTCCAGCCTGGGTGGCAAGAGCGAAACTCCATCTCAAAAAAAAAAAAAAAAAAAAAGAAGAAAAAAAAAAAAAGAATAGCTTAGATTCAGGAAGGCAAACACTACTGCTTAAAGTTATAATAGTTTCAGTAATCCTGCATCAGTGTTCAGATTTGAGTTATCATGCTTATGGGTCCTAATGTTGACTGTATATGGTCACATTTTAAAAAATGGGTTAAATATCTGATACCTGCCTTCCTTAAGTTCCAAAGTCAAGCAAAGGTTAACTTTACTAAGGTGTTTCTTTTTTACTTTTAAAGAGAAGAAGAAGAAGAAATTGATGAAGAGGAATTGGAAAGACTGAAGGCAGAGTTAGATGAGAAAAGACAAATGATTGCTACTGTCAAATGCAAGCCATGGAAGATGGAGAAGAAAATTGAAGTTCTCAAGTATGGTACCACTTTTTATGAGCAGAAACACTTTCCCCAACATTGATTTTCTAAATCCTCTGAATATTTCCTATATATATATACACACACATACACACATACACTGTATATATAGTATATGTAATATTATATATAATGGTCACCGTCATAAACATGTATATCATATATCTGCATATATATACAAATATATGTATATTCACATATATCTGTTTCTTATCACTAGAGAGACTGGGCTAATGATTATAAATTGGAAGCAACTCTGAGAAATTGTTTAGAGTCTTAAATTCTCTGGTCATCTTTAATCATTTGTTCTTTAAACTGGAGTTTCGTTAGCTTAATACATTTGTTGCCACCTCTTTGAAAGAGATAATATATTTGAATTTTACAAGTTTGTGTGGATTGCACACTCTTGTTTCTCTTCAGGGCCCTGGTCTCAAATGATCTTTTCATGTGACAGCTCACATTAAAGCACAGAGAAGATGCTAGGCCAACAGAACAGTAAATAGGATTCCAATTAAAGGTTATGCTAATAGCTATTCCCCGAACATGTCAGTGACCCAATTTCAGTCTTATGTTGATGCTAATGTGGATGCAAACGCAGTCAGAGTACACAGATTTATAAACTCTTCATATGAAAAGTCAAATGATTATCCTATTCTGGGGGATGGGAAGATTCACCTCTGAGGATCACACTATATTTCCCTGCCCTGGTGGCTGGGGCAGGAGGAAAGGGCAGGTAAAAGGGAAACTGTCGTTTGTGATAATAGCCATGTTTGCATCTTCGAGTTTTGTCAAACATTGCATTCTTCCATAAATCATTTCTATAAGTAGTAATAAGTTTTAAAAACTATGCCCTCACAAGCCTATTTAACTAGAAATGCTGTAAAAACGATAGTATAGTATTATTGTCTCTGATGATGAAAACAAGAACTGAAATAGCTATCAGGATAATTCACTTCTACTTTGGTTCTGCAAGAGCTTGTGTACTATTTAAAGGCATCGCTTAATCTCCTGAAGCCTTAGTTGCCTCATATCCAAAATAAAGAACTATATTCTATATCTTCTCTGTGTGCTCGAAGCATAGCCATCATTTATAGTATTTTTGTTTTGTTTTATAGAGTAAGGTTTTCCAAGTTCCAAACAATGGTTTTCCCAGAAAACTTTTGCAACACCACAAAATTGTAGTCTGGGAACTCCCTTTGCATGCTCATGTACACATCCATCATAAATGAAAGCAAAGGCAAGCAGCATCCCTCGTTCCACAGAGCTACAAATTTTGTGTGTGCATGCACATGCGTCTGCACATTAAAATAATTTCCATTTAGTGAAGTGATAATGATGCTAAATTATAGGTTTTAAAAATATTCTTACCTGGCAAAATAGAAGTTTGGCAACCCTACGTGGGCCCCTCAAACATATTTGAAATATTAATGGCCCATAAAATCCCCAAACCTGGGAACCACAGGTAACTATATATAGAATGTTTAAAATTGGAGCGATATTGTGAACTTCCAAAATATATGGTTGAATAAAAATTCCAGGGACTACTTTTCCTTTCCAACTGCATGGAGGTGTAGAAATACCCCCCTGGTCTTTGCCTGTGTCTCTCGTGCAGGATAGTGGAGGAGACAACAGCTTCAGATTTGAGTTAGGATCTCAGATCTCCCATTTAATAGCTGTGTACATTTGATCGAGTTGTGTAGTCTCTCTACACAACTCAGATTCCTTATGAAATTGTACCTTATTGACAGAGTTTCTGGAATTATAAAGTGAGATAATTTGTGTAAAATATGGTGCCAGAACATGGCACATAGATGGGAAACCTAAGCTGTAGTTATTACTTCATCTCAGAACAGACTTGAAGCCTCATTCTTGAAGGGTGACAGGAGAGATGGAGAGAATTTGGGACCTGGCAAGTCTAGGTAGGAGCAGACCTAGCCACAATCAGACCCCAGAAGCCTTGTGGGATGGTGACACATTGGTACTAGTTTGGATAAACAGTAAGATTTTGAGGATGCAACAGAAGGAAGTAAGGCATTTGACAATTTAGCAAAATCCAGGACCAGACCATTCTCAGATCTTCTAAAACATAGCCATAGTCCTGTGGCAGATTTCAAGGTCTCAGGCCTTGGTCTGGAGTACAAGAGTTAAGCAAATTTTAGCAATGAGGAGAGATAGGCATTAGCATTGGAAAGAAGGACAATACGAGCCCTTAGTACGAAAGCAGACACTGACAATGAGGAGACAGCACCTGAATCTAATCTAGACTATAGTTTTTTTTTTATTTGGCCCACATGTTTTTTGTTTCTTTTTCTTTTATTTTTTTAATCGTGGCAATATATACAATACAAAATTCACCATTTTAATCATGAAATGTATTTTCTTTATCACAATCTTTTTCAATATTTTTTAAAATTTAGGTTATTATTATTATTATTTTGCCCATGCTGGAGTGCAATCTTAGCTCACTGCAGCCGCAAACTCCTGGGCACAAGGGATCCTTCTGCCTCAGTCTACCAAGTACCTGGGACTATATGTGCACACTACCATGTTTGGCTAATTTTTTCTTTTTGTGTAGAGATGGGGTCTTACCATGTTCACCAGGCTGATCTTGAACTCCTGGCCTCAAGCCATCTTCCTACCTCAGCCTCTCAAAGTGCTGAGATTATAGGTATGAGCCACTGCACCCAGCCTCAGTCTTTTAAAAGTGGCAGTAAAATATTCAGATGTTCAGCTTTTCATGAACAAGTGGAAGATTTGGTCCTACATTCTTCCATCACAGTGACAGCTAGGACTAAGCACCTGGCCTCTATTAATGAGGCATTCCTTTTTCAATTTGCACCATTCTCAAACAATCCATATTACTTGTTTATGCTACTTGGCTGGACCTTGTAGACATTCAGATTTGCTGCCTCCTACCAGTGCAGCTGGGGGACAAGCTAGGCATGTTACCAAGATGGGTGATTCAGATCTTCAAAGCCAAAGTCAGCTCACAGAATGGAAGCACAAATTTAGGCCCAGAGAAGAAACAACCGTGGCTTCTCACTTGTCAGCAAGGCTTACAGTCTGGTGATGATTTTCCATGGCCAGAAGTGGTTTCTGCCTTGTGGTTGCACCTGTGGGTTCCAGCTGGTGCCATGACTGGGGCCAGCCTAATTCTTTTGGTTTCAGCCTCTGTGATGAAGTTGTTGGTACTTAAGTGCCTGACTTATCTCTCTTTGAATGCTCTATTGAGCTTTTTTTGAATGCCCTGTTGAGCTTCTCCCTACCAGATTCCAACTACATTATTAGAACAAGTAGTCAGTACTTCACAGAACAGGCAGGTAAATGTTTCTCTACCCCAGTGCTACCAATGCATGGGAGTGAGGCAGCTTTCCCTCCACCCTTTATTTCTTTCAGAGACATCTAGATTTGAGAGCGTGTTTCTAAGGATTATGTTATTAATATTACCCAGATTAGCCTGCATCATCACTCCTGGATAAGTCTATGAAACCCAAGATACTAGGCTCAGTGTAACTGGAATAGATGTTTTGATCAAAGGTTTGGATCTGTGCCTGGGTTTGAAGCCTTCTTGTTCTGGACTTGGACAAAGTTTTGAAACTTCTAAAAGATATTTTAGACAGGGGCAGGGTTTTAAGATATATTTTAGAGTAAGCCTCAGGAATGGTGACTTATGGTTCTGTGGGTGTTATAGGAGACTCAGAGATAGTTCCCACATTTTTAAAGAGCATCTACCATTAGGAACATGAGCACGCTCAGGGCGTAGGGTCAAAAGATGGTTAATGTAAGTGGTTGCTACATAGCCAGACAGCTCTAGGAATTGGTTGTGAATCCGTATTAACCCTCAAACATGGCTCAGGAACTAGAGTTCAGCATCTTCAAGACAGTGGAATTGGCTCTATACAGCTGAAAGGAAGCCATCTCCTTTCCATCATCACTGTGGAAATTGTGGTTTTCATTCTATGTTTTATTGTACATTAATACAATTTCACACATTCCTGTAGCCTTAAACCTATTGAATGATAATCTCTTGGTGGAAAGGCAGGTGTATCTGGCCCAGACCAGAAATGTATGTTTTTATTTTTTGATCTAAAAATTACTGATATGTAGTCAGAATGGAAGCTGCTGTTCCCAATTCTGACAGAAAGCTCCACTAAACAGAATATTCAGTTCTACAGATGATTTATACAATGAGGAAGAGTGTGTGTGGGGAGTTGGAGGGGGGAAAGGGAAACTGTGTCATATTTTCCAATTATTTGAAAGTCAATTTCTGTATTTTATTAATCACTTCATTTAAAAATATCCATTAATGAGAATACAAAGTATGATTTTAAACTGTTCACGGGTTTAACTCAGAGGTTGGATGACTAGATCTTTCCTACCTGTAAGAGGTCGCAGCACTTACCTGATAGCAGCCAGCACAAGTGAAATAAAATACCCAGGTAGAAAGTAACAGGTCTACTTATTACTCATCTTGAAACCTAAGACATTTAACTATATCAGAACATTATATGTGGTAGATTAAAAGTGCTCATGACTAAACCTGAATAAGCAACCACCTTATTTTGTTACAGTAGAATAGGTTTTAGACTGAAAATTGAGACTTGGACTTTGGGCTAAGTGCTTCCTATGACTTCTCCTCTTTGAACCTCAGTTTATTCAATTATAAAACAGATAAATTGGATTGTGGACCATGGTCTTCAAACTGCTGTCCTCCAAAATCACGCAGTTTGGTGAAATCAAATCAGGGCAAAGGAGGCAGAGGTCACAGGGAGAGCTACTGGGCCACAATGCCGGCTTCAAGAACAGACCTATCGTTTCTCTCCTCTACGCAGTGTACTTCCATATAAAGCACTGGTTGGAAGAAAGAATGCTTCTGTGGCTATTAAAATAATAAAAAAAAAACAGTTTAAAAAACCCACTTAGCTGGATATTTAAAGAAACTTATTTTGGAGAGGGGACAGTTCTAACATTTCATGAGTCTACAAATTAGGATACAGAAACACTCCAAGTATACTTTTGCAGGGAATTGGCTCTTGGATAGACACCATTAAAATGATTTATTTTGATAACAAAAATGTTTATTTAGCTATTATACTGACTACTTTAATTTCTGAGCTTCGTAGCACCCTGACCCAATGTTTCTGGGAGTTGTCCATTGGCTGGCTAGGCCTGGTGATTTATTAATGAGACACCCAGTAAAGCCAGGAAAGTTATCCTCAGATTTCATTCACACTTAAACAGGTGCTTCAAGCTGTCAGCTGGTCATTAAGGTAACATTCCTCCTTATTCAATCTCCCTTGATCTTTTCACACTTCTTTTCATTTGTTTGTTTGTTTGTTTTTTAAAATTTGTTTTCTTTTTAGTTGGGAGAATGAATACATTTCTAGGAAAGTAAAAACAGACCATGGTTGATTTCCTCTAATGGAGCTATTGGGAAAACTTTGGGAAAACTATCTAGCTTCCATCCTCACCCTTTCTCTCCTGTTTTCTCGGAGCTTAAGATTTTGACAGACAAGAATCATGGTGTATACTTTAATTCACAAAGGTTTTTCTCTCATCTGTTATCGTGAAGGAATGAAAGATGCTATACAAGAGGACATTTAAGCATGTGAACACACCCACCAACATACCCTCAAAACATTCTGGATTATTTTCTTTTTAAATTTTTATATTTCCATAAGTTTTGGGGGAACAGGTGGTATTTGGTTACGTGAGTAAGTTCTTCTGTGGTGAGTTGTTAGATTTTGGTGCACCCATCACCTGAGCAGTATACACTGAACCCAATCTGTAGTCTTTTATCCCTCATCCCAATCCCACCCTTTCCCCAGAGTCCCCAAAGTTCCCTGTATCATTCTTATGCATTTCCATCCTCATAGCTTAACTCCCACTTACAAATGAGAACATATGATGTTTGGTTTTCCATTCCTGAATTACTTCACTTAGAATAATAGTCTCAGTTTTATCCAGGTTGCTGTGAATGCACAATATTTCTTTCTTTTCTTTTCTTTTCTTTTTTTTTTTTTTTTTTGAGATGGGGTCTTGCTCTGTCACCCAGGTTGGAGTGCAGTGGCATGATCTTGGCTCACTGCAACCTTCACTTCCTGGGTTCAAGCGATTCTCCTGCCTCAGTCTCCCGAGTAGCTGGGATTACAGGCATGTGCCACCACACCCAGCTAATTTTTGTACTTTTAGTAGAGACAGGGTTTTGCCATGTTGGCGAGGCTGGTCTTGAACTCCTGACCTTGGGTGATTATGCCCACCTCGGCCTCCCAAAGTACTGGGATTACAGGCGTGAGCCACCATGCCAGGCCTGAATGCCAATATTTCACTCCTTTTTATGGCTGAGTAGTATTCCATCATGTATGTATACCACAATTTCTTCATCCATTCATTGACTGATGGACATTTGATCTGGATTCATATTTTTGCCATTGTGAATTCTGCTGCTATAAACATGCATGTATAAGTATCCTTTTTGTATAATGACTTCTTTTCCTCTGGGTAGGTACCCTGTAGCAGGATTGCTGGATCAAATGGTAGTTCTACTTTTAGTTCTTTAAGGAATCTCCACCCTGTTTTCCATATTGGTTGTAGTAGTTTACATTCCCACCAGCAGTGTAGAAGCGTTCCCTTTTCACCACATCCATGCCAACATCTATTATTTTTTGATGTTTTGATTATGGCCATTCTTGCAGGTGTAAGGTGGTATTGTATTGTGGTTTTGATTTCCATTTTCCTCATCATTAGTGATGTTGAGCATTTTTTCATATGTTTGTTGGCCATTTGTATATCTTCATTGGAAATATTTGTATATCTTCTTTTGTATATCTTCTTTTGAAAATTGTCTATTCATGACCTCAGCCCAATTTTTGATAGGATTGTTTGTATTTTTCTTGCTAATTTGTTTCAGTTCCTTGTAGATTCTGGATATTAGTCTTTGTCGCATGTATAGATTGTGAAGATTTTCTCCCTGTCTGTGGGTTGTCTGTTTACTCTGCTGACTATTCCCTTTGCTGTGCGGAAGCTCTTTAGTTTAATTAAGTCCCACCTGTTTATCTTTGTTTTTGTTGCATTTGCTTTGCGGTTCTTCATCATGAAGTCTTTGCCTAAGCCAATGTCTGGAAGGGTTTTTCCGATGTTGTCTTCTAGAATTTTTATAGTTTCAAGTCTCAGATTTAAGTCCTTGACCCATCTTGAGTTGATTTTTGTATAAGGTGAGAGATGAAAATCCAGTTTTATTCTCCTGCATGTGGCTAGCCAATTATCCCAGCAACATTTGTTGAATGAATAGAGTGTCTTTTCCCTACATTATGTTTTTGTTTGCTTTGTCAAAGATCAGTTGGCTGTAAGTATTTGGATTTATTTGTTGGTTCTCTATTCTATTCCATTGGTCTATGTGCCTATTTTTATACCAGTACCTTGCTGTTTTGGTGACCATAGGCTTATAGTGTAGTTTGAAGGAAGGTAATGGGGTGCCTCCAGATTTGTTCTTTTTCCTTAGTCCTGATTTGGCTATGTGGCCTCTTTTTTGGTTCCATGAATTTTAGAATTTTTTTTTCTAGTTCTGTGAAGATCGATGGTGGTATTTTGATGAGAATTGCATTGAATTTGCAGATTGCTTTAGGTAGTAAGGTCATTTTCACAATATTGATTCTACCCATCCATAGGAGCATGGGATGTATTTCCATTTGTTTGTGTCATCTGTGATTTAATTCAGCCATGTTTTGTAGGTTTCCTTGTAGAAGTATTTCACCTCCTTGGTTAAGTATAGTCCTAAGTACTTTTTTTTTTTTCCCCTGTGGCTATTGTAAAAGGGGTTGAATACTTGATTTGATTCTCAGCTTGGTCACTGTTGGTGAACAGCAGAGCTACTGATTTGTGTACATTAATTTTGTATACTGAAACTTTGCTGAATTCATTTATTAGTTCTAGGAGCTTTTTGGAGGAGTCTTTAGGGTTTTCTGGAGTGGGCATCCTCATCTTGTTCCATTTCTCAGAGGGAATGCTTTCAACTTTTCCCTGTTCAGTATTATGTTGGCTGTGGGTTTGTCATAGATGGCTTTTATTACATTGAGGTACGCCCCTTGTATGCTGATTTTGCTGAGAGTTTTAATCATAGTGGGATGCTGGATTTTGTCAAACACTTTTTCTGTGTCTGTTTTTTTGGGGGCGCTGTTTAAGAGCGGAAAGTTTAATAGGCAAAAGAAAGAAGAGAAAAGCACCCCCATGCAGAGGTGGGGGTTTCTGAATGGATCCTCTCTTTCTGCATCTATTGAGATGATCATGTCATTTTTGTTTTAATTCTGTCTATGTGGTATGTCACATTTATTGGCATGTGTATGTCAAACTATCCCTGCATCCATGGTATGAAATTCACTTCATCCTGGTGGATTATCTTTTTGATATGGTGTTGGATTTGGTTAGCTAGTATTTTGTTAAGGATTTTGACATCTATGTTCATCAGGGATATTGGTCTGTAGTTTTCTTTTTTTGTTTTGTCCTTTCCTGGTTTTGGTATTAGGGTGATACTGGTTTCATAGAATGATTTAGGGAGTGTTCCCTCTTTCTCTATCTTGTGAAATAGTGTCAATAGGATTGAATGTCTGGTAGAATTCAGCTGTGAATCTATCTGGTCCTGGACTTTTTTGTTGGTAATTTTTAAATTACCATTTCAATTTCATTGCCTGTTATTGATCTGTTCAGGATTTCTAATTCTTCCTGATTTAAGCTAGGAGGGTTGTATCTTTCCAGGAATTTATTCATCTCTTCTAGGTTTTCTAGTTTATGTGCATAAAGGTGTTCATAGTAGCCTTGAGTGATCTTTTGTATGTCTGTGGTGTTGGCTCTAATATCTCCTATTTCATTTCTAATAGAGCTTATTTGGATCTTCTCTCTTCTTTTCTTGGTTAATCTTGCTAATGGTCTATCAATTTTATTTATCTTTCCGAAGAACTAGCTTTTCCTTTAATTTATCTTTTGTGTTTTTGTTGTTGTTTCAATTTCATTTAGTTCTGCTCTGATCTTTGTTATTTCTTTTCTTCTGCTGTTTGGGTTTGGTTTGTTCTTGTTTCTCTAGTTCCTTGAGGTGTTACCTTAGGTTGTCTATTTGTGCTCTTTCAGACTTTTTGATGTAGGTATTTAATGCTATGAACTTTTCTCTTAGCACCACCATTGATGTATCCCAGTAGGTTTGATAGGTTGTGTCACTATTATTGTTCAGTTCAAAAAATTTTCTCCTTTCCATCTTGATTTCATTGTTGACCCAACAATCATTCAGTAGCATGTAGTTTAATTTCCATGTATTTGCATGGGTTGGAGGATTTCTTTTGATTTCCAATTTTATTCCACTGTGGTCTGAAAGAGTACTTGATATAATTTCAGTTTTCTTAAATTTATTGAGACTTGTTTTCTGGCCTGTCATATGGTTTACCTTGGAGAAAGTTTGATGCACTGATGAATGGAATGTATATTCTGTGGTTGTTGGGTAGAATATTCTGTAAATATCTTTTGAGTCCATTTGTTCTAGGGTATAGTTTGAATCCATTGTTTCTTTGTTGACTTTCTGTCTTGATGACCTGTCTGGTGCTCTCAGTGGAGTATTGAAGTCCCCCACTCTTATTGTGTTGCTGTCTCTCTCATTTCTGAGGTCTAGGAATAATTGTTTTATAAATTTGGGAGCTCCAGTGTTAGATGCATATTTATTTAGGATTATGGTGTTTTCCTGTTGGACAAAGCCTTTTATCATTATTTAGTGTCCCTCTGTGTATTTTTTAACTGCTGTTGCTTTAAAGTTTGTTTTGTCTGATATAAGAATAGCTACTCCTGGTCACTTTTGGTGTCCATTTGCATGGAATGTCATTCTCAACCCTTTTACCTTAAGTTTATGTGAGTCCTTATGTGTTAGTTGAGTCTCTTGAAGACAGCAGATACTTAGTTGGTAAATATATATATATATTTTAATTATACTTTATGTTCTGTGGTACATGTGCAGAATGTGCAGATTTGTTACATAGGTATACACATGCCATGGTGGTTTGTTGCAACCATCAACCCATCATCCACATTAGGTATTTCTCCTAATACTATCCCTCCCCTAGCCCCCCATCCCCCAGCAGGCCCCAGTGTGTGTACATGTGTTCTCATTGTTCAGCTCCCACTTATGAGTAAGAACATGTGGTGTTTGGTTTTCTGTTCTTGTGTTAGTTTGCTGAGAATGATGGTTTTCAGCTTCATCCATGTCCCTGCAAAAGACATGAACTCACCTTTTTTATGGCTGCATAGTATTCCATGGTGTATATGTGCCACATTCTTTATCCAGTTTATCATTAATGGGCATTTGGATTGGTTCCAAGTCTTTGCTATTGTGAATAGTGCCGCAATAAACATACGTGTGCATGTGTCTTTATAGCAGCATGATTTATAATCCTTTGGATATATACCCAGTAAGGAGATGGCTGGGTCAAATGGTATTTCTAGTTCTAGATCCTTGAGGAATCACCACAGTCTTCCACAATGATTGAACTAATTTACACTCCCACCAACAGTGTAAAATCTTTCCTGCTTCTCCACATCCTCTCCAGCATCTGTTGTTTCCTGATTTTTTAACGATCGCCGTTCTAACTGGAGTGAGATGGTATGTCATTTTGGTTTTGATTTGCATTTCTCTAATGACCAGTGATCATGAACCTTTTTTTCATATGTTGGTTGGCTGCATAAATGTCTTCTTTTGAGAAGTGTCTGTTCATATGCTTTGCCCACTTTTTGATGGGGTTGTTTGATATTTCTTGTAAATTTGTTTAAGTTCTTTGTAGATTCTGGATATTAGCCCTTTGTCAGATGGATAGATTGCAAAATTTCTCTCCCATTCTGTAGGTTGCCTGTTCACTCTGATAGTAGTTTCTTTTGCTGTGCAGAAGCTCTTTAGTTTAATTAGATCCGATTTGTCAATTTTGGCTTTTGTTGCCATTGCTTTTAGTGTTTTAGTCATGAAGTCTTTGGCTGTGCCTATGATCTGAATGGTATTGCCTAGGTTTTCTTCTAGGGTTTTTATGGTTTTAGGTTTAAGTCTTTAATACATCTTGAGTTAACTTTTGTATAAGGTGTAATAAAGGAATCCAGTTTTAGCTTTCTGCATATGACTAGCCAGTTTTCCCAACACTATTTATTAAATAGGAAATCCTTTCCCTATTTCTTGTTTTTGTCAGGTTTGTCAAAGACCAGATGGTTGTAGATGTATGGCATTATTTCTGAGGCCTCTGTTCTGGTACATTGGTCTATATATCTGTTTTGGTACCAGTACCATGCTGTTTTGGTTACTGTAGCCTTGTAGTATAGCTTGAAATCAGGTAGCGTGATGCCTCCAGCTTTGTTCTTTTTGCTTAGGATTGTCTTGGCTATGGGATCTTTTTTGGTTCCATATGAACTTTAAAGTAGTTTTTTCCAATTCTGTGAAGAAAGTCATTGGTAGCTTGATGGGGATAGCATTGAACCTACAAATTACTTTGAGCAGTATAGCCATTTTCATGATATTGATTCTTCCTATCCATGAACATGGAATGTTTTTCCATGTTTGTGTCCTCTCTTATATGGTTTGTAGTTCTCCTTGAAGAGGTCCTTCACATCCCTTGTAAGGTGTATTCCTGGGTATTTTATTCACTTTGTGGCAATTGTGAATGGGAGTTCACTCATGATTTGGCTCTCTGTTTGACTGTTTTTGATGTATAGGAATGCTTGTGATTTTTGCACATTGATTTTGTATCCTGAGACTTTGCTGAAGTTGCTGATCAGCTTAAGGAGATTTTGGGCTGAGACAATGGGGTTTTCTAAATATACAATCATGTCATCTGCAAAAAGAGACAATTTGACTTCCTCTTTTCCTAACTGAATACCCTTTATTCCTTTCTCTTGCCTGGTTGCCCTGGCCAGAACTTCCAATACTATGTTAAATTGGGGTGATGAGAGAGGGCATCCTTGTCTTGTGCTGGTTTTCAAAGGGAATGCTTCCAGTTTTTGCCCATTCAGTATGATATTGGCTGTGGGTTTGTCATAAATATCTCTTATTATTTTGAGATACATTCCTTCAATACCTAGTTTATCGAGAGTTTTTAGCATGAAGGGCTGTTGAATTTTGTCGAATGCCTTTTCTGCATCTATTGAGATATCATGTGGTTTTGGTGATTGGTTCTGTTTATGTGATGGATTACGTTTATTGATTTGCATATGTTGAACCAGCCTTGCATCCCCAGGATGAAGCTGACTTGATCATGGTGGATAAGCTTTTTGATATGCTGCTGGATTTGGTTTGCCAGTATTTTATTGAGGATCTTTGCATTAATGTTCATCAGGGATATTGGCCTGAAATTTTCTTTTTTTGTTGTGTCTCTGCCAGGTTTTGCTATTAGGATAATGCTGGCCTCATAAAATGAGTTTTATGAGGATAATGCTGGCCTCATAAAAAGAGGGAAGATTCCCTCTTTTTCTATTGTTTGGAGTAGTTTCAGAAGGAATAGTACCAGATCCTCTTTGTACCTCTGGTAGAATTCAGCTGTGAATTCAACTGTCCTAGACTTTTTTTGGTTGGTAGGCTATTTATTGCTATCTCAATTTCAGATCTTATTATTGGTCTATTTAGGGATTCAACTTCTTCCTGGTTTAGTCTTAGGAGGGTATATGTGTCCAGGAACTTATCCGTTTCTTCTAGATTTTCTAGTTTATTTGTGTAGAGGTGTTTATAGTATTCTCTGATGGTAGTTTGTATTTCTGTGGGATCGGCAGTGATATTCCCTTTATCATTTTTTTATTGCATCTATTTGATTCTTCTCTCTTTTCTTCTTTGTTAGTCTGGCTAGTGGTCTATTTTGTTGATCTTTCAAAAAAGCCAGCTCCTGGATTCATTGATTTTTTTTTTTTTTTCTTGAAGGGCTTTTCGTATCTTTATCTCCTTCAGTTCTGCTCTGATCTTAGTTATTTCTTGCCTTCTGTTAGCTTTTAAATTTGTTTGCTCTTGCTTCTCTAGTTCTTTTAATTGTGATGTTAGGGTGTCAGTTTTAGATCTTTCTTGCTTTCACTTTTGAGCATTATTGCTATAAATTTCTCTCTACACACTGCTTTAAATGTGTCCCAGAGGTTCTGGGTCATTGTTTCTTTGTTCTCATTGACTTCAAAGAACATCTTTATTTCTGCCTTAATTTCATTATTTACCCAGCAGTCATTCAGGAACACGTTGTTCGGTTTCCATGTAGCTGTGCAGTTTTGAGTGAGTTTCTTAATCCTGAGTTCTAATTTGATTGCACTGTGGTCTGAGAGACTGTTATGATTTTCATTCTTTTGCATTTGCTGAGGAGTGTTTTACTTCCAATTACGTGGTCAATTTTAGAATAAGTGTGATGTGGTCCTGAGAAGAATGTACTGTTTATTTGGGGTGGAGAATTGTTTAGATGTCTACTAGGTCTGCTTGGTCCAGAGCTGAGTTTAAGTCCTGCATATTCTTGTTAATTTTCTATCTCATTGATCTCTCTAATATTGATAGTGGGGTGTTAAAGTGTCCTGCTATTATTGTGTGAGGATCTAAGCCTCTTTGTAGGTCTCTAAGAACTTGCTTTATGAATCTGGGTGCTCCTGTATTGGGTGCATATATATTTAGGATAGTTAGCTCTTCTTGTTGCATTGATCCCTTTACCATTATGTAATGCCCTTCTTGGTCTTTTTTTGATCTTTGTTGGTTTAAAGTCTCTTTTTTCAGAGACTAGGATTAGAATCTCTGCTTTTTTTTTTTTTGCTATCCATTTGCTTAGTAAATATTCCTCCATCCCTTTATTTTGAGCCTATGTGTGTCTTTGCACATCAGATGGGTCTCCTGAATACAGCACACCAATGGGTCTTGACTTTTTATCCAATTTGCCAGTCTGTGTCTTTTAATTGGGGCATTTGGCCCATTTGCATTTAAGGTTAATATTGTTATGTGTGAATTTGACCCTGCCATTATGATGCTGGCTGATTATTTTGCTCATTAGTTGATGTGGTTTCTTCATAGCATTGATGGTCTTTACAATTTAGTATGTTTTTGCGGTGGCTGGTACCAGTTATTCCTTTCCATGATTAGTGCTTCCTTCATGAGCTCTTGTAAGGCAGGCCTGGTGGTGACGAAGTCTCTCAGCATTTCTTTGTAAAGGATTTGATTTCTCCTTCACTTATGAAGCTTAGTTTGGCTGGATATGAAATTCTGGGTTGAAAATTATTTTCTTCAAGAATGTTGAATTTTGGCACTGTCTTCTGGCTTGTAGGGTTTCTGCAGAGAAATCTGCTGTTAGTCTGATGGGCCTCCCCTTGTGGGTAACCCGACCGTTCTCTCTGGCTGCCCTTAATATTTTTTCCTTCATTTCAACCTTGGTGAATCCGATGGTTATGTTTATTGGGGTTGCGCTTCTTGAGGAGTATCTTTGTGGTGTTCTTTGTATTTCCTGAATATGAATGTTGGTCTGCCTTGCTAGGTTGGGGAAGTTCTCCTGGATAATATCCTGAAGAGTGTTTCTCAACTTGGTTCCATTCTCCCCATCACCTCCAAGTACACCAATCAAATGTAGATTTGGTCTTTTCACATGATCCCATATTTCCTGGAGGCTTTGTTCATTTCTTTTCACTCTTTTTTCTCTAATCTTGTCTTCTTGTTTTATTTCATTGAGTTGATCTTCAATCTCTGATAGCCTTTCTTCTGCTTGATGGATTTGGCTATTGATACTTGTGTATGCTTCATCAAGTTCTCGTGCCATGTTTTTCAGCTCTGTCAGGTCATTTATGTCCTCTAAATTGGTTATTTCAGTTAGCAATTTGTCTAACCTTTTTTCAAGGTTCTTAGCTTCCTTTCATTGGGTTAGAACATGCTCCTTTAGCTCGGAGGAGTTTGTTATTACCCACCTCTAAAGCCTACTTCTGTCATTCATCAAACTCATTCTCCGTCCAGTTTTGTTCCCTTGCTGGTAAGGAGTTGTGATCCTTTGGAGGAGAAGAGACATTCTGGTTTTTGAAATTTTCAGCCTTTTTGTGCTGGTTTTGTCCCATCTTTGTGGATTTATCTACCTTTGGTCTTTGAAGTTGGTGACCTTCAGCTGGGGTCTCTGAGTGGACGTCCTTTTTGTTGATGTTGATACTATTCCTTTCTGTTTGTTAGTTTTCCTTCTAACCATCAGGCCCCTCTGCTGCAGGTCTGCTGGAGTTTGCTGGAGGTCCACTCCAGACCCTGTTCACCTGGGTATCACTGGCAGAGGCTGCAGAACAGCAAAGATTGCTGCCTGTTCCCTCCTCTGGAAGCTTTTTCCCAGAGGGACACTCACCAGATACCAGCCAGAGCTCTCCTGTATGATGTGTCTGTCGGCCCCTACTGGGAAGTGTTTCCCAGTCATTATACCTGAGAGTGAGGGACCCACCTGAAGAGTCAGCATGTCCCTTATTGCAGCTGGAACCCAGTGCTGGGAAATCCTCTGTTGTCTTCAGAGCTGCCACACTGGGCCATTTAAGTCTGCTGAGGTTGCACCCACAACCTCCCCTTCCCCCAGGTGCTCTGTCCCAGGGAGGTGGAGGTTTTACCTGTGAGTCCCTGACTGGGACTGCTGGCTTTTTTTCAGAGATGTCCTGGCCACAGAGGAGGGAATGTAGTGAGGCAGTTTGGGTCCAGTGACCTTGCTGAGTTGTGGTGAGCTTTGTCCAGTTCGAACTTTCTAGCAGCTTTCTGTACACTGTGAGGGTAAAACCCCCTACTCAAGCCTCAGCAGTGGCAGATGCCCCTCCCCCCACCAAGCTCAAGTG
Source organism: Theropithecus gelada (assembly GCF_003255815.1). NCBI lineage: Eukaryota > Metazoa > Chordata > Mammalia > Primates > Cercopithecidae > Theropithecus > Theropithecus gelada. The sequence continues at coordinate 86,176,289 of NC_037683.1, forward strand.
TCCCAGGTCGAGCTCAGATTGCTGTCCTGGCAGCGAGAATTTCAAGCCAGTGGATCTTAGCTTACTGGACTCCATGGGCGTGGGACCCACCAAGCCAGACCACTTGGATCCCTGGCTTCAGCCCCCTTTCCAGGAGTGTGAGTGGTTCTATCTCGCTGGCATTCCAGGCACCACTGGGGTATGGAAAAACAACTCCTGCAGCTAGCTCTGTGTCTTCCCAAATGGCAGCCCAGTTTTGTGTTGGAAACCCAGCACCAGGACCCTGGTGGCGTGGGTACTGGAGGGAATCTCCTGGTCTGCAGGTTGCGAAGACCATGGGAAAAGTGCAGTATCTGGGCCGGAGTACACGTTACAGTCCATAGTGTCTTCCCTTGGCTAGGAGAGGGAGTTCCCCGATCCCTTGCACTTCCCAGGTGAGGCGAGGCCCTGCCCTGCTTCGGCTCACCCTCCTTGGGCTGCGCCCACTGTCCAACCAGTCCCAATGAAATGAACTGGGTACCTCAGTTGGAAATGCAGAAATCACCCGCCTTCTGGGTCGATCTTGCTGAGAGCTGCAGACCAGAGCTGTTCCTGTTTGGCTATCTTTGCAGCAAATTGGTGAATTCTTATGTATTCTGCAATTCTGTATCTTTTAAGTGGAACATTTAGGCCATTTACATTCAACGTTAGTATTGAGATGTGAGGTACTATTCTATTCATCATACTATTTGTTGCCTGAATACCTTGTTTTTTTATTTATTCACTTATTTATTGTATTTTTGTTTTAATGGGTCTTGTGAGAGTCAGGCTTTAAAGAGATTCTGTTTTGATGTGTTTCCAGGGTTTGTTTCAAGACTTAGAGTTCATTTCAGCAGTTCTTATAGTGCTCCTTGGTAGAGGCAAATTCTCTCGGCCTTTGTTTGTCTGAAAAAGACTGTATCTTTCCTTCATTTATGAAGCTTAGTTTCTCTGGATACAAAATTGTTGGCTGATAATTGTTTTGTTTAAGGAGGCTAAAAATAGGACTCCAATCCCCTCTAGCTTATAGGGTTTCTGCTGAGAAATCTGCTGTTACTCTGATAGATTTTCCTTTATAGGCTACCTGGTGCTTTTACCTGGCAGCTCTTAAGATTCTTTCCTCTGTCTCGACTTCAGATAACCTTATAACTATATGTTTAGGTGATGATCTTTTTGCAATGAATGTCTCAGGTGTTCTTGGAACTTCTTGTATTTAGATGTCTAGATCTCTAGCAAGGCCAAGGAAGTTTGCCTCTATTATTCCCCCAAATATGTTTTCCAAACTTAGATTTCTCTTTTTCCTCAGGGACACCACTTATTCTGAGGTTTGGTCATTTAACATAATCCCAAACTTCTTGGAGGCTTTATTCATTTTTTAAAATTCTTTTATTTTCCAGCACATTTTACATTTCTCTAAGTGTGTCTTTTATTTCCTGAAGTGTTGTTTTATATTTATGCTATCTATTTCACTGAAGATTTCTCCCCTCATATCTTGTATCATATTTTTTTATTTCCTTAAGTTGGACTTCACCTTTTTCTTGTGCCTCCTTGATTAGCTTACTACTCGACCTTCTGATTTTTCTTTTTCTGGCAATTCAGGGATTTCATATTGGTTTGGATCCATTGCTGGTGAGCTAGTGTGATTTTTTTAGTGGTGTTAAAGAACATTGTTTTATCAAATTACCAGAATTGTGTTTCTGGCTCCTTCTTATTTGGGTAGGCTGTTTCAGAGGAATGATCTGAAGCTCAAGGCTGCTGTTCAGATTCTTTTGTCCCACAGAGCGTTCCCTTGATGTAGTACTCTCCCCCTTTTCTTAGGGATGTGGCTTCCTGAGAGCCGAGCTGTAGTGATTGTTATTTTTCTTTTGGATCTAGCCACCCAGTGGAGCTACTGGTCTCTGGGCTGGCACTGGGGGATGTCTGCACAAAGTCCTGTGATGTGAACCATCTTTAGGTCTCTTAGCTGTGGATACCAGCACCTGGTCCAGTGGAGGTGGCAGGGGAGTAAAATAGACTCTGTGAGGTACCTTAGTTGTAGTTGTTTAATGCACTAGTTTTGTGCTAGTTGGCTTCCTGCCAGGAGGTGGCACTTTCAAGAGTGCATCAGCTGTGGTAGTATAGGGGTGGATCAGGTGGTGGGTGGGGCTCTAGCACTCCCAAGAGAATATGAACTTTTTCTTTAGCTACCAGGGTGGGTAGGGAAGGACCATCAGGTGGGAGAGGAATTAGGTTCAAATGACCTCAGACTCTCCTTGTGTGGCGCTTGCTGTGGCTGCTGTGGGGATGGGGGTGTGGTTCTCAGGTCAATGGAGTTATGTTCCCAGGAGGATTATGGCTGCCTCTGCTGTGTCATGCAGGTTGTCAGGAAAGTGGACAAAGCTGGTAGCTACAAGCCTCACCTAGCTCCCATGCAACCCAAAAGGCTGGTCTCATTCCCACTGTGCCCCCCCCCAACAACACTGAGTTTTCTGGCCTTTGGAAGCCTACAACTGTTTTCCTCTTTGTCGTGTCACTTCTCTACAATGTATTGATCTTGTTGAAAATTTTATATTAGCCAGGATTCTAAGCCACACTGCCTTGAGTTACTTTTCACCTGCGTGATGTTCATATATTAATAGACTTGTTTGTTTTTCTCTGGTTAATCTGTCATTTTTTACAGGAGACTGTCTCAATTAAAAACTTATGAGGGTTCAGAAAAATTGTAATTTCTTCCCAATCATGACAATAGCAGAGCATAAAACTAAGCACAGGGCCCATCTGAGTATGGGGCCCTGTGTGACAGTGCAGGTCACAGGCCTATGAAATTGTCCCTACGTATGAATTTCACCTGAATATTCCAAGCCAAGAGCTACTTATTATCTATGTTGAACATTTCTAATGATTTCCATCTTTTCCAATAGCAGAATTCAGTGGTCTCAAATAATTTAGCCAACTCACATTATAGAACTCAAGTCTATGTAACTCCAAGTCACTGTACATGCACTATAGCCATGGAGTTCTTTTTAAATACCATTTTGAACATGTCATTCCCATGTTCAAACCCTTCAATGTCTCCCTAGTAATTAAAAAAATTTAGTCAATTTTGCTTAAAAAAATCAGTGAGCTCCACAATCTGAATTCCAACTCCCTTTCCAAAGCAACCTCTCATTAATTACTGATGATGACCATGAGGTTTTGGAGAGGGACAAAACCATCTCCAAATGTTTTTGAGTATCTACTATATATCGTGTCCTGTACTAGAAGATGTTTTACACATTAACTCATTTAATCCTCATGAGAACATTGAAAACAAAGTTACACCATTTTACAGATGAGAAAATTGAGATTGACAGAGGTAAGGTAACCATACATAGTTATTAACTGTGAGAGTGGATTAAAATCCAGATTTCTCTGTCTCTAAAACATCAGGCTTTTTCTATTGTGCCACACTCCTTCTAATTTGAACCATATTTTCCAGTGAAATGAGATTAATCTTCTCCTATAGATATGCCAGGTACATGTTATCACTTCATTCTGGTATCTTCTCCATTTTTTGGCATCCTATGTTTCTTCCATGCCTGACTTTATCTCCTGTTTGAGCTTCTTTCTCTGCCAACACCCATAGAAATAAAATTCAAATGAATTCTCTTGATTATTCATTTGGCTCTTGTGTTATGCAGCATTGTGTTGTATTTTTAAAAATTGTATGTAAATCTCCTTCCTTTCGGAAGAGATTTTGAGTTCCTCAGGGCACAAAATGTATCACATAGCTCTTTATTGTCTCAAGGACTAGCATAGTGCTTTGTACACAATATTTAATTAATGTCTTCTCTGTGGGTGAAAATGTTAATGTCTTTTTTTGTTGGACATTCATTTCCAAAGTAGAAGAACAATTAACATGACTGGGATGTTTAAAGGGTCTGGATGAATAGGTGAGTAAAGGACAGAAATATACTGGTAAAAAGCCCTGATCTATAGTGTTTGCCAATTTCCATGGTGTAAATACTTCTACTATAGCCAATTTCAAGCTACCAACAGTTAGAGCCAGCTCACAAAATTCTGGGAAATTTCATAATCAATGGTTTTGTGTGAGCCAGCATAAGTCAACTTCGGTATCTCTTTGGGGGTTTTAATAATGAACTCAACTTAGGTAAAACTAATCTGGAACAACTAAAAGCAGAGGTTAAAGTAAAATAACTCTCTTATTTAATCTATAATCAACTATGAAATGCTTGAATTAGAACTGCCTGTGAGAAGGAAAAACAATGATTCCATAATATGAAGACTGAAGACAAAGGCTGAAAGTGCATCAGTGACTTCTTATCCTAGTTTTTTTAAACTAAAAAAACTGCTAAATGATTTTTGTTTTATATTTTAGAATTTCCTCCCACATCTGTTAGCATGCATAGAGAGTTTCAGTTTTTCTTTCATCTTCTCTGCTCCTGCTCATTTCTCTCTTTCTAAATTTTATCTTAAAGTGGAACACTTTTTATTCAAGAGAAATCAATTCTTGATTGAGATCAGAAATCTCTTGCCATTCACATTAGAGTTTATCTACCACAATTGCCTGCTTCATCATTTTTATTCTATTGGAATAAGTATTTACAGCTATAAACTATCCTGCGTCTTGCATATTTCTATTAAACAAGAACAATGTCCCTGACAGTTTTCTGTCTCAGGATTTATCTTATTAATATTTGTTGTATTGTTACGGGTGCTTAGCAAATTATTGTGGTTAACTTTACCAATACGTTTCAAATAATATTTTGAAATTTTCCCTGGAAGGACATTGAGAAAAGCCAAATGTAAAAATTAGTGTTTTTTTCCTTGGGATTTGCATGTTTTGAAAATGTTCTCAATTGTTAAGGAAGTCAGCTGTAAAACATAGGCTAAATATACTTTTGTCTACCAAGAATTCCCTTTACTTGTCTGTTTCATGATTTGTTTAATCTTTCTTAGTTATGCATGTACCATTTTACCATAGTTACCTGGATATATTCTTGTCTCTGCCTTAGTTTGGCAGACTTTTCAAGTGGCTCACTGAGCTCCTGTTTCTATTTCTTTTAGAAAGTTGTGGAGGCATTTATTACTCCCATAACTGCCTCAAAATCTCAAGCACATGGCCTAGTTAAATCATCTTGAGGTTGTGCCCATATGGTTGCAGGAGGATATTAGTCATTGGGAAAAATGGGTCTAAAATGATAATATTCAAAGATGTTTTCCAATATTCTTGGCAATCTTATTCACTAATTTCCACAAACATTTAATTATCAAGAATTTAAACAACTTTGTCTTAGTTTCCTGCTGCTATAATAGAATACCACAGACTGGGTAATATATAAAGAAGGAAATTTATTGGGCATATGGTTCTGGAGGCTGGGAAGTCCAAGAGGCATGACACTGGCACCTGGCAAGGGTCATCCAATGGTGGAAGGCATCACATGGTGAGCAAGGATGAGAGACAGAGAGAAATGGGGCTGTATTTATCTGTTTATCAGGATCTTACTCTGTGATACTAGCCCACTCTCATGGTAACCACATTAATCCATTCATGAGAATAGAGTCCTCATGGCCTAATTGTCTCTTAAAAGTCCCTTCTCTTACTACTGTTACAATGGCAATCAACTTTCCAACACATAAACTTTAGGAGACATAGTCAAACCATAGCAAATATTAAACTTCAAATAAACAAGGATTTTTTTATTAGCACAGTATAAAATGATAATAATAAATATCAGACATAAAAAAGTTCTGAAGTTCTTTTCAGATAGATAAATCATGGTCACTATTATCTTCTTAATTACATTTCATTGTACCCTATTTTCTGTGGTATTATCAGTCAACATATTATATATAGTAAGATGCATTAAATTTTCTGAGCTTGCCAGGGCATCCTGTCCCCTAATGATTTTTGATAATGATTTATCAAATGTGTACTCTTTAGAATTTTAGCTGTCAGTAACAGTTGATTTTCACAACTTTTATTAGACTATCCATTATGTTTTTTGAAAAGGTGGTTAAAAGGATAAATACATTAATTATCGTGAAATTATCTAGGAATGCTTTTAAATACATTTGACATAATACATTAACAGTAAAAGGGAAGCAAATGTGCACCTAATAAGCATAAAATAAGATTAATCAGAGAAATATGTCCTTGCTGTTTTGGGGAAGAGTTATCCAGATCTCAGGTAAGGTACTTTTTGTGAAGATAACCTTTGGGTTTTATGAAGCTTGTAACAAGATAACAATCAAGGCATTTTTGTGGCCATCTTTATGTATATGACCAAGCAATGGCAAGTGAGATACTATTTTGGGGGCTTAAATAAAATAAAATAGTTAAGCTTTATTAAAATGCACATATTAAAATAAATTTTGAATAACATTGTATTTGAATATTATATTAGTCAGGGTTCTCTTAGACAGAACTCATAGGATACACACACAAACATTATATATATATAAAATATATATAATATATAAATATAATATATATTTTATATTTATATATATAATATATATAAAATACATATTATATATATTTTATATATATAAGGTCCCACGACAGGCTGTCTGCAAGCTGAGGAGCAAGGAGAGCCAGTCCCAAAACTCAAAACTGAAGAACTTGGAGTCCAATATTTGAGGACAGGAAGCATCCAGCACAGGAGAAAGATGTAGGCTGGGAGGTTAGGCCAGTCTCTCATTTTCACGTTTTTCTGCTTGGTTTATAGTCATTGGCAGCTGATTAGATTGTGCCCACCAGATTAAGGGTGCATCTGCCTTCCCCAGCCCACTGACTCAAATGTTAATCTTTTTGGGCAGCACCCTCACAGACATGCCCAGGATTAATTCTTTGTATCCCTCAATCTAATCAAGTTGACACTTAGTATTAACCATCACAAATATCATAACAAATTGTGTGAAAGGAAGAAAGGGGAATAGTTTTACATTTCAAATATAAGGGGTCCAAGATTCCCTTTTATAGTTATAAAAATTAGAAATTTTAAATAGTATGAATCACTTATTTCAAATAGTTGTGTTTATGATGCTTTCATAATATATATGCCTAAGTTTACATATATTTATAAGTGTGCATGTATATATAATGTATATATACACAAAGGCAGTCATATCTACATAAAGATACATGGTTCTTTGGATGAATTAACTTTTACATTTTATGCATACACTCTTATTGTGTTTCTTGACCAGTACTTGGTCACAAGGATCAGGACAGGTTAGAAGGGAGGCTATGGAAGGACACTGAAAATACTACTACAACTTAATTCTGCAGAAAGCCCAGTTCACATAGGAACATGGTGTCCTTTGAGGGTGCCCTTACCTGAGCTGTGTTCCCCAATTGCTTAGGACAGTCTTCCGTGTCTGAGTTTGTCATGTGGCAAACGATCAAATTTACCAGGTAGTTCCAGTGATTTGCAGAGCTCATTGAACTGCCATCATTTAAAAGCATCATTTTAAATTTATTGTCCACTGATAGATCAAAAGATAGAATACACTGTTCCAACAGAAAACTAAGGACTTTTTTAAAGAAAAATTTAGACTGAGCACTTCTAAATATCACTACACAACATTTTGAAAAATGTTTTGAAAAAACAGTTATAATGCTTAGAAATATTTAGAAGAATATAAACACACAGATATTGTGTTGAAACATGCTACCCACACTTTCAATGCAGGATGCTTCTTCTCACTATGGGGCAGCACTTTGTGAATTTTTCTGTTTCACAGTATTCAGAATTCATTAGAATGCATTTGATTAGAATGCACATGAGGCAAGCAAAATTAACACAGTCTGTCTACCAAGCCACGTAGATGGCCTTGCAAAGAGCTGAATGGTAGTATATCTAAGAATATGAGATTATGTGTATGATTCATGGTGGAAATGTCTCCTTTGTTAGAGAAATTCCTGCAAACCAATGCCTAGAATGCCCTCTCTGCCTACTCGAATTCTATTAGCCTTTTAGCATCCATTTGAATTCTTATCTCATCTATAATATCTTCAGCAACTCTCAAGCCTCCATTGTCCTCTCCCTTTTCACTTCAAGGCTGTCTTGCTTCGTTATGTAACTATTTCATGGGCCTAGATCTCATTTTTCTTAATATAGTTTAAGTTATAGAAAGGAATCCATATATTTCTTTTATTTCTTTTAAACACTTAACACATTAAGAACATAAAACATACCCAGTAATTACTTTGAAAAAACAAAAAAAGACTAAGTAAAAGGGAGAATGAAAGAATAATAGAAATAAAATGAATTTGTTTATCAGCCAGAATTTTGGGTGGATCCTCCTCATAGCTATGTACAGCAATCTATAATTTCAGTGCCATTTCTACCTACTTCTAATAAAAATATTCACACAGTAAAGGGGTAAGGTGATATTCCACCATTTTGCAACATTTTGGTGATTAGAATTGTTGAGGTACAGTTTTAAATAGCGTTTCCTTCTTATTCTTGGGCTGGTGATTTTAAGATTTATTTGTGGGTTTTAGGTCACGTTCTCCCCAAATCTCATTTCTGCTCAACACAAGAACAGTAAGTGTAGGCAGGGATGCCTTAGAAATATGGCCTGGAACTCTGCAGCCCACATAATACTATCCCTGCCTTCAGGTATTAGTGTTGCTAATAACATGCTCAACTGATTCATTAAAACAAAAGGCAAAAAATAAACAAACATAAAATCATTTTCATAGAGCTTAAAGAGACTATCCAGAGAGACATTTATAAAGTTACCATTATAAAATGCTTCACACTAAGAAAGAATTCATTAAAATAATTTGGTTGTAAATTGTGTAAAGATTCTTTTTCCCTCCATCAATTTTAGATTTATTGGCTGGAGCCTTGTAAGCCAGACTGACAAAAGACAGATTAACAAGAGAAAAATAAGCAGAAGTTTACTACCATGTATATCCTTCTTACTCATGGGACCACACAGGGATGAGTAACTGAAAGAGGAGGTTAGAACTTGAGTTTACATAGCATCTTAACAAAAGAACAATACATTTTTAGAGAAGTGACAAGACAAAAAGGACTTTGAGTTTCTCGGATGGCAAATGATGGGAAAGCAAATATATGGGAGAACTAATGGAAAATAAGGACTATTTAATAAAGCTTGTTGTGCAGATTCCTCTGGTGCCCTCTCTTGACTGATAGGTCTGGAATAGTCTTCAGTGATTAACTTCTGTCCTTCCTGGTAAGAGGGGAATGAAAATAATGCCTTTATATATTTATCTCCTGCTTTTAGGCAAAGGGGGAGAGCAGAGATCTTTTCTTGTGTATGCTTCTTCTTGATTGCTTTCAGCTCAAAATAATCTTTATACCATATTTTTGGCATATTTTGGCATAATATGGCACATAATCCTGATACAGCCTATTTTGGGGTGCCATATTCTGCTACCCTCCACATTGTCTCTACCCTTCTATGATCTTAGCAGATAATAGTACAACCTTCCAAAATGTTGGTTTCTTTCTATGAAGAAAACACAGTTTGTGCTGTGACCAGTATTGTAGCTCCTGGGGAAACCTGTATGTTCTCCTCTCTCTTCTCCCCTGCTGCTGTAATACTAACAAAAAGATTGTTTAAACCATAAATTGACTCTTAAAGCAATCAGGTACAAATCAGAGTTAAGCCAGCAATGAAAATTAGCATTGTTTTAGAGCTCCAGGGAGCAAAGAAGTCATCCCGAGTCTGAAGAGTTTCTGTGGCAGTAACTTGGAATTTCATACAAATTTGACCTGTCCAAGACTTGCTTTAATTATTCATCAACACTAGCATCTGACTTTAACACATCTCCATGAGTATCATCAGAACTAGAGAAAAAAAAATTCCCTTAAGAAATCTTTGTACATAGGCCACTCTCATGTTTGTTGCTGGTAAAAATTTTGAGGTCTTAGTAATTTAAAAAATATGTATTTTACCTGTGAAGTGGTACTATCCAAAAGGAACTATACTGAAATACATCAGACAAAAAAGTTGAGAGGTTATAAAAATGCACATGCAATTCTTTTTTTGCTTGTTCTTAGTTTATTTACTGCTTGTTTTCAGATAGTCAGTCAGGTAGTTACTCTTTAGAGATGTGAGATAAAGTATGGACATGAAAAGTAGTTATTTACCAAAGACAATTATTGAGTATCGAAACATGTAGAGTACTTACTGCCAGTTCAGGGAGACAACAAAACAATTATATATAATATAGTAGCTGTTTAGCCCAATCTTCCAATAATTGCTTGACCAACATGCTAAATTTAAGAGTTCTTTACCTCTTAAATTTGGTAGTCGCAGTAAACAAAATTTGGTTAGTTCTGCAGGGGCAGAAAGATGTGATATTTTGTACCCATCATAAGGTCACAGACAATACTTCTGTAATGAAAGAGGTTTGACAAGAGAAAAACATAACACATTTATTTAACCAAAGTTTTATATGACATGGAAGCCTTCAGAATGTAGATTTGAAGTCCCCAGGGAAACTGTCCATTTTTATGCTTAGATTCAATAAAGAGTGAACAGCCATGTAGCAGTGTTATTAGACAAACAAGGAATTATGGAATAGTAATGATGAGTGGGGAAACCCAGCAATACCTGCCCAGATTCTTCTTGTCCTCACTGCTGTAACATCTCTTCCCCCTCCTGGCTTATTTTGGTATAGTTCCTTTTAGATAGTACAACTCTACAGATAAAATATATATTTTTTGATTATGAAGACTACATTTTTTGTCAGCAACAAATATGAGAGTGTTTCTTCCTCCCTTGACCTACTGTTGACCAAGAGTGGGTCATAGAATTTCTTTATGGCCACCTTCTAGATAGAAAGGTAGAGAAGGTTAGAGTAATAATTCTTGTTTTTATGGCTGGCTTTGGTGAAAAGGGGGTTTTAGTTTCTAAGGCCTGCCCTGAGGAAGGGGAACTCTGAATTCCATGGCTGGTTTTGGGGAAGAATGAGGAGTGACAGGCAGGAGAGCAGGAGAAGGTCGGAGAGACCCTGGCTCTGACGCTGCTTCTGAGGCCTTCCAGTGTCCTTTATTTCAAGGTGGCTGGCATGCCAAGGCAGCACATTCAGGATATCATTTTCTGAGCCCAACAGCTCAGTATTCTGCCCTCAACTTGCACGTTGGAATCGTTTGTGGACTTAAAAAAATATTGATGCCATATCCCAGTCCTAGAGATTGTGACTTAATTTAGCTGTCCCCAACCTTTTTGACACCAGGGACCAGTTTCATGGATGACAATTTTTTTCCATTTACTGGGGCTGGATGAGGAGATAGTTTCAGGATGATTCAAGTGTATTACATTTATTCTGCACATTGTAATATATAATGAAATAATCATACAACTCACCATAATGTAGAATCAGTGGGAGCCCTGAGCTTGTTTTCCTGCAACTATATGGTCCCATCTGGGGGTGATGGGAGACACTGACAGATCATCAGGAATTAGATTCTCATAAGGAGTTCACAATCTAGATCTCTCACATGTGCAGTTCACAATAGGGTTTGCACTCCTATGAAAATCTAATGCTACCGCTGATCTGACAGGAGGAGGAGCTCAGGTGGTAATACGAGTTAGCAATGGGGAGTGGCTGTAAAGCAGATGAAGCTTCACTCACTCGCCCACCACTTGCCTGCTGTGCGGCCCAGTTCCTGACAATCATCTGGTCTTCTCACTGGTATTTATTCATTCAATTAGCATTTGTTGAAATTCACATCTATGCCAGGTGCTAAATTCACATCTGTGCCAATGGCCACGACCTGGCAGTCATCTGGTCTTCTCACTGATGTTCATTCATTCAATTAGCATTTATTGAAATTCACATCTATGCCAGGTGCTATATTAAGTACTGGGAAATTAGTACAAAAAATATAGACCTTTGAGATTCCAGTGCAATGGACTAGAAAGTAACACTTGGGATAACTACTGCAGAAAGGGCAGCGGTTAAGTCACAGTACCTAGGGGGTGGAGGGGATTGTTGGAAAGAAAGAAAGGATCAGGAAAGGTTTTGTGGAGGAGCTGTAGTGTTGGCCTAACTCTAGAACTGAAGATAAAGAAAATGAAGACAACAGGTGTAGGAGAAGAGGAAGGGCATCTTGGAGAAAGGAAACAGCATATATAAAAGCCTTGATGCATTATAAATCAAGTTGCAGCCAGCCTTTCATCTTATGTTTTCTCTAACTTACCCTGTATATCATTGTTGAAACATTTTTCTCACAGCACTGTATTACACACATCAATTTCCTGCTCGAAAATACTCTGGATCCTTATTAATAACAGAATGAATTCTGCACTGCTGAACCTGACATTAGGGCTTGCCAGCTCCTCCTCTAAAGCATTTAAAATGTCCTCTTCGTTGTCTATCTGAAGCCCCCAGGTACATTTTCATCTCTTCACTTTTGCTTATATCATTCCCCTGCACCAAAATGTCCTTCCTACTCCTTTGACCATGTAACTGAATCCTCCCTTTGTTCAGGATTCCTTGATACCACTCCATCTCTCATCTCGATCTTGTAGCATTTATGTTTACTTTTACTATTCTTGTTTGTTAGTAATTAGATGGTGCCCTAAATATTTATCTATGTCTTTGCTTTTTAATGGGATTGTAAATTCCTTGCAGAAAAGCATAGGACCACATTATTTTATTTCTCTTTCTGCATATGGCACAGTGCCTTAAAATAAACAAAATTTATATTTTATTACTGATAACAAAACTGAATGACAGTAATATAATGAGTATGGAAAATGGAGAAACCAAGCATTTGCATAATTGCCTAGTCTTTGATCATTGATGCACACTACTTTTATGTAATTATAATGAGAGTATACAAATTGTTCTGTATTCTAAAATTTTACTTGACATTGTATCATAAACATTTCCTATGAAAAATAATAAATATCAGCTGGGCACAGTGGCTGACACCTGTAATCCTAGTATTTTGGGAGACTGAGGCGGGTGGATCACTTGAGGTCAGGAGTTCAAGAACAGCCTAGCCAAAAAGGTGAAACCTTGTCTCTACTAAAAATAAAAAAAAATTAGCTGGGTGTAGTGGCACAAGCCTGTAGTCTCAGCTACTCAGGAGGCTGAGACATGAGAATTGCTTGAACCCAGAAGGCAGAGGTTGCAGTGAGCCAAGATTTGCACCACTGTGCTCCAGCCTGGGCAGACAGAGTCAGTCTCTGTCTCAAAAAAAAAAAAAAAAAGATAAATATCTTTGGATAATAACTAAAAGCATCATTTACCCATGGCGTGCCAGGTACTGCTTTGCTTACACTGTTTCAACTTTTGTACGTATGTCCTTATTCCAATCCCATGAGGTAAACACTGGTGTTATCCTGGGGAAACTGGGAACACTGAGCTCAAAAAGAGTAGAGCTGTGCCACTTAGTAGGTGACTTTGGATACTTATTTTACTTAGAGAATCCTCAGTTACCTTATCTCTGAGATGGGGATAATAATAGTTTCCACCTTTCAGGATTTTGAGGGGCTGAAGTGAGATGATGGACATGAATAGTGCCTGGCAGATGGCCAACACTCAGTGTGCTTCAGCTCTTGAGTCACTGTTGCTGATCCCGTTTTACAAGTGAGGAAGCTGGATCAAAGACATTTAGTAACGCTCCCCAAATCACACACCTGGTGTGTGACAGAGCCAAGATTCAAACCCCTGTCCCAATTATGACATGAGATAGGGATCACAGAATTTAATACAATGTTGTCCAAGTGTAACATTTTACAATTTAGTGCTACAGAGAACATGTTCAGTTTTGAGGGAAAACACAGTTGGATATCTTCAGATTATCTTCTGCTTGGAGAGAAGGAGAAATTGAGAGAGAGAGAGAGATTCCCACGGGCCCAAGCTCTCTGCAGCAGCATAGCATGGCTGGAGCAGGGCTCAGGTTAGAATTCCTGACTGCTTCCTCCCAGGTGGTGTCATAACTGGGGCTTCTGAGACCCAACACTTGGGCCCTCTCCTTGGGTCTCAGTTGGAGGGTTGAATCCTCTCCTCCTTGCTTACTAACAAGAACAATTCCCACTTTCAATGGGGTAACATTCTGAGGGGAAATGGGCTGGGGTTTTGCCTGGAAGTATCTAGTTATTTCTCAACTTCGTAGTTTGGAGACTCAGCATAAAAACTGCAGTCAGCCCTATTAGTACTCTTGCTGCTAATACAGCCATCCCCCCTTATCAGAGGGGAATACCTTCCAAGACTCCCCGTGGATTCCTAAAACCAAGGATACTACTGAACCTGATTGCTGTCAGTGAGAACATATTCCTGTTTATGTCTTTCACCCACACATTTAATGCCTTTTCTATCTTAACTAAGCACTTATCACACACTATGGCCATAACTTTTGCAGTTTGAAGTACAACAGAAAAACTAGCAGGAATTTCTTTCCCTTCATCACAATTTCAGGAAGAGAAGACGTCTTACCATAGATCTCAGCAACCTCAGCATACATTTTTTTTTCTGTTCTTATTAGGTTGGGAACTTTCCCTTTTTGACTTAAAGGAAGTACTTTGTGGCTTCTCTTTGGCATATCTGAATTGCCAGCATCACTAAGCTTATGCTTTGGGGGCATTATTAAGTAGAATAAGGGTCACTGGAACATAAGCGTTGTGATACTGTGAGAATCAATCTGAGAACCCAGAGGGCTACTGACTAACAGGAGGAGAGTGCAGACTGTGTGGATTTGCTGAACAAAAGGAGGATTCACTTCCTGACTGGACGGCGCAGGATGACAAAAGATTTCATCATGCTACTCAGGACAGCACACGATTTAAAACTTATGAATTGTTTATTTCTGGAATTTTCCATTAAATATTTTTGGACTGCAGTTGACTACTTGTAACAAACTGTGGAAAGCAAAACTGCAGATGAGGGGGAACTACTGTAATGGTTACTGCTTATACTGCTTTTGCTATTTGCCATGGATTAAGCTAAACACATTATATACATTATTTTCTATAATGGATGCAACAATCCTACAGAGTAGCTACTATTATCTCCATTTTGTGGATGAAGCAGCTGGGCATCTTAACCATTCCAGCTACCGCCATCAGCATTTACCTTAGGAAAAAGATGTGTTTTGAATAATCACTTCCAGTATTGAGATAATTTTCAGTAATTCTACCAGCCTAACTATGAAGTTGTATTATCTAGGAGGCCTCTAGTTCTTATTTTTAATCCTTGTACCTTCAAGTAGCTTCTTACCTCTGTAACTCACTCCCACAGTAATATTTCAGGAGAAGCCAGATTCTCTGGACTATTGGTTAAGTTCTTTTAAATGGCAGTGTTTGTTATGAAAAGACTTTTCATTCTTCTGGTCCCCTCACTGGAAACTGCTCAAGAGTACAAGTTTTGATTACAGTTGCCTAAACACCAGTTCTGAATTGTCTTTCATTTACTTGAGCAATCAATTGGTTGCTCAATCATACTATCAAACTGAAAACAAGAGGAAAGAAAAGTCAACTGAACCTAACTCAAAAGAGGAACATGTTTCCTGGGATGAGAATGTGTCAAAGGCAGCATAGCATGACCTAACTCTTCTGTGTAATCATGGTTGTATCATGTGTTATGGGTAAATTATCTATTTTGTAAGTTAGTCCAGTGTGTGCTTCTTCAACTAACTGTGAAAGCATTCTTGAAAGACCATGAAACCTAATTATTCTAATTACCAACACAACGGATTGATAAATGAATGATGAGGTCAGGTATCATTGTCATTAAATAGACCTCGCTCAATTATTTATCACTGGGTCTGGGGTTACAGCTCAGAGAGCTGTGCGTATTGCAGCACAGTTTGCTTGAGCTCTGAGACCTGAAGACCAGATTACAGTCTTGGCAGGTAGCTTTTGTTGAATGTAATTCAAGGAGGTGGTACACATTTGTTTCAGTCAGACATTTGGATGTTTTGAGGCCAATAGATATTCAAAGTTTATCTACAAAAGCCTATTTCATTTCAACCATGTAGAAAAATTTCTTTAAATTATACAGATAAATACAAATGAGTAGGAGAATCGATTAGCTGTAGAAAGACATATATGTAAAGATGTTTTCTTGCATCTTAGTGTTCTAAAGACTGTTCTTTATTTTCTTAGATTCTGCTATCTGTCATGGATACTTTAGTGCTCTGTATTGATCAATGTTTGTCTTCATATTGGATTTGTTTTTGTACCTTGTTTCTAATTGTACAATGAAATATGTTTTCTGGTTAAGAAATTTGTTATTGAGGAGGATAGAATTGGGTGATACTAGTTTTTTATCATCCTGAAATCATGCCAACTCATTGCAAAGATCAGTCCTCAAATTGGTATTAAGGCATGCCCTCTCATTGAGTCTCTGATATCTTGCAGCCCAGTGTCCCTTCTTGAAGGCCTGTAACCTGCGAAAGTACTTTCTTACATCCTATGAGCATCAGATATGGGGGATAAAGAATCCCTTCTTGCTAAACAATTATTCTTGGCCCACCCTCTGCCCCTTGGCTTTATTTTAAACCCATCCCCAACATATCTGATTAGTTGAGTCTAGTAATTCTGGCTTGGGTGGGCTATGGGGAGCACGGATTAGCTAGAATTGCTGCTCAGGGACCTCTTTGGTATAAAACTGGGGGAGGTGGGGATCTCTCAGAGAATGAAGGAGAGGGTAGAGCACTAGGGAAGAGAAGAAATTCATACCTGAGATTATGTAATAGGTAATAGAGTCTGGACTTTTGTTTGAAAATCAGAATCAAGGTATATATGTTGAGGGTAGGGAGGGGTAGTAATTGAAAGTTAAATATGAAACTATACCTAGTATCAAGGAAAACTAATAGTAATTGAAGAGACAAAAATAAAACTTGTTTATGTTGTTCAAAGGAAAATTGTATTTATAACATATGACAAAAGCTTCATTAATGCCATGTAGATAGGGTTCCAGATTATTAACCGAGTTTATAATTAATTTTGTAGTGGTTTTAATTTGGTTGTTACCCTGACTTCCTTCTCTGTCTCTTAAGTTTTGCTAGTTTAATGTTCACAAGCTCACAAAATTAAAAATCTTGGTAGAAATATGGAGTAGCTATTTCTTTACACTTCTGTTTAGAACAAAGTTGTGCTTTTGAATTGACCACTTATCTGGAAAGTGATATAAATCTAATAAGCAAAACTGGGTGTATTTTAAATTATCTGTTAAATACCTAGAGCAGTGGAGATGTCCTGAAAGTGAGTACTTTATTACATTTGAAAAACAAACTTTAATTTTACTACTAAGAAGGATTTCCATTTCTCTATTTATATGTGTTCTTTATACTAGAGATTAATATGATAGCTCCTCTGTATACTTAGTTTTATGAATTTCAAAATTCTTGATGCCAAATAACTGAAGTATCGTCAATTCTGCCATAACATGATGTATGGTTTCCTAAAAATCCCCACACTATGCAAAATTGGGCAATAAAAACACATTTTACAAAAAAAATGGGGATAGGCACACAATACATAGAAACATCACTAGTGGCACATTACAAAAAATATGGGAATTTAGTAACAATGACAGCAATATTTTACTCATATTAATGGTTAAGAAATTTACAATAAATATGGCAGTTTACTTTGAAAAAGATCTAACGTTCCCTTGTGGAAGCTGGCCTTCAAAAGGGTTGCAGTTTGTGAATTTTTGAGAAGTGTTGGGGGGAGAGTCATTGCTGTCCCAGTTGTGAGCAGGTGTGGCTTTTCTACCTGTGTGGGGAAGTGCTGATGGATGAGGTGTATGGATTTTGTGTATTCCTACGCTGCTTGGTTTAGCTTGGTGCAGTCTTCTGCATCTACCTGGTGTTTCTTGTGGATAGAATCACACATAAGCAAACCCCAAACTTGTGTTATAATCAAATTGTTCTGTAATATATCAATTATGTTAGAACAGGGTCATGGTTTCAAAACCAGCATTGCCGTAGAATTGACTGTGTAATAATCCTTTCAACACTTTCACATCTATGATCCCACCTTGTTCTTGCCACCATCTTAGCAAGCAGGGGTGCGATTGCCTGACCATTTGTTTTCTGGGAAATCTTGACCTATTAAAAGTCACACAGTAACTGAGGGAACCTGTGTCAGAGCTTGCCTAGGTCTGTGTGAGTCTGAGGCAGGCGTGCTTTCCTCTGAAAAGCCAGACACTCATGTATGTGGGACAAAGAGCATCAGAAACATGGGCAAGGTCATAGAGACAGATCCCAGAGACAGGATTAGAAGCCAACTTGCCTGATTTTCTGCTTAGAGGCTTCAGTTCACCATTTTAGAAAGTGCCTGCTGGCTGCCACCCTCCCTCCTGTCTTATCACCTCTAAAACACATTGTTAATGCTTAGATAGGATGTATTTTCTTCACTGCATGAATCTAAAAACCCAGCCATGAGAACTCAGCTTCTAATTTTTGCCATTGCTTTATTGGATATTTTAGAACATGCAAAAGGTTTTAGAAATTGTTTTTCAACTAATTTTTACCAGCACAGAGGTCATGTCAAGTGTTAGGGTGTTTGACAACAAGGCCAGACTAGTCTGTTAATTGAGTTTCAGAGAAGGTTAATGATAAAGGGTGCAATCCCGAAGTCTGGGAATGACTTTGCTTTCAAGCATTAATTATTGTGGAAAATAAAATTATTAGATACTCCCTTGTCTACATCTACCCCAAACTGTGTCAATCAGCTCTGTTTCTAGAAGGTTTACATTTATTAAACACTCCCTGTGGTCAATGCAACTGTCAATGCGATGGAAGCTACAGTAAGACAAGGTATTGTATCTGCTATCAGGAAACTGATTTGGGAGTTCTGTTTGGTGACCAAGGAGAATCTTTACCACTGTGCTTACATTTTTATGCCAGAATATGGGTGGGCGCACATGTACAGATGAGTAATGAGGCCCCACTCCCTAGTATTAGTTAAGTCAGCAGGTGTATGCTGTTTTTTTGGTCACTGTGTATTGTAAAATTCTGAGTTTGGCACTGATACTAGGGAACATCTTACAAAAAAAATTCCTCACTGACCCCTTTTTTTTTTTTTTTTTTTTTGAGACAGAGTCTCACTCTGTTGCCCCTGGCTGGGGTGCAGTGGCACAATCACAGCTCACTGCAACCTCTGCCTCCCAGGCTCAAGTGATCCCCCTACCTCAGCCTCCCCAGTAGCTGGGATGACAGGTGCACACCATCATACCTGGTCAATTTTTGTACTTTTAGTACAGGCGGGGTTTCACTATGTTGGCCAGGGTGGTCTTGAACTCCTGACCTCAAGTGATCTGCCTACCTTGGCTTCCCAAAGTGTTGGGATTACAGGTATGAGTCACTGCGCCTAGCCAGACCCTTCATTTCTAAAAGTTGACTTTATATGTTAATAGGAGTTTAATTATAGTCATATGTTGAAGGGCCTTGTCTGTAAAACCACATATTCCAGGGGCCATCCAACTGAGGACAGCACTGCACTTGTGGAACCACAATCCAGGCTTGGGTTATCTGTTTCTACCGTGACAGAGGCTACTCCATCACTTAAACTATATGTTCTGCAGCCCCTGAGAGGTGAAGACAAGCCTGGGTTGCCTCTATTTGTAATTTTCTTTTTTGTAATTTTTTTTGGTAAATTGTTTTTCAAACAAACAACAAATATGAGTGTCCCAGTCAGTTGAAGCTGATAGAACAAATGACCATAGACCGGGTGGCTTAAACGACAGGCATTTATTTCTCACAGTGCTACAGGCTGAAAGTCTAACATCGAAGTGCCAGCATGGTCGGGCTCTGGCAAGGGCCGTCTCCCAGGTTGCAGATGGCTGGCTCCTTGTGTCTTCACATAGTGGAAGCAGGGCTAGCTAGCTCTCTGGCCACTACTTATAAGGGCACTAATTCCATTCATGAGGGTTCTACCCCCATAGTCCAATTACCTCCTAAAGACCCCACCTCCAAATACCATCACATTGGAGATTAGATTTCAACATACAGATTTCGATAGGGACAAAAACATTCAGTCTATAACAATGATCAAACAAGGTTACAAAAATTGTAGTGTATGTAGCATGCTTGCATTATGTTTTGATGAATTAATGTTTTATTATTATATATACCAAAGAAACCAATGTAACTGCTGTAAATGTATAAATATTTGGGAGTAATGTTAAAGTTTACATTTAAAGCCCTTTCTGAATGTGAGGCTGAAAGTATTCAATTTCTCTCTCTTTCTCTTCTTAACCCCATTTACTTTACAGAATGATTTTTCTGTTGTAGGTCGTAATTGCTTTTTTTTTTTTTTTTTTTTTAACAGGATTAAGTACCAGGTCATTAAGTGTGTTCTATGTCAGTTTGACCTAACCTCTCTGCCCTTTTCTTTTTTTCTAAAGGAATTCTTTAAAAAGAAGAAAGGGAAGTATTTTAAAATAAACATTTGACTGCCAGAATCTGATGTAAACTTCAGACTCAATTTTACATGTGATAGAAATGAAAAGAACTAAGGTTCTCTATTATGACATTTAGCATCAATTCCTTTTCAATGATTCCAGCTAATTAATAAGTGAGCTAAAATATCTTACTTTTTCTGGTCAGCATTTAAAAATTTAAACATGAATTGAAAATCTCTAGGTTATAAAACACAGTCTAGGTTCACTTGTGAGGGATCTAGAAGAAATAAGACTGCAGGCCCAGTATAATCAACTGTCCACTACTTCTATATTCTAGTCATTGCAACTCACCTCCCTTTATCCCTTATGTTATTTTTATTTTCTCAGGGAAGCAAAAAAATTTGTGAGTGAAAATGAAGGGGCTCTTGGGAAAGGAAAAGGAAAACGGTGGTTTGCATTTAAGATGATGATGGCCAAGGTAGGTATTTTTATAGTTGTCTGGTTTATGGCATATTGCCTCTAAGAAGAACATTGATTCTTTTCTAAAGGGGTGAAAAAAATCTTACGTTTTGTATATATAAAACACAAATACTCATACAGTATATACACAGTATATCTGTGGTATTGAAATTTACAGGGGAGATTTAAAAAATTATTCTTAGAGAAGTTAAAATGAAAAATAAGTCAAGAAATACAGATTTATGGCAAAAGACTTACTTGTGTGACTTTAGCACTTCCCAATATAAAAGATTGCATCCTTTTTCATTTTCATTCTCTGGAAGTGAAGGGGTTCTGGTCAAGTTGTTTTCCTCAAAGTGTCTATATAGCTTTTTTCTACCAGGAACATCAACTATACAGTGGACAGAAAATAAGAAAAAAAAATGATATACTGATACAAATATAGATTTTGGGGGAAAGACAGAAAGGCAACTAACATTTATTTAACACTTACTATGTGCCAAGCCCTGAATTGAATTCCTTTATAAAGTTATATTTAATTCTTACAGTAAAGCAGGAACATAGATATTATTATCTCCTCTTTACAAATGTTATACCAACTGTAAGCTAAATGTACTTCATAAAGTTTTGTGAATAAAGTCATATATCTTAACTTTCATACACACACACACACACACAAGATTAATTTTGTCTGTTTTTCTACAGTTTAAATAAATGGAATCATATGGTATCTATGCATTTGTTTTTGGCTTCTTTGATGCAATGTTATGTTCACAAGATATATCCACATTGTTGTGGGAGTTATAGTTCATTTTTATTCATGTGTGGTATTCTATTGTATAAAGATGCCATGACAATTTATTTACCCATTCTATTGTAGATTGGACATTTGGGCTGTTTCTAGTTATGAGTAATCTTTTTTTGTTTGTTTGTTTGTTTTTAAAATTAACTCATACACAATTACTTGTCTTCTGGTTTGTTGAAACAATAATCCAGACATTTGCTACAATAATGTCTGTTAAAATGGCTGGCCATGAAATCTCCAGCAATACATTCATCTGAAGGGCATTCTTGATGAAGGCAACTAATTTTGCCATTTTCATCCAACCTGTAGTATTTCAGGACAGCCAACTTAACCTTCCTTTTCTTATGCTTATTCTTCTTTGGAGTGGTGTAAGATTTCTTCCTTTTCTTAGCACCACCATGAAGTCTCAACACAAGATGAAGAGTAGACTCCTTTTGAATGTTGTATCCAGACAAAGCACATCCACCTTCCAGTTTCTTGCCAACCCAGATCGGTCTTTGCTGATCAGTAGAAATTCCTGTTTTATCCTAGATCTTGGACTTTGCATTTTCTGTTGTATCCAAGGGTTCAAACTCAAGAGTGATGGTCTTTCCCATAAGTGTTTTTAAAGAAAATCTGTGTTTTCGTGGTGGTTCCACCGCAGAAGACAGACGGAAAAAAAAGCGTGGGCAATCTTTTGAACTTCAGACTTGTCTCATGCTATTATTTAGACAATAGTGCCTGTCCAGCTTCTACTTCATCCCTGCATAATGTGCACACATGCAAAATTCTCTGCCACATTCTCATTGTTCCCGGTGGTCCTCTTGACCATGGATGATCCAACACTGGAGTTAAATAGAAAGAAGGCCTTTTGCAAAAAGAATTTGTGACTTGTTTTCTTCTGTTTCCATTAAGCTGACTATTCTGCCTCTACCAGATTGAAGTGTCTCATGTCATAGAACTTACCATCTTGTATTGAACTCACCTATTTGTACACAAACTACCCTGGTAGATCAGAAGGCTTTCAAAACAGGACCTGGAAATAAAAGACAGAAAATAAAATTTATTCATATTGAGTCCTCCATACAATGAAAACTAATTAAACACACACTCTGTTCCAATCACCCTATTATATGCTAATTCCCTGCTTTCTTATTGTTTTATATAATAAATAGCTCTTTATGAGAGGCCAGCATATTTTCCACAAAACAGGGGGTTGATAAACAGTTTTTTGTTGAATTAAATTGGTCTAGGGTTAGTGGAGAACAGGGAAACAAGTGAAACCTACTGTTTCCCCCTTTGACTAGAAAGTAGTATTTGCTGCCAGAGAGACATTTCCAAGCTCATTGCATTGTCGTGTTTTGAGGTAGGGGATAAACATCTTAATAAATCAAGAGGTTAGACTTCACTGTTGTATTTGACTTTCTTTTCAGAAATGGGTAAAATTCCTCCGTGATTTTGAGAACTTCAAAGCTGCGTGTATCCCATGGGAAAATAAAATCAAGGCTATTGAAAGTAAGTGCTCATCAGATCTCAGATGGAGAAGGTTGTCTTAGAGAAATAGCTCATACGCTTATCAGATGCCTTTCTCAGTTTCTGGACTTTTGGAAAGACTGGAAACAAATGAACAAAAACAATCAAATAAACAAAAATGTTGTTTATGCCTGCTTTCATCACTGTGAAGATTTGCTAGCACTTACCAAGGACAATACTGGGGACCCCACTCTCATGTTCTACCTTAGTCCAAAACATTAGCATTCTAACCTGGTTTTCTTTCCTATACAGGGAAGTCACTATTGTGCACAATGACATTGAGTCATCTTATTTGGAACCAGAGATTTTATTTTGGCAATGAACATGACATTGAGAATATATACTCTCATGAATGTTAGACAGTAATCAAAATGAACAATGTTTAAAAAGTGAAGAAGTCTTGGTCTGGGAGCAGTGGCTCACGGCTGTAATCCCAGCACTTTGGGAGGCTGAGGTGGGTGGATCACTTGAGGTCAGGAGTTTGAGACCAGCCTGGCCAACATGGTGAATCCCCATCTCTACTAAAAGTATAAAAAGTTAGCCAGGCCTGGTGCAAGAGCCTGTAGCCCCAGCTACTTGGGAGGCTGATGCAAGAGAATCACTGGAACCCGGGAGGTAGAGGTTGCAGTGAGTTGAGATTGCACTATTGCGCTCCAACCTGGGTGACACAATGAGACTCTGTTTCGAAAGAAAGAAAGAAAGAAAGACAGAAAGAGAAAGAAAGAAAAAGAAAGAAAGGAAGGAAGGAAGGAAGGAAGGAAAAGAGAAGTCTTAAAACCTCATTTTCAAATCTCTGAAGTAGAATAAGCAATAGTCATCCAGGAGCTTGCTATCTGAATATTCACATTGTGCATTTATTTTGTGGAATATTCATAGGAAGGAAGGAAGGAGAATATAGCCAATCAAAAACCTATTTATCAGTGCTTTAGGCTTAGAATAAGGCAAATAAAAATTTTAAAATATTGTAAATAAAAATAGTAAATAGTTTTTTAAAATAATAATCTAAAAAAAGGGATAGCATTTGAAACAATTTTGAGTATAATCTTACCATATTCTGGTTTCTAACGGTTTCAACTAGGATCTGATTTTTATCCATTCCTCTCTAGATTGGAGGCAGGTTTTCCTGCTGGTTAAGTGTGGCGTTGTATAATTAAAATGGAGGCTCCATAGGGAGATAACACAGCTGATGGATAGCTTGCTGACATGATTGGGCATGTTTTAGGAGTGGCTAACCCTCGGTTCCCTGTCTCTCAATATTGGATGGCAATTATTAAGTGGCAATGAATTAAAATACATCAGCTCATTAATTGTACCCCCTTTCACACACTCCCGGTGCCATTTCTTTCTTGCTTTAATTTCCTCCTTAACACTTACCACTATCTGAAATACTATATCTTTAATTTTTTGATGCAATCTTAATTCATTTTATTTCATGTTCATTTCTCGCAACAGATGGGAAATTTAGTTTTGTTCACTCCTGCATTCCACTTGGCACTTAATAAATATGTATTAAATAAAATTACAGACAAACTTGCTAAATGTCTAACATTCTAGGAAAAAAAGAAAGGAATTTAGATACATCAAAAAAGAGCAGGCATCATGGATTTCTTAGGTTTCAACTGTACAACTCAAATGTGGTAGGTTGGGAGGCATTGAAAAACAGAAGGCCATTTGGAGCATTAATATCCTGATACAATATATATGCTAAGAACTCTGAATTTGGTCTTTACTTTGCTGCAGATTAGCTGTTTGACTTCAAGCCAGTCATTTAACCCCTCTGGATCTCAGTCTACTAATTTATAGAATTATAGGGCTGAGTCTTGATCAGTTGTTAGATAAATCCCAAGAAATTTGTAATTAGTGATAGGTAAATACATACATTTGAAAATTATTTTTAAAGCACACTAGAGCAGATTCCAGCCTATCCTAATAGTAATATCATGCTCATTTGGGTTCCAATAGGCTATAGCCCATGAAACAAAAACAGACAGAATTATTTCTATTGCCAGAAATTACACGCAGCAAGAGTTACACATATGACCACCATCCATCATAAGTGTCACAGTAGAAAAGACAGATTGAGAGCTATCCAATAATAACCTTCAGTTATCTCCTCTCTTCTCCTCTTCTAGTAAATTTGGAAAGCCAAGCTGGAAAATTCAGGCAAATGTAGATTATTTTTCTTTCCATATATAATTTATGATTTGATTAGTTTGTCATGACTTCTTCACTGTTAATGGTGCTGTGTCTCAACAGTGAAGAATTGAGCTTTATTTTTTATTCTATCAATACTCACCACACCTCTATTTATTGAGCACCACCATGAGCCAGATGCTCTACGAACATTATTTCATTTAATCTTCCTACATGTGCACATTAACCTTCCTATTTTACAGTTGTGGTTAAATAACTGTCCCAGAATTAGTAGCAGAGCTGAGATATAAGGCAAAATCTGTCTGGGTTCAAAACGTATGCTTTTCCATGTGTTATGCTGCTTTCTCCTTTAGGGAAGGTTTTACATACTTTTTCTTTTTAAACATGTTTTTCACAAAAGTGTTCTACGAGGCCAATGGCAGGATGAGCAGTTATAGATTTTCTTGATCGTTATCAAGGAATTATTTTTCATTTTCTCATGTATTTACTTTTTAGTGAGTGATTTATTTAATTACATGTTTTGTATCCTATAAGATGCTTAATATACTGATTTTAATGATAACCATGAGATTTTGGGCTATAGTATTAGTTGAAAAGAATATGAAACCTATGTAAGAATATATTATTAGAGCATTGGATTGGACTATCTTATAAAAAGTACCCTACTAAATATAGGTAAAACATGTATCTGTGATGGCCTTTGAAACTGAACTTAATGAAAAATGGGAAGAAAGAGGACATGTAATTGATTTTCTAAGAGTTGAGGACTTTTTGACCCCTACCACCTCTATAGTTCAGACAATCTATTTAAATCTCTGGTCCTCTGTTTCCACATTTGGGGCTTCTACAATATCTACCACATCTTGGGTTTAACTAGTCACTGTACAAGATCATTTCCAGCTCAACATTCTATGATGTATAAGTTACAGTCAGGTTTACATGTATATGTGGGCATGTGAAATTCATTAATGTATACTTTTGATTGATAAATCCTGAAAAATTTAAATGCAAAGCAGATTTATACTAAGAGAGGACTATATAATTGCCTTCTCAAATTCTTTTCAAAATAAAGTTGGTTAAGTGTATACTCTACTTACAGAATATATATTTAATTTTAAAACTAATATAAATGCTTTTCTCTAAAATAAATGGCCATTTAATCTTACAAAAGGTTCGGAAGTATCATTATATTCCATTTCGACATCAGAATCATCTAATATATATCTTGTTTAATCCTCAGAATAAGCCTGACATTATTGATTAACTGAGCAAATACTGGATGCCTAACATGTCTCCCTAGGTATGTTTCTAGACACTGTTGCTACTGACAAAGACAGCAAAGACTCTTCCCTCATTGATCTTACATTCAAATGTGTTAATGTATGTATGCTTGGATGGGGAAGACAGATTACAATATAAGCAAATAAATAATGAAGGTAATTGTGGATTGTAGTAAATGGCATGGTCACAAGAGGAGCTGTTGCCTTGCATTCCCAGCAGCCTTTCTAATCCACTTTGTCCTTCTCTCTGCTCAATATCTAAATAATACTGAACAAATATTTTTTAAATGTGCTTTTAAAGGAGTCCAAAATTAACAGCCTTCACTGAGTTTTCCCAAAGTTCTGTCCAATAATTTGCAGAATCAAGAGTGGGACCCAAATCAGAGTGCAAAATTCATACTGTTTCCATCTTGATTCCAGTAAGACCTAGATCTCTTTATTACTGTGAAGTGGATTCTCACCTGATGACTCCCAACTCTTTTTCACTTAAAAAATAGATTTGATAATTTCTGCCACAGAGGATACTGTAACGTTATGCATCACGTGGGAATACTGTGGGGTTTTACTGTCACGTCAGCCCTAAGGGGATCATGCCTAAAACTCGAGGGTTACTCTTGTGGACACATCTCATTCATCTCATTGAATTGCGTATTTTTCTGAAGCAACTGCATATTTATACCTCCAGGAAATATAATCTATACTCATTGTGATGCCAACATTATTATTAAGACCATAAATTAAATAATTGATTGTATTTCTAGCTGGTAATTACAAATTTTTCTCAGGATCAAAATCTGCTTTTTCCTAATAATAGATTACATCATCAAAATTATGGTGTCAGAAACCTATTTTTTTCCAGACTGGAACTAGCTTTGGATAGGTAACCCAAGCACAGGGCTTAAACCTTATGTTTCCTTGCTGCCCTAAGAACTCTAGAAAATACAAATCAATTTTGTCACTTTTAATTCCCTACCCCTAAATAGTTTGAAAAAATTGTGCTTCCTATGCTGCTTAACATGATGGTGTTTATATCGTAGTCACACAGCAGGTCATTTAATTGGTCTTTTCCCATTTAGAAATGCTCATATTTATCTGCTTGTTTTATTACCCATCTGTTCAAAAGGAAATGCTGTGTTATGACATTGTTTTACAAATTACTTTGCCTTAATAATAAGCAACCAGAAAGAGAGTTGAAATTTTAACTTTAATTTGAAAGAAACAAGAATATTTAGTACCAAGAATATGCTTAAGCATAAAGCCTCAGTTTAATACATATTAGAGACTCTGTTTTGTTTTGTTTTGTTTTGTTTTGAGACAGAGTCTTGCTCTGTTGCCCAGGCTGGAGTGCAGTGGTGCGATCTTGACTCACTGTAACCCTCTGCCTCCTGGGTTCAAGTGATTCTCCTGCCTCAGCCTCCTGAGTAGCTGGGATTACACGCTCCCGCCATCATGCCCAACTAATTTTTGTATTTTTAGTAGAGATGGGGTTTTGCCATGTTGGCCAGGCAGGTCTTGAACTCTTGACCTCGTGATCTGCCCGGCTCGGCCTCCAAAAGTGCTGGGATTACAGGAGTGAGCCCCCAAGTCTGGCCAAGACTCTGTTTTTATACATTAATAATTTACTATGGAAGCAGCATTTATCAGTCTGATTAAAGAAAAAAGAATTGGTCATTATGGGCCTCAAATTTGTGAATTTGACTGGCTTTAGCTGATAGATGGATATTATCTATGCCTATTGTTTCAGAAACACATATTCATTGCATATTTATTGTATATATCATAGTTTTAAGAAAATTAATTGAACTATGTTTTACTTAGGGGGCCATATGGCAGTGTGGTTAAGAGAGATCTAGATTTGGAGTCAAACACCTGTAGCTCAAGACTGCCTGGTTTAGAAGCCTGGCTTCCTCGTTTACTAGCTATGTAACCTATAGACCTAAGTCTCTGTAAAATGAGAAAACAATAGTTCCCATCTTGTAAGGATTTGATGATCATAATCATTAAATAAGTTAATACATACAGATCAAATTGGTGTTTGAAACATTAAATGCTACCTATTAGTAATCAACTTTTGAGTCAGTCAACTACTGTGTTCAAGTTTTTGTTTCCTGATTCATAGTGGGACTAATAATACTTAACCTCATTAAATTCTAGTGGCAGCATAATGCGTTGATGCTGATAAAGTTCTTGGAACACATAACTGACCATCGAGATATGCTAGCTCTTATTATTATTATTACTACTCATTTTGCTTCCTTACGCTGAGAGACTAAGTATGTAAAAATTGCTATTCTTTTCATTTATGCTCTTTTAGACACACTAATGAGGCATTTCTTTTTAGTGAACATCAGTTTTAGTCAACAACATCCGGTAGGATAGAACCACTAGATAAAAGGGATAAAGAGGGAAGATTTCTTCTTTTTTATTTTTGTGTTGAGACAGGAAAAACCTGTTGAGACAGGACAACCTGTTGTTTCATTTTCTCTCCTTTAAGATCTTCGTTTGTTTTGTTACTGTGTTTTCTCCTCTGCCATTGATAGGTCTAGTGTAGAAGAAACTTTGTCTTCTGGATTTCTTAGTCTCTTCTACCTGTGTCTGGGTCTTTCTACAGTCATTCTAATTTTAATGAAATCTGTTGGCTTGCAATTCATTTTCTTTACACTTAGGATTCTGTAAAGACTCAACCTCCAAATAAAATAGTTGTGAAGCCACTGTCAAATCTGAGAACTGGAGTTTGGAAGTTTTGAACTCTAAAGTATATTTCATTATAATGCATGTGCATGTTGGAGGAAGGGATACTTCCTGAAACATCTTAATCACTTCTCTCTGTTACATTTAGGTATATTTGTACTCCCCACACAAGGAACTCATTTGCCAGGGATTGTGTTTAGGTGGTGAGAGGATGGGCTGTGGCAATAATTAGAAGAGCAAAACCATAAGAAGGAAGGAAAGGAAGGAAGGAAGAAAGGAAGGAAGCAAGGAAGGAAGGAAGGAAGGAAGGAAGGAAGGAAGGAAGGAAGGAAGGAAGGAAGGAAGGAAGGAAGGAAAGGTGGGTTAGTATCCTATATGTGGAACTTCATACTGGAGGATCCACATGTGACTCCAGGGAAAAACCTACCTTGATTCCTAGTGACCAAGGCTTTCCTCCGGTAAATGAGTAACTGTAATGAGTAACAAACTGGAAGTCCACTGCCTTCAATAAAACATGATGAATGAACCTGGCTGAGCAGCCCTGAGGTAGCCATTACCAGAGAACGTAGATAACAGCCATGAAATGGTGTGAAGTCACAGGGAGCTAAGAAGGTGATCAGATGTCCTAGGAGAAGCAGACCAGTGCACCTGGTGACAGCACTGGGCTGGGGTGGGGTGGGGTTGTGTATCAAAACCACACACCCTTAGAAACGTTATAGAACTCTGTACTCCTCGGCAATGTGAAATCAATTCAAATTCCCTTGTGAGTATAAAGAAAAATACTCAGACTTCAAAATCGTTGATTTCTTCCAAAATATCCTTTTAAAGGTTGACTTCTTAAGTTTCTAAAAAAACCTGCCACTGTGTTGTGGGAATAAGAAAGATGGTAGGTAAAGAATAGACAAAGGGGCTGGGCGTGGTGGCTCACTCCTGTGATCTCAGCACTTTGGGAGGCCGAGGCAGGTGGATCACAAGGTCAGGAGATAGAGACCAGCCTGGCCAACATGGTGAAACCCCGTCTCTACTAAAAATACAAAAATTAGCCAGATGTGGTGGCGGGTGCCTGTAATCCCAGCTACTCAGGAGGCTGAGGGAGGAGAATCGCTTGAAACTGGAAAGCAGAGGTTACAGTGAGCCAAGATTGCACCACTGCACTCCAGCCTGGGTGACAAGGGCAAAACTTCTCAAAACAAAACAAAACAAAACAATAATAGACAAAGGTCCAGAAATAGGCGTTACTGTCCTGTGAGGCCGGCCTCATCTAAGTAAGTAGAGGCTAGAATTTGCTACCCATGAGCCTTCCTTTTCCATTGATAATGCTTCCCCACTGATAATATTTCAAAGCCAGAAGGCTCCAGAAAATCATTGGTCAATAGAGATGTTTAGCTGAATGTTAGCTGAATGGGACAGAACACATGGGCTGATGCAGCCGGGGACTGAAGCTGTTTGTTATTTTTTCTTGGGCAACTGACAATGATAATTTGGAAGATTGGGAAAGTTAGCAACTTGGTGCTGAATCTTAAATGACCATCAAAGAAACTTTTGCTTTCGTAAATTTATGAAATTTTGAAATTTGAACCTAAGACTTAAATTCTTCAATTTTCTTCTTCCACTCTCTGCTTTAAGAGGGTGCTTTTTTTTTTTCCTGTCAACAAGAATTAACCAATCACTTTACTTTTCACTTCTGGGGATGGGGTGAGTTGACTGAACATTCTTGCCTATTGCCTATTCATTCCCCAAAGCTGAAGTGGTTTTTTAAAAGTCATGCTCATCACCCCTTCCTCTGGCCCTAATGCTTAACACCTGTCAGTGTGTGGTTTGGCCTCTCCATCCTTATCTGTTACCACTTTCCCTCATTCATGTACTCCAACTGCACAGGCCTGAGTTTTGTTCCTCAATTGTCCCAAGCCCTTGCCCCTTAGGATCTTTGTTCTGGCTTTTTCTTCTGCTTGAGCTGCTCTTCCCCAGCTCAGCATGTTGCTCTCTCTTCCTCAAACTTCAGATCTCTGCTTAGATGACATCTCTGATATTCTTTACTTGACAAATCTTTCTAAAGCAACCCCTCTCAATACTTCCCCTTCCCTCCTGTAGTACCTGCTATTATCTCTATCTCTATCTCCTGTCATCTCTATCTATATCTATAGCTAATATCTATGTCTGTATCTCTAGCTCTATATCTTTCTATGTATGTTACATATTTGCTGTATCCATACCTCACTAAAATGTAAGTTCTATTATAGCAGTCCCCCTATCTATGACGTTGTGCTTCACATCTAAGATAATTTCTGGCATAAGATGTGTGGAGTGAATGAATGCATTTCAGCTTTTATACTGTCCCTGTAAAATTCCAGTAATGGGGGAAACAGCACAGGACTGCTGGTAAGATAACTATCTGTAAAAGATGTGATAAACTCTGTTTGAGAACATTGTTTGCCTGAGAAAAGGGGGAGAAAATAGCAGTAATTATAATTATAGTGGTAGCTAATTACTAGCTAGGCACCATAGTTACCTTTACATATATTTGCTCACTTATCAGTATTAACTCAAGGAATAAAATGCACTCTGCAGGCGGCAATCATGGCTGCTCAGCAAACGGCAGCTTACCCTTGGATGGACTGATGGGGTAGGTCACATGCAGTCTGCACAACTGCATTCTACGTACCTTCTACATTCCACATGACAGGGAATGCTTCCAGCATGATTAACATTTTCTCTTCCTGAAGAGAGAGAAAAGAATGCTAGAGCCTGTAAATATAAAAAGCACCAATACCTCACAATAGATTTGTTTTGAAGGCAACCAAGACAAAGCTCTTTTTGTTTGTTTGTTTGTTTGCTTTGATCTCTCTTCAAACTTTTTATTTTCTTTGTAATAGGTCAGTTTGGCTCCTCAGTGGCCTCATACTTCCTCTTCTTGAGATGGATGTATGGAGTCAACATGGTTCTCTTTATCCTGACATTTAGCCTCATCATGTTGCCAGAGGTGAGATCTGACTTCTAGTTTACAAAACATGCTGAAAAATGTTTCTCCCAGAAAAGTATTTGTCTCTTCTTTAAGGGTGGAATAATTAATTGGCTATTTTCACTTCTTGGAGTCATAGGATTTGTAATGAGATTAACCTTGAAAATGGTGCCTATGGGCCAAAGGTCCCAATCCTTGCACTAAAGGGTGTGTGAGCCTCTTGAAATTATATAACTTATGTATAATTTCCCATGTATGTTTAAAAGTGCATTTTTATGTGGAAAGTTTCATGGCTTCTTTCAGTTTCCCAAGGGGGTCCCTGTTCCTAAATGTTAAAAATTATTGTTGAAGAGGGAGACTTTGACACCCTGTGAGTTGTATTTATTTATTTTGCCAAGTTAGTTTTGAAAGAAATGCTTCTTTAATGCAACGCCAAGCCTCCAGACTTTCTATACTGAAGAAGCACAAAATGAACATTTTCCCCCTAAGATACAAAGTAAGATAATGCCCACAACACACACACACACACACACACACACACACACACACACACACACACA